>NC_069787.1:123157979-123896104 GCF_027406575.1 Nycticebus coucang | reverse complement strand
AAGTTACACAGCTGATGGAACCAGGATTTTAATCCACGCAGGCTGAGTCTAGAACCTGAAATTTCAACTTCTAGGGCAAATCTTTGTTAAGGAAGTAGAATATTGAAAATTCCAAGAATAATCACTCCATGATGTTATGGGATATGGTAAGGACACAGGAGCGGAGACTTTGATATGACAAGATATGTGAAGTTATTACTTACAGGAAATTATTACAGTAGAAGTTATTTTTCAGTTCCTCTGATTGCTGATTCAGTTTCTGATAATCATTTTATAAAAGTACAGAGTAGAAGATTAGAAAGTCTCTGAAATAACTCAATAATCCTCCGAGATTTGCTGGGGGTGTTTATCGCAGATCCCGTTACTCCACATGAATGAGAGAACAGAGATTGAGCAAGCAGATTTAACAGGACAGAGCTTATTTCTGGAAAACCAAGCAAATTCCCTATCTCGGTTGCCCTTGAGTCTTGGAACTGCAGAGTGCATGTTAACAGTAAGAGTTAGTCAGCTGGCCCGTCCTGGAGCACATCTGGCTTTCCATTCAGTCATATTTTTTAAAAGTAAGAGGAGGGACTAGGTCGTGACTTTCACTCTTATTCCCAAGACACATGGGATGCCTTTGTTCTTACACCCTACATAAAACAGCTCAGAATTTTGGCACTCCTGGGAGGCCCTATAAATCTGAGCAATCCCATGTCATTACTCTCTTAGTCACTGATATTTAGAATTTGAATGGAATCATCAGTAGGAGGTCTCCTCAGGTTCTAAAAGAAAATGAAAGAATTTTTTCACACAACCTTTTATCATGATTGCTCTTTAGAATTTGATTTCAAATATTGTAATAAGAACATGCTATCCTTATATAACATTAGCCAAGAGAGATGCTTTCGGAATGGTAGTATTAAAAAGGTCTTCTCTGTTGGGACCATTTGCTGTGGCTCCTTTGAGGGACACTCTTCATGTGGGCTGGATGACTGTGCTCCAGGTGCCAGCATGAAAATAGGCTAACTGACCTCTGAAAGGACACAACCCATAAGGCCACAAATAGCCTGTGAGTCCATTCATAGGAAACCTTTCCATTTAATGTCAGGGTCAACTTTCACAGCGCTTCAGAAGTGACAAAAGAAAACCCAGTGTGGATTTCTGCGATGGTGGATTTGTCTCACCATGTCTCCCTCTTACCGTAGATGTCAGAGCACTCTACTGTGAGTAGAGCACCCAGAACAGTGCAATGATTGTTGTAAGATAACCTCATGTTTTCACATTTATCTGCTGTTGGCGACTACTGAACAGGTATTGATTACATAAAATGGAACACCAGGGCAGCACCTGTGGCTCAAAGGAGTAGGGCATCGGCCCCATATACCAGAAGAGGCGGGTTCAAACCTAGCCCTGGCCAAAAACTGCAACAAAAAACAAAACAAAAAATGGAACTCCAGTTTTTTATGGAAAGATACTTCAAATTACTCAATGATAAAATAAGTATGCATTTATCATCACTTGGTTGATTTATTATCCTGAAATCTTCCTCCCCCCTCTTCTATCTTGCCGTTCTATGTCTCTGGGATATCTCTCTCTCTCTCTCTCTCTCTCTCTCTTTCTTTCTCCACACATACACACTACTCCCAAGCAGAATAAATTCTTCCCCAACCCTGTCCTACCTGGCATGTGGCCATCAAGACAGCACACGAGGAAGGACTGTGGATTATTCATCTCCATGTGACCACCCAGTACCTGCCTCAAACATTTAGCAAATAGATGATGGAGTGACATGAATCACATAAGTGATAAGATAATTTATTTTGAAATGTAACTTTAAAAATGTAAAACTTTCTCAAAAATTAAAAAAAAAAAAAAAAAAAAACGAACAGAACCCTTGAAAAAGCCTATGTTGTACCTGTAGTCTCAGCTACTTGGGAGGCTGAGGCAAAAGGATCTCTTGAGCCCAAGAGTTTGAGGTTGCTATAAGCGTAGATGCCACAGCACTCTCGTGAGAGTGACCAAGTGAAAAAGAACAAAAAAAGTAGGCTTGGTGCCCACAACACAGTGGTTACAGCACCAGCCACATACATCCAGGCTGGCAGGTTTGAACCCGGCCCGCCCAGCTAAACAACAATGACAACTGCAACAAAAAAATAGCCGGGCACCTGTAGTCCCATCTACTTGGAAAACTGAGGCAAGAGAATAGCTTAAGCCCAAGAGTTGGAGGTTGCTGTGAGCTGTTACACCAAGGCACTCTACCGAGGGCAACATAGTGAGACTCTGTCTCAAAAAAATAAAAATAAGCTTTTGTGAAAAGAAATTGTGGCTGTGTACAAAGTTTCAATATGTTATGAAAAGGCCATTTTAATATTATACTAAATGTGTCAGTATGCACATACATACCAAGTCCATGGAAACTCGCTAATAACTTCTGAACCTTAATGAGAAACAAGCTAGAGTCAGTAATCTAACACCCCCGCCCCCCGTGGTTAACTTCCATTTTCATTGAGCAATATTCTCCTATTCTTCTGGAGGGTCACTCCTGCTCAGGCTGATCCCAAACTCCTGAGCTCAAGGAGTCCTCCCACCTGGATATCGTAGAGTGGTAGGATTACAAGCATGAGCCACCATACCTGGCCGTTATTTTCCTATTTTTTCTTGTGTTGATATTGAGTAAGAGTGTCTGGTAGTCCTTATACCTGCAGCAAAGCATCAGTCACTCTGTGATTATCAACAAACAAAATGGCTATGCATGGAAATGTATCCTCTACCCCGTGGAGAGCAAGCTGAGTCAAGCCAACACATGGATGAGGAGAAGCTTTAGAAAGTCAGGCTAAAGTGAGCAAATCAGTCTCCTCAACTTACAGGTTAAGATGACATTGATTTCAAGAATGTTTGTTCTGGGTGGTGCCTGTGGCTCAAGGAGTAGGGCGCCGGTCCCATATGCCGGAGGTGGCGGGTTCAAACGGGGCCCCGGCCAAAAAAAAAAAAAAAAACCACAAAAAAAAAAAAAAAAAAAAAGAATGTTTGTTCCATTTTTAAAACAAAGCAGTTAGGATATTTAAAAAAAAAAAAACTCTAATAATTGCCTTTCTGAGTAATCCTAATTTTTTATTTACCTACATAAACATAGTAGGAATAAAATTTGTTTTTCAGCTACAAACTCAAACATTTAAAAGATATATGGTATTTTGTAGCAGCTACAGAGGAGAAAGTCATCAGATATCTCAGGAAGATGGTCACATTTTGCCTTGGATCTCATCCTTCCCACTGTCTCAGATTATCCTCGAGAACTCTATTTAATTTCTCCTTCCAATGGAATTGTCCCATTAGCTTTGGAACACACTCAAGTGGCTCAACCTCTCCTTTGCCGCCACCAACTGCCTTCTTTCTCATGTTCCCCTTAAAGATAAGAGAATTGTCTCTCTCCCCACTTCTTTGCCTCCTCCTCCTCATGCTCCATCCCCTCTAATCTGAGTTGTAACCCCATTGTCCCTCTCTACAGTCCTTAACAACGTTGCCCATACACTGGACATGCTTCCGTCCTCATTCTCCTTGCCTTTTAGCAGCGTTCAATTCTACTTACCTATTCCTCCTGCTTAAAACATTAGCTTTGTTTAGTTTCCATGACACAACACTCCTCTGGCTCCCCTCTACTCTCTAGACACTTCTGGGCCCACTTGTCTTTGCCCAACTATTCATTGTTGAGGTAACTTTCCTCTCCTTGCCATACTCTCTGTCCCAACCAAGTTCACTCATTCCACAATGGCAATAACTGCCTTTATGAGATAACTTCCAAATACATCTGTGCCATCCAGTTCTCTCCTCTTGACTGCTTCTTCGTTACCTCAAACTCAGTTCATTTAAATTAAAATTCAGGATTATCCCTCCTTTGCTCCCCCACAACACTTGATCTTGAGCTCAGTAAACACAACAACACTCAATCTATTGCACAAGCCAGACACTCACTGCCCTCCCCTTTACCCACATCCATCTGTCACCCCAAAATCGAGGATTTTGCTATCTTGGTTGATCTCAAATCTGCCCACCTCCTTCCATACCCCTCATGGAAGCCCCCATCACTTCTTGCCTAAAATAATAACAACATCTTCATTGAATTACTCTGTACTCTTCTAATCTCCGCCCCCCCCCCCCCACACTATGGCCAAAAGCATAGATCTGATGGCAGCACCCCTTGCGTGAAATCTTACATAACTTCCCGAAGCTCTTCACTTAAGGGCCAAATGCTATAACATGCCATTCATGGTCTCGCATGGAGCGGTCTCTCCCAGCCTCTCTAGCTTCATCTGGCCCTGCCTTCTCCCTGCTCTCTCTCTGCTCTACCCAGAAGAACTTTCTTTAAATTTCTCACACTCTCCATGCTTCTTCCTGGCACCATGCTGGTAGACATGATTTTGCTTCTACCTGGAATTCCCTTTCTCTTTACTTGGTTAATGTAGATCTTACCCTTCTGATTATAACTCAAACTCATGGTTTCAGGAAAAGCTTCTGTTACCTCTTGGACTTATAACTAAGGTCATCCAAGCTTTCAGACCTGGATGAAAGCTTGGTCCATACCATTGGTTACATCAGCCATCTTGCTTTCTTCTGTATAACTATCTCATTAATGTCTACTTACTCCAGTAAATAATAAGCTTTATGAAGTGCGCTCTCCTCATCCATCAGTCTTTGTCCCCTAGCACACAACAGATACTCAGTAAATATTTCATAAATGAATGACCAAAGTTTGTATCTTCCTAGAAACATTTTAGCAATGAAATTTTTCTCAGTCAAGTGGTGACCAAAAACCACATTAATGAATTCATGGTGATTCATTTTAGGAGAAAATAGAACAATAATCATGTGATGACACTCACAGCAGATCTTTTGTGTCAAATATATTCTTCGTATAAATAGTCTCTTCTTAGATAAGTTATTTTCAAAAGTGCTGTGATAAACAAAACATTTCATTTATCAGAATGTGTAATATATTTATGTGTGTGTATTAAAAATATACATATGTGTCTATGTACACATAAAAGTGTGTGTGTGTGTATATATATATATATATAACATGCAGCATGTGATAGTGTCTGTGTTATAGCTAAAGCTTCCAGGGAAGACATTATAAACTGCTCATGGCCAAAAGATTTGAAGCCAAGTGTTGAATCAGAACAGATGGAACTTGTGTTAAAAAAATTCCATGAAAACATTGTAGGTAACAACTTCAAATGTTCCAGAATACCAAGAATGCATAGGCAGATGGGAATGACTAGGATGAACTCAACTTGTACAATTCAAACGAGTGGCCCTCCTTGTCACAGACCTGATGCGAGCATTTCAGAACTATTTTTTCCAATACTAGGAAAGCTTAACAGTGTCTAGAAAGTGTGGGAAAGAGCTCAACATTTAACACTAAAGTCCTAAAGCCACATGGTGCCAGTAACCTATACACATAAGATCTTAGTAATGGGACCAACATGGGATATGTGTGTGAAACTTTCTTATTAAAAGGTTTTTTTATTACTTTTGTTGTTGTTGTTTGGGATTCATTAGGGGTATAACGAATTAGGTTACATGGATTGCATTTGTTAAAGTTTCTCTTATAATTGTGTTCCGCCCCAAGAGGTGTGCCCTACACTGTGACCCCTCATCCTCTCCCTCCTCTCCTCTCCCCACTTGGTCATTCACCTACCCCCTTGTATTAGATCATCTGCTGCCTTCATAGTAGAATTGAGTACATTGGATTCTTGCTTCTCCATTTCTGTAATGCTTTACTAAGAAGAATGTGTTCCACTTCCATCCAGGTTAATACGAAAGATGTAAAGTCTCCATCTTTTTTAGTGGCTGAATAGTATTCCATGGTGTACCTATACCACAGCTTGTTAATCCATCCCTGAGTTGGTAGGCATTTAGGCTATTTCCACATTTTGGTGTTTGTAAATTGAGCTGCAATAAGTAGTCAGTGCAAATGTCCTTACGATAAAAGGATTTTTTTTCTTCTGGGTAGATGCCTAGTAATGGGATTGCAGGATCAACTGGGAGGTTTAATTTGAGTTCTTTAAGGATTCTCCATACTTCCTTTCAAAAACATTGTATTAGTGCAGTCCCACCAGCAGAGTAAAAGGGTTGCCTTCTCTCCACATCCACGCCAGCATCTGCAGTTTTGAGACTTTGTGATGTGGGCCATTCTCACCAGGGTTAGGTGATATTTCAGGATAGTTTTGATTTGCATTTCTCTAATAATTAGGGACTATGAGCATTTTTTCATGTGTTTGTTAGCCATTCATCTACAGAGAGAATGTTCTTTAGAGAAGTTTCTATTAATGTCTCTTGTCCAGTGATAAATGGGATGGTTGGGTCTTTTTTTTTTATTCATTTGAATTCTCTATAGATCCTAATTATCAAGCTTTTGTCTGATTAATAAGATATAAATATCTTTTCCCATTCTGAAGATTGTCTGTTTGCTTTGCTTGTTGTTTCTTTAGCTGTACAGAAGGTTTTCAGTTTAATTAAGTCCTATTTGTTTATTTTTGTTGTTGTTGCAATTGCCATGGAAATCTTCTTTATAAAATCTTTCCCTGGGTTGACATCTTCAAGTGTTTTCCCCACATGATTTATGGCTTTGATCAGATTAAGAAATGCACCACCTATGCCTATATTCTTAAGTGTTCTAATTAGAAAAAGATGCTGGATTTTATCAAATACTTTTTCTGCATCTATTGAGAAGATCATATGGTCTTTGTTTTTGCTTCTGTTGATATGGTAAATAACATTTATGGACTTGTGTATGTTAAACCAGCCTTGCATCCCTTGGATGAAACCTATTTGATCACGATGGATGTTTTTGTTTTTGTTTTTTCATGTGTAGCTATAATCTATTGGATGGGATTTTATTGAGAATTTTTTCATCTATATTCATTAGTGAAATTGGTTGGGTCTTTTCCTGGTTTTGGTATCAGGGTGATGTTTGCTTCATAGAAAGTGTTGGGGAAGAGTCCCTCCTTCTAGATTTTTTGGAATAATTTCTGCAGTGTGAATATAAGTTCTTCTTTGAAGGTTTGATAGAATTTTGGTGTAAAGTCATCTGGACCAAGGCATTTTTTTGTTGGAAGATTTTTTTATCATTCCTTCGATCAGTTCTTGACATTGGTCTGTTCAAGAGATCTATTTCTTCTTATTTAAGTCAAGGGAGTGGGTGTGCTTCCAAGTATTGATCCATGACTTCCATATTGTCAAATTTCTGGGGATAGAGTTTCTTGTAGTACTCAGAGATGATCTCTTGTATCTCTGTGGCATCTATTGTTATTTCCCATTTATTGTTTCTGATTGAGGTTATTAGAGATTTTACTTTTCTGTCTCTAGTTAATCTGGCCAAAGGTTTATCAATTTTATTTATTTTTGAAAGACCAACTTTTTGTTTTGTTAATTTTCTGAATGATTCTTTTGTTTTCAATTTTATTAATCTTTGGTTTAATTTTGGTTATTTCTTTTCTTCTGCTGGGTTTGGGATTAGATTGTTCTTCTTCTTACCAATTTCATAAGATGGTTCATGAGTTTATGGATGTGTTCTCTTTCTGTTTTTCTAATGTAGGCATCTAATGCAATAAATTTCCCTCTTAAGACTTCTTTTGTCGGAGAAGTGCCTGGCAGACCATGAGCCAAGGAGGGAGGGAAGGAAGGAAGAGGGAAGCGGGCAGGCTGGCGGGCACATGCTTTGCACTGTTTGCTGCGCGGGTTTTGGAGGCGGCGGCCTTAGGCTGGGCTGAGGAGAGGAAGGCACCAGCTGCGTTGGGGCTAGCGCCTGGGGGCGGGGGACCAGAGAGGTGAGAAGGGGGGTTGCTGCCGTGGTCCTCACGCGCTCTTTCCTTGCCTCTCTCCGGCTTCCTGGGGTCTCTCTCGCCTCCGGGGCCCCGCTCCCCGCCCCCTGCAGTGTGTCTTGATCCCGAGCAGCGCGTTTCATGGGGCTCCTCAGGATTATGATGCCGTTCAAGTTGCAGCTGCTGGCAATGGTGGCCTTCATCGTGCGATGCTCTTCTTGGAAAACTAGATCCAGAACCTGGAGGAGTCCTGGTTGAAGCTAGTTATTGGCCGAGGCCAGGTTTGAACCCGCCACCTCCTGTGTATGGGGCTGTCACCCTACTCCTTGAGCCACAGGCACCGCCCAGCATTATGAGATTTTTAAATTATTCACTAAAATTATCTCTGTGTTGTAAATGTACTAATGTGACCACTCAACTACATTTCAAAGTGCACATACTTGGGCTAGTAGAATGAGCTCTAAGAACTCAGAATCACATGTTGAAAGACTCTGGAGGTTTTTAAACTTTTAAAATCCTATTGGTTGAGAAACTGTTATAGTATTAATAGCTATATGTACTAAGCTTTGCCTTTTAATAAAAAGACTATAAAAATTGGATCAACGAGTAAAAGGAAATATACCCATTATGGTAAGCTGAATAATAGTTCCCCAAATATGGCTGCATCCTAATCCCCAGAATCTGCTGAATATGTTACTTTATATGGCAAAAAAGGACTTTGCAGATGTGATTAAAATTGAAGATGTTGAGATGAGAAAATTATGCTAGATTATATAGGTGGTCTCAATGTAATCCTGAAGTTCCTTAGAAGAAGGAGACAGAAAAGTCAAAGTCAGAAAAAGGAATGTGATGACAGAAGCAGGGGTTGTAGTCAGTGAAAGATTTGAAGATACTGCACTTCTGGCTTTGAAGATGGAATGAGGCCATGACCCAAGGAATGCAAGAAGGCCCAGAAGACTCGAGGGAATGGATTTTCTTCTAGAACCTCCAGAAGGAACATAACCTTGTTAACACTGTGATTTTTGGATTTCTAACCTTTGGAAATATAACAAATGTTCAGGCTTATGAAAGGGCTATTGCAAGACATGAAGTCCAAGAAATTGAGCAGCGACACACAATGGATGGCCCCCGCCAAGATATATCTCTAGATGAGGAAGAGGACATGGTGATCATTTACAACAGAGTTCCCAAAACTGCAAGCACCTCATTTACCAATATCGCCTACAACCTGTGTGCAAAGAATAAATATCATGTTCTTCATATCAATACTACCAAAAATAATCCAGTGATGTCACTGCAAGATCAGGTGCACTTTGTAAAGAACATAACTTCCTGGAAAGAGATGAAACCAGGATTTTATCATGGACACGTTTCTTACTTGGATTTTGCAAAATTTGGTGTGAAGAAGCAGCCAATTTATATTAACGTCATAAGGAATCCTAAGAAATCCTATAATTTTCTTACTATTATTTTCTGAGATTTGGAGAGGATTATAGACCAGGGTTAAGGAGATGAAAACAAGGAGACAAAAAGACCTTAGATGGAGGGTGGAGCAAGATGGCGGCTGAGTAACAAGCTCCCAGCAACTGGGCACGGTGAGTCTGGGGAGATAAGACTCCAGGCATCTCTGGCTGGTAGGATCTGCCTATAATCATCCCTTTGAGGATACAGGTAGTCAGCAACGGACTTCTGGACCCCAAGAGGAGGACAAAAACAGTGGAAAACTGGCAAGTGGTTGCGTGTGTTCAGTCGACCTAATCCTGCCGGCAGCCGTAAGTACAAGCAGCAGTGAGACCGCAAACCGGAAAGGCCTTACCTGTGAACTGTTTTGGTGTTTTTGAACTTGGCACTCAGTTGAACTGCCTTGGGGAGAGCTTGAGCAGGAGTGCGGAAAACTTTGGGCATTGTCTAGGGGCGCAGACTGAGCTGCTGAGCCAGATGGAGCTAATAGTGTTCGGCTATAGGCTGCAGGGAGCCACTGTGAGAGAACTGCCCCGGCAAGCTCCTCCCTCAGGGTCACAGAGCCAGGATCAGCGAGAGCTAGTAGCCTAGTGACTGAGCAACCTAAAAGCGGGGACTGAGCTGCCTTACATCCTTAACCCTCAGGGGCACAGTGAAACCAGTTTTGGCACACTAGAGCCTCAGGCTATTGCCCTGAGTAGAGTGCTGTGGCATCACAGCTCATAGCAACCTCAAACTCCTGGGCTTGGTGGCACCCGGACCTCCATAAGAGCTGCGCCATAACCCCAAACCTGCAACCCACGCCCACCAGGGCTCCACATGCTCTCACCAGGAACTGCAGGAGCTGTGCAACCCTGCATCCTCCCTCCTGTACCCTTGCTGCCCCCACACCAGCCCACTCATCTGGCCAGGAACTCTGGTAGCCGTGTGCCCTCCAGAGCCCTCCCTGACTGTGCAGAACCCTTCTCCTGGCCAGAGACTGCTGGAGCCTTGGACTCTCTGTACCAAAGTCAATGGGCGCCAGGCACTCCCAGAACCATGCACACCACCTCCTGCCCTGTTGCTGGATCTGGGTGTGTCACACTCCGGAGCTGCTTCCACAACCAGAACTCCCTGGCTGGGGCAGCCCCAGAGGAACTACACAGGGTCACTCCCTACAAAGATCCACCAAGGATAGAGTGATCCCACTGGGGTCTAATCTTGGAGAAACACCTCCCCAACTCTGAGGACAGCCAGAGGAAATGGTGAAAAACAATCATGAGGTGAAATCAATAGAAAAACTCTGGCAATATGAATAATCAGAGTAGATAAGCTCCCCCAAGTATCAATGGGGCAGACACAGCACAAGATCTCATGCACAAACAAATAGCTGAGATGTCAGAAATTGAATTCAGAATCTGGATAGCAAATAAGATCAGATTAGAATTTCAAGCAGTAACCCAAAAGATATCTCAAGAACTCAATGAATTCAAAGACCAAATGACTAAAGATTTTGACACATCGAGACAAGAAGTTGCAGCCCTCAAAGGTCTCAGAAACACAGTAAAATCTCTCAGTAACAGAATGGAGCAAGCAGAAGAAAGGATTTCTGACATTGAAGACAAAGCTTTCGAATGCTCCCAAACTCTCAAAGAGGAAGAGAAATGGAGGGCAAAAACAGATCACTCTCTCAGAGAGCTCTAGGATAATTTGAAGAAAACCAATATTCGTCTTATAGGGATCCCCGAAAGCGACGAAGTGGCTTCACAAGGCACAGAGTCTCTTCTCCATGAGATTATGAAGGAGAACTTTCCAGACATGCCAAGAAATTCTGAAAATCAGATAGCAGTTTCAGAAATCCAGCATGACTCAACACAAATAAAACAACCCAAGACACATCATAATCAATTTCTCTAAAGTTAATATGAAGGACAAAATTCTGAAAGCAGCCAGAAGAAAGAAAACCATCACCTATAAGGGCAAGATTATTAGAATAACTGCAGATCTCTCTGCTTAAACCTTTCAAGCTAGAAGAGGATGGTCATTGACTTTTAATCTCCAAAAACAAAATAACTTTCAACCCAGGATCCTGTACCCAGCTAAACTGAGCTTCATTTATGACGGAGAAATTAAATACTTCAATGACATTCACATGTTGAAGAAATTTGCCATAACTAAACCAGCTCTCCAGGATATTCTCAGACTATTGTCCATAAAGACCAGCATAATCCTGCCCCACAAAAGTAAACCCACCCAGAAAATTTTGATCAAATTCCAACTTCCACAGTCACAAAAGAATTAAAAATGGTCACCGGACTCTCGAAAGGCTTATCAATATTCTCAATTAATGTGAACGGTTTAAATTGTCCTCTAAAGAGGCACAGGTTGGCTGACTGGATACAAAAACTCAAGCCAGATATCTGCTGCATCCAAGAATCACATCTTACATTAAAAGACAAATTTAAACTCAAGGCGAGGGGATGGTCATCTATACTCCAGGCAAATGGAAAGCAGAAAAAAGCAGGCGTTGCAATCCTATTCGCAGACACAATGGGCTTTAAACCAACCGAAATAAGGAAGGATAAGGATAGACACTTCATATTTGTTAAAGGTAATACTCAATATGATGAAATTTCAATTATTAATATTTATGCACCCAACCAGAACACACCTAAATTTATAAGAGAAACTAACAGACACGAGCAACTTGATTTCCTCCAGTTCCATAGTAGTTGCAGATTTTAACACCCCTTTAGCAGTGCTGGATAGATCCTCCAAAAAGAAGCTGAGCAAAGAAATTTTAGATTTAAACTTAACCATTCAACATCTGGACTTAACAGACATCTACAGAACATTTCATCCCAACAAAACACATTCTTCTCATCAGCCCATGGAACATAATCCAAAATCAACCACATCCTAGGCCACAAATGTAACGTCAGCAAATTTAAAAAAATAGAAATGATTCCTTGCATCTTCTCAGACCATCATGGAATAAAAGTTGAACTCAATAACAACAGGAACCTGCATACCCATACAAAAACATGGAAGCTAAACAACCTTACGCTGAAGGATAGATGGGTTATTGACGAAATTAAGAAAAAAATCACCCAATTTTTGGAACAAAACAACAATCAAGACATGAATTACCAGAACCTCAGGGATACTGCAAAGGCAGTCCTAAGAGGGAAATTCATAGCACTGCAAGCCTTCCTCAAGAAAACGGAAAGAGAGAAAGTTAATAACTTAATGGGACATCTCAAGCAACTGGAGAAGGAAGAACATTTCAACCCCAAACCCAGCAGAAGAAAAGAAATAACCAAATCAGAGCAGAATTAAATGAAATTGAAAACAAAAGAATTATACAACAGATCAATAAATCCAAAAGTTGGTTTTTGAAAAGATCAATAAAATAGATAAACCTTTGGCCAATCTAACCAGGGAAAAAAAGAGTAAAATCTCTAATTTTATCAATTAGAAATGGTAATGATGAAATAACAATAGACCCCTTAGAAATTAAAAAAAAACTTAACAAATACTACAAGAAACTCTACTCTCGAGGAGGGTGGAGCAAGATGGCAGCCGAGTAACAGCTTCCTTGCATCTGGGCACCGTGAGTCTGGGGATATAGGACTCCAGGCATCTCTGGCTGGTGGGATCTGCCTATCATCACCCCTGAGAGGATACAGGGAGTCAGCGAGAGACTTCTGGACCCCAAGAGGAGGACTGAAACAGTGGAAAACCGGCAAGTGGTCGCGTGTGTTCAATCCGCCTAAACCCGCCCGCAACTGTAAGTTCAGTAGCAGCGAGACTGCAAACCAGAAAGGCCTTACCTGTGAACTGTTTTGGTGTCTTTGGACTTGGCACTCAGCTGAACTGCCTTGGGGAGAGCCTGGGCGGGAGTGCGGAGAACTTTGGCCTTTGTCTGGGGCCCCAGTCTGAGCCGCTGAGCCAGACGGAGCTAATAGAGTTTGGCTCTGGGTCACAGGCAGACATTGTGAGCGATCTGCCCTGGCAAGCTCCGCCCTCAGGGTCGCAGAGCTGGAATTGGGTGGGAGCTGGTAACCCAGCGACCAAGTAGCCTAAGGGCGGGGTCTGAGCCGCCTTGCAGCCCTAACCCTCGGGGGCAGAGGGAGACCAGTTTTGACACACAGGGTAAGTGGATAGCCACTTCAGCAGTGATTCCAGCAACAAGCACTTCCCTGAGAAAGCTTCTGCTCAGTAAGTGAACAAGTTCAAAGTGCCTTTTAAGTGGGCTGAAGAGAGATTTAGGGTGTCTACCTGCTGGGGTTCGAGAAACTAGCAGCCTCCAGTCGTATCAGAACTGTGATTAACATCTCATACCCCAGAAGACCACGTGTTGCCCAGACAATATTCAATTCCATATACATACTGCTTTGTTTTTGGTTGCGTGTGTGTTTTTTTTTTTTTGTTTGTTTGTTTGTTTGGTTTTTTTTTTGGCTTGGTTGTTTTTTTTGTTTATTTTGTCGTTCTAGATTGTTGTTTTGTTTTTTAAGTTCAACCTTTTCCATACAGATCCTTTTTCTTTCTCAATTTTTCTAGTTTAATTATAATTTCCCATTGCTGCCTATTTCAATAATCAGAACTTCATTTTTGTTAGTGTTTCTACCACTATTATTTGGTTTTTCCAGCCAATTTTATCCCGTAAAGTTTTCTGTTTCCTTGTTTTGGTTTGATTTATAGCATTTTTGTCTTTCCTCTCTACTTGGTGGAGGTGGGGTACTGTGTCTGATCAGGATAGCAAAGAGCTGCTGACCTCAAGGGAACCACCCCACTTGGCACCCCCAGAAGGTATTTCTTTTTTTTTTAAGGTTGTATCAAAGTACCCTACTGTACACCTATATTGCTCTGTCTTCCTCTTTCTGTGCCTCTCTTCTTTTTGTCAATATTCCTTTCACCCAACCACTCTCCTTTCTCTATTTTTCTTTTTTTTCATTTTTTTTTTCTTTTCTTATCACTCGGTCCTCATTTCTTTCATCGCTTTTTTGCTCTTAAACCTTCTCACCCTTCTGGTCCTGTAACCCTTAGTCCACAGGCACAAGAACTTAAAGAGCAAGAGGAATTGAAAGGAAAATTAGGGCAAATAAACAGATAAAAGAAATCACCCATGAGGAAGAATCAGCAGAAAACTCCAGGCAACATGAAGAACCAGTCCAGAACTACCCCGCCAAGGGACCATGAGGTAGCTACTGCAGAGGATTCCACCTATACAGAAATGTTAGGAATGACAGAAAGGGAATTTAGAATACACATGTTGAAAACAATGAAGGAAATGATGGAAACAATGAAGGAAACTGTTAATAAAGTGGAAAATAACCAAAAGGAAATTCAAAAACAGAATCAAATAAGAGATGAACGATATGAAGAATATAAAAAGGATATAGCAGAGCTGAAGGAAATGAAACAGTCAATCAGGGAACTTAAAGATGCAATGGAAAGTATCAGCAACAGGTTAGACCATGCAGAAGAAAGAATTTCAGAGGTAGAAGACAAAGTTTTTGAGATAACTCAGATAGTAAAAGAGGCAGAAAAGAAGAGAGAGAAAGCAGAACGTTCACTGTCAGAATTATGGGACTTTATGAAGCGTTCCAACATACGAGTTATAGGAATTCCAGAAGGGGAAGAAGAATGCCCCAGAGGAATGGAAGCCATACTAGAGAATATTATAAAAGAAAATTTCCCAAATATCACCAAAGATTCTGACACACTGCTTTCAGAGGGATATCGGACCCCAGGTCGCCTCAACTCTAACCGAGCTTCTCCAAGACACATTGTGATGAACCTGTCCAAAGTCAAGACCAAAGAAAAGATTCTGCAAGCTGACAGGAGTAAGCGCCAGTTGACCTACAGGGGCAAATCCATCAGAGTGACCGCAGACTTCTCTAATGAAACTTTCCAAGCAAGAAGACAATGGTCATCTACCTTTAATCTACTTAAACAGAACAATTTTCAGCCCAGAATTCTGTACCCTGCTAAGCTAAGCTTCAAAATTGACGGAGAAATCAAATCATTTACGGATATACAAACATTGAGGAAATTCGCCACAACAAGACCAGCTCTACAGGAAATACTTCAACCTGTTCTGCACACTGACCACCACAATGGATCAGCAGCAAAGTAAGAACTCAGAAATTAAACGACAGAACCTAACCTCCACACTGATGCAAAAGATAAAACTAAGCAATGGACTCTCACAAAATAAGATGAATAGAATACTACCACACTTGTCAATTATCTCAATAAATGTTAATGGCTTGAATTCCCCACTGAAGAGACATAGATTGGTTGACTGGATTAAAAAACACAAGCCATCCATTTGCTGTCTGCAAGAAACACACCTGGCTTCAAAAGACAAATTAAAGCTCCGAGTCAAGGGTTGGAAGACAATTTTTCAGGCAAATGGAATTCAGAAGAAAAGAGGAGTTGCAATCTTATTTTCAGACACATGTGGATTTAAAGCAACTAAAGTCAAAAAAGACAAAGATGGTCACTTTATATTGGTCAAGGGAAAAATACAACAAGAAGACATTTCAATTCTAAATATTTATGCACCCAATTTAAATGCTCCCAGATTCTTGAAGCAGACCTTACTCAGTCTGAGCAATATGATATCTGATAATACCATCATAACAGGGGACTTTAACACTCCTCTTACAGAGCTGGACAGATCCTCTAAACAGAAATTAAACAAGGATATAAAAGACTTAAATGAGACTCTAGAACAACTGTGCTTGATAGACGCATATAGAACACTCCACCCCAAAGATAAAGAATATACATTCTTCTCATCACCCCATGGAACATTCTCCAAAATTGATCATATCCTGGGACACAAAACAAATATCAACAGAATCAAAAGAATTGAAATTTTACCTTGTATCTTCTCAGACAATAAGGCACTAAAGGTGGAACTCAACTCTAACAAAAATGCTCCACCCCACCCAAAGGCATGGAAATTAAACAATCTTCTGTTGAATAACAGATGGGTGCAGGAAGAAATAAAACAGGAAATCATTAACTTCCTTGAGCATAACAACAATGAAGACACAAGCTACCAAAACCTGTGGGATACTGCAAAAGCAGTTTTGAGAGGAAAATTCATCGCTTTAGATGCCTACATTCGAAAAACGGAAAGAGAGCACATCAACAATCTCACAAGAGATCTTATGGAATTGGAAAAAGAAGAACAATCTAAGCCTAAACTCAGTAGAAGAAAAGAAATATCCAAAATCAAATCAGAGATCAATGAAATTGAAAACAAAAGAATCATTCAGAAAATTAATGAAACAAGGAGTTGGTTTTTTGAAAAAATAAATAAAATAGATAAACCATTGGCCAGACTAACAAGGAATAGAAAAGTAAAATCTCTAGTAACCTCAATCAGAAATGATAAAGGGGAAATAACAACTGATCCCACAGAGATACAAGAGATCATCTCTGAATACTACCAGAAACTCTATGCCCAGAAATTTGACAATGTGAAAGAAATGGATCAATATTTGGAATCACACCCTCTCCCTAGACTCAGCCAGGAAGAAATAGAGCTCCTGAACAGACCAATTTCAAGCACTGAGATCAAAGAAACAATAAAAAATCTTCCAACCAAAAAATGCCCTGGTCCAGATGGCTTCACTCCAGAATTCTATCAAACCTTCAAGGAAGAGCTTATTCCTGTACTGCAGAAATTATTCCAAAAAATTGAGGAAGAAGGAATCTTCCCCAACACATTCTATGAAGCAAACATCACCCTGATACCAAAACCAGGAAAAGACCCAAACAAAAAGGAGAATTTCAGACCAATCTCACTCATGAACATAGACGCAAAAATTCTCAACAAAATCCTAGCCAATAGATTACAGCTTATCATCAAAAAAGTCATTCATCATGATCAAGTAGGCTTCATCCCAGGGATGCAAGGCTGGTTTAACATACGCAAGTCTATAAACGTTATCCACCATATTAACAGAGGCAAAAATAAAGATCACATGATCCTCTCAATAGATGCAGAAAAAGCGTTTGATAAAATCCAGCATCCTTTTCTAATTAGAACTCTGAAGAGTATAGGCATAGGTGGCACATTTCTAAAACTGATTGAAGCTATCTATGACAAACCCACAGCCAATATTTTACTGAATGGAGTAAAACTGAAAGCTTTTCCTCTTAGAACTGGAACCAGACAAGGTTGTCCTCTGTCACCTTTACTATTCAACATAGTGCTGGAAGTTCTAGCCAATACAATTAGGCAAGACAAGGAAATAAAGGGAATCCAAATGGGAGCAGAGGAGGTCAAACTCTCCCTCTTTGCTGACGACATGATCTTATACTTAGAGAACCCCAAAGACTCAACCACAAGACTCCTAGAAGTCATCAAAAAATACAGTAATGTTTCAGGATATAAAATCAATGTCCACAAGTCAGTAGCCTTTCTGTACACCAATAACAGTCAAGATGAGAAGCTAATTAAGGACACAACTCCCTTCACCATAGTCTCAAAGAAAATCAAATACCTAGGAATATACCTAACGAAGGAGGTGAAGGACCTGTATAAAGAAAACTATGAAATCCTCAGAAAGGAAATAGCAGAGGATATTAACAAATGGAAGAACATACCATGCTCATGGATGGGAAGAATCAACATTGTTAAAATGTCCATACTTCCCAAAGCAATCTACCTATTCAATGCCATTCCTATCAAAATACCAACATCATACTTTCAAGATTTGGAAAAAATGATTCTGCGTTTTGTATGGAACTGGAAAAAACCCCGTATAGCTAAGGCAGTTCTCTGTAATAAAAATAAAGCTGGGGGCATCAGCATACCAGATTTTAGTCTGTACTACAAAGCCATAGTGCTCAAGACAGCATGGTACTGGCACAAAAACAGAGACATAGACACTTGGAATTGAATGGAAAACCAAGAAATGAAACTAACATCTTACAACCACCTAATCTTTGATAAACCAAACAAGAACATACCCTGGGGGAAAGACTCCCTATTCAATAAATGGTGTTGGGAGAACTGGATGTCTACATGTAAAAGACTGAAACTGGACCCACACCTTTCCCCACTCACAAAAATTGATTCAAGATGGATAAAGGACTTAAACTTAAGGCATGAAACAATAAAAACCCTCCAAGAAAGCATAGGAAAAACACTGGAAGATATTGGCCTGGGGAAAGACTTCATGAAGAAGACTGCCATGGCAATTGCAACAACAACAAAAATCAACAAATGGGACTTCATTAAACTGAAAAGCTTCTGTACAGCTAAGGAGACAATAACCAAAGCAAAGAGACAACCTACACAATGGGAAAGGATATTTGCATATTTTCAATCAGACAAAAGCTTGATAACTAGGATCTATAGAGAACTCAAATTAATCCACATGAAAAAAGCCAACAATCCCTTATATCAATGGGCAAGAGACATGAATAGAACTTTCTCTAAAGACGACAGACGAATGGCTAACAAACACATGAAAAAATGTTCATCATCTCTATATATTAGAGAAATGCAAATCAAAACAACCCTGAGATATCATCTAACCCCAGTGAGAATGGCCCACATCACAAAATCTCAAAACTGCAGATGCTGGCGTGGATGTGGAGAGAAGGGAACACTTTTACACTGCTGGTGGGACTGCAAACTAGTACAACCTTTCTGGAAGGAAGTATGGAGAATCCTCAAAGCACTCAAGCTAGACCTCCCATTTGATCCTGCAATCCCATTACTGGGCATCTACCCAGAAGGAAAGAAATCCTTTTATCATAAGGACACTTGTACTAGACTGTTTATTGCAGCTCAATTTACAGTCGCCAAAATGTGGAAACAGCCTAAATGCCCACCAACCCAGGAATGGATTAACAAGCTGTGGTATATGTATACCATGGAATACTATTCAGCCATTAAAAAAAATGGAGACTTTACATCCTTCGTATTAACCTGGATGGACATGGAAGATATTATTCTTAGTAAAGCATCACAAGAATGGAGAAGCATGAATCCTATGTACTCAATTTTGATATGAGGACAATTAATGACAATTATGGTTATGGGGGGGGAAACAGAAAGAGGGAAGGAGGGAGGTGGGTGGGGCCTTGGTGTGTTTCACACTTTATGGGGGCAAGACATGATTGCAAGAGGGACTTTACCTAACAATTGCAATCAGTGTAACCTGGCTTATTGTACCCTCAATGAATCCCCAACAATAAAAAAATAAATAAATAAAAAATAAAAAAATAAAAAAAAAAAGAAACTCTACTCTCAGAAATATGAAATTCTGAAAGAAATCGACCAATACCTGGAAGCACACCACCTACCAAGACTTAGCCAGAATGAAGTGGAAACGTTGAACAGGCCTATATCAAGTTCTGAAATAGCATCAACTGTACAAAATTTCCTTAAAAAGAAAAGCCCAGGACCAGATGACTTTACGTCAGAACTCTACCAAACCTTTAAAGAAGAACTAGTACCTATATTACTAAACCTCTTCCAAAATATAGAAAAAGAAGGAATATTACCCAACACATTCTACGAAGCAAACATCACCTTGACCCCCAAACCAGGGAAAGACCCAACAAGAAAAGAAAATTATAGACCAATATCACTAAGAATATTGAGCTAAAATATTCAATAAGATCCTAACAAACAGAATCCAGCAACACATCAAAAAAATTATACACCACGACTAAGTGGGATTTATCCCAGGGTCTCAAGGCTGGTTCAATACACATAAATCTATAAATGTAATTCAGCACATAAACAAACTAAAAAATAAGGACCATATGATTCTTTCAATTGATGCAGAAAAAGCTTTTGATAATATCCAGCATCTCTTCATGATCAGAACACTTAAGAAAATTGGTATAGAAGGGACATTTCTTAAAGTAATAGAGGCCATCTACAGCAAACCCACAGCCAATATCGTATTGAATGGAGTTAAATTGAAATCATTTCCACTTATCAGGAACCAGGCAAGGTTGCTCATTGTCTCCATTGCTCTTTAACATTAATGGAAGTTTTAGCTATTGCAATTAGGGAAGAAAAGGTGATCAAGGGTATCCACATAAGGTCAGAAGAGATGAAACTTTCACTCTTCGCAGATGATATGATCGTATATCTGGAAAATACTAGGGACTCTACTACAAAACTTTTAGAAGTGATCAAGGAATACAGCAATGTCTCAAGCTACAAAATCAACACCCATAAATCTGTAGCCTTTATATATACCAAAAATAACCAAGCCGAAAAAACAGTCAAGGACTCTATTCCTTTCACAGTAGTGCCAAAGAAGATGAAATATTTGGGAGTATACCTAACAAAGGACGTGAAAGATCTCTACAAAGAGAACTATGAAACTTTAAGAAAAGAAATAGCTGAAGATGTTAACACATGGAAAAACATACCATGCTCATGGCTGGGAAGAATCAACATTGTTAAAATGTCTATACTACCCAAAGCAATATATAATTTTAATGCAATTCCTATTAAAGCTCCATTTTCATATTTTAAAGATCTTGAAAAAATAATACTTCGTTTTATAGGGAATCAGAAAAAACCTCGAATAGCCAAAACATTACTCAGCAATAAAAACACAGCAGGAGGAATCCTGCTACCAGACCTGAGACTGTACTATTAACTCGAAAATGATCAAAACAGCATGGCATTGGCACAAAAACAGAGAAGTAGATGTCTGGAACAGAATAGAGAACCAAGAGATGAATCCAGCTACATACCGTTATTCGATCTTTGACAAGCTAATTAAAAACATTCAGTGGGGAAAAGAGTCCCTATGTAACAAATGGTGATAGACCTGTAGAAGATTGAAACTGGACCCACACCTTTCACCATTAACTAAGATAGACTCTCACTGGATAAAAGATTTAAACTTAAGGCATGAAACTATAAAAATACTTGAAGAAAGTGCAGGGAAAACTCTTGAAGGAATCGGCCTGGGTGAATATTTTATGAGGAGGACTCCCCAGGCAATTGAAGCAGTATCAAAAATACACTACTGGGACCTGACCAAACTAAAAAGCTTCTGCACAGCCAAGAACATAGTAAGTAAAGAAATCAGACAGCCCTCAGAATGGGAGAAAATATTTGCAGGTTATACCTCCAATAAAGATCTAATAACCAGAATCCACAGAGAACTCAAACGTATTAGCAAGAAAACAACACGTGATCCCATCTTAGGGTGGGCAAGGGACTTGAAGAGAAACTTCTCTAAAGAAGACAGACACATGATCTACAAACACATGGAAAAAAGCTCATCATCCTTAATCATCAGAGAAATACAAATCAAAACTACTTTGATATATCACCTAACCCCAGTAAAAGTAGCCTACTTAACAAAATCCCAAAACCAGAGATGCTGGTGTGGATGTGGAGAAAAGGGCACACTTCTACACTGCTGGTGGGAATGCACTCTAATACGTTCCTTCTGGAAGGATGTTTGGAGACTACTTAGGGACCTAAAAATAGACCTGCCATTCAATCCTATAATTCCTTTACTAGGTTTATACCCACAAGACCCAAAATCACAATATAACAAAGACATCTGTACCAGAATGTTTATTGCAGCCCAATTCATAATTGCTAAGTCATGGAAGAAGCCCAAGTGCCCATCGACCCACGAATGGACTAGCAAATTGTGGTACATGTATACCATGGAATATTATGCAGCCTTAAAGAAAGATGGAGACTTTACCTCTTTCATATTTACATGGATGGATCTGGAACATATTCTTCTTAGCAAAGTATCTCAGGAATGGAAGAAAAAGTATCCAATGTACTCATCCCTACTATGAAGCTAAATTATACCTTTCACATGAAGGCTATTACCCAACTATAGCACAAGACTATGAGGAAAGGGCCAAGGAAGGAGAAGGAAGGGGGGATGTTAAGGTGGAGGGAGGGTAATGGGTCAGGCCACACCTATGGCGCATCTTAGAATGGGTACAGGGGAAAGTTACTAAAGGCAGAATATAAATGTCTATATACAATAACTAAGAAAATGCCATGAAGGCTACGTTGAACAGTTTGATTAGAATATTTCACATTGTATATGAAACCAGCACATTGTACCCCTTGATTGCACTAATGTACACAGCTATGATTTAACAATAAAAAAATAAATAAATAAAAATAAAGTAAATTTAAAAAAGACCTTTGATGAATGTGTAGCTGAGGGCGGCTCAGACTGTGCTCCAGAGAAACTCTGTCTTCGATTCCCATTCTTCTGCGGCCATAGCTCTGAATGCTGGAATGTGGGAAGCAGGTGGGCTATGGATCAAGCCAAATATAGTCTAATCAATGAATATTTTCTGGTGGGAGTTACGGAAGAGCTTGAAGATTTTATCATGTTATTGGAGGCAGCTTTGCCCCGGTTTTCAGGGATGCTACAGAACTCTATCGTACAGGAAAGAAATCTCATCTTAGGAAAACCACAGAGAAGAAACTCCCCCACTAAACAAACCATTGCAAAACTACAGCTGTCTGACATTTGGAAAATGGAGAATGAGTTCTATGAATTTGCACTAGAACAGTTCTAATTCATCAGAGCCCATGCTATTCGAGAAAAAGATGGAGACCTCTACATCCTTGCACAAAACTTTTTCTATGAAAAGATTTACCCTAAATCAAACTGAGTATAAATGTGATTATTAGATTCTCGAACTAAAACATTGACCCTATTTTTCATCTTTGTTTTCAGCTCCACAACCTGGATTGCTGATAGATATATATGACAGTTTGTATTGAGCTGAATTAGGAAGCAGTAATGTTAAGATAGTAGATACTGACTGATAATGTCAGTGTTCTAAGAAGTTCAATTTTCAGGCATTTTTCTTGTTTCTGGTTAAATTTTGCTACAAGTTGTAAACTCCTGCCTGGAAAAATAACTACACATCGCCTAAGATAAACACATGGCAGGTCTAATCAAAAAGCAAAATACAATTTCAGAAAAGGTTCTGATACTTTTATTTTGGATAAAGCATTTTTTCAACTAACCATGAATGAAGATGAATCCATTTGCCCACTTCTGCCTTCACCAAATGTTTGGGCTATACATCTCTACTGAATAGTGTTAATAACTGGCAGTGTGTGCTTTGTTTTGTGAATCATGTCTCATGAAATTTATTGGAATGTTTGATCATGTTTGCTGAGAAATGTTTCTGCTGTAGTTGGATTTTCCCATATTTATGTAGATCATTTTTTAAAAATAATCATTAGTGTTAAAACCCAGTTTAAACCATGATTAGTACTGTAAAAAGATAAAGTGTCAAAGTGGTATTTCTCATTCCTTTCTCCCCAGTATGTAATATTGGGAAAATACTTCAAAGAATGTTGAGATCATCTGAAGTTTCAGTTAAGACTTCCACATGTTAATATCAAAAAAGTAAGCTTAATGTTTGTTTCTCCATGCATTATTTGTAAAGCTATAAACTGAAATATTGGTGACTCCATATTATGACTCCATTAGTGAGCTGTGGTATGGGTAGGATTTTCCTACCTCTTCTGTACTTTAACCTGTAGACTATTTTTACTACAGTGCTTTATACTGTGTTTTAAAGCATTGCATTTACAAAAAAAAAAAAAAAAACAGGAAAGTGCTGTAAATATTGCATATTTTATGTATTTGGACCAAAAGATTACAAATAATTAGACAGAAGTGGTTTTGCACCAATTTTATTATGTCAAGTAAAACCATCAGACCTACTGTTCTTGTATTTCTCATTTAACTTTCCTGTTAAGATATCACTGAAATGAACTTCAGTAAGCTTTCGATTTTGATACAGTTCATGTTCACAACTGGAGGCAGTAGTTATAGTGGAAAGAGTACTGGGAAAGGAATCAAAAAACTTGATTTCGGGTCCCAGCTCTGCCACTTAACCAGCTGTGTGATCCTGGGCAAGTCACTTAACCTCTCTTTGCCTCAATTTCCTCATCTTGAAATGAGGATAATAATACCTGCTGTACCTACCTCACAGGGCTGTTGTGAGGATTAGATGAGATGGCATGTGAAAGCACTTTGAAAACTGTAAAGTGCTATATAAAAATAAGGTATTATTATAGAAACATCTTTAACATATAGTTTCATATCATTCTTTTTTAACAAAGGGAAAAGTCCACTTGTAAGCTGGTTGAAAGAATTAATCTTGATATAAATTCATGTTTGATAAATATAAAAAAAAAAGATTTCTTTTGTTGTATCCCAAAGGTTGTTTTGTTTTGTTTTGTTTTTTGAGACAGAGTCTCACTATGTTACCCTTGGTAGAGTGCTATGGTGTCACAGCTCACAGCAACCTCAAACTCTTGGGCTTAAGTGATTCTCTTGCGTCAGCCTCCCAAGTAGCTGGGACTACAGGCACCCACCACAACACTCGGCTATTTTTTGTTGTAGTTGTCATTGTTGTTTAGCAGGCCCAGGCTGAGTTCAAACCCGCCAGCCCTGGTGTAGGTGGCCAGCACCCTAACCACTGAGCTATGGGTACTAAACCTCCCACAGGTTTTGATAACTTATGTATTCATAGTTTTTATGTTTGAGAAATTTAATGATTTCCTCTTTCATCTCTTCCTGAAATCAACTATCATTCAGCATAAGGTTGTTTAATTTCCAAATCTTTGTGTGGGGAATGAACATCTTTGTTGGAGTTCAGTTCTACCTTTACTGCCTTGTGGTCTAAGAAGAGACAAGGTTTAATTTCTATTCTTTTAATTTTGCTGAGGTTTGCTTTGTATCCTATGATGTGGTCGATTTTGGAGTATGTACCATGGGCTAATGAGAAAAATGTATATTCTTTAGCTTTGGAATAGTGTGTTCTGTATATGTCTATTAATCCCATTTGTTCTAGGATCACATTAAGTCCTTTGCATCTTTGTTTAGTTTCTGTTTAGAGGATCTGTCCTTCTGTCAAAGGGGTGTTAATGTCCCCAGCTCTGAGGGTGTTATAGGATATAATGTTGCTCAGACCCATCAACAGGTTCATTATAGTGTGTCTTGGAGACATCTGTTTGAGTTGAGCTGACCTGGAGTTTGGGTCTGTTGGGGTCTTTAGTAAAATTTGGGAAGTTTTCATTTATGACAGCACCCAGTAGGGCTTCTATTCCTTTGGGACAATCTTCTTCCCCTTCAGGAATCCCTATTTTTCATTTGTTTTAATGCTTCAGGGAGTCTCATAGTTCTCTAAGCGCCCGTTCTGCTTTATCTTTCTTCTTTTCTGCCTCTTCAACTACCTGGGTTAATTAGAAAACTATATCCACTAGCTCTGAAGTTCTTTTCTTCGCCATGTTCCAACCTATTTTTTATACTTTCTGATGCATCTTTACATTCCCTAATTGTCTCTTTTCTTTCCTTAAGCTCTGCCACATCTTTTCTATATTCTACACATCTTGTCTACTTTTGTTTCTGTCTTTCCATTTTCTCATCCATTCCTTTTATTGTCTTTATCATCCATATTTTAAATTCCCTTTCTGTGAAGTCCATTAATTCTTTATAGGTGCAATCTTCTGCAGTAGCTCTCATGGTCCCTTAGGGGAGTTCCTCTGTTTGGGTTTTCAAGTTGTCCAAATTTTTCTGTTGGTTCCTCCTCATATGTTCTTTCTTCTTGTTCATCTCCTTAACCTCCTTTTTCCTTCTCACTGCCTCCTTTGTTTCAAATTACCTTTTCTCAGAGCTTAGGTCTTGAAGTGACGTCAGGCTGAGCAAAGTCAAACTCTTCCTTGTGGCCAAATAAACAGAAGTCCTTGCTCTTGATGACAATATGTTGCAATATGTCACTAGGATGCCAGATGGTGCTATAAGTATTTTTTAGGAGACAGCACAGCCAACAACCTCTAAGGTCCTTATTTAAACTTAGTTGCCTTTGTTGATTGCCCACTTGTTTCCTCAGCATTCATACCCCACTGGATTGGGATCTTAAAGCTCATAAGAATCCTTCATGGGCAGATCTCACAGTGCCCCCCTGACTCTAGTTCCTGTGGGGTGTGGGAGTACCTTAGACTGTCCTAAGAGTGGAGTTCTGATCCCAGCAGGCAGAATTAAGATGGCCAGTCTTTAGGCCCCTGCTTAAACCTTCTCACAACCTTTGCACAATGGCAGCCCCCTAGCCATCAAAACCTTCTCAGTATGGCTGCTTCACTAGCCCCCAGCCCTATGGCAAAACCACTCCAACCAGCATTCAAATCTGCTTGCTGAATACTGTTCAAATCCACCCACTCTTCCAAGCTTTCTACTCAATACGTAGCTTCCCCCCAAAACTGAAAACCCTAGAAAGGCTTCATCCCATCCTGGACCTCTCTGGGGGTCCAAACGATCCCAGCCAGTTGCGTTCACTTGCCTAATTCATCAGATTTCCACCCTCTAGATCATACGCTGTATCCAGCTCACTACCCCTTTGCTGTGCTCCCTGAGCTATGACTCTGGGCATGGTCCCCAGGCCAGGTATGGCTGGGTTCTCTCTTATTCCCCAGATGTTCTAGGGGAGCTCATCTGAATGGCTCTTGTGATCTGCCATCTTGCTCCACCCCCTTATTAAAAGTTTAAACCTAGTCTCAATTGTCTTCATTTTCACCCTCCTGATCTTTTCCTATTGCTCTCTATCAGTCATTACTTGGAAAATCTGAGCCAACCCTCTTCAATGAGTTTCTCATAAAGGCACAAAGGTGATGGCACATACTGCTCAGAACTGCAACATGGGTTCTCTTCTTGGAAAGCGCCCTTACCATTTTTGTTTCACTGATAACACAATAAGTCAAATTCCACAAACAATAATTGTGAATATTTTTTTTGTAACCCTGTTGACTGAAGCCAAGAACTTGAAAATTATCTTAAACTGCTATCTTACTCTTTAATTTCATAGAAGGGCCATAACAATTTCCTCCCTACTATTGGTTTTGCAGTGTTACTCTTTTGTATATCATATGACTTATTACTGTCATCTACCATGAGGATACTAATTATTTCTTAGAAGTGTTTGAACATGAAAGTCACCAGGGGACTTTGTTAAAAACGCAGGATCCCTTATCTTCACCCTCAAATTTTTATTAAGTAGATTGGGGTAATGACTTGGCATGTGCATTTTAACAAGCTAGCAGGTAATTCTGATATAGGTGGCTCTCAAAACAGTTTGGGAAGCATAGTTATTAAGGCTTATAAAATAGTAGTTCTGGCTTGGTGCCTGCAGATCAAGCAGCTAAGGTGCCAGCCATATACACCAGAGCTGGCAAGTTTGAATCCAGCCCAGGCCCGCCAAACAACAATAACAACTACAACCAAAAATAGCCGGGCATTGTGGCGGGTGCCCGTGGTCCCAGCTACTTGAGAGGCTGAGGCAAAAGAATTGCCTAAGCCCAAGAGTGGGAGGTTGCTGTGAGCTGTGATGCCACAGCACTCTACCCAGGGTGATAGCTTGAGGCTCTGTCTCAGAAAAATAAAATAGTAGTTTCAGAAAAATAAAATAGTAGTTATGCAGCTTTGGGGAGATAAATACATCAGTAATTGGTCAGAGAAGCCTAGAAAGCATACTATGTTTTGATGAGTATGAAATTACTGATAAGAAAGCCATTCAGTGACATGTAGCAGTACCCAAAAGGAGCCACTGTCAAACATAGTTTGTCTGTCCTATTTTGGTCCTCACCTTACCCTGTAGGATTAACATCAGTGCTGATTATGCCACCTGTTAATTCACTGCCAGTAAAGAAATACAGCATTCTGGCTCAGCACCTGTGGCTCAAGTGGCTAAGGCACCAGCCACATACACCTGAGCTGGAGGGTTCAAATCCAGCCCAGGCTCGCCAAACAACAATGATGGCTACAACCAAAAAAAAAAAAAAATAGCCAAGCGTTGTGGCAGGTGCCTATAGGCCCAGCTACTTGGGAGGTGGAGGCAGGAGAATCACTTGAGCCCAGGACTTGGAGGTTGCTATGAGCTGTGATGCCACAGCACTCTACCCAGGGCAACAGCTTGAGGCTCTGTCTCCAAAAAAGAGAGAAAGAAAGAAATACAGCATTCTAAAACACTGCCTGGATATTTACAGGAACCATGCCATTTGTTATAATCCTGGTATCAATGGCTGCAAAAGTATCTTGAACTTGATGTAGCTTATATTGAGAAACAAAGTTTATTTATCTTTTAATTCAATTTTCCCATGAACTTGTGAAGTCCCCTTGTATGTTCCAACTTGCCCCGACTTGACACATAATCTGTGTTCAATCACTCCCCCCAGCTCTATGTCCCACAAGGCTGCCACATGGTGACTGCATCAACAGGCCCTTTACCACCAGCTTTCAGTTACCTTCAACCACTGGGAACACCTGTAAGTCAGAGGGACAGACGAGAGTGAGGTCACATCATTTACTTGTGGGTTCCCTCCCTGTCCAGCCACAGTTCCTGGCAGGCAGTGCCCTCTATACAAGTCTTCCTGTGAGTCCTAACTGCTCTCTCCCCTCTCCTCTTCATGCACAGGGCATTATGCCTCATGGTTACCAGCCCCTGAGTACTATGGTACTTTTCTTACACCTTGCTCACACCTGGGTGAGTAATCCTTTCATTAACTCCCCTCAGTTGCTCAGCTCATGTATACAGTCTATTTTATGCCAAGACCCCGCATGATATGTAACTATTCCCATCTGGGATCCATGAGAATTCATGCCATGCAGGTTGGACCCTCACAGCCCCCCCTCGTCCCTTCTAGTGGGGCTTCACAAAAACCTTGCAGTGATGCTCAGTTTGACTACCACATGACTGACACCAAATCTTGTTCCTGGATCTTATACCTAGAAAACCTTGAACACACACCCTCAGTCCTCAGCCATGGCTGTCCCAAAGCCCCTGCTTTTTGCCCTTGTTTCTCAGTTAATCGATTCTTCCAGCTTTTTTAGCTTCTTTCGTGTGCTTTCTGTCACACATGGCTCCCACTGCTTTGATCCTTTTCTGCACTCTTTCTGGAAAATTCTTTCCTGCTTCTTCATCAAGGGCCCAACTTTCACATTACTTTGTCCTAACTAAAAGTGGAATTTCTTCTCTTTGAATGCTGTAACACTTGGCTCATACCTCTCCAGTGGCACTCACCAAACTGCACATTGAGCTGTACAGTTTGTAAAATGCTTTACCCCAACAAATTCAAACTCCCTGTGAGTAGGGTTTTGTAACTCCTCAGATCTTGACAAATACCGTTCAGCCCACCTGTGCTCAAAAATATGTGTGGGATGGATGAATGACTGATGGATGGACAGTTGATTGTTCTCTACTGTTTTCTTTCTGCTGTGGAGCGTCTCAGCTCTAAAGGACCTGTTTATGTCGTACTCTTATTCACCAGCTTCATGTTGAGTGAGATTACCATCTTCAAAATTCGTTTTTCACCAACATAAATATTTTCAACTCTTGGTGCAGAAAGGGGTAAAATTAATGAATAACATTCATATTTGCATTCTTTTTTTTTTTATTGGGGAGTCATTGAGGGTACAATAAGCCAGGTTCATATTTGCATTCTAAACACCTTTCGTTGATAAACACAGTTATGATTTGGCTTCCAATCGCACCTGATAATCTAATATTCCACAGCTGTTTCAGCCAGTTAATTAAAGGAACAGATCCAAGTCAGTAGAGAATGTCTTAGTCAAGTTGTAGTGCTTTGAATGAAAAAATGTGTTATTAGAAAGTGAGAAAACACTTGAATGTATGTGCCACATTGCAAACAAGATTATTTTAGATACTTGATTGTGCAACAAGTTATTTTTTAAATGGAATAAGATAATCCTTTAAAAATTCTTTGTTTTGGTTATATAGAGGGTGTGGTATTATATAAGAATTATGCATATGCTAGACATAACTGCAAAAAAAGTTTAAGATATGGGATTGCCATTGGAAATATTGTATGTCTCTTTTTTTTTGTCTTTGAAAAATGAAAATTAATTTTATAACTACAAATAGCCTGGCTTTTACTAAATTATCTGAAGCTGACCTTGATACCTAAATTTGGGCTCTAACATTCAGCTGCTTTAAAGTTCTACTAATATTTCCTTCCTAAAACCCATTCCATGGACTTTTTCCCTGAGATTCATTTTTATCAGGTTAAAATGAAAGCTTTTTGCTTAGCAGCATATTTCTGAAGTTCTTCATCCTTGGTTCTTAGTAAGCCTATCATTTGGTCTTGGGTCTGTCATGGCCGTTATATCCCATGTATCCCTGTCTCTAGGGAGTCCTTCAACAATTTTGCCAAGGGCTCCTTGCAGGCTTTTGTCATGCATATTCTTCACATGAAACATTTAGGTCTGCCTTGCGGAAAAATACATTAGGTAATCTGCTATATCAGATCCAGAAGGATCCACGTGCTTAAAAACTACCTAGATTGATCATGATTTGAAATCATCTCAGATACCATAACTATTTTAAATGCATCTTTGAGTAAATATGAGAGGCTGAGACAGGAAAAGTGTACCGTTATTAAATAGCATTACATCAAATCATCTTACCACCAAAACCATGGCAAGAAAGCAAAGTGATTACAAGCTGGGAAGGAATGTCTTTACCAAAAGTGGATGTGGGGACAGTAGTGAGTGCCTTGTGCCTTGCTATCTCCCTAGTGTCCTCCAAGAAATTTCTGTATTTTGAGTTTTTGACCTCTCAACATCTTTTTTAAATGGGAGAGGATTGTTATTATTTCCTATTTGGTGATCAGAAAACAGTAGTTGAGAAGATTCAAATTTAAACCTTCTGAGTTCATTCAAGAAGTCTGAAAATTTATAATGTTTAATTCATTTGGGGGTTGGGTTTTTTGTTGTTGCTTGTTTTTACTTATTTTTCCTCCTCTTGAAACTTTGTTTCCTCCTCCCAGATAGGCCATTGCACTTTTTATGACTCAACAGCACATCGTTAATAAGCGCTTACTGAGCCCCGAGCCCAGGTATACCCTGTGCTAGGCTGTCCACGCTTTTGTGTGTAGCACAGGGGAAAGGTGCAGTGTTATAAGAGCTTCAACTGCATCACGTCACAGTGTGAAAGTCATCATTATGTTTTTTGGAAAATTTCAGTTTTTGAAGAACATTACTAGCTTTTTAAGAATGCTCTAAATCAGATGATTCCTAGTAAAGCAAACAAGAACCCTAGATAATTTTCTTGAGATTGATTTTCAATTTATCCTTTCATGGTCCCTGCTTTCCCAGGCCTCTGCTATGCATACTACTGGCTTCTCGAAAGACGGGAGATACTTCTCATCACTGATGCCTCAGATCACACTTTGCTTTGAATGTCCAAGCCCTTTTCTGAACTCTTAGATGCAGGCACACCTAACCCCCACATCCCTTACTCCCTAGTCTACTTTCATCTTAGCCCGTATCCCTATCTAACAACATACTTGATATGTATTTTCAGTTTCCTGCCTTAATTTGGAGTTGCCAGTGGAATGTTAACTAGTCCTCAGACTATTCAATTTTTCAAAAAAAAAAAAAAAAAGAAAGAAAAGAAAAAGTACCGAAATAGCATTAATAGAACTTTGCTTATGAAAACTATACATTTTATTATTCTTATCCTAAAAATGCTCTGTCAGGGTGGGCAATCCTCCTGTATGAAGTAATTATTTAACCTGCATTAGAAAAATGAGGTCGGGCACAGCAGCTCACATCTGTAAGCATAGCATTTTAGGAGATCAAGGTGGGATGATCTCTTGAGGCCAAGAGTTTAAAAGTAGCCTGGGCAACATAGCAAGACCTCATTTCTACAAAAGAAAAAAAAAATAAAGTTAGTGGGGTGTAGTGGGATGTGCCCATGGTCCTGGCTACTCAGAAGGCTGAAGCAAGAAGATTGCTTGAGCCCAGTAGTTTGAGGGTGCACTCAGCTATGACTGCACACCGCACTCCAGCCTGGGTGACAGACTGAGACTCTGTCTCTAAAAAAAAAAAAAAAAAAATAAAAGAGAAATGGGAGCATAGGAAAAACAGATGTGTTCACACATATGGTCAAACATGCACTGTCTATATTTTTCCCAAAGTGATGAAACAAATTTTATTACTTTCAAGGTGCTATGAAAATTAAACAGAAATACATGTAAGTAAACATTGACCTACTCCAAATTCAGCTTTCCACGGCTTGATTCTGCTGAAATTGAATGCTTTTATATGAATATTATATAGTTGGCAGAGAGAGAGAAAAATTTTTCCTCTAGAGAAAATTATCTAGGGTTCTTGTTTGCTTTACTAGGACTTTAACTTTTAACATTTAAACTTCTGACATAGTTTGTATCTTCTAATTCTACGATTATGTGTCAACACACATGCTCTTTTGGTGTAAAATTAATCCATTCATTCAACAAATATTTATAGATTTTCTATGTTTGCTAGGGACTCTGTACATTCTTGGTGATTCAATGGGGAACCAACCAGCCCTACCTTTGTGGAGCTTCTAGTTGAATAAGGAAGAAAGACATTCATCAGATAAACGCTAATTCAATCTACAAATGATAATCCCTGATATAAAAAGAAACATACACATACCATGTACTATGAAGATATTTAAGGGGGAAACCACTTTTATCTGGGTTTGGGGAAAGTTTCCCAAAGGAAGCCACATTTGAGCTGAAATATGAAATGATCAGTTGTTGACTAAGTGAAGATAGGAATAATACGAAGAAGAAAGAGAGAGTGTGTGTATCTTCAAGAGAGTTAGATAGCATGTACGAAAGAATTGGATAGTTTTCCTTTTCAACTTAATGTGCTGCATTAACTTCTGCTGCCAAAAGCTAAATATACTTGGTTTATGGTTATTTATAAAGCTATATTTCTAGCAGTCCCAGTGTCGTCAAGCATGGAAATTTGTTTTTTATTACCTAGTAACTGGCAAAACCAAAATGGCGATTATGGCATACTAGATATTTTGTGTCAAAGTTTCAAAATGTTCTAAGTTGATTTGGTCGTTCCAACCTAAGGAACAGAATACCAGGAAACAAATAAGCCCAGAAGCACAGAAATCTGGATATCCGGTGAACCTTTAACACTGCTGACCAGATGCTGCTTTTGTGAACTAATTCCTTTTGAAAATCTCAATGAAGGCTTTCAACACTTTTCTATCACCGTATCTGAATTGTGCATTCTTTTAGGGACAAAGGAGAAAAAGTTCACCAAAATTATAATTTATTAGTCCACTTTCCAGATATGCTTCCTGGGTTGTGGTTCACAGTGCAATTCTGACTTTTGATCATTTGCCAAATAAATAATGGAAAATAAATGACTTGCTTATCCTGTTACCTTCTGCAGTTATAAATCAAGATGGCCAGCCTCTCATAGAAGGAAAACTTAAAGAGAAGCAAGTCAGATGGAAGTTCATCAAAAGGTGGAAAACTCGCTATTTTACACTGGCTGGAAATCAACTTCTGTTTCAGAAAGGAAAGTCTGTAAGTCTTTTCCTCTGTCATCTCTTTCACTTTCATTTTTAAGGTTTTGATCTCCATCAACCAGCTAGACACTTTGTCTTGAGTTAAAGCTATGATAACCTTTTCCTTCTTCATTTTATAATCTTACACCATTATTTTATTTCATATTTTCTTTTGCCTGGTCTGTTCATTCCCGTCAATTGTTCCACTGGTCTCTTTTCAGATTAATATGGAAGTTTGTTTTAGCTGACTTAGGTTTTAGAAGATGAACTACAGACCGTCTACATGGTGGTCTTGAATCAACACTATGCCTTTTGTTTCCTTGAGGGCGCATCCATAAATTTATGGTTTGTGATACTGATTCTTGTTTCTATTTATAACTATACGTTATATTTGTAGGTAGGGGTCACGGAAGAGGAGAGTAGGCAAGAAGGAAGAAATGAAGGATGGAGGGAAGAAGTGGCCTCTTCATGGGTCTACAACTCCCGCTATTTTGTGGCAGTCCGTTGGGTTCACTCCCATGCTCTCCTTCCCTCCTTCCTGTTTTCCCCGCCTTTTCACTCTTGTGGCTAGAAGAGTTAACCCGACTCCAGCTTTCCTATGCCTCGTGGCCACAGACTAGCCTCTTGGAGTCGTGGGTTGAGAGACCACAAGGTTACTAAACAATGGGCCCAGAGTAGTTGTCCTTTTAGTTCGTTGACTCCAAAAATCCTTCCGATGGTATATCGTGCTTTACTAACATTGTCTTGGCCTCGGCACCCTCCCGCCTTCACCCTGAAGTGCTTCCACTATCACTGCAATTTCCCAAGACTTCAATCTTTTTGACTTCATACTATTTTACGTGTTCTTCAGAAAACCAGAAGTCAGACTAGCTTTAACCCTGGCAGGTCTGGCCTCCGTGACCAGGTGAACATGAGCCATCATTTTTGCCCATCCCAAATTTTTAATTTTGCAACCCCTGTGACCCTGTTAGGAAACCACTGCTCCCCACTCCAGAACTGACCTGGGAAGACACTTGCAAATCACTGAGCTCCAGGGCTACCCCGATTCTATAATTTTCTCTACTTTTTTGCATAGCTGTCTTTAATATGCATGGTCATTATTGAAAGAACAATTAACTACGATAGATCCTTCCAGATGAAGTAGTTAGCATCAGTCGAAATCAGTGCCCCGAAGAACTTACACAGTATTAGGAGGAGTCCTCCTTCCTTCAGCATCCATTTATGTTACCTTGAGCACATACTGGAAATACAAAGACGATTACCTCTACTTGCATTTTACCCCCAATGTGACACAAAATAACCAGTGTTGCCTGGAGGCAATGAAAACATTTATAAAGGGGCAGATATTTGAATTGAGTCATGAAAGATTAAAAGAAGTTTGTGCCTGGATGCTGCACAGAGATACAGAGCTTTAAGACGCTTTAGCGTATTTAGGGAGAGTGAGGAAATAAATGTGCTGGAGCACTTTTAATGCAAGGGTAATTGGTGAAGCAAAAGGATGGTCTCTGACAGCTGTATGAAGGATCAACTAGGACCAGGAAAACTAGATGAAAGGAAATTGGCAGTCCGTCAGATTTATAGAGCACTCTTCTGAACTCAGAGTGTTTCATCATATATACAACTAAGTTATCAAATCTTTTGGTTTGTTATTACTGGACCAAAAAAATGACATCTATTATCAAATTGAATACCCTGTCTGGGGTCCAAGAAGAATCTGCTCTTTGCTATCTTCTCCAAGTTGATGAGTTTAGATTTTTATTGGACTGTGGCTGGGATGAGCACTTTTCTATGGATATTATAGATTCCCTGAGAAAGCATGTTCACCAGATCGATGCAGTACTATTGTCTCATCCCGACCCTCTCCATCTTGGTGCTCTCCCATACGCTGTCGGAAAGCGGGGTCTGAACTGTGCTATCTATGCAACCATTCCTGTTTGTAAAATGGGACAGATGTTTATGTATGATGTTTATGTATGATCCAGTCTCGACACAATACAGAAGACTTTACACTGTTTACATTAGATGATGTGGATGCAGCATTTAATAAAATGCAGCAGCTAAAATTCTCTCAAATTGTCAATTTGAAAGGTAAAGGACATGGCTTGTCTATCACACCTCTGCCAGCTGGTCATATGATAGGTGGAACAATATGGAAAATAGTCAAAGATGGAGAGGAAGAAATTGTTTATGCAGTTGACTTCAACCACAAGAGGGAGATCCATTTAAATGGATGTTCACTGGAAATGTTAAGCAGACGCTCCTTACTTATCACAGATTCATTTAATGCTAAATATGTGCAGCCTAGAAGAAAACAGAGAGATGAGCAGCTTCTGACAAATGTCCTAGAAACACTTCGAGGTGATGGAAATGTATTAATAGCAATGGACACAGCAGGCAGAGTTTCGGAACTTGCTCAACTTCTTGATCAGATTTGGAGAACTAAAGATGCAGGACTGGGTGTTTACTCATTGGCACTTTTAAATAATGTCAGCTATAACGTGGTGGAGTTTTCTAAGTCCCAGGTAGAATGAATGAGTGATAAATTGATGAGATGTTTTGAAGACAAAAGAAATCCATTTCAGTTTCGCCATCTCCCTTTATTTCATGGTCTTTCTGACTTGGCTCGAGTACCTAGCCCCAAAGGTGTACTTGCAAGCCAACCTGACCTAGAATGTGGATTTTCAAGGGATCTCTTTATTCAGTGGTGTCAGGACCCTAAGAACTCAATTATTCTAACTTATAGAACTACTCCTGGGACTTTAGCATGTTTCCTAATTGATAATCCTTCTGAAAAAAATTACAGAAATAGAGTTGAGGAAGCATGTGAAACTTGAAGGGAAAGAACTTGAGGGATACTTGGAAAAAGAAAAACTAAAGAAAGAAGCTGCTAAAAAACTCAAGCAGTCAAAAGAGGCAGATATAGATTCTAGTGATGAGAGCGACATTGAGGAAGATATTGACCAGCCGTCAGCTCATAAGACAAAACATGACCTGATGATGAAAGGCGAAGGGAGTCGTAAAGGAAGTTTCTTCAAACAGGCAAAAAAGTCTTACCCTATGTTTCCTGCCCCAGAAGAAAGAATTAAATGGGATGAATATGGAGAGATTATCAAACCAGAGGATTTCTTAGTGCCAGAACTTCAAGCTACTGAAGAAGAAAAAAACAAATTAGAATCTGGTTTGACAAATGGAGATGAACCTATGGATCAGGATTTATCTGATGTTCCTACTAAGTGTATTTCCACTACAGAGTCTATTGAAATAAAAGCAAGGGTTACTTACATAGACTATGAAGGATGCTCTGATGGAGATTCCATTAAAAAAAATCATTAATCAGATGAAACCACGACAGTTGATTATTGTCCATGGCCCACCAGAGGCCAGTCAAGATCTGGCTGAGTGCTGCCGTGCTTTGGGTGGGAAAGCTATTAAAGTGTACATGCCAAAGCTACATGAAACAGTTGATGCCACTAGTGAAACACACATCTACCAGGTGAGATTAAAAGACTCACTGGTCAGCTCCCTTCAGTTTTGTAAAGCAAAAGATGCTGAATTAGCTTGGATAGATGGCGTCTTAGACATGAGAGTTTCCAAAGTGGACACAGGAGTTATTTTAGAAGAAGGAGAACTGAAGGATGATGGAGAAGACTCAGAAACACAAGTAGATGCTCCTTCAGATTCTAGCGTTATAGCACAACAGAAGGCCCTGAAAAGTCTGTTTGGAGAGGATGAGAAAGAAACAGGTGAAGAAAGTGAGATCATTCCTACTTTGGAGCCTTTGCCACCTCGTGAAGTTCCTGGACATCAGTCAGTTTTTATGAATGAACCAAGACTATCAGACTTCAAGCAAGTTCGTTTAAGGGAGGGTATTCAAGCTGAATTTGTAGGAGGTGCTCTTGTTTGCAACAATCAAGTAGCAGTCCGTAGAACGGAAACTGGTCTCATCGGATTAGAAGACTGCCTTTGTCAAGATTTTTATAGGATAAGAGACCTTTTATATGAACAATATGCCATTGTGTAAAGGACATGATGTCAAGAAGTATGTGCTTGACCTTTCTAAGAAAAAAGGATTCTTATGCTAAGCTTTTGCTATTTTGCCAGAAAAACTTAACATGTATTAGATTTTTAAAAATGTAAATAGAGAACATTTTGCTAATGCTTAAATGAGCATTCTGTCTTTTGGCTTTCAGAGTGATAGAGCTCCTAGCAAGTGTATAGGCCCAAGAATTGAAGGTGATTGGTTTCCTTTACAAACCCCTTATTCTAGAAGGGCTTTCTACTTGAATAAAACAATGCAAACCAGTTTATGGCCTTAAGAGAAATATGTTTGCATGAGCTCTTGCAAACTGTTTCTTGTATTTTCTGGAATGAAAACTGAGAATTATTTAGAAAAGTCATGCCACAAAAAAACTAAACAAAACTGATAAAACAGTTTTTTGACATTTATTTTTAAGAAATGAAAAAAGCATATATGCTATGACTCTTCTAATTTGAGTATGCAATTATTTTGACATGGAACATATCCGTTCTATGTCTTTATTTCCCAGTGATTCACTCTAGAAGTAAGGCAGTACACATTTGGTTCAGAAATCAATTTTTACTTCTCCTGTATCTTGTTCTATTATAATTGTGTTGTTTTCCAGTTTGAATTATGACACCATCATTTGTACATAATTCAAAAGAACTCCATAATGTGTTCAAGTCTTAAGGGATATGCATACATTTTAGACACATGTAAACCATCAACGAGGTTACTGTATTGGAAACTATTTAGTTTTAAAGACTACAAATGTTGAACCTCACATTTTTAGAAGGTAACGGTATAACTTAATTAAAAGGTGTAAATCTTTTTATCTCTTAAGTTTTGCTGTCTTAGGGTTACCTACGCAGTGGTTGGGTAAGATTATTCTTTCTGCGTTCATGTCTTTCTTGTGGCTAACTACGCTGGTAATGGTATAAACCACTTATGTTCAAGAGAGTAAAAACAATACATGAAATTTTTGTTGAGCTAAGCAATGACAGCCATTTCACCCTATTATGATCTGTTGATGACTTTTTAGAAGGTAGCTTGATCATGGCAGACCTTGATGTTCCTTTCACAAGTATTTAATCCCTCCTCTCTACAGTTACCATTTTTAGAAGGATCAAGCTTCCTGTTTAACCTATACAGAACTATGTCTAGAACAACCCAATGATATCAGACTAGAATTAGTATTTCATTCTATTTTAAGTGCTTACAAAACCTCTATTGAGGATTATAGTGCTAATTCAAAGTTTACAGCTTTCTGATACAAAAAACCAGATATGCACCTGTGGCTCAGTCGGTTAGGCACCGGCCCCATATACCGAGGGTGGTGGGTTCAAACCCAGCCCCAGCCGAACTGCAACCAAAAAATAGCCTGTAGTCCCGGCTGCTCGGGAGGCTGAGGCAAGAGAATCACTTAAGCCCAGGAGTTGGAGGTTGCTGCGAGCTGTGTGAGGCCACGGCACTCTACCGAGGGCCATAAAGTGAGACTCTGTCTCTACCAAAAAAAAAAAAAAAACAGATATACAAAACAATGTTAGAAAAGATGAATATAAAGAGTTTGTTTTCTCTTTAGTACTTTGAAAAAATTTCACTTAAATTCATACTACTGTATGGAGTAAGCCTATAATCCTGTATTTATTTCAGAGCCAAGAAAATCTGCATTTGTTTCATGGTTTAAAGCATCTGGTTATACATATTACATTGTACTAGCAAAATTGTTTCTTGCCTAGCCTGTTCATTGTCCTATGAGCAGGAATTAATTTTAAATTACTGCTTGAAGATGACTGTGCTAAATAATGTCATTGCAAGAGTAATGCTTGTACCTATTTCTAGATGACAATATTACTAAAATTTCTAACATGAGGACTTTTGTCTTAGCTTCAGTTACTTAAGAAAAATATAATTTTTAAAAACTGTGAAATAAATCATGAACTCAGAAAAAAAAAAGAAATGAAGGCTGATATATTTTAAGTACCTCTTCTAGTCAACAAAGGTCAATTTTGATTAGGGAAAAATATTACTATCTTTTATTCATGTAATAGTCAATTAATAAATAGAATATAATTCTAACAGAATTAATAAATATTTAATATAATTTTCAATCTGAAGAAGATGCTCTGTAGTTATCTTCACTCTGAATTTTCAGTGGGAAACCTTCAAAATAGCATACTCTACTGCGTCCTACGTATACTTAAAATACAAAGCCAATGGTAAACTGTATCAGTCAGAGTTCTTAACAGAAACAGAGCCAATAGGATATATATGGATATATAAGAGATTTACTATGGCTCATAAAATTATGGCGGAAGAGAAGTTCTACAATACACTGTCAGAAACCAGAGAACCAGAAAAACTGGTATGATTTAGTCTGTGTCCTAAGGCCTGAGAATCAGGTGAATCAACGATGTAACTCTCAGTCCAAAGCCAAAGTTTTGAAAACCCCCTGGGGTGGGGAGGGAAATACTGGTATAAATCCCACAGTCTGAAAGCTCAAGACCCAGGAGCCCTGATGTCTAAGGGCAGGAGAAAACAAATACCTCCACTCAAGAAGAGAGTGGGAGTTCACCTTTCCCCCACCTTTTTGTTCATCCAAATCCCCAAAAGATTATGTGATACCCATCCACACTAGTGAGGGTAGTCTCCTTTACTCATTCTACTGATTCAAATGCTGGATTTTCCAGAAACAATATCCTAGACACATTCAGAAATAATGTTTTACCAGCTATCTGGGTATCCCTTAGTCCAGTCGAGTTGACACATAAGCTTAACCATCCCATAAACCAAACTGTGTCTGAAAAAGGAGTTAAATTAGTTAAAAATGATAATTCATTCCAGATATATGCACTGTATCTTTAGAGTCCTCATTAGAAAACTTATTTGAGCATTTAATTCAACAGAAATCAAGAATGATGTATCCGAATTATGACAAATTCTAACCAGGGCTCTTTTAATTAATAAGACTTACTGTTAACTTTTTGAATGAAAAAGAATATTCTTGTGATACCTAGTTTGATCTCTTGTTGCTTTCTTTATCTACATGTATTATGACATAAGCAAATGAGCTCTCCTGTGGTTAAAGATTTTTTTGAGCAAAATACAAGAGTATATTCAATTTAGACAGTTATCAGAAATTTAAAGAAACAATATTTTTAAACATAGGTTCACACTGAAACATTTTAAAGTATTTAAAATGACCATGTAGGAGTTTCTTGTTTTTATTCAAGAACTCAGGAATAGAAGCGAAGATTAGTGATTGATTCCTCAGATTCCCTAAACAGAATTAGTACACAAGAATGAGTTTTTCCTGAAGTCAAATAATGACCTTTATAATTCTTGATTCAGGACTTTTTAATGAAGCTTAAAAAGTAAGGAATTTTATAATTATCTAAATTGTTTTACATCTTTGTTAAGAAATAATGGTTTGACATTCCAGAAATCTGACAGAATGTGTGGCTCAAATAGTGAGAAATGATCGAATATAGCACGGGCCACAGCAAAATACCTCTAACCTCCAGGGACACAATAACTACCAGTGGTCAGCAGTCCTACTGAAGCTTCAGCCACATCATTAAAAATGGGCCTTTCTTTTAAATAAAAGAAATGTGCATTTTAAAGTAAGAACTGTGGTTGGAAGATTGTACTGGAATGTTTTACTTTTGCATTCCTAAGATCTTGATCCCCACCAACTAACTAGGCAACAGTGTCCTTTGCCTTTTGTTCTATTCCTATCTTAGTTGACGCATTGTCCCTCTTTAAATTACTGTGGTAACTCTTTACTTTATTTATTTATTTATTTATTAAGAGACAGAGTCTCACTGTGTCACCTTCGTAGAGTGCTATGGTGTCACAGCTCACAGCAACCTCCAGCTCTTGGGCTTAAGCGATTCTCTTGCCTCAGCCTCCCAAATAGCTGGATACAGGTGTCCGCCACAACGCCCAGCTATTTTTTGTTGCAGTTTGGCTGGGGCCTGGTTTGAACCCGCCACCCTCGGTATATGGGGCCGGCGCCCTACTCACTGAGTCACAGGCACTGCCCCACTTTATTTTTTTACCCCCCTCAACCTAATATCAGGAAGGAAACTTTATTTTATTGATTAGTTCCTCAGTATATCAATTTCTATGCTATCAACTAATGCAAAGAAATACAATTTTTTTTTTTTGGTTTGGGATTCCTTGAGGGTACAAAGATTAGGTTACACTGATTGCATTTGTTAGGTAAAGTCTCTCTTATAATTGTGTCCCACCCCCACAAAAACACAATTTTATTACCATCAGATACTTACTATAAATTATTCAAACTTCATCCTGTAAATCCTCTAAAAGAATTTTGAAAAATCTGTGCAAGACCTTGCAGCATTTTAAGTTGCATCAGCACTTTTTTATTGCAAGTTTAAACAGTTCCTGTAATTTCTCTGTGTGTGTGTACATGGGTGTGAATACACATATATGTGTATCTATATCTATCTATTATAAATATGAAGGAAAAATGAGGCAGGCAAAGAAAAAAGAAAAAAATGTATTCAGGCAGGTTAAAAACCTGAAATTGCTCTGAAGAAGTATCTGATCCCTTAAAACTATTCATGTTATAAAGTCAAAGGAAGACATTAAAAAAAAAAAAAACCTATTCATGGTCTTGTAGAGATCCTTAAACTTCTGCTTTGATAAAAGGCAAATGTAGCATCATTTAATATTCCTTTCCTTAGTGTTGGTAGGCAAAGCATGCTTCCAAAGCTGCATAGACTTTCAAAAACAGTTTGAGCCACTCAAACACCAGAAATTTTTCATTCAATTAAAGGTTTGGAAAATCCTTTCTTAGAAGCAGCACAAACGAAAATTCAACTTCATACATCCCAAGCTATCTGAAATTCTGAGTTAATACTCCAGATTATGCTGCTGTAGTTTGCTCTACTAATAGTGTTAATACCAATAGAAAAGTAAGAACGGTGGATTAAGCATTTTCCCATATCCCACTTTATAATAATGTCCTACAAATCAACTATCTTATGCCAAGCTACAACGCTATACTCCAGCCATTATTCTAATGACTCTCCAAGGCCTTAGTGCCCCAAATAGCAAACATCTTGAGCCGTAGAAAGCAAAAGAATTCTGGCCCTCTTGGACAATTCTCCAGCAGTCAGAGACCCTTGCCTACACTAAGAGTCAGCTCATGTTCTTTCCTTCGGTTGCTTTTCAGAAAGACGATCCAGATGACTCCCCCATAGAACTCAGCAAAGTACAGAGTGTGAAAGCTGTGGCCAAGAAACGCAGGGATCGCTCTCTCCCTCGGGCTTTCGAAATCTTCACAGACAATAAAACTTATGTTTTCAAGGCCAAGGACGAGAAGAATGCAGAAGAATGGCTCCAGTGCATCAATGTGGCGGTTGCCCAAGCAAAAGAGAGGGAAAGTAGAGAAGTAACCACATATCTGTAGGGATTTACAAGCCACCTTCAAGCAATTGTATACCACAGGCATTGCATTATCATTGCCAACGTCAAGAAAACGAGATAAAGTCACCAAGCCATATTGTTTTTCTACTTAGTCGTTGTTTTCTTCTAGTCGTTGTCCCTAGAAAGAAGAGCCTAAACTGACAAGATTCTTAGTAAATTTCATGCCCTATCAGGTTTTATTTAACTCCAGAACATCTCTCTGGTAAATATAAGAAAAAGGACCTACCAAGAATGCCCTTAGATGGTGTGGGGCTGGGAAGGGAAAAGACTTTGATAAAGATACTTCCATAGATAGGACATTTAAAATTGCGAAGAAAAAAAAAACTTTGGCTTGGAGCCTGTGGCTCAAGTGGCTAAGGCACCAGCCACATATACCTGAGCTGGCGGGTTTGACTCCAATCTGGGCCCGCCAAACAACAATGACGGCTGCAACCAAAAAAGAGCCAGGCGTTGTGGTGGGCGCCTGTAGTCCCAGCTACTCGGGAGGCAGAGGCACAAGAATCGCTTGAACCCAGGAGTTGGAGGTTGCTGTGAGCTGTGACACCACAGCACTCTACCCAGGGTGACAGCTTGAGGCTCTGTCTCAAAAAAAAAAAAAAAAAAAAAACTTTAAAAGATACCAGAACTATGTTGAGGAAAGATTGACACCTCTGATGAAAAATCAGTCTGTCAAAGATATTATCAACAAAACAAAAAGAAAAAAACTATTAGAAAAGTTGAATTAACATATACTGAGAAAAACTATATAACTTACTAATAATTACATTATCCTTTCTTAATACAAATGAGGTTACCATGTGGTCAAATGGTCCTCTAATTAAGTCATTTATGTAATTAAATGTCTATCTTTAAGAATTTCTTATTTAATTATTCCCTTTAGGTTCATATAATATAACATAATATGAAGTTTAAATATTTGGATATGTATACCCAAGGTAGTAACTGTAAGATAGAATAAGCATAGAAAACCATTTTCTCTATCTTCAAAATACATGCCATCTCCACTAAACTTCAAGATTTTAAACCACAGTGCTATAATTTCCTTCTTTGTGTTCATTGTTTTAATATCTCCAAATCACAAACATTTATTGGTTTTCTTTTCCATTACCCATATATATGTTTTTAAATAAGCTATGGAACACATAATTCTAGAATGATTCCCAAGACCCATGCCCTGGTATAATCTTTTCCCTATTGAATGTAGGTGGGAGATTGTAACTTGCTTTTAACCCATAGAATATGGCAAAAATGATGAGGCAGTCTCTCCCATAATTGTGTTACATTACATGGCAAAGGTGAAAAGTTTTTGTAGATGTGCTTAAAGTCCCTAATCAGATGACTTCAAGTTAATTGAAAAGGTGTCATGGGTGGGCCTGACCTAATCAGATGAGTCCTTTAAAAGTCTGTGAACAAGTCAGAGACTTTCTCTTTTACTAGCCTCAAATAAGCAAGCTGCCACAAGTTCTGCAGCTGCATGGGAATGAATTATACTAATAATTACTTTATCTTGAAAGAAGACTCTGAACCTCAGATAAGGGCCCAGTCTCAGCCAACATCTTAATTATGGCTTTATGCAACTCTGAGCAGAGGACTTGGTTAAATCACGCTTGGACTCCTGATCCACAAAAACTTTCAGATAATAAACAAATCCTGTTTTTAACTGCTAAATTTGTGGTGATTTACTATGCAGTAATGACTAATAAAAAATCTACTGTGGAATATATATTGAGAAGAATTTTTCCCTGAATGGGGTTATGTAGTGTCCTATAGAAACCTGGAGAAAGATTATAAATTGTTAACAACCTGTCTCTACTGCTAACTCACTAGATTAGGAAATATATATGGAACCATGTTTGAGGAAATAAACTTAATTCAATGTGGTTTTATTTTTTGGGGGGGGTTCAGTTTTGGCCGGGGATGGATTTGAACCCGCCAACTCCAGCACATGGGGTCAACTCTCCACTCCTTCGAGCCACAGGCACCACCCCTAAACTTAATTCAATTTTAACATGTCAAGTTTGAGAGTGTTATGAGTTATAGAAGTTTTTACACATTGGAAATACAGTCCTGAAGATGAAAATTATAGTTCACTGGATATATATGTAGTCACTGAAAATGCAAAATTATATAAAATTATTCTGGGGGAATAAGAAGACAAAAGAATTAATAAGGGTTCTTTGGGAGGCCAGCATTTAAGTCAAAGCAAGCTGGAGTCACTGATCAGTGTTCAGAGATGGTGGGGGGTTTTTTGTTTGTTTTTTTAACAGAGTCTCAGTTTGTCACCCTCAGTAGAGTGCTGTGGCATTGCAGCTCACAGAAATCTCAAACTTTTGGGCTTAAGTGATTCTCTTGTCTCAGCCTGCCAAGTAGCTGGGACTACAGGCGCCCACCACAATGCCTGGCTATTTTTAGAGGCGAGGTCTTGCTCTAACTCAGGCTGGTTTTGAACCTGTGAGCTCAGGCTACCCATCCTCCTCAGCTTCCCAGAGTGCTAGGATTACAGCCATGAGCCACAGCACCTGGCCTAGAAATGGTGTAGACCAGGGGAAATGATGTCATAAAGGCCAAATTAATAAAGACTTTTCAGGAAAAAAGGAGAGGTCAACAATTTGAAATCCTAAAGAGTAATCGGTTAAGGTGAATCCTGACTTTCACAATTAGGAAGCAACTGGTGTCCCTGGTAAGAACTATTTCATTGGAGTGATGGGGTAACATTTCAGTTGCTGAAGAATCAATGGGAAATTAGTAGCTGAAAGCAATAGTTGAACTATCCCTTCAACAAAGTGGAGCTAAGATGGAGAGAGTGTTTTCTTTTTTGTTTTCAGGAGGAAAGAGACTTATGGAAAAAGAGGAGTTAAAAATACAGAAAGAAAGGGAAAAATAACTTTGCTCCAGTAAGGTTTCCAAAAGTGATAGAAAAAAAATCAAAACTATCATTCAGTAGCAGTTTACTGAGTGTGTACTAAGCAGCATGCACCATGTTTGGCCTGGGGATAAAAAGATAATAGACACAGCTTCTCTGTTCCAGGAGAATGAAGTGTAGTGGAAGAGACAGACACAACAAAAGTGTCACCGGTATATGGCGAGGGCCTCCTGAAGATGCGCACAGGGCCCTGTGCAAGCAGGAGAAGGCAGCAGTGTAAGTGGCTGTAAACTCGGAGCGGGCTCTCTCGCTGTTGCCCGGAGGTATTGGAGAATGGGCAAGTCTCCAGGAAAGAGGAGGAACATTGTGGACCAAAGAGGAGCAAATGGTCAGTAGGCAGAACCACCTTGCGAATGCAAAGGAGGGGGAGGGAACATTGTCCATTTGCAAAACTGCAAGCTCTTCCCAGCTTTGAAACATGAGGGGCCTGTGGGGAATGGTACAGAGTGACACTGAAAAGCCCTGTGGGACAGAGCATGAAGACCTTGGCTCCGTATGCAGGACCTTGAACTTTTTCCTTAAGATGGTGAAGCACCATTAAAAAGTTTTAAGCAGAGGGTGGCGCCTGTGGCTCAGTGAGTAGGGTGCTGGCCCCATATACCAAGGGTGATGGGTTCAAACCCAGGCCAGGCCAAACTGCAACAAAAAATAGCCAGAGACTTTACCTCTTTCATGTTTACATGGATGGAGCTGGAACATATTCTTCTTAGTAAAGTATCTCAAGAATGGAAGAAAAAGTATCCAATGTCCTCAGCCCTACTATGAAACTAATTTATGGCTTTCATATGAAAGGTATAACCCAGTTATAACCTAAGAATATGGGGAAGGGAGAGAGGGAGCGGAGGGCGGGGGGAGGGTGATTGGTGGGATCACACCTATGGTGCATCTTACAAGGGTACATGTGAAACTTAGCAAAGGTAGAATATAAATGTCTTAACACAATAACTAAGAAAATGCCAGGGAGGCTATGTTAACCAGTGTGATGAAAATATGTCAAATGGTCTATAAAACCAGTGTATGGTGCCCCATGATTGCATTAATGTACACAGCTATGATTTAATAATAAATAATAATAATTTTAAAAAAAGCCAGACATTGTGGCAGGTGCCTGTAGTCCCAGCTACTTGGGAGGCTGAGGCAAGAGAATCGCCTAAGCCCAAGAGTTGGAGGTTGCTGTGAGCTGTGACACCAGGGCACCCTACCAAGGGTGACAGAGTGAGACTCTGTCTCTAAAAAAAAAAAAAAAAAAAAAAAGTTTTAAGCAGATTTGCTCAATTAGAAAGATAACCTTGATCATAGTGGAGAGAGTGGATTGTAGGAATATAAGACATCATAGCAGGTAGATCATTTGTGACGCTCTCCTAAGATGGTGAGGACCTACAGTAACAGAGAAAATAGAAAGGCAAGAAAAATATTGAACTAATAAAATCAACAGGACCCTGGGGGACTGGATCGAGCTGGAGAACAGGAACAGAAAGGAAATGGTCTCCGCTGGCCCCTAGGTACTTGCTTGGGAAACTCGGGGGATGAGGGCAGCATTCTCTGAGAGAAAATCCTGAAGCAGCAGATGGGACAGATGGCAAATTTAAGTTTGATGTATGTATTCAGAATGCACATAGGAGACTCACCTTGGACTACAGGGGTATTTCTTCCTATGAAGTTGGGTGGGGAAAGGATGAGAATAAGTATAGTTGTAAAAGATTCTCTAAATGTTGTTTTAGGGGCGACACCTGTGGCTCAGTGAGTAGGGCGCCAGCCCCATATACCGGTGGGTTCGAACTCGGCCCCAGCCAAACCGCAACAACAACCAAGAAAAAAAAAAAAAAAGCCAGACATGTGGTGGGCGCCTGTAGTCCCAGCTACTCAGGAGGATGAGGCAAGAGAATTGCCTAAGCCCAAGAGCTGGAGGTTGTTGTGAGCTGTGATGCCACAGCACTCTAACAAAGGCGATAAAGTGAGACTCTGTCTCTAAAAAAAAACGTTGTTTTAAATAATCTGCCAGCCCACTCTTAATAGTCAGTGAATAACCCTCACTGTTGAAATCAATTAGAAAAAACTAGTAATAAATAATCACAAAGTACTGTGTATTAGGTGACATTGCTTTAGTTGTTAACAATTTGAATACCAGTAATGTGCTCAAACCTTTAGCCCAGAGCTTGTGGTAAAACAATGGCTAGATATCAATTATTTTTTTCACTGAATTCTTGGTTTAGAAAAGAAGAGAATACCCCTACCAGCTCAATTTTAGGAGAAAAAAATTTTACTTCAAAGTCCTTGAGGTTTAATTAGTTTAGAACACAACTCTCACTGCCTTTGAACCAGGCCTAAAGAGAAGTAAATACAGTGTAAACACTGACCTCTCCAGTTTTATTCAATGATACGGTAATTCCAAATCAGAGTAAATTCTGCCAGGTTCAGTCTCACACGAGGAATTCGGAATCAGCAGCTTCCCATGTACATTCCTGGCACTTACACACCTCTGGGGCCGGCTGGTTTACGCAGACTGGCCTTTCCCAAGAGGGCTGCATTCCTCTCCATCAAAGAAGAAACCACTTTTCCAAATATACTTAAACCTTTTAAAATGTTGATATGAATAAAATTATAATCATGGACAGAAATCTAAGTGGTTTTTATTTTTATTTTTTCCCCTCCCAGATAGCTTTGGAAACATAAATGTTTATGTCTGAGAATCTCATCTGGTTACTTCTTGAGAATCTGGACTTTGGTAAAAATAAATGTTCAAAACTTTTGTGGTAACCGAGTTGTCTTTGTTGGCTGGTCATGCGAAGAGCATTTACCGGCTCATCTTCAATGTATCTACTTCCCATAGGTATCCAGAGGCCTATTGGTGAAAATATTCATGGGAGACATATTTTCAAGCATGAAGAGTAAGTGGCTAAGGAAGCATTACTCACTTTAAGAAACAATCGTGAGATGAGGCGAGAGAATATGTGAGCTGAATTCAAGGCACATTGCTGAGAAATAAACACAATGGCTTAAATGCCCTGGTAATGAATTTCCAGCCCCCAAACCTAAGTTTTTAAATGGAAAGATAACTCCAAGATAACATCTTGTTTCAGAATAGCAACAGCGTGTGGTCTCCTTGGGACCAAACCTCCCCAAAAATGCTTCTGAAGGGATTGGAAAATCAGGAGGACATTTCTAGTGGCAGAAGAGTCTAGGGAACAGGGCATAGGCTCTTAGTACAGACACGTGAGAATCCAAGCCCTTGCTCTACCAAAACTAGGCTATTGACTTGTGCAAGTTACTCATCTTTCGTCCCTACATTGAGGATAATACTAGCCACAGAGCAGAGCTGCTTTGAGGTATACACATCACGAAAAGGAATTCAGCAGAGCAGCTTGGACTTAATAGATGCTAGAAAAAGACACTTCCTTTTTTTGTTTGTTTCTTTGTTTTTTATTGTTGGGGATTTATTGAGGGTACAAAGAACCAGGTTACATTGATTGCATTTGTTAGGTAAAGTCCCTCTTATAATTGTGTCCCACCTCCAAAACGTGTGTCACACACTGTCGCTTAACACCCACACCCCTCCCTCCTTTCCTCTCTCTGCTCTTCCCTTCCCCCACCCCCACCATGTACTAGGTCATCAACTGTCCTCATATGAAAATTGAGTACATAGGATTCTTTTTTTTTAGAGACAGAGTTTTACTTTGTCATCCTCGGTAGAGTGCCATGGTGTCACAGCTCACAGCAACCTCCAGCTCTTGGGCTTAGGTGATTCTCTTGCCTCAGCTTCCTGAGTAGCTGAGACTACAGGCACCACAATGCCTGGCTATTTTTTGTTGCAGTTTGGCTGGGGCCAGGTTCAACCCGCCACCCTCAATATACCGGGCCAGCACCCTACTCTCTGAGCCATAGGTGCTGCCTAAGTACATAGGATTCTTGCTTCTCCATTCTTGTGATGCTTTACTAAGCAGAATGTGTTCCACTTCCATCCAGGTTAATACAAAGGCTGTGAAGTCCCTATCCTTTTTAATGGCTGAGGAGTATTCCATGGTATACATAAGCCACAGTTTATTAATCCATTCCAGGGTTGGTGGGCATTTAGGCTGTTTTCACATTTTGGCTGCGATAAACAGTCTAGCGCAAGTGTCCTTATGGTAAAAGGATTTTTTTCCCTCTGGATAGATGCCCAGAAATGGGATTGCAGGATCAAAACAGCTTGTTCTGCCTCCACCCCCACGCCTGCGGGGGACTGTCTCCCTTTGAGGTTCTGGGTCACTAAACAGATTTCACATTGCTGCAGGAAGATGGTGGGCTAGGCCAGCTCCAGGGCCCTGAGGTATGGGCGTCTCAAAGAAGGGACCAAGGCTGTGCAACTCTCCCCCCTGCAGAGCAGGCCTGGATCAGGCCGGGCCAGGAGCGTCTGATGAGCGCGCATGGCTGTGCCGAGAGGCTCTTTCCCTTTTCTCACTCTACTAGGTAACAGAGGCTCTATCAAACTAGATCATTTCATGTGACCATCTTGACTTGCAGTTTCTGACCTCTCATATTATATCAATTAAACTTCAAAACCATGTATGGGCAGAATCTGAATACCTTTTTCTACCAGAGCCCAGGGAAACAGACAGCGTCACTTGCCATGTCCCTCTGTGTGAGCATCTTGTGCCCAGTGGCTCAGCCTTGTGAGGACTCTCATTACCATGCACAGCCTTGTTCCACCCACACACATACCTTGCACAGACACTGTATGTCAAAAACCCAAAACTCAAGATCAGCAATATCACCAAATACCCTCCAGGCAGAACTGGGCATCAGTATCAGCATCACCTCAGCACTTTTGGTATCTCCTGGTTTTCTTGTGTGAATTCAACATTTTAAAGAATATATTCTATATTTAATTCGTCATTTCTAGATATTTTGTTTTTTTGGTTTTTTGGTTTTTTTTTTTCTGAGACAGAGTCTCAAGCTGTCACCCTCACAGCTCACAGCAACCTCAAACTCTTGGGCTTACGCGATTCTCTTGCCTCAGCCTCCCAAGTAACTGGGACTACAGACGCCCACCACAACGCCCAGCTATGTTTGTTGTTTTTGTCGTTGTTGTAGCTGTCCTAGACCGAGTTTGAACCTGCCAGCCTCGGTGTATGTGGCCAGCACTCTACCCACTGAGCTATTTTGTACTGAGAGGTCTTTGAGGGTATCTAATCTGTTATCATGACAAAAACAGAACTCATAATCTGTTATTTTCCTCCCAATAAAGTCATGAATGAGTAACGGTCACTATTCTGTCCTTATCTAAAACAGAGATCTAGAGCTTTGTGATTAGAAAAAGGACATGATCCAGTTAACAGACAGCCATGTCCTGTGGAGAAATCGGCCACATACCTGAAAAGTTCCCACCAAATCCCTTTATTTTATCAGTATCTAACAGTTCCTGGGTTACTTACAAAGTTCACAAATGTGAACTTCCTATGGGAACATTTTGGAAAGTTTAATCGGAAACACAAAATATGGAGCCATTAGAAACCATCCAAACAGGCCTCAAGCCGGTTTCGTGCTCTTCCAGAGGGACGCTCTCCTCTGTGTTTCTTTTGTTTGTTTTTTCAATTAGTGAAGCAGCAAGTTAAAAATAAAAAAATAAAGAAAACCTAGCCTTGCTCAAAGAGGCAACATTTTCCTAGTGAATCTCACTTTTAGGTAGGATTTGGAAAAGAAAATATTTAGTTTGGCGAAATTGCAACCCCTTTAACTTACTGGTGTAGCAACATATTGTTGGACTAAAAACAATGACAGTGCAATTTCTCTGAAAACTTCCGCCCCCCACCACCATGCTTTCTTTCCTAATGATTACTTGAAAATCAAAACATCTGTGTTAAAGGCCTTTCTCTGAATGGCAAATGGACGAACAAGTACAAGCAAGTGATCAGGGAAAAATGGTTAAGCTCCCGAGGCATTTCTACAGGCCTGGAGAATAAGATCCCCCACTTGTAGCACAAAAAAAGGATGACAGCAGCTATCTTCTGATATGAAAGATCTCTGTGATGACTAAATATTCAAGAGTTAAACCTGAAGAATATTCAGGCATTGGCGATCAAATGAGAAGGAAAAGGGGTAATGTCATGAAAAGGAGTCTCTAACTGCAGAAATACATTGCTGTGGTCTTGAATGTACCCCTCAAAAATCCCTTATGTTGGAACTTAGTCACCATTGTGATAGTATCAAGGGAGGGGCCTTTGGGAGGTGATTAAGTCAAGAGGGAAGAGGCTCACAGACAGGACTAGGGCCTGGCAAAAGGGCTTCTGTTCCTCCCTGTGAAGACACAGTGTCCCCTCTGGAGGAAGCAGCTTTGCAGGCACCACGTTGGAAGCAGAGACGCCCTCACCTTCCACCAAATCTACTGGCACCTTGATCTTGGGCTCTTGGCCTCCAGAAATATGAGAAATAAATTTCTGCTCTTTATAAATTACTCAATTATTTTGTTAAAGCATTACAAACAAAGCAATCATCTATAAAGAATCAGAAACTAGACTTTTAAGCTAGTTTGAGCCTGACCGGGCAACATGATGATGCTTTATTTTTGGTGATCCACCTTAATGGATTGTCTTTCTTACAGTAACTGTCTTTGGTGACCTCCTCACATGCTGCCCCTTGCTCCCACCCACACACCCCACACTCCTGCTTCCCACATCAGAACTCTCTGTCTGCCATCCTGTCAGGCAATGCAGCTGGGGGATATGGGTGGTGATCTGGGAAGATCCAGCAACTTTCACAGCAGACACACTGACAACCACATTAGGAGGCTCCCAGAAGGGAGAGCAGGCAAAATGTTGGAAGGTAGACAGCTCTGCAATCAAAATGATGGCCCAGACAAACAGGGGAGATTCTGGGACTCTGGTCCCTGCGAGGCTTGGTGGTGAGGGCAGCTAGGCAGAACCTCAGTTGAGAAGGCGGTATGGACAGTGTTTGGGTACTTCCTTCAGCAGTAAGACTACCAAGGATGCAGGCTAGTTTGGTTGGCAAGGTCCCTATGCCCATTAACGCTTTAGCCGTTGGATTACCATGGCCAGAATCTTTGGCCCCCAGAGGCTGATGAGGTGCTGGGTTGTACCCAAAACCTGTGGCCTCAGAGACCAGCACTGATCATCAGGGAATTGCAAATCAAGACCACAATGAGATATCACCTCACACTATCTAGATTGGCTATTATCAAAAAGGCAAGTGTTGGTGAGGACAAGGAGAAAAGAAAACTCATACACGTTTAGTGGGAATGTAAATTAGCATAGCCATTAGGAAAAACATTATGGAGGTTCCTCAAACAATTACAAATAGAACGACCATGATCCAGCAGTTCCCCTCCTGGGTATACAGCCAAAGGAATATAAACTAGTAAGTCGAAGAGATGTCTGCACTTTTCTGTTTATCACAGCACTACTCACACTCGCCGAGATATGGACATGATCTAAGTGCCCATTAACAGATGAACGGGTAAAGAAAATGTGGTATATACACAGAATGAAATGTTTTCAGCCATAAAGAAATAATGTGGAAGATGGCTTGAGCCCAAGAGTTTGAGGTTGCTGTGAGCTATGACACCATGGCACTCTACCCAGGGTAACTGCTTGAGACTCTGTCTCAAAAAAAGAAAAAGAATGAATGAAATCTTGCCATTTGCAACAACATGGGTGAACGTGGAAGACATAACGATAAGTGAAATAAGCCAGGCACAAAAAGACAAATGCCACAAATCTAAAAACACAGATCATGTGGAAGTAGAGAGATTGGGGTGGTTAGGGCAGACTGGAGCTAGGGAGAGATGTTGGTCGAAGGATACATAATTATAGTTACATAAGAAGAATAACTCGAGAGATCTGCCAGACAGTCCCGTGTGATAGTTAATGATGATATATTGTGTTCTTTAAAAATGTGCAGAGAATGAATGCTATGAGCTCTTACCATGCAAAAGATAGGTATGTGCTGAAATGCACTTGTTATATAGCTATATTTAACCATTCCAGAATGTATATATACTTCAAACCACCATGTTTTACTTGATAGAAACATACAATGTTATCTGTCAATTTAATAAAAACAAATAATAAATTCACAGGCAATATGGCTTACAAATATTTTAAAAAGACAATAAGGATAAGAGAAAAGGAACAAAGAGGACCAGAGAGCAGACAGGAGCTAGTTGAGATGGAGCTGAGACCAAAGGCATGACCACCTGGATGGAGACGGGGTCCAGGTGCCAGATCAAACACTCAGTGTTCAGATAGTTTGAGATTTTTTTTTTTTTTTGAGACAGTCTCATTAGTAGAGTGCTGTGGCATCACAGCTCACAGCAACCTCCAGCTCTTGGGCTTAGGCAATTCTCTTGCCTCAGCTGGGACTACAGGAGCACAACACCTGGCTATTTTTTTGTTCCAGTTTGGCCGGGGCCAGGTTCAAACCCACAACCCTCAGTATATGGGGCCGGCGCCCTACTCACTGAGCCACAGGTGCTACCCGATAGTTTGAGATGTTAACAAAGGCTGTTCCCAGGCATCCTTCCTACAGGATTTCTTTCTGCCCATTATTCTTTCTGATGCAGTGAGAGCAAAGAATCAAATTCTTGGCCATCACTTCCCAAATAGGCACTTAAAATGCTTAGCGTACACCAGGGGTGTTCAACCTGCAGCCTGTGGGCTGCATGCTGATTTTGTTTGTTTGTTTGTTTGCTTGCTCATCTGTATCATGCATATCATGAAAAGCACACATGAACCCTTTTTTTGCTAATCATTTTTTGTTAGTATTTTGTGTATTTACTGTGTGGTCCGAGACAACTTTTCTTCCGATATGCAGCAGAGGGGGGAAAAAAAAAAAGGTTGGACCCCCCTGAGTCATAAATGTTCTTATTAAAACCTAAAATATTTTGGGAGGTAAATTAGTCTCTTGAAAGACAAAAAAAAAAAAAAAATTGTTTTAGTTCCAAAAGCTCAGTTCAACTTCCAAAGGTCTGTATACAAAGTTTACAGCATAGTTAAAATTTATACCATAAACAACGGAGGTGGAAAGATGGCAGGGTGGAGAAGACGCCGTCTCCTCTCATCTCAGATACTAAAACCAGAGGCAAACCTGACAGGTTGGAGAAAAGAAAACAATTGAGAAAAGAGTGCAAGAAAACAAATAAGTGATATGAACTCCTGAGAAAGGGTTCTTTATATCCCAGAGTCCAAATGTATGGCGCTGAAGTGGGCCTCTAAGAGAAATCTCAGGTGGGTTTTAGAGAACAGACTGAGTTCTATCCTGTAGGTGCCAGGAAAAGACAGAAGATGAACATCAACGAGATTCACCCCCTCACAAACCCCAGATGAGAGAAGCTATCACATCCACAACTCCCAGGGCTTACATCATCTCATAGGAGACAAAGAAATCTTAAATTGGCAGAAGTAAGTGTTCCACCACAGAATGGACGTGGGGGGTCAAGGGCTAAACTAGGTTCAGCTGTGGGGAAATAGTTATATCATTGCTTACCTGGACTTTGTGACTGTGAAATTTATATCTGTTAAAAAATCTGGATCCAGAGTAACACTGATGTAATGCTACATCTTCTAAGCTAGTGGTTTGGGGCACCATAAATTTTTCTCTAGTTCAATGGTACAGAATTCAGAAATACACCCAAGTAGCCATCAAAATTTAGTAAAAAAAAAATCTACATTTCAGACTAATGAGGAAAAGAGTATTCACTAACTGAATTTGATGTATAAAGTCATTTGAGATAGTATTAATTGCACATCGTCGTTGCTTGGATGTGAGAGGCAAAGGAAATGAAAACATTTCTGGTTTCATTGACTATGAGAAGCTAATACTATTAATCAACATAAGGTGCCCAGAATGGGGGCATTTTTTAGGGGGCTGGAAGACATGCTCCAGTTTGGAAATGTTGGTATTAGACCAGTGAGATGGCTGGAGGTAGTTGCTGAAATAATTGAAGAAGACAAATAAGGTTTTACTAAGAAAAAGAATGTACTTATTAACAACCTACACAGCAAGCCAGGCCTCATCTTAGTGACTGCAGCCCCATGGGAAGCACAGCCTCTGGGTTTTATACGCAACTTTGAGGAGTATCAGCTGCTTCTTGGAAGTCTCCCAAGACTTAACTCTGTTCCCAAAACAGCCCACCTGCAAGGTCTTGAAAACAACCCATGGCAGTCTTAATAATAACCCACCTTCAGGGTCTTCATCAGCCTCATTTCCATAATAGCCCAGGTCAGCCTAACCCAGACCAGTTCAACATAACCGAAGCACATACATCATCCACCGTGCTCATTTCCAGCTAGCTACCTAACATTTGAGATATCTATGGAGCACTAGGTTCAGATATCTGATCAATATTTGTTGGCTGGAACCTCGGGAGTGAAAAAGACTGCTACAGCACATGGTCACATAAGAAAGGAAGGGCACGGAGACAGAACTTAGGAGAATCCCTGGGTTGCTGGGTCGAGTCTAGGAAGGGGAGTCAGCAAAAGAACTGGAGGATGAAGAGAGAGGGTGGCAAAAAAAATGGTGTCCCAAAGCCACAAGCATAGTGACTTGAGAAGCCAGCCCCGAATGACAGTTAACCAGCAAGCCCTCGGAAGGTGAGCAATGCAGGCTGTCCCCTTGGCCCCGCTCTGCTTTTTTCCATGCGCTCTCTGTAATACAAAGTGTTGTTCAGCTTTTCACATAAAAACTCAAGCACTTTCTTTCTTTCTTTTTTTTTTAAAAACTCAAGCACTTTCTAAAAAGTGAGGGGTATAATCCTCTTCATCTTGGGGATTCACAAATACAGAACATCTAACAACTTTCCCTACACCAGTTGGCAATTCAAGGACAATGAAACTTAGAGTTCTCCAGGCCTTGGTCCAAAAGCCAAATAGCCAAAACCTTCCAAGCAAGTAAATAAACAAAAGCAACAGAATAAACCAGAGTTGACAAAAAACACATGAAAATTAAGTTATGTATTTTTGTACTTTCCGGAGGAAACTTGTTTCTGACAAAAAATATTAGGTTCCTTTCTTACGTTTTATAGCATGGTGTTCTTGTTGCTTTTCAAATCTCATAAAAATTTCCCAACAATTTTCATGTCCCTTAAATCCTGCCAAAGCCAAGGACATTCCTGAAAGCTAAATTTATTCAGAATACTGAGGTAACAGTTTCTACACATTTCATCTTGGTAACTTTTGGGGGAGTTACTCAATGTTTAAACATGTAATTAATCCTAAAGCCCTTCTGATTTTTGTTTGCTCAGGAAAAAAGTAAAACTGATTCAAATTGCAATGAAAGACTATTAAACGTGCCTTGAAATTTATATAAGAAACCAATGAGTTATTATAAAAATAATTCAGATGTGTATATTAGGACTTAAAGCTGCCAAAGCAAATAAACTTAAGATACAAAAATGTTTTTAATAAAGCTGCATAAGATGTATTCAAAATAAGAGTATTTTATTAAATAGCATTTTAGCATCATAATTCAAACTAGACACTAGAAAGGAACCTCAGCAGGTGAAAGAGTAGATGTTTTCTAAAATAAAGTACTAGGGACTCAGGGACATAACTTGAAAGAATTATAACAATTTTTTTCTTATAAATCTAATTTTCATTGTAAGTTTAAGAATATTTAAACACTTTCACAAACTCAGGTATTTTAATAATGGGAAAATTTAATTTTGAATTAGTCCAAATTAAAACTGGTTTCATTTGGTATCACTGTGGTAAAGAGAAATTCCACAAAACCAGTAAATTCAAGAAACACAGAATTATCTCTAGGTAAAGAGATACTTTCACTGAGCTGATGTTTCGCTGTGGTCTTGAAGCAAGCAGTTGCCTGTGTCCCTCGCGTTGACCCCCTTCCTTGGACTTTAGATCCCAGTCTTTCTGTCCTTCCCACAGCGTTACCAACTCCACAGGGAGCTCTTTGTGGCTCCTGCATTCTCCAGCTCTACAAGATCCCTTAATTTTGTTTGTAAATGGTCTCTCTGTCTTAGAAATAAATACACCTGTTAAGTCAGCCCTGCGATCCCCCAGGAGGTCTCCCTTTCTCTCGTTCCTTTCACGTAACATTTCTTGATTGATTGTTCCCACCAAGTCCTTCCTTCAGTGTCACCCACTCAGTCTTCGGCACTGGGAGTGAGGCTTCCACTCCACAATTCCACTCACAACAGACACTACCTGTTCTCAAACCAATGCACTGACCCTGAGGGCCAGCCCCTTCTCAATAACAAGCTACTCCATGCTGGTTCATGTAAAAATTAGATCATTTGAGTTTTTGCAAGGGTGAAGAGCATAGATTTTGTTGTCAAGCAGAGCTAGTATCACCACTCCGTAGGGAAAATTGTTAAACTTCTCTCAGTCTCAACTTGCTCATCTGTAGAATCGGGTAACTCTTCCTCCTAAGGGAAGCTGTGAGGATCAGATAAGAAAATATATGTAAAATTCTTAGTATGGTAAGTGTTTGATAAAAATGACCTATGGCTTGGCACCCATAGCTCAGCGGTTAGGGTGCTGGCCACATGCACTGGGGCTGGTGGATTCAAGCCCAGCCCAGGCCTCTTAAACAACAATGACAACAACAACAACAAATAGCCAGGCATGTGGCGGGTGCCTGTAGTCTCAGCTACTTGGGAGGCTGAGGCAAGAGAATCACCTGAGCCCAAGAGTTTGAGGTTGCTGTGAGCTGTGACTCTACGGCACTCTACCGAGGGTGACATAGTGAAACTCTGTCTCAAAAAAAAAAAAAAAAAATGCCCCAGCCTATTTATCCCACCTTTCTGATTGCTCCTGTGTCCTTGTGAACTCCTCTCCATGTTCCTGTCCCTAAATGTGAATTTTCCTTTCAGCGCCTTATGCCATCCTCTCCTGACAAGCTCCCCTTTATTTTATATATATACGTTATTTTTTTTTGAGACAGAGTCTCACTCCGTTGCCCTGGGTAGAGTGCCCTAGCATCATAGCTCACAGCAGCCTCAAATTCTTCGGCTCAATTGATCCTCTTGCCTCAGTGTCCTAAGTAGCTGGGACTACAGGCACCAGACACCACACCTGGCTAGTTTTTCTTTTTTAGTAAGGATGGGGTCTCGCTTTGCTCAGGCTGGTCTCCATCTCCTGGCCTCAAGTGATCTTCCCACCGTGGCCTCTCAGAGTGCTAGAATCACAGGCGTGAGCCACCTGGCCCTGCCTACTCTCCCCTTTAGAACTTTGTCTATGTTTGCTGTTTCCAGTATGACCTTATACAATAAATAACCTTCTAGTTCTGGCTGTGACCTCTCTGCCAAGCTCCATCCAATCGCACTTCACAAATTTCCCATGAATGAGCTGTTATCCCTCAAATTCTGCACATAACAAAAAGATCTCATCACCTCTACCTCCCAGCCTCCCCCGGTGGTGTCAGAACCCTAGAACCTAAGAGTCATTCTTCAATCATTGTTCTTCTCACCTCCACCTCCTCCCCTATCCAGCATCCTGTTTTACTTTTTAATCTCTCTCCTTTCTGATTATGCTCTTTCATTTCAGTTACCCACAGTTCAGCCAGGGTCTTTATCTTCTGAACACCCAGATTATTGAAGTAGCCTCTCAATTTGCCTTCCAGTATCTTCTCTGCCATCAGCAGATTTAATTTTCCTAAAATGTCAAATTAATAGTAGTGCTCTCCTGCTCAAAACCCATTGACACCTTGCTCCCCTTCCCATTGTCTACAAAATGAAGTCAAATTCTTTAGGCTTTCTTTCAAGATCCTCCACTTCCTGACACTAACTAACCTTTCAATTGTACCCTCCAACCAAAATCTTCCAGGTTAGGCACTGTATCTAATTCATCTCTGTACCCTCATTGCCTACGACAGTTTTAGTCAATGATAAAGCTGAATGGAGCTAACTAAGCTGATCTACTCCCACCATTATTGGTATTCCTTGACTGAATGTCAAATTCATTCCTCATTCAATTCACTTAACTTAATAATATTTATTGCTGAAGTGCCTAATACTGGATAAGGACTATAATTATACAATATTTACAAGTGAGTGAATTAGTCAGGACAGGCCAATTTTAGGCTGTAGTAACTAACAGTCCCAAAATCTCAGTGGCTTTACACAGTTCATTATTCACTTACAAAGCTGGGGCAGGTGGGCTTTAATGAAGCTTCCTTTCACATGGTGTCTTGATCTTCCCGTATGCTTGGATTATATGGACACCTGTATCAAAAGACCCTCCCATAGTCACTGTGGCCAGAGAAGAGAGCATGGAAAATCATATGCTGACTCTCAAACCCTTCCAGCATCCCTTAGAAAGAAGGAAAAGATAGGGAGCTGGAGCTGGGGCCACAGGAAGGTGCTAAAATAAGGACGGGGGTGGGGGGAGGAGATGAAGGGAGTCCCCTGTGAAAGGTATGAAAGGAGAGGGTGGACAGGGGCCGCCACTGGTCTAAGCAAGCCATGGGCCTAACTTCAAGGAAATGAAGAAGAGAGATGCTCCCATTTATCCAAGAATTTGTTAGGAATGCCCACAGGGGCTGGTTGATGAATCTGACCTCAGGAGAGTGGCTATCAAACTTGAGTGTGCATCTAAATCACTGCGGAGTTTGTTGAACCAAAGATCAGTCATTGCCCCCCCACCCACCCCCACGCCGAGTTCACTAAGCAGGTGTAGGTTGTGGCTGGAAATTTTATATATCTAACAAGGTCCCAGGAAATGTTGATGCTGCTATCCTAGGGACTTACAGCCACAGGTTCAAAATATTATATAAAAGCATGTTCTCTCCACTAAGTTGGAACTACCTGATGGACACACTGTGCAGAGAGGGACCTAAAGGTTGCTGGCTGTGGAGCAGCATGAGGGGAGGGCAAAAACCCACCTGACAGGGACAGTGAACACTATCCGGGTGATGACCCCACTAATGCCCTGACTTAAGCATTACAAAAGCTATCTGTATAACGAAGGCATTTGTTCCTGTTTCAAATGGACCCTACTCTCAAAGAGCCCACAATTTAAACTATGTTAAAATGACAAGAAAATGCTCCTATTAGTTGAGAGACATATGGGTTTGAAATGATCAGGATTGGAGTAACAGCTAGACCAGTGCCCCCCTGCCTGGTAATGGCCCTCCTCCCTCTTTGACTCCTTTCACGCCTTTCACAGGAGACTCCCTTCACCTGCCCCAACCCCCCACCCACCCACCACCATCTTTATTTTAGCACCTTCCTGTGGCCCCAGCTCCAGCTCCCTACCTTTTCCTCCGTCCTTTCCTTTCCCCTTTCCCCTGAGGCTACAGTTACTGGTATTTACTCACCCCAGGGACTAAATTCTTAACCACTTAACAAGGTTAAATTCCTTAGATAATGCCTCCCTGCACTGAGTCTTATCCCTGGGAAGTAAACCCCCCCCCCCCAGTATTTTCTTTCTGCCTTTTTTTTTTTTGCAGTTTTGGCCAGGGAGGGCTTGAACCCACCACTCCTGGTATATGGGGCCAGTGCCCTTACTCCTTGAGCCAGAGGCACGGCCCATCCCCTAGTATTTTCATGTATAGGCTTCCGGACCTTTCTTTTTACACTCAAATATGTAATCTACACAGGAATTTTTTTTTTTTTTTTTTTTTTGTGGTTTTTGGCCAGGGCTGGGTTTGAACCCGCCACCTCTGGCATATGGGACCAGCGCCCTACTCCTTGAGCCACAGGCGCTGCTCAGGAATATTTTTTTTTAATGGAAACATGCCATAATATCCTTCTTCAACTTGCTTTCTCATTTTCCCTTGATATGTCAGAAACATCTTTCCTAGAAACATATTTACACTAAACTCTATACAGGCATTCTTCTAGGGCAGTGATTTTCAAGCAGTATGCTGTGAGAAGATCTTATGTGTGCCATGACAATTTTTAGAGACAATTAATACATAATTTTTGAAAGAAGTCCAGGCCGGGTGCGGTGGCTCACACCTGTAATTCTAGCACTCTGGAAGGCTGAGGCAAGTGGATTTCCTGAGCTCATCAGTTCAAGACGAGCCTGAGCAAGAGCCAGACCAGTCTCTAAAAAATAGCTGGGTGTTGTGGCAGGCGACTATAGTTCTAGCTACTTGGGAGACTGAGGCAAGAGAATTGCTTGAGCCCAAGAGTTTGAGGTTGCTGTGAGCTATGATGGCACAGCACTCTACCAATGACAACAATATAAGACTCTGTCTCAAAAAAAATAAAAATAAAATAAAAACCTCAGCAAGCTTACCTTTTGGGGAAGAGGAAAGAGAAGGGACAGAAAATAAAAAGAAAAAAAGATAATAAATTTCAGTTAATAGTATATACTAAGAAAAAATATTTAAAGGAATATAGAGGAGCAAAGAGGAATATTTTAAATAGTGTGCCAACCAGAATCCCAGCAGGAAGTTCACCCCAGATGGTGTAAAGGAAGAGAATTCCTTTGACATTTACAGAGGCATGAACAGGGCTGCAAGGCAACGGGGAGAAGAGAACACTGCAAAGGGCCGAGGGGACACAAAAAGGAAGGGGCAGTGTCGGCGGGGAGCCTGGTGCCAGCTGGGCCCAGGCAGGATGTGCAGGAGGCCTGGGGCAGCAGGATGCAGCGCCCTCTGGAGATCAGGCCTGACCCCGAGAGGGAGTAGGGAAGCAATTCCATGACTTTCTCTGTCTCCATCTCTGCCAGCGCCAGGCAGAACCCAAAATGAAGCATGAGGCCATGGGAGGTGGGGAGGGGGCATAGTGAGTAACCAGATTTCAGGTAATTTGAAGACAGAGCCAGTAGGTTTGCTGATTGGACATGGGGAGTGAAGGAAAGAGATGTATCAAGATGACACACAGGTTTGGGGCTGAGCTTCGGGCTGAGCAGAATTCCCACTATTGAGATGAGGAAGCTGAGGAAGAAGCAGGTTATGGAAGTTAAGAGTTTGGTTTTGGACACGTCTGGTATGAGATGTTGATTAGACACACAAATGGAGATGTGAGTTTGAAGCTTAAAGGAGATACAAATTGGATTCATCTACACATAGATGGCCTGGGGTCTGGTTAAGACCACCTAGAAATGGTATGATAGATACAAAGAGAGTAAAGGACGCCGTCCCTAGGATGCCCCAAGATTTAAAGGTCGGATCAGATGGAGCCACCAGAGGAGACAGAGATGCATCCAGGAGAGCAGGAAGGAGCCAGGAGAAGATGGGGCTGGAAGGCAAGTGAAGGGCATTTCCAGGAAAAGGAGTGGGCAGCAGTGACCAGACTGAACCATCCCACTGAGGCAGTGGGAGTGGAAGCCACGTTGGAGTGAGCTAGAGAAAAAAATGGGAGGTAGGGAAGTAGAAACAGGCTGTTTTTAGAGACAGTGTCTCGCTCTGTCACCCATAGCTTGTAGCCTTGAACTAGCGGCCTCAAGTGATCCCCCTCTAGGCCCTGGAATTATAGGCTGAGCCCCCAGGACTGCTCGGCCTCAGGCGGTCTGTTTTCAGTAAGTTTTGTGATGAAGAGCAGTGATAACTGGAGGGTAACTTGGGAGACATCACAGGTTGTATGCCCCTGGGAATGTGATCCTCTAAGGAGGTGAAAGCTGATGCTTCAAAGCTGATGCTTCAGAAAGGGGACGTGAGGGGGATCCCTGAACTCAGCAGTGGGAGGGTGCCGTAAGCTAAGCTGACACCGAGGCACTCTAGCTCCAGGCAAAAAAAGAAGAAAGAAGAAAAAAAGAAGAAAGGAGGAAGGGAGGGAGGTGAAAAAGAGAGAAAAAAGAAAGAGAAAAAGAAAAAAAAAAGGGGGGGGTGTCACCCATAGCTCAGCAGTTAGAGTGCAGGCCACATACACCAAGGCTGGCGGGTTTGAACTCAGCCCAGACCAACTAAACAACAATGACAACTGCAACAAAAAGGAAAAAAAAAAAAAGCCAAGCATTGTGGTGGACCCTTGTAGTCCCAACTTCTTGGGAGGCTGAGGCAAGAGAATCCCTTAAGCCCAAGAGTTTGAGGTTGCTGTGAGCTATGATGCCATAGCACTTTACCAAGGGCAACAGCTTGAGGCTCTGTCTCAAAAAAAAAAAAAAAAAAGAAAGAGAAAAAGAAAAAAATTTCTTGAGGAAGTATCCTTCCTCAGTGGGCCTCCAGTGACGCCGTGCAGTGAGAGGTTATCCCACATAGACACAGAGACAGTTTGAATACTATAACAAGAAGGAAGATGGTCTCTAGACACAAAGGCAGGTGGACTTGGGGATGGGAAGGAAGATCGGCTTTCTTTTCTTGGTCATCAAGGTCATCAGCTGACAGTGAGACCAGAAGAAGGTACTGGAGGTCTGAGGGGAGAGATGAACACATGAACTGGTCCCTCTGGGCAGGAGGAAAAGATGGCTTACCATACAAGTGCAGTGGGACTGTGCAATGGCATCACAGTAAACCTGCAGTGAGACCAGCCAGCAGAGTGGATTTTCTGTACCTGTTCCCTCCATCCACATGCAGATGCTCAGGGACAGGGACAGGGGAGGCAGCAACTGGTTTGTCCCAGGATTTGGGGTTTTCCTTTATAATGACTGTACAGTGGTCTATTTTTTGTATGGAAAATGATTTGATGTTTTAAGTTAAAGAGTCTAATAACAGATCATTATTCATCATAGAAAGTAAGATGATATTTTTTAAGTTATATAAAGCATAACTTAATCTAGGTCTTGATTATATTTTTATATTTGGAAGGTCTGAGGCAACTTATTTTGAAAGAGAATTTTTAATATGTAAGGGCGATGATGTCATTTATAATGTTATTTGAGCTTTAGGATTTATATTAGTAAGTCAAGTTTGAAAGCTAGCCTATGAATCAGCATGTTCGTGGCTTACACATTGGGATGCAAGGTGGCTGGACATAGGGGACCAGGCCAAGCTTGAGGCTTTGTTTGGGCTCACCTGTGCTCCTGGGGTCTCCCTCCAAGGCCCAGCTGAAGGGCCTTCCCATCCCTCACAGTGATGAGGACACATGAGGTGGGGGCCAAGCAGGCAGTGCCTCTGGAAGCCTCAGCTCAGAACCAACACACTGTCATCTGCCCACATCCCATTGGCCAAAAAGGTCCCATGGCCAAGACCTACATCAATAGGAGGAAAAAATATAATCTCTCCACAATGGGAAACACTTCCAATCCCAGGGCCCCAAACCTAACAGATCATTTTATTATAGGATGAAGAACTGGGGACAGTAATACTAATTACTACAGGTAGAATAAGACTTCTTTATTTTTTTGAGACAGTCTCACTTTGTCACCCTTGGTAGAGTGCCGTGGCATCACAGCTCATAGCAACCTCAAACTCTTGGGCTCAAGCGATTCTCTTGTCTCAGCCTCCCTAGTAGCTGGAACTACAGGTGCCGCCACAATGCCCAACTATTTTTTTTGTTCATTTGCTTGTTTGTTTAGCAGGCTCAGGCTGGGTTCAAACCCACCAGCCCCAGAATATGTAGCTGGCACCCTAACCACTCAGCTATGGGCATCCCCAGAATAAGACTTCTTAACATCACTGAGAACTGTAGACTTCATCATCAGACGATTAAGGGTTTTGTAAATATGAGAATTTGATATATACCTGATGTAATCCATTTAACACCTCAGAAACTCTCTGGACTTCTGGGTTCAGAGTGACTAGTCACTGGTCTGAACTCCCTATCCATTCCTTTCCTAATCATCTAAACTAGCATTGACTATTATCAAAGGGACCCCCAAGTTTGGTATTTCTGAGTTAAACATAAGCTAACCCTTCAGAAGGCTAATCCTTCCTTCCCTCTTAACCTAGTTGAGTGCTTGGGAAAGTTCCCCATTTAAGATCCCTAGCTCCATACATTTAAAAGAACTCTGTTTCCTCAGGCAAGCTGTTTTAGTTCAAATAGTTTCAGAATGGAGTGTGGTAGGAAATGGTCCAGGGGGTGGGAAGTGGACCACAGTTGGGATGAGAGGACAAGGGCTTACAAGGGATGCTGTATTATAAATGCCTCAGAACACAGGGCATGAAACAGCGGCTCCTGAAGTCCTCTAAGCTGGTATCAGACACGATTCTATCAGAGATCTGAAAGATTTAAACACAAATAAATGAAAAGAAAGACAGAAAAAAATAAAGGTTCTCTTTAAAATTGCAGTTGTTTGCTTCTGAAAGCGGAAGTGTTGTGGTGTGGTTCTTGCCCCTTAGCAAAGTGCCGTGCATGGGTTCATCACTTTCTGGCTTTTCTGTCTTCTCAGAACCTGAATAGGGACCTCGTTCCTGGTCGGTGATCTTCCTTCTTGACTGTTTCCTGAGACCTCGCTCGTTTCATCCGTGTTCACAGTTTCCTTCGGTTTCTTTTGATTCTGTTATTTGATGCCCTTTACTATTGTTGAATCCGTGGAGCTATATTCAGACTCTATTTAATGTTTTTAAACACACGCGGGGGCGGCACCTGTGGCTCAGTCGGTAAGGCACCGGCCCCATATACCGAGGGTGGTGGGTTCAAACCCGACCCCGGCCAAACTGCAACCAAAAAAATAGCCGGGCGTTGTGGCAGGTGCCTGTAGTCCCAGCTACTCGGGAGGCTGAGGCAAGAGAATCGCCTAAGCCCAGGAGTTGGAGGTTGCTGCGAGCTGTGTGAGGCCACGGCACTCTACTGAGGGCCATAAAGTGAGACTCTGTCTCTACAAAAAAAAAAAAAAAAACACGCGGGCATTCATTTAGAGCATCAGATGCATTTGGAAGGTCCTGCTGAATCACTAAACATCTTGTTGGCTATTTTGATCATCTTTCCTTTTCAGTGGGAAATCGTAGCTTCCTGGATGCCGTGTACTCTGCGGAGGTACTGAATTGTGATAATGCCTTCAAAGCCTATCTTTACATTACCAAGGGCAAAAATCCCACTTTTTTTTTGACTGTGAATTTATTAGGCAATTCCAGAATTGTGGCTTGCATTAAAGCCCTGCAATTCCTCCCCAGTATGGTTAGTAAAAATCCTGAGGCAAATCATGGAACAATGCAAGATCCAGCCAGTGAGAGACAGGAAACCTATGTTTTATTCTATATAATGTTTTAAAAAATTACTTGGCTTGTTAGGTTTTAAAAGAAGAAGAAAGGGGCCAGGTGCAGTGGCTTGTGCCTGTAATCCTAGCCCTCTGGGAGTCTGAGGCAGGTAGATCGCCTGAGATCAGGAGTTCGAAACCAGTCTGAGCAGGAGCAAGACCCCATCTCTATCAAAATGAGAAAAACTGGCCAGGCATTGTGGCAGGCACCTGTAGTCCCTGCTACTCAGGAGGCTGAGGTAAAAGTATTGCTTGAGCCCAAGAACTGGGAGCTATGATGTCATGGCACTCTAGCCTGGGCAACATAGTGAAACTCTGTTTCAAAAAAAAGGGAAGAGATCTTGGACATTTTAAAGCCTGTTAACTTTAGGTTATTTACCTTGATTTAACCTGACCTCGTTACTATTTTTTACATGAGGAAGTAACTGATTATATAGACTGATTTTGTTAATCCAATTTACCTATTGAAATTCTCAGACAAGTCACTAGATTTTGCAACTTGGTTGATTAATTTAAAATCCTTGCCATATTAAGAATTTGCATGAATAAAATTGTTATTTAACTTCCCTGAGACACCCAACTCCCAAACATTAGGAGAATATATAATTTAATGAGCATTTATTAAGTGTCTTTACCTAAATGGAAAGGATTGTTCTTCCTCCATTATCTCCCTCGGGGCATAACTTCTTGAAGGTATATATTATCTTCAATTAATTTCCAGTATAATATCCTAGGACAGTTTTATTAACTCAGTGGTTATTCAATTAATAATAATTAAGTGCATTTTTTTCAGACTCAATCACTGATCATTTGGTAGTAATTACCTCAATAGAACTGTAATATAAAGTCAGAAATAACTGTTCATCTGGATTAAATTAATAGGGTTTACTATACAATTCAATGGATAAAGACAAGGATAAATGCCTTCAGGGCAAAATTGCATGAAATGATTAAAGAGAGCAGAGCTGACCTTTATTTTAAACTAATAGTTTTACAATCTTGTCTCTTCACCAAAAATTGTTAATTCCCAGTATTTTCCAATCCTTCTGGGCATATTAAAAAAGGAAATGTTGTAGTTTAAAAGAGACTGTTCTTCTGCCCCCAAATAAGAATATAAATAAGGAATCTGAGTCTAATTACCCAGCCCTGCATTAGTCCCCAAGAAGAGAATAAATGTAAAGTTTAAAAACATGTTTCCATTTTAGCCTTTTTAGAAGACCTAGAAAAAGCCACGTTTCTCCTTAGTATAGAAAAAATATATATAGTAGACATTATTTTTTCTTTAAAAATTTTTTTTTCCCTTGAGACAGAGTCTCATTATGTCACCCTCAGTAGAGTGCTGTGGCATCACAGCTCACAGCAACCTCAAACTCTTGGGCTTAAGTTATTCTCTTGCCTCAGCCTCCTAAGTAGGTGGGACTACAGGCGCCCGCCACAAAGCCTATTTTTGTTGTTGTTGTTGTCATTGTTATTTAGCAGGCCTGGGCCGGGTTTGGACCACCAGCCCTGGTGCATGTGGCTGGCACCCTAATCACTGAGCTATGGCGCTGAGCCTCTTCTTTTAAATTTTGAATTTGAAATAGACTTTACTCTTTGCCTTCCCCACCTTTTGTTTCCCTTCCAAACAATGCAGTTCTAAAGCTCTGTCCCTAAAGGAGAGACCATGGTGGCCCAGAGCAGGACATAAGAACGGAGTACAGCAGGGTGTCAGAGCCTGAGCTGAGAGAGGAGTGTTCACAGAAAGGGCACTCTGGGGCCAGGCATTGTCCCATGCCTGCAATCGCAGCACTTTGGGAACTTGAGGCAGGTGGATTACTTGAGCTCAGGAGTTCAAAACTGGTCTGAGCAAGAGTGAGACCTCATCTTTACTTCAAAAAATGTATATAGAAAAAACTAGCTGGGCATGGTGGTGCACACCTGTAGTCCCAGCTACTTGGGAGGCTGAGGCAAAAGGATCCCTTGAGCCCAAGAGTTCAAGGTTGCTGTGAGCTATGATGACTCCACGGCACTCTACCCAGAACAACAGAGTGAGACTCTGACTAAAAAAAAAAAAAAAAAAAAAATTTTAAAGGCACTCAGCTGTGGGCTGTCAGAGCTCAGACAGTGTGAGGAAGGTGTCCAGCTGCCAGGCTCCCCAGCACAGAACATTCCTACCATAGAGACAGACTTTCGCTATGTTACCCAGGCTTGCCTCGAACTCCTGCCTCATTCTCTGGAAGAGCTGGAACTACAGAGCATTAAAGTCAATGCTGTAACTCTGAGTCTGAAGGCCTGAGGACTCCCTGATTCTCAGGGGAGGGGGAGAAGATGGGGCAAGAGTTTACAGGCTGGAAAATCTCGCATTCTGGTATCTGAGGGCAAAAGAAGGGTGTCCAAACTCCAGGAGAGGGAAGAGAGAGAGAATTTACCTTTCCCCTGCCTTTTTGCTCTAGCTAGGCACCTCACTGATTGCATGGTGCCCACCCACACTGAGGGCAATCTCCTACTGACTCATACCCCACTCGCCTCTGGAAACATCCTCACAGAAACAACTAGAAACAGTACTTTACCAACTATTTAGGTATCCCTTAATCCAGTCGAGATGACACCTAAAGTTAACATCACACCCACCAAAGATGCATGAGCTGAATGTGACGCTAAAGAAACATCAGACAGTGTGATAGACCTCTGAAAACGTCTAGGTTGCACAAGTCAAAGAAAGACTAGGACTTCTTCCAGTTTTAGGAAACTAAAATGACATAAAAATGTACTGCGAGATCCCCTTTGTTAGAAAGCACATAATTAGCATGATCGGCAAAAAGTACATGGGGCCTGAGGGTTAGAAGTGACCATGTATCCACGTTAATTTCCTGATTTTGATGTTTATATTGTGTTTATATAGGAGAATGTATTTGGGAGGAAATACTGAATTATTTCCCTGAAAATTTCAAATTTTCAAGAAAACAAAAAGTTTTCTGTCTTGCTCTGCACTTGCAACTTTTCTGAAAGTTTGGTACTGTTCTAAAATTTAGACTATATTAAAAATAAGTCTCATTACTCAATTTGGATTGTCCTCACTTTTCATTTTTGTATCCTGAGTACTGCATCTCAGGCTCTTTGCAGCCCCAAAGTGCCCAGAGCACAAAGGCACTCAGTAGGGTTACCTGAGCTGTGGAGAGGCACATCTCTGTCAGCCTCCTTTATTTCCAATTAGAGTGACTTTTTCCTGTCAACTTCAATGATGCTTCTGAGAAATATATTAAAATGTCAATGACTCTGAACAGTATTTCTCTCCTCTTATCGCCTCAAATTATATTTCATTTAACCCCATCCCATGCCCCAAATAAAACTAAATCAAAGAAACACATATCCCAAGCAATGAAAGTTCTTATTTTCAGCACCTGTGGCTCAGTGGGTAGGGTGCAGGTCCCATATACTGAGGGTGGCAGGTTCGAACCTGGCCCCGGCCAAACTGCAACAAAAAAATAGCCAGGCATTGTGGCAGGTGCCTGTGGTCCCAGCTACTCAGGAGGCTGAGGCAAGAGAATCGCCTAAGCCCAGGAGTTGGAGGTTGCTGTGAGTGTGTGACACCATGGCATTCTACCAAGGGCAATAAAGTGAGATTCTGTCTCTACCAAAAAAAAGTTCTTATTTTACATGCAATTTTGTCATTTTGTTGTTGTTCTTGTTTAGATTTTACTTTTAGGCTATTTTTTTTCCTACTCTATCCATCTTCCTATACACATGGTCTTCCATTTTTCTAAATTCAACTTCTATGTAACGTTTTTCTTTTTACATACATTATACATTAGGGCCCTTAAACGAGTGGCCACATTCTGAATTTTTTCCTTGGTATCCAGTGTTTTGAGCCATCATGTGGCGAACTGCCCTGGGACCAATCAGCTGCTCGCTTTGGCCAGTAGAGTCATCTCCATCAGCGGGGAGCACCATAGAAAGAGTTTGACTGCTATAGTATACCTTACTTTATAAAAAGTAGTAGAAAAATGAGAAGCTGAATTGTTATTGTACTGAAAAATGCAGCTTTCATAATAGTAATAGTATTGAAAGGTGGAACTCAGTGGATAAATCAAAGCTGTAGTTCTCCATCCTCACCCAGTGTCCACTGGACTGGTGACAGCAGGTTCTGTTGTGGGGGCAAAAGATCAAAATTAAAGAACATATACAACATGCTAGAAATATATCTTCAAAGACTGATTTTGTTAGCATAATTGGACTTACTTTATAATATACGTTTGAATTCAATTTTCATGCATGCTTCACAAAGGCCTAAAACATATATATACATATACAAAGTAAGACACTTATAAGGTTCATGAGAGAAAAAGTCTTGTCCTCTCCTTAAAATTCTAGGGTTGTCATTTTCAGCAGCCACAGCCTGGGGGCGGGGAAGGGGTACTGTTGAGATTCATCATGCAGGTGGCCAAGAAAAGCCCTCTTACCTCAGCAGGGACGCTGGAATCACAGACCTCCCCACCACCCCCATAAATCTTATGTGTGGATGCACAGGAGAAAACACCATCATTGTTGTTGGCTGTGGTCCTGGTTAAAGTCAAGATTGTCATAGATTTTTATATAGGTTTTTTCACTTGAGTCCAAAATTCAAACTTAATCCTCAAGGCTATGTTCTACCTTTCTTTTTCTATTTTAACAAAATAGCTAGAACACAGATCAATTAAAGATGGAGAAGGAAAAGTAGAAGAAAAAAGAGGAGGAAGGAGAGGAGAGGGAGGAACAAGATCATCAAGAGGAAGAAAAAGGAAAAAAAGAACAGGAAAATGGAAATGCAGTGGAGGAAAAGAAGAAGAAAGTGCTCCTGAGAAATATAACAAAGAGAGGGCAGAGACAAGATGGCTGACTGAAGGCAGCTTTCCACAGAGGCTCCCGTCCAGAAGGAGAATTAAAGGACAGAAATTTAGCAAGCAACCTGGTGGATTAGAGCTGCACCAAGAGAGAAGGTTGAAGAACGCACATCAACCTCGCTGAGGCAAGCTGTGACCCCAAGGATACAAACAAAAGGTACAAAATCCACCAAGTGGATGGGAGTCCCCTCCCCCATGAGAATGGCTCGGAGTGCCCCACAAACAAACGAGCAGAGTTCAAAGGTCCTCCCACTACACTCCACAGGAGAGACCCTGTAAAAACTGGACCTACCTCCCCTTCTAGGGTGCCATGGCATTCTCCTGCCAGGCATAAAACTGTATAGAACTGTATATATTCTCTACCTGCAATTCTGAGCTCCCAGCACTCCCCTCCACTCTCACTCTGAGGTCTGGAGGCCTGTCTCCCAAGAGTCCAGATTCCTGGGTGATTTCTTGAGGGGTGTGGACAGGGCCTAGACTGCAGCTGGTCTAGTGCTTATTCTGTGGCATGGGAGTGAGGAGAGGACGGTTGGCTGAGAGGGAACCACACCGGAGCAGCGGTGCCCCAAGGCACAGAGCAGCAGCCTTCTTTTAGCAACAATAGGGCTCACTCCTGGATATTCCAAAGCCACATCCCCTGTCTCCCTGGGCAACCAGAGGAGGCCGGGCATCTTCTCAGGTGGCAACCACCACAGAACAGATCTGAGATGGAAAGGCAGGCCCCGAGAGTAAAGGGTTTGCCTGAGACGGTACCAGCCTGGGTGGAACATGGGGACTAGAAATGCACACACAGAGCCAGGAAGTTCCCAGGGCGGGGCTGACAAAGAGGACCGCTTTACTGAGCCTAAGACACACCCGACCCTCAGGGGATTGTCAGCCTATAGACAAAGGAAGGCAGGAGGCTAGAACTGACAGCTAACAAAATACAAACCTGCAGGAGCAAAGACAGGGCCTGAGGCGCAGGCTCTGGGAACTCAAAACAGCTTCTCTTCTGCAAGGGATTTAGCAGGGTCAGAAACAAATTCCCGCAAAGTTGTTCTGTTCTGTCAGTAACATCAATCAGGGGCGGGTCTGGACCTGAGTGAACACCCCCAGCCTCCATCAAGCGCCTGAGGTTGTCAGGCCTCACCTCCCCTTGCTGGATAGAGGTATCTCAAGAATGAAAGAAAAAGTATCCAATGTACTCAGCCCTACTATGAAACAAATTTATGGCTTTCACATGAAGGCTATAACCCAGTTATAACCTAAGCATAGGAGGAAGGAGGAGAGGGAGGGGGGAGAATGGGCAGAGGGAGGGTGATTGGTGGGATTACCCCTGCGGTGTATCTTACGAGGGTACATGTGAAACTTAGTAAATGTAGAATATAAATGACTTAACACAATAAATAAGAAAATGCCCTGGTCCAGATGGCTTCACACCAGAATTCTATCAAACCTTCAAGGAAGAGCTTATTCCTATACTGCAGAAATTATTCCAAAAAATTGAGGAAGAAGGAATCTTCCCCAACACATTCTATGAAGCAAACATCACCCTGATACCAAAACCAGGAAAAGACCCAACCAAAAAGGAGAATTTCAGACCAATCTCACTCATGAATATAGACGCAAAAATTCTCAACAAAATCCTAGCCAATGGATTACAGCTTATCATCAAAAAAGTCATTCATCATGATCAAGTAGGTTTCATCCCAGGGATGCAAGGCTGGTTTAACATACACAAGTCCATAAACGTTATCCACCATATTAACAGAGGCAAAAAAAAAGATCACATGATCCTCTCAATAGATGCAGAAAAAGCATTTGATAAAATCCTGCATCCTTTTCTAATTAGAACACTGAAGAGTATAGGCATAGGTGGCACATTTCTAAAACTGATTGAAGCTATCTATGACAAACCCACAGCTAATATTTTACTGAAGGGAGTAAAACTGAAAGCTTTTCCTCTTAGAACTGGAACCAGACAAGGTTGTCCTCTGTCACCTTTACTATTCAACATAGTGCTGGAAGTTCTAGCCAATACAATTGGGCAAGACAAGGAAATAAAGGGAATCCAAATGGGAGCAGAGGAGGTCAAACTCTCCCTCTTTGCTGACAACATGATCTTATACTTAGAGAACCCCAAAGACTCAACCACAAGACTCCTAGAAGTCATCAAAAAATACAGTAATGAGAATATAGAATCAATGTCCACAAGTCAGTAGCCTTTGTATACGCCAATAACAGTCAAAATGAGAAGCTAATTAAGGACACAACTCCCTTCACCATAGTTTCAAAGAAAATGAAATACCTAGGAATATACCTAATGAAGGAGGTGAAGGACCTCTATAAAGAAAATTATGAAATCCTCAGAAAGGTAATAGCAGAGGATATTAAAAAATGGAAGAACATACCATGCTCATGGATGGGAAGAATCAACATTGTTAAAATGTCTATACTTCCCAAAGCAATCTACCTATTCAATGCCATTCCTATCAAAATACCAACATCATACTTTCAACATTTGGAAAAAAATGATTCTGCATTTTGTATGGAACCAGAAAAAAACCTGTATAGCTAAGGCAGTTCTTAGTAATAAAAATAAAGCTGGGGGCATCACCATACCAGATTTTAGGCTGTACTACAAGGCCACAGTGGTCAAGACAGCATGGTACTGGCACAAAAATAGAGACATAGACACTTGGAATCGAATAGAAAACCAAGAAATGAAACTAACATCTTACAACCACCTAATCTTCGATAAACCAAACAAGAACATACCTTGGGGGAATGAATCCCTATTCAATAAATGGTGTTGGGAGAACTGGATGTCTACATGTAAAAGACCGAAACTGGACCCACACCTTTCCCCACTCACAAAAATTGATTCAAGATGGATAAAGGACTTAAACTTAAGGCATGAAACAATAAAAATCCTCCAAGAAAGCATAGGAAAAACACTGGAAGATATTGGCCTGGGGAAAGACTTCATGAAGAAGACTGCCATGGCAATTGCAACAACAACAAAAATAAACAAATGGGACTTCATTAAACTGAAAAGCTTCTGTACAGCTAAGGAGACAACAACCACAATGGGAAAGGATATTTGCATATTCTCAATGAGACAAAAGCTTGACAACTAGGATCTATAGAGAACTCAAATTAATCCACATGAAAAAAGCCAACAATCCCATATATCTAATGGGCAAGAGACATGAATAGAACCTTCTCTAAAGATGACAGACGAATGGCTAACAAACATATGAAAAAATGTTCATCATCTCTATATATTAGAGAAATGCAAATCAAAACAACCCTGAGATATCATCTAACCCCAGTGAGAATGGCCCACATCACAAAATCTCAATACTGCAGATGCTGGCATGGATGTGGAGAGAAGGGAACACTTTTACACTGCTGATGGGACTGCAAACTAGTACAACCTTTCTGGAAGGAAGTATTGAGAAACCTCAAAGCACTCAAGCTAGACCTCCCATTTGATCCTGCAATCCCATTACTGGGCACCCAGAAGGGAAAAAAATCCTTTTATCATAAGGACACTTGTACTAGACTGTTTATCGCAGCTCAATTTACAATCGCCAAAATGTGGAAACAGCCTAAATGCCCACCAACCCAGGAATGGATTAACAAGCTGTGATATATGTATACCATGGAATACTATTCAGCTATTTAAAAAAATGGAGACTTTACATCCTTCGTATTAACCTGGATGGAAGTGGAAGACATTATTGTTAGTAAAGCATCACAAGAATGGAGAAGCATGAATCTTATGTACTCAATTTTGATATGAGGACAATTAATGACAATTAAGGTTATGGGGGGGAGGAAAAGCAGAAAGAGGGACGGAGGGAGGGGGGTGGGGCCTTGGTGTGTGTCACACTTTATGGGGGCAAGACATGATTGCAAGAGGGACTTTACATAACAATTGCAATCAGTGTAACCTGGCTTATTGTACCCTCAATGCATCCCCAACAATAAAAAAGAAAAAAGAAAGAAGAAAATGGCAGGAAGGCTATGTTAACCAGTGTGATGAAAATGTGTCAAACGGTCTATAAAACCAGTGTATGGTGCCCCATGATCACATTAATGTACACAGCTATGATTTAATAATAAAAATGAATAAATAAATAAATAAAAGAAATATAACAAAGAGGCTCGGTGGCTAGGGACCATGGAGCTCAGTGGCTAGGGAGCCAGCCACATACACCAGACCCAGTGGGTTCGAATCCAGCCCGGGTCTGCCAAATAACAATGACAACTAGAATGAAAAAGTAGCTGGGCATTATGGCAGGCACCTGTAGTCCCAGCTACTTGGGAGGCTGAAGCAAGAAAATCGCTTAAGCCCAGGAGTTGAAGGTTGCTGTGAGCTGTGACACCACGGCACTCTACCCAAGGGCAACATAGTGAGACTCTGTCTTAAAAAAAAAATTAAAATTAAAAAAAAAGAAGAAATATAACAAAGAGAGGAATGTTGCCACCTGCTGGGAGGAGGACCAATTTGACTTCATGACCTCTGGATCTCGTCACCAATTTGGAGTGTTTCTTCTGATTTCTCCTCCTTTTTCCTCTTCTTTCCTTCAATATTAAAGGGTCAAGAGCACATGGTCAGGGCCCTGGTCACTGGGTTCTTGTCCAGTTTCTAAGCTGCTAGGGTTAGTTAACAAGAACAATAATATTTGCATTTGTGTAGTACAGCTCACTTACTGAAGCACTATTTTGGAGGGAACATTTTTTTCTTTGTGAGAATTGAGACAATAGGATTTAATAAATACAAAAAGTAAAAATAAAAAAATAAAGGTTGGGGGATGGCACCTGAGGCTCAAGGAGTAGGGTGCAGGCCCCATGTACTGGAAGTGGTGGGTTCAAACCCAGCCCCAGCCAAAAACTGCAAAAAATAAATAAATAAATAAACAAACAAAGTTTAGGGGTTGTGTGTGAAGGTCAGATTCACCTTGAGTCTCTAGCCTTAAAACTCAAAGCCTTCACGCATTTTCTTCCCATTCCACAGTATCTTAGGATATTTCTGTGTTCAAAGGAAATAGAAAAGCAGTAGTTTTACTTAATCATAAATAGAGAAACTATACAGCTGGTTTCTACAGCTATTGATAGGTAACTTTCGTAAAATTAAGAAAGTAAGGGCGGCGCCTTTGGCTCAAAGGAGTAGGGCGCTGGCCCCATATGCCAGAGGTGGTGGGTTCAAACCCAGCCCCAGCCAAAAACTGCAAAAAATAAATAAATAAATAAATAATTAGGAAATTAAACCACTATACACATATAGTTAGCCATGCCAAAGTATTTCTGGATTGTGATGTTTTAGGCCCTTTGTCTATTCTTCCTATTTTCTAAATCTCCTACAATGAACAAGTATACTTTTACAAATAAACAGGGTTTTTTTCTTTAAAGATTCTAAAGCAAAAACAGGAAACATGTTAAGAAAAAAAAAATTTTTTTTTTTTTTTGAGACAGTCTCAAGCTGTTGCCTTGGGTAGAATGTCACGGCGTCACAGCTCAGAGCAACCTCCAACTCTTGGCCTTAAGTATTCTCTTGCCTCAGCCTCCCAATTGGAACTACAGCCTCCCAATTGGGACTACAGTCGCCCACCACAATGGCCATTTTTTGTTGTTGTTGCAGTTGTCATTGTTGTTTAGCTGGCCCCTCTGGGTTTGAGCCTGCCAGCCTTGGTGTATGTGGCCGGTGCCCTAACCACTGAGCATGGGTGCTGCCCAAGAAAAATTTTTTTTAAAAACTCAACTTCTAAGGCTGTGTTAACCAGTGTGATGAAACTATGCCAAATGGTATATAAATCCAGTGTATGGTGCCCCATGATTGCATTAATGTACAGAGCTATGATTTAATAATAAATCAATTTTAAAAATAAATTAATTAATTAAATAAAAGAAATTAAGAACCAAAAAAACCCCAACTTCTAGGCCCAGCCCGGTGGTTTTATAATCCTAGCACTCTGGGAGGGCAAAGCAAATGGATTGCCTAAGCTCATGAGTTGGAGACCAGCCTGAGCAAGAGCCAGACCCAGTCTCTAAAAATAGCCAGCCATTATGGTGGGCACCTATAGTCCCCAGCTATTTGAAAGGCTGAGGCAAGAGAATCACTTGAGCCCAAGAGTTTAAGGTTGCTGTGAGCTATAATGCCACGGCACTCTACTGAGGGTGACAAAGTAAAATTGTGTCTCAAAAAAAAGAGACAGAGTCTCTTTGTAGAGACAGAGTCTCACTTTATGGCCCTCAGTAGAGTGCCGTGGCCTCACCCAGCTCACAGCAACCTCCAACTCCTGGGCCCAAGCGATTCTCTTGCCTCAGCCTCCCGAGTAGCTGGGACTACAGGCGCCCGCCACAACGCCCAGCTATTTTTTGGTTGCAGTTTTGACCGGGGCCAGGTTTGAACCCGCCACCCTCTGTATATGGGGCCGGCGCCCTACCGACTGAGGCACAGGCGCCCTTAATTTCTGCCCTTTTTCCTTTATACACCTACGAAGAGTTACAAGAGTAATATTCAATAAACAACATCAAATGACAGGCAATCAAATTAACAGTAAAAGTAACAATAATAGCACGGTGAAATTAAGACTCTTTCTAACAAATGTAAACATTGTAACCTAATTGTACCCTCACATTAATCTGAAATTTAAAAAAAAGAAAGAAGGCTCAGTGCCTGTGGCTCAAGCGGCTAAGGCGCCAGCCACATACACCTGAGCTGGTAGGTTCAAATCCAGCCTGGGGCCTGCCAAACAACAATGACGGCTGCAACCAAAAAATAGCCGGGCGTTGTGGTGGGTGCCTGTAGTCCCAGCTACTTGGGAGGCAGAGGCAGGAGAATCGCTTGAGCCCAAGAGTTGGAGGTTGCTGTGAGCTGTGATGCTATGGCACTCTACCAGGGGGACAGCTTGAGGCTCTGTCTCAAAAAAAAAAAAGAAAGAAAAGTTAAAAATTTCTTGCAATTCTTCTGATTACACACTGCTTATACTAATGTTATACATGAGCAATAATGTATCCAAAGCATTGTTACCTATTTTAATATAGATAAACAATAATATTTTGCTATCCTCCCTCTCTGAAAGATTTTTGAACCATGGTGACAATAAGCATCTCCACAAACGCAAAGCAGCTATTTCGGAGGAGTGAGTGTCAGTCATCCTGGAGGGCACAGGACTGTGGCACAGCAGAATAGACTCAGTCTTGTGTCTACTCAGGGGATATTTCTGAGGATTTATTGTTTTACAACGCCCTCTTTATGAAAAAATTCCTCACTGGGCTTCTTAGGATCAGGAATGTTTTGTTCCTTCTCAGTTGGTTTGGGGCCTATTTCTCCTGCTATATTGGCTACTGAGAAGTTAAGAGCAGACCTTGTAGCCAACTCGAGCAAACAGACCCCCCTCGCCCTTCCAGCACACACTTCATGTAATATCGTAAGTCCTACCTCCTAGCCTTGTCTGCATCTGCCCGTTCCATTCAGGGTTCTGGCGCTCTCGTCTACCTGTTTTCACTTTAGTTTATCTCTTTGTGTCACATATATTTTGGTAATAATCTTAAATTCTTTCTGGGATAAGAAGGACCATAAATATTCTTGCCATTGAGTTTGTAAATAAATGCATAGGTATATTCACGCATACATACATACATACGTACGTTTTCTAATTGTGAATATGTAATCATGGATCTTTGGCTGTGTCAGTTTTTCACATGCTGTCTACCTACTACAAGTGATATTCCGTATATAGTTCAAATACACTACCCTACATTATTATCCTTTACACCCTTTCCAGCCCAAAGTAAGTCATAAACAATTCATGGCAAAGTCATCTATATACTAAGTGCTTCAGGATCTAAATTCAACCATATGATCCCCTTGGCCTCGCTGGACTGAGTCACACCTCTTAAAATGTTGGCAGAATTACTAGATTGTCCTCAAGAGAAAATAGAAATATTTCTTCTCTCAAGATGCTTTCTGAGTATAAAACCACAGCTGATTTGTTTTCTCACTTGGAGGTGAGGGAGAAACGGATTGAGAAAAGAAACAGGGAGGATACTTCTGCTCTGCTTTTGCTCTCACTGTCTGATCATACAAAGACAGGTGTAACTAATTCTAGTTTTTGAGAAAGAAAATCAGATTGCAAGTTAGGTAATGGTAAAAATGACATAGCATGTTTGCGACTAGTGAGTCAATGAATGCAAACAACATTTCTCAAAATGTTTCAAATAGAAACAAACAAACCGAAGTGTGTGTGAGTGAAATAAAGTGGGAGCAGGAGAAACAAGGACAACAGAGTTAGAATTTGCTGTTATGCAAAACCCTCCTTCTGATTACAAAGAAAATAAGGAAGACCCAGCTTCATAGTCATGAAAAGTACGTTTTCTAATCTAAAAAAAAAATAATAAAATTTTGATATTTAATACTCTGGTGATTACTTCTACATGGAGCTAGCACTCTGTAGATTTATTCCTGACCACTCATCACTTATAACAAGCATGTTTTCAAAATGATTCAACTCACGGGGAATATAAAGTTTTGATCCAGATCAGCTGCTTGAGATGTAGCTTAGGAACAATTCCAAGGGAACTGCGGGTAATTGTCATCTGCTTTTACTTCCAAAAAGCCTCAGAAGCTGTTTTTTTTGGGGGGGAGTCTGTCCCTAAAATCATATTCCTAGGACAGGTAGTACAGAATGAAATGGCAGAGCTCAGCACACAGGTGCGTAAACTTTTACAAACCTTGAGCAGGCACAACTAGCCCATATTTCCTCATAAACAACAAGGTACAGAGGGAAATTGGAATCCTAAAATTCCATTCAGACCTTCAAAGAAATTGTTACAATATTCCAGGAAGCTGTATAAAGATACTTTATGTAAAAATTTCACAACTTGTTCCACTAAGTATAGGATGAGATGAATTTAGAATTTCTCTAACAATTAGAAGCTATTGTCTGTGTACATAAAGAAAGTGATGGGGTCATTCAGTCCCATGGCCCAGATGTCCAGTTCTAGTGAGCTCCACCCTCGCTGTTCAGAGAGTCAGCCAACATTTGCTGTATGGCTCCATCTGGCTCAACAGATAGAAAAAAAAATGAAACTCTGCCTTCAAGGCCCTTACAGTCTAGATAGAAAGAGAGATGTTACCCAACAATTAAAATTCAGCAAGAGGCAGCATAACATAGTGGCCAAGGGTATGATGTATCCATAAGTCAGACATTGGCGTTCAAAAGCCAGAGCTGGTTCATGGCTTATATTGGCTGTGCGACTTTGAGAAAGTTATTTCATTTCTATTCCTCAGAAGTTTTACAGATACACGCAAACATGCATTCATATATACACACGTGTACATCATATGTGCACAGAGATATATGTACATCACACCTACATACTTATATACATACACACACGTACATATATATATGCACACACATTCACCGAGTACCTCCCTCATACAGGGGTGAGTTACTTAGAAGATTGCTTTGCCCTCAGTAAGCGATTGTATGTTTGTTAAATAACTAAATAATAAAGCATAAACAAGGTCCATAAGAGAGCCACATGGGCTGTGAGAATTAAAACGAGGTATTTCCACCAGCCAGAGGACATAAGGAATGGACTACCAGGGGATGCCATGCTGGAACAGGATCTGTACGAGACTTTGTGAAAACAAGTCCAAGTTAACCGGAAGAGCAAGTGAGAGAAAAATGCTCCTTGAACTTTTCCCCAGTGTGTTCAAAATGGCAAAGGAGATGAAAGTAGAAACAGGGCAGGAGTTCTGCTCAATGTATAGAAAAAGATTTCTTGAAGTTCTAGATTCAAAATTCAAAAGGACTTTATATTCTACTCCCTAATATATTTATGTTTGTTTCAAAATAAAAAATAAGAGGTGGAACAAGTAAGTTCGTGAACTCATCCTAAAAAAAGTTCCATGTACCTCATTGCTGAATATGACTACAGTCCCCAGAGTTCCCCTGGGGAAGCTCTGCACCAGCACCAGTGCCTAGCCCACCCTTCAAAGCCAGTTAGGAATGCTTTTTCTTAATGGCCATCAGAGCTAGCTAACATCATACAAGTTCCTGACGATCAAGTTCATGAACTCAGTCAGGCATGGTGGCTCACACCTGTAATCCTAACACTCTGGGAGGCCAAGGCAGGTGGATCGCTTGAGCTCCCAGGTTTGAGACCAGCCTGACCCAGAGTGAGTCCCCTGTCTCTACTAAAAATAGAAAATCTGAGGCAACAGGATTGCTTGAGCCCAAGAATTGGAGGTTGCTATGAACTATGACGCCATGGCACTCTACCCAGGGCGACAGCTTGAGATTCTGTCTCAAAAAAAAAAAAAAAAAAAAAGTGAAATACTGTGGTAAAGGGTGTGCTGTGATGTGATTTATTGGAAGGTCAAGGTCCTTGAGATACACACCCTGTTCGATGCTCCTTTCTTCTGCGCTTACAAGATTATTCTCCCTGGACCTCTGGCCTGGTTCTCCAGAACTGTCAGGTCTGTCCCACCTCAGGGCTGAATAATCACAGTGATTACACATCAAGTGTGATGTCACTTCTGGTCTTCTGGCAATGATGGAAAAGGCAACCACATCTCAGAAGAGGCAGGAAGAACTTGGGGCAGGTGAACACTGCACCTATGTCCTATTTCTCAGAGTGATCATTTTTCTGATTTATGAGTTAATGATTTACGGTGTTGCTGCCCGATGGGTCTGATCTGAGGCATGTTCATTTCACCTTCTCAGTCTGAAATAACCTAAGTGGCATGGGGACTGAACGCACACTCCCTTCCTCGGCGCCCTCCTCTTTTGATTTTCTTTCACAAGGCATATCTCTAGTCGTCTCTCACCGAGGATTGTGTTATGATTAACGAGTTCACTGTCAGTCAGAAAATAAATGGGCAAACTTGAGAATGAAAGCATGTCCCAGACCATTCTCTTCTCATTTAGAACAGAAGAATTAATGGAAACAACAACAACAAAAATTAATGGCAGTTCGGCAAAAATCAAAGAAATTAAAATAAACATACTGGACTTCTTTTTGTCACTATGTCACCCTCGGTACAGTGTTGTGGCATCACAGCTCACAACAACCTCAAACTCTTGGGCTCAAACGATTCTCTTGCCTCAGCCTCCCAAGTGGCTGGGACTTCACGTGCCCACCACAATGCTTGGCTATTTTTAGAGAGGAGGTCTCACTCTGGCTCAGGCTGTTCTCAAACCTGTGAGCTCAGCCAATCCACCTGCCTTGCCTTCAAGTGCTGGGATTACAGGCATGAGCCATCACGCCGGACCAACAAAGTGGATATTTAGAAGAAACATTTTCTTTTCTTCTTTTTTTCTTTTTTAACAGAATCTCACTTTTTGTTGCCCTCGGTAGAGTGCCGTGGCGTCACAGCTCACAGCAACCTCCAGCTCTTGGGCTTAGGTGATTCTCTTGCCTCAGCCTCCGGAGCAGCTGGGACTACAGGTGCCCACCACAGCACCCAGCTATTTTTTTGTTGTAGTTTGGCCGGGGCGGGGTCCAAACCCGCCACCTTCAGTATAGGGGGCCAGTGCCAGGCACCGCCCTAGAGGAAACATTTTCTAATGGCTAAGTATCCTTCAATTAAGCAAATAATATGCTACCAAAATGATGCACACGAACAAACCAAAAATTAAGAACATTATTTCTAATCTTGTCATTTCCCAGTTTTGTGGCTAATTCTTCACAAATAGAACAAAGACAATTTTTTTTTGAGACAGAGTCTCACTATGTTGCCCTTGGTAGAGTGCTGAGTTGTGACAGCTCACAGCAACCTCAAACTCTTAGGCTTAAGTAATTCTCTTGCCTCAGCCTCCCAAGTAGCTGGGACTACAGGCACCCACCACAACACCCAGCTATTTTGTTGTTATTGTTTTTGTTGTTGCAGTTTTCATTGTTGCTTAGCAGGCCCAGGCCAAGTTCAAACCCACCAGCGCCCTAACCACTGAGTTACAGGCACCGAGCCAACAAAGCCAATTTAATAAAAGATTCGATGTAAACTCATTTTTGTCTCTAATAAATATTTTAGACTTTTATATTTGAACTACCTAAATAATTAGCTCAAATTTTCACATTATTTTGCACCTATAACACATTCTTAAACATAGCTTTCCTTTTCTATTTTTGGCCAAAAATAAAATAATGTACTTGAGATTTCAGAATACCTTTTACTTTGTCCAAAAAAAATTCAACATAACCTAAAAAAGCACTTAAACTACATCTATAATTCTGTGCCTAATATCATGAGTACGGAAGTATTTGACAATCTTCTCAGACTTTATAGGCAGCCTTTAACCATGAAAGATGCCCTCAGTATAACCAATGCAATCAGTTTTTGCAAATATCATTTACCAGCTTCAGAGTGAATCATAAAAATAAGGTCATAGACACAACATATTTTAGAAATTCTGGTACTGTTTCCCCTACTTTTCTACACAGAAAAAAAAGTCCCTCTTTAATTTTTTTCCAGAAAAGTATTACAGAAACTTATCATTAGCTTCTTCTCTTGTTTCCTCTTAATTGCATGGAATTTTCCCATTGTCTTATACTGAAATTTAATCCTTCAGAATTCCCAGTTTGTCCCCCATGGCTGAATGGAATGTTGAGCATTTTTGTATATTATGCCTCATTATACAAGTAATCAACCAAAATAGACATTTATAACATATTTAAAGTTCTCTCTTTCTCTCTCTCTCTTATTTTATTTATTTATTTATTTATTTATTTATTTATTTATTTATTGAGACAGAGCCTCACTTTGTCACCCAGGCTAGAATGCAGTGGTATCTCAGACTACCTCACAGCAACCTCAGACTCCTGGGTTCAGGCCAGGCACAGTGGCTCCCACCTGTAATTCTAGCACTCTGGATTGCCTGACCTCATGAGTTTGAGACCAACCTGAGCAAGAACCAGACCCAGTCTCTAAAAATAGCCAGGTGTTGTGGCATGCACCTGTAGTCCCAGTTACTTGGGAGGCTGAGGCATGAGAATGGCTTGAGCACAAGAGCTTGAGGTTGCTATGAGCTTTGGTGCCATGGCATTCTACTGGGGGCAACAAAGTGAGACTGTCTCAAAAAAAAAAAAAAATCCTCCTGGTTTCAAGCAAACCTCCTGACTTAGCCTCCCAAGCAGCTGGAACTACAGGCACCCACCTCAACACCTGGCTGTAATTTTCTATTTTTAGTAGAGCCGGGTCTTCTCTTGCTCAGCCTGGTCTTGAACTCCAGAGGTCCCTCCTTGCCTCCCAGAATGCTAGAATTACAGACTTGAGCCACCATATCCAGCCAAGTTCTCTTGTTTTAAGTAAATACACACTCTAAACTTTTTAACACACCAAACTTCTAAATATTCACTAAGCATTTTACATTGAAAATAAATACAAAAAAAAAAATCAGACAACCCCGAATGTCCTCTATGTCCTATAACAGCTGATGTTATTACAAAGGCAGTGTGATCCAACTCTGAAGGAGATAACTCAGAAGACAGCTTCAGTCACCGGGACTGCAATTTTACCTTTTATTTTAATTAAGCAAATAGTCAGAAGAAGTAAATGTGATGTAGTTAATAGAGATAGCATATGACTCATAAAAATGCCAGCCAAGCCCCGTTTGTGGTGTTTGCTAATCCTACTCCAGGCTAATTAACTGAAGACGTACCTGGCAAATCCAAGGAAGGCTGAAGATGATTAAAGAACTCAGAAGGAAAGCCGACAGCAACCTATGAAAAAAGAATAAGGAAACTGGGGTTATTCCACCTAGGGAAGAAAAACCTGGAGGCCAATTTCATAGCAAACTTCAGTTCAAAATGACTGTTAAGCAGAGCAGGGACAGACTACTCTCAAAGGGACAAAACTAGAAAGGATGTCACGAATTTCAACATAAGTGAACAGACACAAGCCAGACTTCCTAATAATGAAAATCTGTTCAATTTTAGCCTGGGTGACCACTGTGTAAGGAGTGTGACCCCAGGGTCCCAGGCCCTGAAGCCAGGCCCAACACAACAAGGTATCAGGATGAAAACAGGAAAGTAAACCCAAAAGAGTGAAAGGAATGTATCTCTTGATGGGTGTGTCAAGGCGATCAGGAGGGTGTCACATTAAGTATCTCAGAGGAAGACTGAGGATTCTATTCCTCTCCATTCCCCCGACGTTCAGCCTTTCAGGCGGATCCTGTTGCTCCAGGGGGCTCAGTCCCTGCCGTTCTTCCTCCTCTCTCTCCCCCTCTTTTCCTCTTTTACTTAGCCTCCTTTCTGCCTCCCTCAGTCTCAAGTTTTACCTACCCAGGCACTGTGGGGAGGAGCAGAAATGCAGCAGGATTTGTGTAACGTCGCCACAACTTAAACACACCCCAAAGAAGGTGGTATCCTGCCTTTGGAGATAGTGGGATGAGCTGGTTAAGAGTCAACCTGCCACTTCATTTTTTATTTTTTAATTTTTAATTTTTTTATTTTTGAGACAGAGCCTCATTATGTTGCCCTCGGTAGAGTGCTGTGCCATCACAGCTCACAGCATCCTCAAACTCTTGGGCTTAAGCTGTTATTTATTTATTTGGGGGAGGAGGGGCATAAAGTGTTGCTCTGTGGAGGCTCAAGTGCAAAGGCACACACTGCACTGCAGCCTCTAACTCCTGGGCTCAAGTGATCCTCCGGCCTCAGCCTCCTGAGTATCTGGGACTACAGGTTTGCTCCACCACACTGGGCTAATTGGTTTTTTTTTTTTTTTTGAGACAGAGTCTCACTATGTCGCCCTCCACAGAATGCTGTGGCAGCACAGCTCACAGCAATCTCAAATTCTTGGCCTTAGCAATTCTCTTGCTTCAGCCTCCCGAGTAGTTGGTATTCCAGGCACCCGCCACAACACCCGGCTATTTTTTTTGGTTGCAGTTGTCATTCTTGTTTAGCAGGCCCTGGGCCAGGCTCAAACCCGCCAGCCTTGGTGTATGTGGCTTGCGCCCTACTCACTGAGCTACAGGTACCAAGCCTGGGTTAATTTTTTAATGTTTATATTTTGTAGAGACAAGGTCTTACTACGTTGCTCAGACTGGTCTTGAACTCCTGGCCTCAAGAAATTCTCTCACCTCAGCCTCCTGAAGTGCTGAGATTATAGGCATTAGCCACCAGGCCTGGCCAGTTACTTTGGTTTAACGAGTCCCTTCCAGGTAAATAGGCTGGAAGTTCAAAATTCAAGCTCTCCCTAAGGATTGTCTAAATAAAGACGTGGGGGGTAGAGCAAAGATTACACATCTCTGGGAGTGGCTGAAGGGAACAGTTAACCCCAGGATGGGCCTCCTCAGAGATGTCCCCTCTAAGACATGGTCATATCCTGAAGTGACATTTGTGGTCCGTGCTTTTGGCAAAGCTGGGGGTCTCAGGAGTCTTTGCCTAACTGGCTCCACCTTAGACCAGGTTGGCCCTGCAAATCCTCTGGATTTTTTCTAAATATTCGCTAACAATTTTACATTGAAAATATTCAAGACTATAAAAAACCATGTAGGCTCGGCGCCGGTAGCTCAATGGTTAGGACACCAGCTACATACACTGGGACTGGCGGGTTCAAACCCAGCCTGGGCCTGCTAAACAACAATGACAACTGCAAAAAAAACTAGCCAGGCGTTGTGGTGGGCACCTGTAGTCCCAGCTACTCGGAAGGTTGAGGCAAGAGAATTGCTTAAACCGGAGAGCCTGAGGTTACTGTGAGCTGTGACGCCACGGCACACTACCCAGAGCAACATAATGAGACTCTGTCTTTAAAAAGAAAAAAGAAAGAAAGAAAGAAAAGATTTAATGGTAAAGGATAGAAGAGGAACAGGAATTGGAAAAAGTAAATTTTATAGCAGTAGTTAGCATTCCCTTTACATACTTAGGTGATCAATTTACTTCTACTTACAAGGGCATAAATCCGACAGCGTGTCACTTTCCTAACCCTGCCTTCATCCCTACTCCCCATTTCCCTTTCCCATCACTGCGTCACAACCTGGACAGATCACATCACTTCCTATTCACTCTTAGTTATTACAAAACAACCCAACAAACAGTAGTTCCAGGAGCTAGACCTTAAAAAAAAAATCGAAAACTTCCGTTTCAAGCTCTATTTAAATTTCGTCCCCTCCCATTTCCACCACTTCAGAGAAGACTGAAGGACGCTGAGTGCTCCGAGTGAGATGGAGCTGGAGGAGGGCTGGCTCCCTCTCCCAGGCCTGGATCCTCCAGTATTGGGGCGGGCAGAGTGGGGAGGAAAGAGCAGGGTCTCTCTCTGCCCAGCAGGCTTGGCTGTCCTGCTTCTCCAGTGAACCCGGAGCCTGAGAGCCAGTTTCTCCCGTCCCCTCTCGGGGAGGAGTGTGAGAGCCAGTCTGAGGTCCTCGGGCAGCGCTCCACTGCGCAGTTGCTTTAATTGAGAGGTTTAGCTCTGGCTGGACCTCTCCATCCTATCCCCACTAATACACCCAAGTCATGCTGCACAGTCCTGGGACAGGAAGGGGGTGTCACAGCAAGGTGGCTCAAAGGCAGCTGCCTCCCTATGTCTTCTTGTCCTGAGGAACTCGCACCCTGGCCATGGCCCGAAACAAGCTGCAAACTGACCATCCTGCAGCCCTTCTCTCCGCCCCGCTGTCTGCCCCACTTGTGTCTTCTCTGCTCCGGTCGGAACCGTTCCTCTAGCAAGTCTGCTGCCTGAGCAGAGACCAAACCCGGGGCAGTTGCTAAAAACCATATTCGTGGACCCTCTTTTCTCAAAGGGGGCGGGGAGGTGCCTCAGGAATGAAAGGGTAAAATCACCGCGCCCCGTTGTTCTCCCCCGGCCCCGACTTCTTTCTTAAATCAAGGGCAGGGTGTTCAGGGGAAGGGGATGTGCATGGGGACAGATGTCAGGTCCTTCAGCCCCCGAGGAATGCTCTGGAGAAAGCACCAAGCCCAATTACTGGTTTTAGCCCCGGTCCCTGTGTCAATCACAGGGCAGCAGAAAAAGTCCCCCTGCCTTCTTATTGTTCTTACAACTTAATTTCCCCTCTCATGCCAGAACCCACTTCTTCCTAATTCCCTGGAAGCATATAGACTCTGTTTCCCTGAGCTCTGATGAGCAATCACCGAAATGTGCCACATGAAATTTCAAGGCCCCTTTTAAAGATCCGGTGATTCCATAAAAACAAGGAAAGGAACAGCAAGCTACATTTACGAATGTAAGCAGATGATTAAAAGTAATTGATTATTCTAACTTCTGAGTGAATCAGATTTTTCCCCAAAGCTGATCTTCTATTGACCAAATACTTATTTTCTACAAGTTAGCAATAATTGATTCATTCATTTTCCCTTCCTTCTACTCCATCCTACCCTCAGCTCTATATTATTTTGGTAAATATCTTTATTCTAAAAGTGGCTTCTGCGATGAATTCGGCCACCATACATATATGCTATTTGTAATTTTAGACACATTTAATCTGAGCAGGATTCAGATTTTGCAACTGTTTCAGCATACAAAGCTCTAGTGATGTCCAAGAATCTTTGCCCTGAAAAGTTTCTGAATATGTGTGTTTACAGTCCTAAACCGCTAGGGAGTGGGGGAAGGGTCAGGGGAAGAAAACAAACCATCCCTGACGCCCCCCACTGGCATATGACTGTGTTAAAAAACAACCAAAGAAAAACTTGTTAGAACCAGTACAAAAGCACCAGTTTAATAGTAAAATGCTGCCTCCTTCTGGATAAATTGTATTAAGCATGATAAGCTTGTAAAACTGCTGTAGAGGTATGCTTTCTTACAAAAAAAAATGGTAATTTTTTAAAAGAAATTTTAAAGATTCTTTTTTCCTTTCTTTTTTTTATTGTTAAATCATAGCTGTGTACATTAGTGCAATCAACGGGTATAATGTGCTGGTTTCATATACAATCTGAAATATTCTCATCAAACTGTTCAACGTAGCCTTCATGGCATTTTCTTAGTTATTGTATGTAGACATTTGTATTCTGACTTTAGTAAGTTTCACCTGTACCCATTCCAGCACCGTAGGTGTGGCCCCACCCATTACCGTCCCTCCACCATGACCTCCCCCCTCCCTTCCCCTTCCTTGGCCCTTTCCTCATAGTCTTGTGCTATAGTTGGATTATAGCCTTCATGTGAAAGCTATAATTTAGCTTCATAGTAGGGCTGAGTACATTGGATACGTTTTCTTCCATTCCTGAGATACTTTGCTAAGAAGAATATGTTTCAGCTCCATCCATGTAAACATGAAGGAGGTAAAGTCTCCATCTTTCTTTAAGGCTGCATAATATTCCATGGTATACATGTACCACAATTTGCTAGTCCATTCCTGGGTTGATGGGCACTTGGGCCTATTCCATGACTTAGCAATTATGAATTGGGCTGCAATAAACATTCTGGCACAGATGTCTTTGTTATATTGTGATTTTTGGTCTTCTGGGTATAAACCTAGTAAAGGAATTATAGGATTGAATTGCAGGTCTGTTTTTAGGTCTCTATTCTCCAAACATCTTTCCAGAAGGAACATATTAGTGTGCATTCCCACCAGCAGTGTAGAATTGTGCCCTTTTCTCCACATCCACGCCAGCATCTCTGGTTTTGGGATTTTGTTAAGTGGGCTACTCTTACTGGGGTTAGATGATATCTCAAAGTATTTTTGATTTGCATTTCTCTGATGATTAAGGATGACGAGCTTTTTTTTTATGTGTTTGTAGATCGTGTGTCTGTCTTCTTTAGAGAAGTTTCTCTTCAAGTCCCTTGCCTACCCTGAGATGGGATCACGTGTTCTTTTCTTGCTAATACGTTTGAGTTCTCTGTGGATTCTGGTTATTAGACCTTTATCGGAGGTACAACCTGCAAATATTTTCTCCCATTCTGAGGGATGTCTGCTTGCTTTCTATGTTCTTGGCTGTGCAGAAGCTTTTTAGTTTGGTCAGGTCCCAGTAGTGTATTTTTGATACTGTTTCAATTGCCTGGGGAGTCCTCCTCATAAAATATTCACCCAGGCTGATTCCTTCAAGAGTTTTCCCTGCACTTTCTTCAAGTATTTTTATAATTTCATGCCTTAAGTTTAAATCTTTTATCCAGTGAGAGTCTATCTTAGTTAATGGTGAAAGGTGTGGGTCCAGTTTCAATCTTCTACAGGTTGCCAGCCAGTTCACCCAGCACCATTTGTTAAATAGGGACGCTTTTCCCCACTGAATGTTTTTAATTAGCTTGTCAAAGATCAAATAATGGTAAGTAGCTGGATTCATCTCTTGGTTCTCTATTCTGTTCCAGACATCTACTTCTCTGTTTTTGTGCCAATACCATGCTGTTTTGATCATTTTCGAGTTATAGTACAGTCTCAGGTCTGGTAGCAGGATTCCTCCTGCTGTGTTTTTATTGCTGAGTAATGTTTTGGCTATTCGAGGTTTTTTCTGATTCCCTATAAAACGAAGTATTATTTTTTCAAGATCTTTAAAATATGAAAATGGAGCTCTAATAGGAATTGCATTAAAATTATATATTGCTTTGGGTAGTATGGACATTTTAACAATGTTGATTCTTCCCAGCCATGAGCATGGTATGTTTTTCCATTTGTTAACATCTTCAGCTATTTCTTTTCTAAAAGTTTCATAGTTCTCTTTGTAGAGATCTTTCACGTCCTTTGTTAGGTATACTCCCAAATATTTCATCTTCTTTGGCACTACTGTGAAAGGAATAGAGTCCTTGACTGTTTGTTCAGCTTGGTTATTGTTGGTATATATAAAGGCTACAGATTTATGGGTGTTGATTTTGTAGCCTGAGACATTGCTGTATTCCTTGATCACTTCTAAAAGTTTTTTAGTAGAATCCCTAGTGTTTTCCACATATAGGATCATGTCATCTGTGAAGAGTGAAAGTTTGATCTCTTCTGACCCTATGTGGATACCATTGATCGCCTTTTCTACCCTAATTGCAATGGCTAAAACTTCCATTACAATGTTAAAGAGCAATAGAGACAATGGGCAACCTTGCCTGGTTCCTAATCTAAGTGGAAATGATTTCAATTTAACTCCATTCAATACGATATTGGCTGTGGGTTTGCTGTAGAAGGCCTCTATTAGTTTAAGAAATGTCCTTTCTATGCCAATTTTCTTAAGTGTTCTGATCATGAAGGGATGCTGGAAATTATCAAAAGCTTTTTCTGCATCAATTGAAAGAATCATAAGGTCCTTATTTTTTAGTTTGTTTATGTACTGAATTACATTTATAGATTTACATATATTGAACCAGCCTTTAGACCCTGGGATAAATCCCACTTGATCGTGGTGTGTAATTTTTTTGATGTGTTGTTGGATTCTTTTTGATGTGTTTGTTAGGATCTTATTGAGTATTTTAGCATCAATATTCATTAGTGATATTGGTCTATAATTTTCTTTACTTGTTGGGTCTTTCCCTGGTCTGGGGATCAAGGTGATGTTTGCTTCGTAGAATGTGTTGGGTAATATTCCTTCTTTTTCTGTATTTTGGAAGAGGTTTAATAATATAGGTACTAGTACTTCTTTAAAGGTTTGGTAGAATTCTGACGTAAAGCCATCTGGTCCTGGGCTTTTCTTTTTGGGAGATTTCGTATTGTTGATGTTATTTCAGAACTTGATATAGGCCTATTCAACATTTCCACTTCATTCTGGCTAAGTCTTGGTAGGTGGCATACTTCCAGGTATGGGTCAATTTCTTTCAGATTTTCATATTTCTGAGAGTAAAGGTTCTTGTAGTATTCGTTATGGATTTTTTGAATTTCTGCGGGGTCTGCTGTTATTTCATTGATACCATTTCTGATCGATAAAATTAGAGATTTTATTCTTTTTTTTCCTTTTTCCTATTTAGGTTGGCCAAAGGTTTATCTATTTTACTGATCTTTTCTTTTTTTTGGCCAGGGCTGGGTTTGAACCTGCCACCTCCGGCATATGGGACCGGCGCCCTACTCTTTGAGCCACAGGTGCTGCCCTATTTTATTGATCTTTTCAAAAAACCAACTTTTGGATTTATTGATCTGTTGTATAATTCTTTTGTTTTCAATTTCATTTAATTCTGCTCTGATTTTGGTTATTTCTTTTCTTCTGCTGGGTTTGGGGTTGGAGTGTTCTTCCTTCCCCAGTTGCTTGAGATGTCCCATTAAGTTATTAACTTTCTCTCTTTCCATTTTCTTGAGGAAGGCTTGCAGTGTTATAAGTTTCCCTCTTAGGACTGCCTTTGCAGTATCCCAGAGGTTCTGGTAATTTGTGTCTTGATTGTTGTTTTCTTCCAAAAATTTGGTGATTTTCTTCTTAATCTCGTCTATAACCCATCTATCCTTCAGCATAAGGTTGTTTAGCTTCCATGTTTTTGTATGGGTATGCAGGTTCCTGTTGTTATTTAGTTCAACTTTTATTCCATGATGGTCTGAGAAGATACAAGGAATAATTTCTATTTTTTAAATTTGCTGAGGTTAGATTTGTGGCCTAGGATGTGGTCAATTTTGGAGTATGTTCAGTGCGCTGATGAGAAGAACGTGTATTCAGTTTTGTTGGGATGAAATGTTCTGTAGATGTCTGTTAAGTCCAGATGTTGAATGGTTGAGTTTAAATCTAAAATTTCTTTGCTTAGCTTCTTTTTGGAGGATCTATCCAGCACTGCTAAAGGGGTATTAAAATCTCCAACTACTATGGAACTGGAGGAAATCAAGTTGCTCATTTCTGTTAGAGTTTCTCTTATAAATTGAGGTGCATTCTGGTTGGGTGCATAAATATTAATAATTGAAATCTCATCATATTGAGTATTACCTTTAACAAATATGAAGTGTCCATCCTTATCCTCCCTTATTTTGGTTGGTATAAAGCCTATTGCCTTTGCGAATAGGATTGCAATGCTTTCTTTTTTCTGCTTTCCATTTGCCTGGAGTATAGATGACCATCCCTTCACCTTGAGTCTAAATTTGTCTTTTAATGTAAGATGCGATTCTTGAATGCAGCAGATATCTGGCTTGAGTTTTTGTATCCAGTCAGCCAACCTGTGCCTCTTTAGAGGACAATTTAAACCATTCACATTAATTGAGAATATTGATAAGCCTTTTGAGAGTCCAGGTGGACATTTTTAATCCTTTTGAGACTATGGAAGTTGGAATTTGATCAAAATTTTCTGGGTAAGTTTAGAGGATTACATTGGTCTTTATGGAGGAAAGGTCTGAGAATATCCTGGAGAGCTGGTTTAGTTATGGCCAATTTCTTCAACATGTGAATGTCATTGAAGTATTTAATTTCTCCGTCATAAATGAAACTCAGTTTAGTTGAGTACAGGATCCTGGGTTGAAAGTTATTTTGTTTTAGGAGATTAAAAGTCAATGACCATCCTCTTCTAGCTTGAAAGGTTTCAGCAGAAAGATCTGCACTTATTCTAATATTTTTGCCCTTGTAGGTAATGGTTTTCTTTCATCTGGCTGCTTTCAGAATTTTCTCTTTCATATTAACTTTAGTGAAGTTGATTATGATGTGTCTGGGGATGTCTTATTTCAGTTGAGTTGTGCTGGAGTTCTGAAACTGTCTGCTATCTGAATTTCAGAATCTCTTGGCATGTCTGGAAAGTTCTCCTTCATAATCTCATGGAGAAGAGATTCTGTGCCTTGTGAAGCCACTTCGTCACTTTCAGAGATCCCTATAAGATGAATATTGGTTGTCTTCTAATTATCCCAGAGCTCTCTGAGAGAGTGATCTCTTTTTGCCCTCCATTTCTCTTCCTCTTTGAGAGTTTGGGAGCATTTGAAAGCTTTGTCTTCAATGTCAGAAATCCTTTCTTCTGCTTGCTTCATTCTGTTACTGAGGGATTTGACTGTGTTTCTCAGATTTTTGAGGGCTGCAACTTCTTGTCTCAATGTGTCAAAATCTTTGGTCATTTGGTCTTTGAATTCATTGAATTCTTGAGATATCTTTTGGGTTACTGCTTGGAATTCTAATTTGATCTTATTTGCTATCCAGATTCTGAATTTGATTTCTGACATCTCAGCTATTTGTTTGTGCATGGGATCTTGTGCTGTGTCTGCCCCATTGATCCTTGGGGGAGTTGATCTACTCTGACTATTCATATTGCCAGTAAAGATTCTTTATATTTTAAAAATAGAATTAAAGGACTTGGGTGAATCTTGAAAGATTACTTGAGTCTGTCTTTAGGAAAACACCTAAATTATCTATCCTTCTTTTAAAGATCTCTTAATAGTAACTGAGAGAAGCAGGCGCCGGTGCTACAGCAGCAAGTGTGCACACCTGCACTCTGTTCTGGCAGTGACCGAGTAGGGAACCAGGATCATGCTGCTCACCCCGCCTCTGTGGCCGGGTCTATACCCTGACTCATCTGTAAGCTGGGGACCATGAACCGCAGCCGCCAGGTGACGTGCATGTCTTGGATCTGCTGTGGTGTGGCCAAAGAGATGCCAGATAAGGTAGAGCTAAGTAAAGAACAAGTAAATCACTCATTGCTGATGCAAAAGAAAAAATGCAAGAAGAAGGTGGCAGTGATGAAGAGGAGGCAGGTCATCCTTCAGAAGATGGCATGCAGAGTGTACACACCCAGGCTCGACCAACAGAGCCCTTGGGGTATGGTGACCCAGAGGATGACAGGACGCTAGATGACGATGAGCTGGCCAAGTATGACTTAGATAAATATGATGAAGAGGATGATCCAGATGCTGAGACTCTTGGCAAATCTCTCTTGGGTCTTATGGTCTACAGTAGTAATGATCAAGATCCTTGTTACTCTGAAAGATACAGAACAATATGAATGTGAAGATTTCTTGATTAAATCCAGCGACAATCTTATAGTTTGTGGCCAAGCTGAACAAGACTAGTGCAATTTAGAGGTGCATGTTTATAATCAAGAAGAAGACTCTTTTTATGTACACCATGATATACTCTCGTCTGCGTATCCTCTGAGTGTGGAATGGCTGAATTTTGATCCTAGCCTAGATGATTCTACTGGAAATTACATTGCTGTGGGAAGCATGACACCTGTTATTGAAGTGTGGGACCTCAATATAGTGGACTCTCTAGAACCCGTCTTCACACTTGAAAGTAAACCTTTAAAAAAGAAGAAAAAGAAAGGGCAGAAGAGTTCCTCAGCAGAAGGGCATACTGATGCTGTCCTTGACCTTTCATGGAATAAGCTAATCAGAAATGTGTTGTCAAGTGCATCAGCAGAATAATACCATAATTCTGCTGGAGAAACCAGCAGCTAGCCTTGCTGTACACACTGATAAGGTCCAGACTTTGTAGTTTCATCCATTTGAAGCACAAACTCTGATTTCTGGATCTTATGATAAATCCGTTGCTGAAGACCAGAGGAAAGTTGTCGGATATGGCAGTTCAGTGGGCAGATCAAGAGGGTGACTTGGAATCACTTTTCACCTTGTCATTTTTTGGCCAGTACAGATGATGGCTTTGTATATAATTTGGATGCACGTTTAGATAAGCCAATTTTTACTCTTAATGCCCACAATGATGAATTCTCTGGTCTTGATCTAAGCAGTCAAATCAAGGGTTGTCTTGTGACTGCTTCAGCTGACAAATATGTGAAGATCTGGGATATCGTAGGTGATTGGCCAAGTCTAATTCATTCTAGGGACATGAAAATGGGAGTTGTCTTCAGTTCTTCGTGTTGCTCTGATTTGCCATTTATTTATGCCTTCAGAGATCAGAAAGAAGGGCTTCAGGTCTGGGATATAAGCACAGTCTCTTCAGTAAATGAAGCATTTGGAAGACGAGAGAGGCTTGTTCTCAGCAACACAAGAAGTTCCTCTATTAATGGCCCTTTTGGGAGCAGGAGCTCAGACACACCAATGGAGTGTTAAAGAAGATCATATAATTTCCAGTTTGGTTAAGCCTCATTGAGAGTTTCAAAAACCTGGCCTAAGAATGTTCCACGTGTAGCAGCAGCCATGTGGAGTGACTGAAAACTTGTCTCCAGCTGCCTGACATTCCGTTTGGCAGCTGCAGTGACAACACAGACAAAGCCGGTCTTTGCCATTGTATTTCAGACAAGTGGTGTATAGGGCTCTTGTTGCATTTCTTAAAAAGAATAATAAAAAAGATTTTTTTAAAATAAAAAAATAGTAACTGAGGATGTGGGAAATAGATGATAATATTATAATTAGCATAATTTTCATTTTCATATCAGGTAACTTTACTTAAAAATTTTAAACATTTACGTATGATTGTCACTTATACATGTACACATGTTAATACCACATACCTAGAAAAGTAAGTGTCCATGTGTAAGAAATCAAATAAAATGACTAGGCTCTGTCTTAATTCTCCAGCCCATCACAAAGTGAATCCCAGCAAAACACTTAAGCTCTCTGTGTCTCAGTTTCTTCATCTGTAAGTTGAGGAAAATAAACCCATGGCTCCTGACCTCAAAACCTGTTTATGAGGCTCACTAAAATTGACAGAGCACTCTGTGAAGGAATAAACTCATTTCTTATCTTTAGGGTTTTAAAGTGTCACATGCCTGAAGTGAAATAACAGAACCAGATTTGTCACCAAGAAGAAGAAAAATGCTTAATGATGTTCTATTTATTGAATGACCATAGCTAGCTTGGTTACACTCAAATCAATCAACTCTGCTACCTAAGAAAAAGGAGAAATTACAAATAACCCCTAACCACAAATATACAAAAGTAAAATCTACTCTCAATCCTTCAAGAGTGATTTACCCCAGAGAGCCAAGAGAGCAGGTGAGTCTGACCAAGCTGGTCTGGTCAGGGACCCAGAGTTAGCCTGGCTCGCTCAGACTCATACTTGAGCTTACATTCCCCGACTCTGCCTAGGGGGTGACCCTGGATGACCAAGTGCTGACTGCCCTGTTTATACTAAAGGGATTTTTGGGATTCTCTGAGGATCCTTCCACCAAAGCAGTGTTAACCAAAATCAAAACCAGCTAAGAGACTGAAGGATGTTCCCAGTGCTCCAATCTCTGCTCAGCCTCTCACATAGGCATGCCTCAATTTTATCCACAAAACTGGTGAAAACATACTGCCCACTTCATTAGTTTTTTTGAAGATAAAGTGAATTGATGCAAGTAGTGTATTCAGAACAGTGGTGGGCATACAAGCATTTAATATGCGTTAGCTGCTGACCACAGAGCCACTGTTATTTTATTTTATTTTATTTTATTTTATTTTATTTTATTTTATTTTATTTTATTTTATTTTATTTTATTTTATACAGAGCAACACTATGTCACCCTCAGTAGAATGCCATGGCATCACAGCTCACAACAACCTTAAACTCTTGGCCTTAAGTGATCCTCTTGCCTCAGCCTCCCAAGTAGCTGGGACTACAGGCACCTGCCATAATGCCTGGCAGTTGTCGTTGTTTTAGCTGGCTGGGGCCAGGTTCGAACCAGGTTCAAACCATGCGACGGGCGGCCTACCCACTGAGCTATGGACGCCGCCAAACCACTGTTATTATACTTGTGCTAGTGTGCTTATCCATGGGATTCACTTACCAACAAATGATACCTCTCCCTCATAGCTCCTAAGTTTTCTGAAACTGAAGGTTGATACTTAAATCCCCTGGCTGGCAATATATAAAATTTTGTTTCTATACTAGATGCCTATCATCCCATATATACTTTTAAAATTTTTTCTTTTTTATTAATTATTATTATTTTTTATTAAATCATAACTTTGTACACTGATGCATTTATGGGGTTCAATGTACTGCTTTGATATACAATGTGAAATGCTTACATTGAACTAAGTAACACATCCATCACAATTATATTCATTCCTTAATAGTTTTGAAATGTACCATTGCATCATGCACATTAGGTGAGGTCCCCCCAAATACCCTCTCTTCTCCCATACTTCCCCTCTTTCTCCTCTTCCCTTCTACTTTCTTGCCATTCATGAGTGTGTAGGTGATTATATATTGATTTCATAGTAGTATTGAGTACATTGGATACTTTTTTTTCCATTCTTGAGATACTTTACTAAGAAGAATATGTTCTAGCTCCATCCCGGTAAACATAAAAGATGTGAAGTCTCCATATTTTTTATGGCTGCTTAGTATTCCATGGTGTACATATACCATAATTTGTTAATCCATTCATGGGTCAATGGGCACTTGGGCAGTTTCCATGTCTTGGCTATTAAGAATTGGGCTGCAATAAACATTCTGGTGCAAATGTCTTTGTTGTAAAATAATTTTTGATCATCTGGGTGTATACCTAGTAGAGGAATTGCAGAATCAAATGGTAGGTCTACTTTTAGTTCCTTGAGTGTTCTTCAAACTTCTTTCCAAAAAGGTTGTATTAGCTTGCATTCCCACCAGCAATGTAGAAGTGTTCCCTTCTCTCTGCATCCATGCCAACATCTGTAGTTTTGGGATTTTGTGATGTGGGCTAATCTTCCTGGAGTTGGATGATATCTCAAAGTGGTTTTGATTTGCATTTCTCTGATGATTAAGGATGATGAGCATTTTTTCATGTGTTTGTAGGCCCTGCTCCTGTCTTCATCAGAGAAGTTTCTGTTCAAGTCTCTTCCCCACATAGAATGGGGTTATTTGTTCTTTTCTTACTGATTAGATTGAGTTCTCTGTAGATTCTAGTTATCATACCTTTGTCAGAAGCATAACCTGCAAAAATCTTCTCCCATTCTGAAGGTTGTCTGTTTGCTTTACTTATTGTGCTCTTGGCTGTGCAAAAGCTTTTTACTTTGATCAGATCCCAGTTACATATTTTTGGTGTTGCTTCAATTGCCCAGGAGGTCCTCCTCATAAAATATTCTCCAAGTGTGTTTTTTTCCCTGCACTCTCTTCTAGTATTTTTATAGTTTTGTGTCATAAGTTTAAATCTTTCATCCAGTGAAAATCAACTTTTGTTAATGATGAAAGGTAAGGGTCCAGTTTCAGGCTTCTACAGGTCGCCAGCCAGTTCACCCAGCACTATTTGTTAAATAGGGAGTCTTTCACCCACTGAATATTTTGGGTAGGCTTGTCGAAGATCAAATGATGATAAGTAGCTGGGTTCACCTCTTGGTTTTCTATTCTGTTCCATAAATCTACCTCTCTGTTTTGTGCCAGTACATCCTGTTTTGATTACTATCAATTAATAGTATAGCCTGAAGTCTGGTAACATGATACCTCCTGATTTGTTGTTATTTCTGAGTAATGTATTTGCTATTCAAGGTCTCTTCTGATTCCACATAAAATGAAGTACTATTTTTTCCAGTTCTTTAAAATATAACAATGGTACTTTAATAGGGATTGCATTAAATCTGTAGATTGCTTTGGGTAGTTATGGACATTTTAACAATGTTGATTCTTCTCAGCCATGAGCATGGTATGTTTTTCCATTTGTTAACATCTTTAGCTATTTCTTTTCTCAGAGTTTCATAGTTCTCTTTATAGAGATGTTTCATGTCCTTTGTTAGGTAAATTCCCAGATATTTCATCTTCTTTGGCACTACTATAAAAGGAATAGAGTACTTGACTATGTTTTCAGCAAGGCTATTGTTGGCATATATAAAAGCTACTGACTTGTAAAGCAATGATTCCATAACCAGAGATGCTACTGTATTCCTTGATCACTTCTAAGCATTTTGAAGTTGAGTCCCTGGGATTTTCCTGGTATAAGATCATATCATCAGCAAAGAATTAGAGTTTGATCTCTCTGACCCTATTTGGATACTCTTGATCACTTCTCTTGCCTGACTGCGATGGCTAAGACTTCCATTACTATGTTGAATAGCAGTGGAAACAGTGGGCATTCTTGCCTTGTTCCTGATCTGAGTGGAAATGTTTTCAATTTTACACCATTCAATATGATATTGGCTATGGGTTTGCTGTAGATGGCCTCTATCAGTTTAAGAAATGTCCCTTTCTATGCCTATTTTCTTAAGTGTTCTGATCATGAAAGGATGGTGGATATTATCAAAGGCTTTTTCTGCCTCAATTGAGAAAATCATAAGGTCTTTGTTTTTTTTTATTGATGTGATGTATTATATTTATAGATTTGCATATGTTGAATCAACCCTATGACCCTGGAATAAAACCAACTTGATCATGGTGAATACTTTTTTTCATGTGTTGTTGAATTCTATTTGCTCAGATCTTATTGAATATTTTTGCATCGATATTCATTAATGATATTGGTCTATAGTTTTCTTTCTTTGTTGGATCCTTTCCTGGTTTGGGGATCAGAGTGATATGTGCTTCATAAAATGTGTTGGGAAGTATTCCTTCTTTTTCTATGCTTTGGAAAAGGTTGTATAATATAAGTATTAGTTCCTCTTGAAAAGTTTGATAGAATTTGCATGTGAAGCCATCTGGTCTCAGACTTTTCTTTTTTGGGAGATTTTGTATTGTTAATGCTATTTCAGTGATTGATATGAGTCTATTCAAGATTTCTAATTCTTTCTGGCTGAATCTAAGAAGATGGAGTGCTTCCAGGTATTGGTCCATTTCCTTCAGATTTTCATATTTCTGGGAATAGAGATTTTTGTAGTAATCATTGAGGATTTTTTTGAATTTCTGAGGTGTCTGTTGTTATTTCTGCTTTATCATTTTGGATAGACGATATTAGAGATTTTGCTTTTCTGTTTCTGGTTAGGCTGGCCAATGGTTTATCAATTTTATTAATCTTTTCAAAAAACCAACTTTTGTTTCATTGATCTTCTGAATGATTCCTTTGTTTTCAATTTCATTTAATTCTGCCCTAATTTTGGTTACTGCTTTTCTTCTGCTGGGTTTGGGGTTGGAATGTTCTCCTTTTTCCAGTTGCTTGAGATGATCCATTAAGTTGATGGCTTCCTCTCTTTCTGTTTTCTTGATGAAGGCTTCCAGTGCTATAAATTTCCCTCTTAGAACTGCCTTTGCATTATCCCACAGGTTTTAATAATTTGTGTCTTCATTATCATTTTGTTCCAAAAATTTGGTGATTTCCTACTTAATCTTGTCTTTGACCCAGCTATCATTCAGCCTAAGATTATTTAGTTTCCATGACTTTGTTTGAGTATGAAGATTCGTGTTGCTATTGAGTTCAACTTTTATTCCATGGTGGTCCTAGAAGATACAAGGAATAATTTCTATACTTTTAAATTTGCTGAGGTTAGACTTGTGTCGCATGATCTATCTCGGAGGATGACCCATGGGCTGATGAGAAGAATGTATATACAGTTTTATTAGCATGAAATGTTCTGTAAAGATCTATAAAGTCCATTTGTTCTAGGGTCAGGTTTAAGTCTAATATTTCTTTGTTTAGTTTCTTCTTGGAGGATCTATCCAAAACTGTCAAAGGGGTGTTCAAATCTCCAACTATTACAGTGCAGGAAGATATTAAGTTGTTCATATCCATTAGGGTTTGCTTTATGAATTGAGGAGCATTTCAGTAGGGTGCATAAATGTTAATTATCGAAATCTCTTGATGTTAGGTCTTTCCCTTGACAATATGTAGTGACCATCCTTATCATTCTTTATTTTTGTTGGTTTAAAGCCATTTGTATCTGCAACTAAAATTGCAACCCTGCTTTTTTCTTGTTTCCATTTGCCTGTATTATAGAAATCCATTCCTTCACCCTGAGTCTATTTTTATCCTTTAAGGTAAGGTGAGATTCTTGTATACAGAAGATATCCAGTCTGAGTTTTTGTATCCAGTCAGCCAGCCTGTGCCTCTTTAGAGGACAATTTAAAACATTCACATTAAATGAGAGAATTGATAAGCCTGGTTGTGTTGGGGTGTCATGATTTTTGGATGTCCAAATGAACATTTTTAATCCTTCACCACTGTGGAAGTTGGGTTTTGATCAAAAATTTCTGGGTGAGTTTACTTTCTGGGTGAGGTAGAGCATTGTGGTGGTCTTTGTGGAGGATGAGTCTGAGAATATGCTGGAGAGCTGGTTTAGTTATGGCAAATTTCTTCAACATGTGTGTGTCATTAAAGTATTTGATTTCTTCATCACAAATGAAACTCAGTTTAGCTGGATACAGGATCCTGGGCTGGAAGTTGTTTTGTTTTAGAAGATTGAAGGTCGATGACCATCCTTTTCAGCCTCAAAATGTTTCAGCTGAGTGATCTGCAATCATTCTGATACTTCTCCCTTTGTATGTAATACTTTTCTTATGTCTGGCTGCTTGCAGAATTTTCTCCTTCATCTTAACTTTGGCAAAGTTAATCACAATGTGTCTAGGAGATGCTTTATTTGGATTGAGTCCTGCTGGGGTTCTGACACTGTCTGCTATCTGAAGTTCTGTATCTCTTGCAATGCTCGGGAAATTCTCCTCCAAAATCTTGTGGAATAGAGCATCTGTACCTTTATGACCATCCTCTTCTCCTTTGGGAATTCCTATAAGAGAGTGGTTTTCAACCTGTGGGTCACACCCACAGGAACTGTATTAAAGGGTCACAGCATTAGGAAAGTTGAGAACCACAGCTATAAGATGAATGTTTGATCTTTTGGAGTGATCCCACAGCTCTCTCAGGGAATGATCAGTTTTTGCTATCCATTTGTCTGCCTCTTTGAGCGTTTGGGAATTTTCAAAAGCTTTGTCAACAGTTTCAGAGATCCTTTCTTCTGCCTGGTCAACTCTATTACTGAGGGACTCTACTGTATTTTGGAGCTCCTCTACTAGCTTTTTCGTTTCCTTGAGCTCTGCTGTCTCTTTTCTCATTATGTCCATATCTTTGGTGACTTGGTCTTTGAATTCATTAATTTCTTGAGACAACTTTAGAACTACTCTTTGGAATTCAATTTGTATCTTTTTCTTCCATTCTATTTATCCTATTTTCAATCCATATTCTGAATTCCCATTTCTGACATTGCTGAAATGTCATTGTATCTCTTTTGTCATTTATTTGGGGGTGGGGGGTTGGTGGTGTTAAGCTACTCTGGTTATTCAAGTTGCCAGAGTTCTTCTGTTGGGTTCACACCATGTTTATTTTCCACCATTTGATTATTAGAACTCTAATGGTGAGATTGAATTGGGGTTCCCAGGTAGTAGAGATAGCCCCTTACCAAAGTGCTAGGCTTTGTAATTGTGGCTTTTCTCCTACAACCTTACAAAGGTCCCTTTCAGAGTTTTGGCCAGAGACTCTGAGGACCTACAAGATAGCTCTATTTTGATATCAGCCAACCTCTACCCTATCCTAAGAAGCCACAGAATTAGGTTTAAATCTTGACTGTGAAGAGATACAAATAGCTGCAGCAGCCAGCCCCAACCCTTCAGTTCTTTTCCACTATAGAACTTCAAAGGTCAACCTCAGAATGTCCCCAAGTGGACAGCCCCAGACATGGATTCCAATTGAATTGTCTCAGGCAAACCCTGCTCAACAGAGAGGGATTCAAGAGTCTCCAACAGCACAATTGGAACCAGGAATCCACATCCTCACCTGCCAGACTCAGTCCACACTGTTGTCCGCTTCTCTGCTCACAGGCCCAGTTGGAGCCAGGGTCCATGCCCCCGACCACAGGTCTCAGTCCACATCCAGCTAGTCTCTGTTTGCCAGACCAGCTGGAGTCAGGGGACCATGCCCCCACCTACCAGTCTCAGTCCACTCCCTGGCAAGCCTCTTTTGCAGGCTCTGTTAGAGTCAGGGCACCACGCCCAGCTGGCAGGTCTCAGTCCTCACCCAGTAAGCCTCTGCTCACCATCCCTGCTTTAGATAGGGGACCACGCCTTAGCCCTAAGGTCTTGGTTCACACCCAGCAAGCCACTGCTTGAGGGTTCTGTTGGAGTCAGGGGACCATGCCCTTGCCCTCAGGTCTCAGTCCATGCCTGGCAAGCCTCTGCTCACAGGCCCAGCAGGGGTTGGGACCAGCCCTGTCTGCCAAACTCAGTCCACATGGGGCAACCACTCTCCCGCTGTGGGTGGCATCAGAGCCAGGGATTCTGCACTCCATCCCACCAGAAATAGCCTGAACGAAGGTTCACCACCACCACTGGCTGGACATAGTCAAAACCAGGGGACTGCTCCTCCTCCTGCCGAGTGTCCCTTTCTTCCCACACCTCTTTCTAGATTAGTCTAGACTAAAAGTCTTCCCTGTTAGTCTAGATTCTGTCCTGGTGGTTGGCGGTCCACACAATGCCCAGATCTCTCAGGACAAGACCAAACACTCTGCGCTCCACAAGGGGCAGAACTTCAGACTGCCATGCCAGGGATGAAGGGTGGACTGGGAGTTTGGACTTGTGGAGGAAAATATCTGTTCAATTTTATGCCTGGCGGGATGGTGTCTATGTTCATAAGTGGGACCTCCCTGGAGAAAGAGACCTAGTGTTTGGCGGCTCTCTCCAGCGAGGTAAAATGAGAGGTCTTTTGTTCCCTGCTCACTCGCAGATAGCCTGCGGCAAGTCTCCTGCTTGAGGGAGGGGTCTCCCAACCTCTAGTCAGTATTCTTTGAACCCGTAATTTGTTTTCTTTAATGCTCTTCATTGGATTTACAGCTTGCCGAACTTTCTTGGCTCAGTTCCCCACCTTTGGCTTCATAGAATCTGATTCCATCCAGTTTTTCTCCCTCTACTCAGGAACCTCTGCCGAGGGTTGCTACCAGCTGGCTGTCTTCCCAGAATTCTGCTTTTTAAAATTTTTCAATGACAAAACAATAAATTGTACCTGCTGGCGCTACTTGATGACACATTAGCCAAACTGAGCAACAACTCTTTGCTTTGCAGCCACATAAAAAGATGACCATTGGGCGGCGCCTGTGGCTCAAGGAGTATGGCGCTGGTCCCATATGCCAGAGGTGGCAGGTTCAAACCTAGCCCCGGCCAAAAAACCACAAAAAAAAAAAAAGCTAAAAAAGATGACCATGCACCTTTCAAGCCACTAAACATTTTCTTATCATATTCCAATTCCATTTTATTCCAAAAGCAGAAACAGCTATCATATCCCTGACTCAAAATTATTTGGTAAGCCACTCTAAGAATGATATTAAAAGGCACCAAAACTGTTTTGAATGAAAACTAAAAATGACATTTGTCTGCCAGATGGCATTTAAATTACATAGCAGGTTTTAGCTCACACTTGATTTATTTAAAATCTTAATTGGGGCTTGGGTGCCTGTAGCTCAGTGGCTAAAGGCACCAACAAGCCACATACACCAGAGCTGGCAGGTTCAAACCCAGCCCAGGCCTGCCAAACAATAATGACAACAACAACCAAAAAATGGCCAGGTGCTGTGGTGGGTGCCTGTAGTTCCAGCCACTTGGGAGGCTGAGGCAAGAGAATTGCTTAAGTCCAGGAGTTGGAAGTTGCTGTTAGCTGTGACGCCACAGCACTCTACCCAGGGTGACAGCTTGAGACTCTGCCTCAAAAATAAAATAAAATAAAATAAAATCTTAACTGGGGCTCAGCATATGTAGCTCATCGTCTAGGGCACCAGCCACATACACCAGGGCTGGCGGGTTTGAACCCAGCCTGGGCCTGCCAAACAACAATGACAACTACAACCAAAAAATTGCTGGGCATTGTGGTGGGTACCTGTAATCCCAGCTACTTGGGAGGCTGAGGCAAGAGAATCACTTAAGGCCATGAGTTTGAGGTTGCTGTGAGCTGTGACACCATGGCACTCTATGGAGGGTGACATAGTGAGACTCTGTTTCAAAAAAAAAACAAAACTTTAATTGGTTTGCACTGAGCCCAAGCACCAGTGATTTATATATTTTCATACTGTGGGAACTTTCAGGAGTTGGCTGGACTGAGGCTTAGAAATAGCCAAAGTAGAGTACCAGCCCCATATGCCGGAGGTGGCGGGTTCAAACCCAGCCCTGGCCAAAAACTACAAAAAAATAAAATAAAATAATAGAAATAGCCAAAGTAGGTTCTGTAGCTGCAGACATAAAATCATTCTGGAGTTATGAAAAGAATTAGTAATTTTAAATTTCTGCTTGAAATGTCAGTTTTGTGGTGGGGGCTGTTTCTTTTATTAGAGACAGAGTCTCATTCTGTCACCCAGCTGGAGTACAGTGGAGCTCACTGCAGTCTCAAACTCTTGAGTTAAAGCAATCCTCTCACTTCAGCCTCCCCAGTAGCTAGGATTACAGGTGCACAACATCATGCCTGGCTAATATTTTCTTAATACTTTGCAGAGACAGAGTCTCACTATGTCATCCAGGTTGGTCTCAAATTCCTGGCCCCAAATAACTTCTCATGTTAGCCTCCCAAAGTGCTGGGACTATAAGCATAAACCACCATGTCCAACCAGGTTTTTTTTTTTTTTTTTTTCCAGACGGAGCCTCAAGCTCTCACCCTGGGCAGAGTGCAGTGGCATCGCAGCTCACAGCAACCTCCAACTCCTGGGCTCAAGTGATTCTCTTGCCTCAGCCCCCAAGCTCCCAAGTAGCTGGGACTACAGGCACCCGCCACAACGCCCAGCTATTTTTTGGTTGCAGCCGTCATTGTTGTTTGGCGGGCCTGGGCTGGATTCGAACCAGCCACCTCAGGTGTATGTGGCTGGAGCTTTAGCAGCTTGAGCCACAGGCGCCGAGCCTTTCTTTTTTTTTTTTAAAGTAAATTATTGAGGTTGAGATTGATAGATTGGAAAATTCATGTCCTTTTTACCCATTTCAGTGTAAGGTGAAGTCTTCATAAGCACAGACCAATTCATCGGCAGTCTGCCTCTACTGGCCATCTATCTGCCATTTCCTCTTTTTTTTCTTTTCGAGACAGAGTCTCACTTTGTCGCCCTCGGCAGAACGTTGTGGCATCACAGCTCACAGAAACCTCAAACTCTTGGTCTCAAGTATTGCCCGCCACAATATCCGGCTGTTTTCAGAGGTGAAGGTCTCACTCTGGCTCAGGGTGGTCTCAGACCTGTGAGCTCAGGCAGTCCACCGGCCTTGGCCTCCCAGAGTGCTGGGATTATAGGCGTGAGCCACTGCGCCCTGCCTGCCATTTCCTTTTCAATTAATTCCTAAGAATGGCCTGCCATAAGCTAGTAATACCTCCCAGAGGATAAAGGAATAGAACCCAACCCCTCTGGAATAAACAGTTTATTATAGAGAAAGGAGAACAGTCAGGTTAGTTATTTTTTATTCCCCCACAGAGGTATTAAGAGAAAAACATTTTAGGCTCTGCACCTGTAGCTCAGCGGCTACGACGCCAGCCACATACACCAGAGCCGGCGGGTTCAAATCCAGCCGGGCCACCAAACAACAATGACAACTACAACCAACAAATAGCTGGGCGTTGTGGCGGCCCCCTGTGGTCTGAGCCCAGGAGTTTGAGGTTGCTATGAGCTGTTGCAGCCATGGCATTCTACCCAGGGCCACAGCTTGAGGCTCTGTCTCAAAAAAAAAAACCAGAGAGAAAATCATTTCAAATTTCAATAGTGAGACTTTAAGATAGCCATTAAAATGAAATGAAATAGACACTAAAATAAAATACAAAATAAATGTATTATTTGCACAGCATTGAGGACATACTATTTAGCTACATTTTGCACAGAGACACCACAGATGTAGTAAGTGACACTTTCTAGCCCTTTCTGTCGGAAGCTAAATTCAATTTGTCCACTAGATGGCCCTAATATAGCTTAAGTATCTTTAACCTGGTAAACATTTATACTCCTGAGAAAATAAAGTATAGCATATTTAATTAGATATGTGATTGAAGAAGCCATCTTCTTTGAAAAATGAGGTGATTATCTAAAAAACCTAATAAATTAATTACCTATAAGATGGAGGATTGAACATAAGCTATTATCTCCACTCCACTCCATTCCTCCCTCACAATATGTTAAGAGGAAAGTAAGTAGAGTTAGAAATCCACAAGGAAATAAAGAATGGGAGAGAAAAACACACAGACCAAATCAGTGTTAGAAACATGGTAACTGATGGTTCAGTGTGACTAAAATCCAAGTGCTGACGGAAGCAGGGGACTGGGAGAAAAAAGCCTACCCTACCCCCAGAACCCTGGAAGTCAGATCAAAAGTGCTCTTGGGAGCCTGGAAAGGCAGGAGCCAAGGTGGACTGAAAATAGAAGAAAATTGGGGAACTCTGCACACTGACCTGAAAAACCTCCCAGCCCCTTGGGCGGCACCTGTGGCTCAGTAAGTAGGCTGCAGGCCCCCTATACCGAGGGTGGCGAGTTCAAACCCAGCCCTGGCCAAACTGCAACAAAAAAATAGCCAGGCGTTGTAGTGGATGCCTGTAGTCCCAGCTACTTGGGAGGCTGAGGCAAGACAATCACCTAAGCCCAAGAGCTGGAGGTTGCTGTAACGCCATAGCACTCTACCAAGGGCAACTCTTAAAAAAAAAAAAAAACCTCCCAGCCCCTTTGCTGATTCATTTCCTAGAAAACTGTCAGGTCAAGACTGGTGGCTCCTACTCTAACTCTTATGCATAGCAAGCCCAGCAAAACGGGCTCACTTCTTGTTTCTTAATCCTCCAGTGAAGTTTACCATTCACTAGGCTTCCCCTCTCCTAACACAGTCAACTTTCTCTCACTCTTAAATATAAACAGACAACCAAAGCCCACCAGACACGTTAGGAAAGCCTCCAACGTGAGAGGCATAGACCAAAGCACAAACTATGAAGAAGCCTTAGTGGAAGCAGAGACAAAAGAAGAAATTTTCAAAGAAACTGTAGCGTCTCCTGAAAAAGAAGAAAAGTTGTTGGACACATGAAAAAAGAATAAGATGCTATTAAAAAATTTTTTTAAATAAAGAAACAATCAGGAAATGAGAAAAGACTCTTCAAAATTAAAATTACACAATAACCAGAATAAAAATTTCAATAGAAAGCTTATAAGGAATTTTTAAGAAAACATAAAATAAAAGATTTTATAAAGGAGGAAACTTTTTTTTAAATGATAGGAACATTAGGAGATAAATCCAGGCTCCCCAAACATTGGACTAAAAGGGGTTCTAGAAACAGAAATGAGAACAAATCAAAAAGAGGAAATTATTGAAGAACTAATAAAAGAACATTTCTCCCCAAACTGAAAGAAATGAGTTTCCAGATTGAAAGGGTCAACCCAACACCCAGATTACTAAATTTAAAAAAAAAATCTAGGCCAGGTGCTATGACTTACATCTGTAATCCCAACACTCTGGGAGGGCAAGGCAGGAGGAACACTTGAAGTCAGGAGGTCAAGATCAGCCTCCATAAGAATTAACACCAAGAGTGAGACACCATCTCTACGAAAAAGTTATTAAAATTAGATGAGCATGGTGGTGTATTCCTGTAGTCCCAGCCACTTTGGAGGCTGAGGCAGGAGGATTGCTTGAACCCAGGAACTGGAGGTTGCAGTGAGCTGTGTGAGCTGTGATGATGCCATTGTACTCTAGCTGAGGTAACAGAGACTCTGTCTCAAAAAAATCTAAGGTACATCACGAATCCTAAAACCTTTGGGAGTGGAGAAAAAAGTTATATATGTAGAACAATTAATCAGAATATACTGTATTAAACTGGGCACAATGGCTCATGTCCGTAATCCTAGCACTTTGAGAGGCTGAGGCAGGTGGGTTGCTTAAACTCATGAGTTTGAGACCAGCCTGAGCAAGAGTGAGACCCCCATCTCTACTAAAAATGAAAAACTGAGGCAAGAGGATCACTTGAGCCCAAGAGTTCAAGGTTGCTGTGAGCTATGATGCCATAGTACTCTACCAAGGGGGTCAAAGAGAGACTCTGTCTCAAAAGAAAAAAAAAATACAATGGATATCTACACTACATTGGAAACTAGACATCAAGAGAACATGTGCAAAGTTTTAAGGGCAATTTACTCTTACACCTAAAATCCTACACCCAACCAAACTCTCAATAGAGTGTGAGGGGAGAATAAAGATCTTTTGAGACATGGAAAAATCTCAAAAATTTTGTGTTTTTCAGCCTACAAAAGAAACTGAGGCAAACTAATACAGGTAGAGAGTTTGTGTGGACCAAAGCTGAGGACCCAGCTGGGAAACAGTTCCCAGTTACTTGGTAAGAATTCCTTTGTTCTGGAGAACAAAGGAAAGGCTCAAGTTTTTAAAGAAAAAAAGGATGTACCAGTAAGGGGTTGATTACAAAAGTTGGTTTTCAGGAATTCCCACTGATTTACAGCAGTAGCATTGATTAGCAATTGGCTATAATTGTTGAGCTATAAGATATGTTATGGTGTTCGGTATACCGCCCTGTTAGGTTAATTTATAGCTACCCTGTTTCCCTGAAAATAAGACATCCTACAAAAATAAGACCTACTTACAGGATGTCCCCAGAAAATAAGACCTAGCGCATCTTTGGGAGCACACCTTAAAATAAGACACTCTTATTTTCGGGGAAACAGGGTATTTATGGCATCAGTCAGTCTAGAGCCCACATAGCAAGCAGCTACAAAATGATTGCTGAAGAGTGAGACCCTGTCTCTACTAAAAATAGGAAAATTAGTTGGGCATTGCTGGCATGTAGTCCCAGCTACTCAGGAAGCTGAGGTATGAGGATCCCTTGAGAGGAAGAGGAGTTTAAGGTTGCTGTGAGCCATAACAATGCCAGGGCACTCTACCCACGGTGACAGAGTAAGACAGAAGACTCTTTCAGAAGAAGAAGAGGAAGAGGAAGAAGAGGAAGAAGAAAGAGGAAGGGAAGAGCAAAAGGAAGAAAGGAAGGAAGAGAGGGAAGGAAGGAAGGAAGGAAGGAAGGAAGGAAGGAAGGAAGGAAGGAAGGAACGAACGAACTTACGAATGAACTGATGGCTTAGGTGGTTGGGAAGGTGGAGTGTAGGGGGAGTAGATACTGTTGTCTCATTCCAATGCTTCTCTGGGCCTGATCATTAAGGGGCTCACATTCCTCAAATAGTTTCTTTTCTTTTTCACTTTCAATGCATTCTTCTATAAAAAACTACTGGAGGACGTTTTCTACCAAAACCATGGAATAAATCAAGACGGAGATGTTCTCTACCCCATAAGGGAGGCAAAGTGCAGCCAAGTGTGAAGGAGGGAGCTATGCAGCACACAGCAGGGTGGATTCAGCCCCTGGGGAGGGGCTCTCCAAAATAAAAAAATACTAGAACTGATGGATTCTGTCAATGATTTGACCTTGATGAGAAGATTTTATTCTTCCTTTGGAAATTATGGGCATGAATGAATGACAAACATGTAAAAAACTAAGTAGACTTAAAAAACAAGATAGGCTGGGCGGCACCTGTGGTCCAGTGGATAGGGCTCTGGCCCCATATACTGAGGGTGGTGAGTTCGAACTTGGCCCTCGCCAAACTGCAACAAAAAAAAATTAAAAATAGCTGGGTGCTGTGGTGGGCGTCTGTAGTCCCAGCTACTCAGGAGGCTGAGGCAAGAGAATCGCCTAAGCCCAGCAGTTGGAGGTAGCTGTGAGCTGTGATGTCACAGCACTCTATGGGTGGCAATAAAGTGAGACCCTGTCTCTAAAAAAAAAGAAAAGAAAGAAAGAAAGGCTGGGCATGGTGGCTAACACTTGTCATCTTAGCACTTCTGCAGGCAGCAGCAGGAGGAACATTTGAAGCCAGGAGTTCAATACCAGCTTGAACAATATAGACAGAGAGCCTGTCTCCACAAAAATTGAAAAAAATAAGTTGAGCCTGGTGGCAGGCTCCAGTGGTCCCAGTTACGCCAGAAGGCTGAAGCAAGAGGATTGCTTGAGCCCAGAAGTCTAGATGTTCAAGGCTATAGTGAGCTATGATTACAGTCCAGCCTTGGTAATGAGAGAGGATACCCGAGAAGGGTGAGGCCTAGAAGAACAGGTCTTCTCAAGGAGACCACAAGGATACACCTGCAGGGTCCTCTCCACGGTGACTCAGATCTTGGGAATTTGTAAACGTAGCTTCCTGAAACTTAGAAATTTCCAAGTTCTGTGAAATCCCATAAGGGTGGGAATAGCATCTCCCGCTTGATTCAAACTGGCCAGTGAGAAGGGTACCTGTGAGGTGGAACTTTTTGACTGTCAATAAAAAAGGGAAAGACCAAGGCAGTCGGGGAGCACGGCCATTTGGAATTCTTCTATGCCGTAAGCTCCCGGCTGGTGAATAAAGCCCTTCCTCTTATAAACGTGGTGTTTGGGCGCTCTTTCTCTCCATTGGGCCTTGTCTTCCTGCAACAGTGACAGAGCAAGACCCTGTCTTAAAATAAGTAAATAATAAAGTAAACCAAGATAAAAACAAGGTAAGTTATGATCCCTGATTAAATCTTGGGCTTCAATTTTTAAAAAAATATGAATAGGGAATATATATTAGAAAATATCATGCTGATAATTTTCTCAGGGATGGCAATGGTGCCACGGTTGAGCATGAGTCTTCTTTAGGAAGATTACCTAAGGAAAAAATCTTTTCACTGAAAAGGTGAGTCTGAAGGCATGAATATTTTCCAGGTAGGAGAAAGGGCCTTCCAGGCCAAGGCTACACAACAAGCAGGAAGGCCCAGGTCATGACAACACATGACACCCTTCCATTTGCTGGATAAATATTGTCTGAGGGCCAGTATGTGCATTGCCCTTTGCCCTGAGAGTAGCAGTAGAAAAGAGGATTTCCATTCTAGCAGGGGCTGTGGAAAGAGGGAGGGCTATTCATTAGTCTAGAGCCCACACGGCAAGCAGCTTGGAAATGTTAGCTGGGGCAGGGAAGGGGAGGGTGTCCACTGCTGTCTGAGGGCCAAACAATAAGGGCGAGAGCAGAGCGACTGGAGAGATAGATGGAGGAGTCGTTGCACAGGTACGTGGAGGCTGAAACATGCATGGGTGAAACTTGTCAGGAAGAATGTATGGAGTGTCTTCTGAGTCAGGCCCCCCAGGCGATGCAACAGCAGCTCACCTGGCAGTAGCCATCCAGTGCTGCCAAAAAATGATCATGTAGGGCGGCCCCTGTGGCTCAGTGAGTAGGGCACCAGCCCCATATACCAAGGATGGAGGGTTCAAACCCAGCCCCAGCCAAACTGCAACAAAAAATAGCCGGCATTGTAGTGAACGCCTGTAGTTCCAGCTACTCAGGAGGCTGAGGCAAGAGAATCACCTAAGCCCAAGAGCTAGAGGTTGCTGTGAGCTGTAATGCCACAGCACTCTACTGAGAGCAACAAAGTGAGACTGTCTCTACAAAAAAAAAAAAAAAAGATCGTAATTCATTATTTGGAGACAACACATACACCTGTAGCAAGTGTGACCAGGAAGTGTTGGAGGTTGGAGCAGCATGGGGGGGTGGGGGATGCCATGCTGAGCTATATTAGATTCTGAGGCCAAAAGAAAAACCAGTAATACTGATCTTCTCTGTAGTGTTAAACTGTGTCTCCCCAAAATTCACATCCACCCATAGTCTCAGAATGTGACCTTATTTGGAAATGGGGTCTTTGCAAACTTACTTATATAATGAGAGATCTAGATGAGGTCACACTGGCTTAGAGTGGGGCCTAAGTCCAATGACAGGTGTCCTTATAAGAGGAGAAGACACATAGACACACGGGGAAGAAGACGGGTGACGATGGAGGCAGAGGTGACAGTCATGCAAACACAGGCCAGCAATCACCTAGGGCTCTTGGCAACCACTAGCAGCCAGGAGAGAGGTATGAGGTTTCTCCCTGAGAGCATCTAGCCTCCAGATCCGACGGAGAATAAATTTATACTGTTCTAAGCCACGAAGTATTAGTTTTGGGTACTTTTTTATAGCAGCTCTAGGAAAATAACATCATTTTTATTTAAAATGTTGATATTTTATTATGGATTGCCTGGCATTAAGTTTGATTTTTTTACAAAAAAAACAGTCCATGAAAATATTTATCTTGCCTACTGAAATTTATGGCACCCCCTTCAATGTTGTAGCTCAAGCAAGCGCCTTCCTCACTTTACTCGAGTCCCAGCCCTCCGGATGTTATAAGTACTTTCATTAAGATAACCACATGCAAGCTTCTGCTCAATTTGCAGAAACACGTATTTTCCAAATAACAAACAGTGAGAGTAAGAAAGTAAGCATGATTTTGAAATAAAAAGGCTTTCAACAGGGAATGATGACATGTTCTTCCTCATTGCAAAAATCCAGCCTGCCCATCAGAAGGGACACGCAGATACTGGCAAATCTCGTTTAAAAACAGCAGTCACAGTCTGTTAATTCCATCTGCTTCTCCTGAGAAAGAAAAATCATTCACATGGCAGTTTCATTGGCCTTAGCCCCCATGGAGGGTGTTTAGGAACATGTTACACTCACTCTGAGAAAATATCTAAGAGAAAATTCTTCAGAATTGAATATAAGAGGGTTTGATAATGAGAAAGTGGCAGTTTTTGAGTATGGCCCCACGTTATTTTGATGCTCTTTCCATGGACAGGTTGGGTGGGGGGTCTATACCCACACCCCTGGTATATTGCAGGCGTGTGCCTGCTTTGGCCAACACAGTCCCCTGGACTGAGGCTGATGAATAAGGTGAGGCATCGTCTGCTACACACTTAGGACCACACTTAGAACACTCCTGCCTGCAAACTTGAACTACCATGTAAAAAGCAGAATTACCCTGTGAACAGGAGTTATGAGGAACCCAAGCTGCATGAGGTAGCCACATGTGGACACTCGCACCAGAAGTCCTAGTCCTTGAACCAGCCCAGCTTGAGGGAGGAGCCGGAAATCTCCAGAAGGAGAGATCAACCTTTCCTACCACGTGTGATATGAATTCCCTACCCCCAAATCCACGAACATAATAAAATGGCTGTTTCATATTGGCTGAATTTGAGCCAATTTGCTATGCGGCAATAGTGAATGCTCCAGAGTGTGAGGGTCAAAGACACTTACATGAATGAACAGATTCATTACCCAGAATAGTCCAGTCAGTTGAAGAATGGAAGTTCACAACACTTTGGAATAAAAGTTTTTCCAAAAGGGCCAGGGATGGTGACTCACGCCTGTAATCTTAAAGTTTTGGGAGGCTGAGGTGCGAGGATCCCTTAAGCTCAGGAGTTTGAAATCAGCCAGAGCAACAGTGAGAGCTCATCTCTACTAAAAATAGAAAACTTAATTGGGCATCGTGGCATGCACCTGTAGTTCCGGCTACTTGGGAGGCTGAGGCAGTCTCAGTAACTACCTTACATGGTAGTTCAAGTTTGTCATTGAAACTCACTTAAGCCCAAGAGTTTGAGGTTGCCGTGAGCTGTGATACCAGCATACTCTACCAAGGGCAAAATAGTGAGACTGTCAAAAAAAACTAAACTAAAATAATCTTTGCACATATGCATTGTCGTACTTGATGTTTTCTGTTACAGCTTCAGAGCAATGAAATATAAAAAGCTCAACCTCTTACTAACATTTCTGTCCAAATTTCCTGTTAATTGTGAGAACATCTATTTTAGTTGTGAGAAAAAAGAACAAGGTTAATAAACCTTGTCCTTCAAGCTTTCGTTTCAAATTTTATCCAATGAGTACAGATGTTAATAAAATGTATTCCCCAGCTCCCCAATGATAGGCTTGATCAGCACTTTTCTGGTGAGGATACTATTTCATGTCTTATGTTTTACAAGGTCTAGCAGTAAAAATGACAACACTATTGCTGACATTTTGAAAACTAAAGCAATCATTATTTTTGTTTGCATTTTAAAGCCACAAAAATCTAATTAATCCCTAAAAGTGTTCCTGTATAACCCCCCAGCTTAAAATACAATATACAGTAAGGATAATAAAGTCCTACAAATATGTAAAACTCTCCTTAGAATAAGCAAGCTTCATGCTTCTATCATCCTGGGATCAGGTTCCCAACTCTATGGCTCACTTCTAAAATATAAAAGTTAAAGAACCAGCATCCGTGGAGAGACAATTTTTTGAAAAAGAGAACAACGTAGAATCACAGCGCTTCTATGATTTGTAGACTTCAGGGTGGACATATAGCATCACACAGATAGGGGAATAATTTGTCCTAATGTAAATGGATTTAAGATCATAGAGTATTTCATTTTTTTTCTGTTTTCACCATCCAGAAATCTAATGTCATTGAAATGAACAATTATCTTTAAATTATGGAACACAAAATTATACTGAAACATAAAGCAAACATTAGCAGTACTGTCAAGTGCTTTAGCAAAATAGGAAATATGTTTCTAACCAATTTCTGCCAGTTACTGTTGACAAAACAGAATTACAAACACTAAAGAGATAAACTGGCAGGTAATTAGAGACTCAGTATTGTTACCTGGGCTAATAACAAAGGAAAAAAAGGAAGAAAGAAAAAAAGAGAATACAATTCAGTCAGTTGGTATTAGTATATTTTAGTAAATTCTATTACTCATTTTATTTATTTATTTTTTATTTATTTTGAGACAGTCTATGTCACCCTTGGTAGAGTGACGTGGAGTCACAGCTCACAGCAACCTCAAACTCTTGGGCTTAAGCAATTCTCTCGCCTCAGCCTCCCAAGTAGCTGGGACTATAGGTGCCCGCCACAACGCCGGCTATTTTTTGTTGCAGTTGTCATTGTTTTTACCTGGCCCAGGCCGGATTCAAACCTGCCAGCCTGGGGTGTATGTGGCCGGTGCCCTACCCACCAAGCTACCGGGGCCACCCCTATTACTCATTTTTAATTAGAAATTAGTTCCTTATTACTATACTTGTTCACTCAGAAAGTAGGGAAATGAAATGGAAATAGCAGCAGTAGTTTTGCCTTCTTAGAAGTTTATAATCTTAGGCAAGTGACTTTCTGCATTTTAGGTTCCCCAGGTGTAAATCAAAGACAATATCATCTCTGACAGAAGTGGGAACAGGTGTTATTGCAGAGACACCTGGGGTGGCCCTATAGCCTGAAAACACTGGTACACTGTTTTATTACTTTACAGACTATTCACAATATTTTGTCATAAACTAGACAACAAAATCCTATCATTAGCAGCTAAAGCTATAGGTTTATTTGTAGGTTTTGGTTTTTGGTTTTTGTTCGAGACATAGTCTCACTTTGTCCCCCTCAGTAGAGTGCTGTGGCCTCATAGCCCTGAAACTCTTGAGCTCTTCCCTCAACACCCTCAGTAGTCACCACAATGCCCAGCTATTTTTAGAGACTGGGTCTTGCTCTTGCTCAGGCTGGTCTCAAACTCCTGAACTCAAACAATCCACCTGCCTCCACCTCCCAGAGCGCTGGGATTACAAGCCTGAGCCACCTCGCCTGACCTAGCAGGTTTATTTCTAAAAGAGACACAAACCATCTCAGGAAATGTGACAATGATGAACGGGCAGGGATTGACTGGGAATGTGTGTTACATTTTGTAGAATCCATACCTGTTACCTGCAATTGTTCTGCAACACTTGGAATGTTTCTGTTTAAAACAGTGGTTCTCAACCTTCCTAATGCCGCAGCCCTTTAATACAGTTCCTGTGGGTCGTGACCCACGGGTTGAGAACCGCTGGTTTATACAGATGATTTTTTCTCCTGTTTCTGATTCTAAATAACTCACCACTCACTTTACTCTTCCTCTTCCATTTATCGCACTTCCCCCTCTCTTTTCTTCACCATTCACCCAAAGTCCTACTTTCACAGAGCAGCTGGGGAAGAAAAGTAGAAGGTAGATTTTAACAGGAAATTTCATGTCTACCTGTATACGAAGTCCTCCCCTTTCTAAAAAAGAAAACAAACCTTATGAAAATAAACTTTTTACATTCTTCTATTTCCTTTTATGGTCTTTTAAGGGAAAGGAAAGTTAGATCAACCAGACAGCAACTAAAGAAACTGAGGAAGGCAAAGGGGGAGGGGAGAAGAAATGAGAGAAATCTAGGAAGGGAACCAAAAATACAGAAAGGGGGGGAAAGGCACGGGCCACATACACCGAGGCTGGCTGGTTCGAACCCGGCCCAGGCCAGCTCAAACAATGACCACTGCAACAACAACAACAACAAATAGCCGGGGGTTGTGGTGGGCACCAGTAGTCCCCGCTACTTGGGAGGCTGAGGCAAGCGAATCGCCTAAGCCAAGGGTTCGAGGTTGCTGCGAGCTGTGACACTGCGGCACTCTACCAAGGGCGACAGATGAGACTTTGTCTCAAAAAAAAAAAAGGGCGGCGCCTGCGGCTCAGTGAGCAGGGCGCCGGCCCCATATACCGAGGGTGGGGGGGTTCAAACCCAGCCCCGGCCAAACTGCAACAAAAAAATAGCTGGGCGTTGTGGCGGGCGCCTGTAGTCCCAGCTACTCCGGAGGCTGAGGCAGGAGAATCGCCTAAACCCAGGAGTTGGAGGTTGCTGTGAGCTGTGTGATGCCACAGCACTCTACTGAGGGCAATAAAGTGAAACTCTGTCTCTACAAAAAAAAAAAAAGAAAAAAAAGAAAGAAAATTAAAAAGGGGGGTGGGAGGAAGAATAGATAAAGGAGAGAAGAAAGAAAAGTTAGTGGATACCCAGGCACAGCAGTTCTAAAGACGGCCTTATTCAAGGGGGCCATAGTATTGGAATAGTGTAAGCAGTGGCTTGAATCCCACCTTTCTTGGGCAAGTCACAGAAATCTCCGCTCTATTTCCTTAGCTATAAATTGTAGACAAAACTTTCGGCCCTTCCCGGTTAAAATTCATTTGGGCTCTATGCAGGTTACAAAACAATTAACCACTACTCTAAGCTCTTTAACTGCTTTTTATGTCCAGCCTTTGAAAATACCATTCCTGAGTAAGCAAATGAAAATTAAATTAAAACTAAGTTAAAGTTACATTCGTTTCATCAAGCGGGATTGCTGTTGCTTATCTCGGCCTCCACTTACAAAGGTGTCGTTTTGCCGATGGCACTAAACTTTCTTCCAATTTACACAGTAGATTGGGGGCGGGGTGCCTGCCCTTTCAACCTTATGAGGAAATTTGCACCGTTTAAAGGCTTAATTTGAAGTTTTAGTATATTAAGGAGAGATTAGGTTAATCTCGTTCGGGCCAAGGGAGGGTCAGGCAACCTTCCCGCCCCGCCGGCGGCAACAGATCTGGGCTGGGTAACAGATCCGGGCTGGGTAGTAGGATTCCGCGGCTTACGCCACAGAGGGCGGTGCCGCAGGGGGAAGGGAGGGGCACGTTTACGTCACGGCTGCGCATGGGCAGAAGGCTGGCGGACGGAGAAAGAGGATAAGTTAGATCCGGCTGTGCCGGCTGAGACTAGCTGGCGGAGGGATGCGCTTCACCCCAGCCACGCAAAGACGACGTGCTCTGCGCGTGCGCGAGGCGGGTCTAGGTGTGCAGTGTTTTTGGCCAGTGAGTTTCTTTTCTGGCTGTTGGGTGATGGCCGGGCAGAAGCGGGGCTTCCCAGAAATGAGGAAATGAGCACGCTCCTCGATCGCGACCTTTGAGAAATCGTGTCGCCCTCCCCCGGTCCCCGGAACCTACGCCGGCCTTGCCCGTGTTCAGTGGCAGGGTGACCGCGGTCGTCCCCGGGCTTGCCGGAAGAGCCTGGGTTTTGCGGGGCTTGTGGGGACACTCAGGTCACTTGACAGAGTGGGGTGCCAGCCTATCACCAAGTTCGGGGAAACTGGCCAGCCCTCACCTTTTGATGAGGTGGAGCCTACAGGAAAGCCGCCTCTCCTTTTGATCCTTGATGGGCCTAGAAGGGCTGGTAGCTATCACGGTATCACCAGAGTCATTCCCTGAAAGCCGGAAATGCTGTGTTAATACTTGGCGTAATTAAATTCACTCACCAAAAACAGTGTGATGATGTGTTTTTTTTTGTAGAGACAGAGTCTCACTTTACTGCCCTAGGTAGAGTGCCGTGGCGTCACACGGCTCTCAGCAACCTCCAGCTCTTGGGCTTATGTGATTCTCCTGCCTCAGCCTCCCGAGCAGCTGGGACTACAGGTGCCAGCCACAACGCCCGGCTATTTTTTGGTTGCAGTTCAGCCGGGGCTGGGTTTGAACCCACCACCCTCGGTATATGGGGCCAGCGCCCTACTCACTGAGCCACAGGCGCTGCCCGTGATGATGTTTCTTAATGAAAATGTGAAGGGCAGAGCAAAAAGCAAATGATAGTCGTGACTTTCACATTTAAACAGTTTCTGGAAGTATCCAGGAGGGAGTTGAACAAAGCTTTTCCAGCGTGCTGCCACGTTTCTCTCTGAACTTCAGCTCAGGCATTTCGGTGTCTACAAATCCAAAACGCAGCACAAAAGATCTTAAATCCTGCTGGGCACAGTGGCTCATCCCTGCACTTTGGCAGGCTGAGTTGGGAGTATCCCTTGAGGCCAGCAGGAGTTCAGAGTCGGCCTGCGCAACACAGCACCCTGTCTCGATCAAAAAATTGTAAAATCAGGTATGGTGGCGGGCACCTGTAGTCTCAGCTACCTAGGAAGCTAAGGTGGGAGGATCCTTTGAGCCCAGGAGTTGGGTTGCTGTGAGCTATGATCTGTCTCACCACTGCACTCTGGCCTGTGAAGCTAGACCCTGACTAGTAAAACAACTTAAATCCCACGAGTCACCAAAACAATGCCTAAAAGAGCTGATCACCAGATCCAGCTTCTGAGTTTGACTATGAACAAATTATATGTATAAGAGTATATATGTAAAATTCTCTAATTTTTCTATTCTGAATATTACGTATACACTAGATATTTTTTATACCTAAAGTCAATATTTTACACTGATCCCTCCTTCTCCCCCTTAAGGAATAACTGGATTGTTTTTGAGGATCCAGTGACATACAGTGTGTGAGAGAGCACTACGTAAACTGCAAAGCAATGTCATATCCAATGGAAGTAGTTACTTCCCAAACCAGGGTGTAGATAGATACCTGTGAATTGCTTCCTGATTTGTGAAAAGAAAAATCTTGTTCTGTGGTAGTTTTAAGGAGTGGCAGATGAGCAATATCCAGTTACTATGTGCGTGGGAGTCACACTACAAGGAAACATTTCCGAGGCAAAAATAGGCTAGAGCCCCAGCCAGTTTAATGTTACACAATTTACATAATTTACATTCATGGAAATAAAATTTTCTCTAACACACTTTACAGTGGGCTTGGAGAAAGCTTGTTCTTTCAGTTCATGGTCAGGTATCATTGTCTTCACTATAATAACATGTGACACCTGTTGGGACAAGCAGCATTACAACAGAGCCTTTGGATGCTGTCATGAAAGAAAGGCTGGACTGAGCATCAGAGAAAACAAAGTTCTTATCTCACTTCTGCCACTAGATCTAAAATCTTGGTCATTTCACATCTCTGAACTTCCATCTTTTCTTGTGTAATGATCCTTGTCATTCTCCTGTATGCTCCTGTGGCCAGTCTTTGCCACTTTGGTGTTACTTAGGACCTAACACAACATAGTGATTACTCGTAAGAGTTGTGTTAAAATAATTCTAACTAGGCTCCGCACCTGTAGTTCAGCAGTTAGGGTGCCAGCCACATACACCAGAGCTGATGGGTTCAAACCCAGCCTGGGCCTGCCAAACAACAATGACAACAACAACAACAACAAAAATAGCTGGGCATTGGTGCGGTGCCTGTAGTCCCAACTACTTGGGAGGCTGAGGCAAGAGAATCGATTAAGTCCAAGAGTTTGAGGTTGCTGTGGCGTCACTCTTCTGAGGGCCACATAGTGAGACTGTCTCAAAAAAAAAATCTATACAAAATTTCATTTTGAGCTGTTTTTCCTTCTTTGAAACAATGATCGTCCCACAGATTACTTATTTTTTTATTTTTTGAGACAGAATCTCAAGCTGTCACCCTGGGTAGAGTGCCATGGCGTTATAGCTCACAGCAACTTCAAACTCTTGGGCTTAACTGATTCTCTTGCCTCTGCCTCCCAAGTAGCTGGGACTACAGGTGCCCCTCACAACGCCCAGCTATTTTTTTTTTCTTTTTTTTTTTTGGTTGTAGTTGTCATTATTGTTTGGCAGGCCCAGGCTAGATTCAAACCTGTCAGCTCTGGTGTATGTGGCTGGTGCCCTAGCCACTGAGCTACAGGCGCCAAGCCACCACAGATTACTTAATAATTGTAGGGGGTGTAAAGGTACTTAGAAATCTGGTAGACACCACCCTAAAGCCAAATGATCAAAATCAATAATTGGACATAATTGGCCATCATGCGCCCTTTGATGTGGAGGGCATACCATGGAGAAGGTTATGTCACCAGTGGAAAAATTTAACCTGAATCTAATCATGAGGAAACAATCAGATAAATCCAAATTGAGGACCTTGCTTCAAAACAGTTGTCCTGGAATTATGGAAAAAAAAAAAAAAAAACAGCAGCTAAGGGGTTTGTTTTAAAGAGACATGACCACTATATAGAGGGAACTTGATCCAGTGCTCATTTTTGTGTTTTTTGTTTTTTTTTTTTTTTTTGTAGAGACAGAGTCTCACTTTATGGCCCTTGGTAGAGTGCTGTGGCCTCACACAGCTCACAGCAACCTCCAACTCCTGAGCCCAAGCGATTCTCCTGCCTCAGCCTCCCGTCATTTTTGTTTTTTATAATGTTCCAAATGGCTAATAAATTTGTTCCTCAGAGAAACTAAGTAGGGAGCTTCAAATAAGCTGACTGGTATTATTTCCAGAAGTTGCTTCATGAAACTCTGCTTGTGTTAAATATTTATTGGAAAAAGAAAACATTACTAACAGGGGTCAGCCACTTAATTGCTCAAAATGAAATTATAAGTAGTTGTTAATCCTTAAAAGGAAATTGGAATAATTTTTATTTATTTTATTTTTACTTTTTTGAGACAGTGTCTTTGTCACCCTTGGTAAAGTGCTATGGCATCTTAGCTCACGGCAACCTCAAACTCTTGGGTTCAGGCAATTCTTTTGCCTCAGCCTCCTGAATAGCTGGGACTATAGGCACCTGCCACAACGCCCAGCTGTTTTTAGAGATGAGGTCTCGCTTTTGCTCAGACTGGGCTTGAACTCAGGCAAACCATTCTTGGCCTCCCAAGTGCTAGGATTACAGGTGTGAACCACGAAGCTCGGCCCCTGGAATAACTTCTAAGACGTCATTTTTAGGGACTTTCATGGATCCTTTCTATTAATTGTCCAGGCCCATTTCCAAACTGTGAAGTCACTGCTCCAGCCCCATCCCATTCTCTAGCCCTCCTTCCATGTTTTGAAGTTTAGTAATCATTAAAGGGAAACAAAGATTAACAAAAATCTAGAACTAGAAAAGCTTGAAGAACTACATCTTAATTTTGAAGTTCCTGATTGATAGCTCTTCATTTTCTTGTTAAGGTGATACTGCTTAGAACCCTCCAGAGCTCTCGGATGCTCCTTCAAATGAGGGCCTGTTCCTCAGCCCTTCACATGCCAGCTCCTGCCCACTTCAGCCACATTCTAGCACCCCACAGCATTGCTTGTACCAGTCTTTCAGGTAAAATGGGTTTAAGATTAAATGAATAAAAAGGAGTTACGTGTCCATGTAAGTGAAAATCCCAGGGGAAGAGCATGGGTACAGCTACATGCAGGGGCATAAAACACATCACTGGATTCTGTTTCTAGCTCTGGTCCCTGCCCTGCTTGGTTGGCTCCATTCTCAAGCTAGTTCTCTTCTGCCAGTCAAGTTGGCAATCCTCTCAGCAATCTCAGCAGGAACAAGCATTCTCCCCCCCCGACTTGCCAAGGTTCCTGCAAAAGTCCTGGACCTGACAGACTTCTCAACCAATCACTCGTGGGAAAGGGAAGGGGGATGGGAGATTTGGGTTAGCTCACAATCGGGGGAAGAGGTCAGCCCCACCCAAACCACATTTGCTGAGAATGGAGAAGTTATGGGTCCCCAAGGGAAAACTGAAGGTAGACCGAATGCTGGGCTAGCTGAAACAACAGATGTCCACTGTATTTCTCAACAAACCCAGCATTCTCATTTCTCCCCATCTCGGCTGCTGTTTTCCCTCTACCTTAAATGCTTTTCCACATTTACCCTTCTGACAACTACCCATGTATGCAATCTTTAAGACCCGGACCCATATTACCTACCTCCTGTCACCTTTGCTTGTCCATAAAATTACTCCATCCTCTGAAGCATTTCTGTGTGCTGTTTTTCTTTCCTTTTTATTTTCTTAATATGGAGTCCTCTGGCGCCTGAGTAGAGTGCCCTGGTGTCATGGCTCACAGCAACCTCAAGCTCTTGGGCTCAAGGGATCCTCTTGCCTCAGTTTTTCTTATTTTTAGTGGAGATGGGGTCTCATTCTTGCTCAGGCTGGTCTCAAACCCCTGAGCTCAAGCAATCTGCCTTGGCCTCTCAGAGTGCTAGGATTACAGGTGTGAGCCACTTCACTGAGCCATCTTTTTATTTCTATTATTATTGGAGTGAATTGGAATTTAAAAAAAAAAAACAATTAATTGCAGTTCCACAAGTCATGTATGTTCACTGTAAAAAGAAAAGAAAAAACAAGAAGTAAAGTCACTCAAAGAGGGACCTGTGGCCCATGGCCCTGCAACCTTATTATGCACTTTTTGTTACCAGTCCTCAATGAGGTAAGTACAGAATTAAAACTCTAATGATAAACAATTAAGGCTTGCATTTCGGTTTTATTTTATTTTTTTTTATTGTTAAATCATAGCTGTGTACATTAGTGCAATCGAGGGGTACAATGTGCTGGTTTCATATACAATCTGAAATATTCTCATCAAACTGTACAAAGTAGCCTTCATGGCATTTTCTTAGTTATTGTACGTAGACGTTTGTATTCTGCCTTTAGTAAGTTTCGCCTGTACCCATTCTAAGATGCACCTTAGGTGTGGCAGGCTTGCATTTCCAAATGTTTTTTACAATTTCATTTTACTAGTAACTGATCTTTATTGGATTTTACAAAAGCATAATTCCACATCAGGCTGTAAGAATTGTTCCTTCTCTGTAGTTTGAGAGTCACTGCAAAAGAGAACTGTGCAAAGTAAGATACAAAAGCCTCCTTCCCACCTAAACTATCTCAGTCTTTCATCAAAACTATCTCATTACCTCCCCCAGTCTTTCACCAAGTCTTTCACCAAAACTATCTCATTACCTCCCCCAAGATGAAAGCATAGTCTTCCAGATAAAAACGTATCTCTATGTAACATACATGTAATTGGTATCTTACTATATATATTGTGCTGAAATTTCCTTTTGTTCACTTAATATAGCTCAGAGATCCTTTTACCTTTTTTTTGTGTGTGTGTGGTTTTGCATATAGGACCAGAGCCCCACTCCTTGAGCCACAGGCGCCGCCCCTTGCCTTTTTTTTTAAGAGACAAGAGTCTCACTTTGTCACCCTTAGCAGACACACAGCTCACAACAACCTCAAACTCTTGGGCTCAAGCAGTTCTCTTGCTTCAGCCTCCTGAGTAGCTGGGATCATAGGTGCCTGCCACAACACCTGGCTATTTTTCGTGATGAGGTCTCGCTGTTGCTGAGGCTGGTCTCAAACCTGTGAACTGAGGCAATCCACCCACCTTGGCCTCCCAGAGTGCTAGGATTACAGGCATAAGCCATCACGCCCTTCCCAGCCAAAGTGATTTTAATCTTTTATCTGCGTATCATCTGCAAACTCCTTGAAGGCAGAATCTGTCTTATCACCATATCCCCAATGACTACAGTAAAGCCTGATATTTGGTTGTCAATTAATAAATCAGAGTTTATGGGCAGCACCTGTGGTTCAGTAAGCAGGGTGCCGGCCCCCTATACCAAGGGTGAAGGGTTCAAACCCGGCCCCAGCCAAACTGCAACAAAAAGATAGCCGGGCGTTGTGGTGGGCACCTGTAGTCCCAGCTACTTGGAAGGCTGAAGCAAGAGAATTGCCTAAGCCCAAGAGCTGGAGGTTGCTGTGAGCTGTGACACCACAGCATTCTACTGAGAGCAACAAAGTGAAACTCTATCTCTAAAAATAAATAAATAAATAAATCAGAGTTTAAAGATGAATGGATGAATGAATGAATGAATACAAACTGTTCATGGCGGGCAGACCAAAAGTCCTTGGGGCCAGAACAAAAGGCACTAACCATTAGGCAACACCAAGTGGATAATTTGCATTTCCAAGGACTAGAAGGTAAATGAATTTCTACAACCATTTTACCTGACAATAATCTATTGTGGTAGGAGTTATTAATATTGATGAGAAAGCTCAGCTTAAATAACAGCCATGCCCCTCATCGATGACTTGACTTAAATGGCATTCTGTACTTGTGAACAGGCTTCTCTGCCTCCCCCTAAAGATAATTTATAAGTAAAAAATTAGCTTGGGGGCGGCGCCTGTGGCTCAGCGAGTAGGGCGCTGGCCCCATATACCGAAGGTGGTGGGTTCAAACCTAGCCCTGGCCGAACTGCAACAAAAAAATAGCCGGGCATTGTGGCGGGCACCTGTAGTCCCAGCTACTTTGGAGGCTGAGGCAAGAGAATCGCCTAAGCCCAGGAACTGGAGGTTGCTGTGAGCTGTGTGACGGCCATAGCACTCTACGGAGGGCAATAGAGTGAGACTCTGCCTGTACAGAAAAAAAATTAGCTTGGGAACTAGTTTCTCCCATGCATGTAAGCAAAAAGGCTTCAGCAGGTCACTGGTGCATCTTTATAGTAACGGTTACTCTCATAGATGTAATAGAGAAGTGGCTGGTAAAAGTACAAGAGCAGGAAGAATCAGAAGATCCAGAGCCAAAATAATTTAAGATAAAAAATTAGCTGAAGGTTTTCATCCTATTGAAGCTGCTAAGCTTGAGGAGCATGATCCTAACATTGAGCAGTTTACCAAGATTTGCAGTGCAGGTAATAAGAACATCAGCCTCTACAAGGTTATTTATAATGAAAAAAAGAAAATGCCTGAGCAAACTGACTTCAGTCGAAAGCTTCCCTTCTCCAGCAACAGAATCAAATCCTGATTCTCCAGTACCCACTCCATCCTCTTCAGCCTCATGTCTAAAATCTTCTGATTAATGTCAGCCTGCCTTCCTCCCTCAAAACTGCCCCTTCCAGTAAGAAAGACGTCCATGCAACATTAGGTGAGTGTTAACCTTTAATATTCTTTTTCGAAATTTCTCCTATCTAAACTTTTTTTTTTTTTAGACAGAGTCTCAAGCTGTCGCCCTGGGTAGAGTGCTGTGACATCATAGCTCACAGTAACCTCCAACTCTTGGGCTCAAGCGATCCTCTTGCCTCAGTTTTTCTATTTTAGTAGAGACTGGGTCTCTCTTTTGCTCAGGCTGGTCTCGAACCTGTGAGCTCAAGCTATCCACCTGCCTCAGCCTCCCAGAGTGTTAGGATTACAGGAGTGAGCCACCGTGCCGTCCCTATCTAAACTTCTCATGAGTTTGCTATTATGTTCTATTTGTTTGAAGTAAAAGAAAGAGCACAATAGTGTCTGTAACTTATTGCAACACAGTTACTATTACAGTAGTACACTGTGTTATTACCACATACAAGCCATTGAGTACTGTTGTTTTATTATTACCAAATATGTGTTGTTCATTGGGGGTCCAGGTTACTTACAACTCCAACCGAAAGTTGTTCTCAGAAACATATCTTGTCCCTTACCCAGGGACCACCCATAATTTGCTTAAAGTCACACAACTTTTTTTTTTTTTTTTTGAGACAGAGTCTCACTGTATCACCCTCACTAGAGTGTCATGGTGTCACAACTCACAACCTCAAACTCTTGGGCTTAAACAATTTTCTTGCCTCAGCCTCTCAAGTAGCTGGGACTACAGACACCTGCCACAATGCCCAGCTGTTTTTGTTGTTGTTGCAGTTGTCATTGTTGTTTAGCTGGCCTGGGTCAGATTCGAACCTACCAGCCTGGGTGTATATGGCTGGCATCCTGCCCACTGAGCTGTGGGCACCGCCTGTTTTAGATACTCTTATCCTTGTCATACGTAAGCTTCCCCTGGCTTAAGGCCGGTGGCCCCATCTGATAGCATAATAGGTATGATCAGTATGGCTTAGCTGACTTTACAGTGCTATTGAGCAAAGATACCACCTGTTTACCCTTATTTGCAGAAACTCTAAGGTCACTGTATGTTTTCTAGGGCTTCTGTAACAAACCACAATAAACATGATGGCTTAAAATGCACGGGTATTCTCTTACAGGTCTGGATGTCAGAAGTCCTAAATTGATTTCACCAATCTGAAATCAAGATGCCAGCAGGATAGCCAGGCGTTGTGGCGGGTGCCTGTAGTCCCAGCTACTTGGGAGGCTGAAGCAAGAGAATCGCTTACGCCCAAAAGTTGGAGGTTGCTGTGAGCTGTGTGAGGCCATGGCACTCTACTGAGGGCCATAAAGTGAGACTCTGTCTCAAAAAAAAAAAAAGATGCCAGCAGGGCCAGACTGTTGGTGATGTGGTCTGTTTAAGTCAGGTTGACAAGCATAAATTACTCTTGAATTGCTGACTTAGACTAGTTGGTTCTGATCTAAAATGCCATGAAGAACGAATCCATCTGAGGACAGACTTGATTGGGTATTTGCCATCAGCCAATACTTATTATCTATTATTTGCAATTGCCTCTTTGGACCTTAGTTTCCTTGTGTTTGAGGGTAAAAAGAGAGAGATTGGACTAGATAATACTAACTTTAACCTAGGTCAGATTTTGTGGCTCATACCTGCTTTGGGTAGCCAAGACAGGAGGATTGCTCAAGCCAGGAGTTTGAGGTTACAGTGAACTATGATTGAGTCACTGTACTCCAGCCTGGATGACAGAGCAGGACCCTGTCTCTAAAAAAACAAACAAAAAAAATCTTTAGCTCTAAGAGCAAACCTATGAGTTTGTTGATTTTACAGTTCCATTTATGAAATTACCAATGGCTTACATCTCAGTCACATGCTCAATTTCTGGACATAGTTACAAAAATTGTGCCAGAGCCTATGTGCACACCTAGACACCAAAACACTTTATTGTGCTGCTTTCTGTTCCCTCCATACACACAACTCTCTGTTATAGCAATTCCAGTAGGCCTCCTGTTCTGCAGTCCATGCCTGTATGGAAAACAAGTTGTGACTATTTAGCACATCATAAGGACCAAAAATTGAGCAAAAGTGGAGGCATGGCTGGTCTGCTGCAAAGTGCTGCAAAAAGAACAGGATCTAGCTACGTGTAGTGGCAGGCACCTATAGTCACATACTCGGGAGGGTGAAGCAAAGAGGATCTCTTGAGCCCAGGAGTTTGAGGTTGCTGTGAACTATGATGACAACACAGCATTTTACCCAAAGCAACAGAGGGTGACTGTCTCAAAAAACATTAAAGAAATAAATAAGAACAGGATAAATGCGAGCCTTGGAAGTTTCCATTAGGGAGAGAGGATGTTGGTAGGACAGATAGCTGAGGATGGAATTGCAACCCAAATAGAAAGGAAAAGGCAAAAATTGGCTGCCTTTGCAAGACACTAGGAGAAAAGGTTGCAAATCAGTCTGCAAATTCTTTTTTTTTTTCTTTTCAAATCTCCCCCCTCCCTTCCTTTCTTCATCTTGGGCTACAGTTGTGATTTATCTTTCATATGAAAGTGTGAGTGATTATAAATTGGTTTCATAATAGTACTGAGTACATTGGATACTTTTTCTTCCATTCTTGAGATTCTTTACTAAGAAGAATATGTTCCAGCTCCATCCATGTAAACATAAAAGAGGTAAAGTCTCCATCTTTTTAAGGCTGCATAATATTCCATGGTGTACATATACCACAATTTATTAATCAATTCATGGGTCAATAGGCACTTGGGCTTCTTCCGTGAATTGAGCTGCAATGAACAATCTGGTGCAAATATCTTTGTTATAAAGTGATTCTTGGAGAGAGTGCAGAGGAAACTCTTGAAGAAATTGGCCTGGAATTGGCCTCATAAAGAATACTTTATAAGGAGGACCCCCCTGGGCAGTTGAAGCAACACCAAAAATACATTACTGGGATCTGATCAAACTAAAAAGCTCCTGCACAGCCAAGAACATAGTAAGTAAATCAAGCAGGCAGCCTTCAGAATGGGAGAGGATATTTGCAGGTTATGTTTCTGACAAAGGTTTGATAACCAGGATCCACAGAGAACTCCAACTTATTACTAAGAAAAGAACAAGTAATCCCATTTCATTGTGGGCAAAGGACTTGAAGAGAAACCTCTCTGAAGAAGACAGGCGCACGGCCTACAGACACATGAAAAAATGCTCATCATCTTTAATCATCAGAGAAATGAAAATCAAAACCACTCTGAGATATCATCTAACTCCAGTAAGTGTGGCTCACATAACAAAATCCCAAAACTACAGATATTGGCATGGATGTGGAGAGAAGGAAACACTTCTACACTGCTGGTGGGACTGCAAACTAGTATGTTCCTTTTGGAAAGTAGTTTGAACAACACTCAGGGATCTAAAAGTAGACCTGCCATTCGACCAGGCAATTGCTCTACTAGTTTAATGGTTAAGATAGAATTTTATTAAACAGAGAGGAATACAGAAGGAGTAAAGAGCACCAGAGCCTATGGCAAGGGGAAGACCCATGTGGGAAGTCTCTCTCAGTTCACAAACTCTGATTAAGTGCCTATGATACACACAGTGTCTACCAGATGCTGTAAAGAATGCAAAATAGGGTGGTGCCTCTGGCTCAAAGGAGTAGGGCACTGGCCCCATATGCCGAAGGTGGCAGGTTCAAACCCAGCCCCAGCCAAAATCTGCAAAAAAAAAAAAAAAAAGAAAAAGAAAAGAATGCAAAATAATTGTAAAAATGTTCTCATTTTTGGCAGACATATACCCATGAAGCAATCAAGTAATAATGCATAATAGCATAGAATCACGTGTCAAAATGTACACTAAAGGTCATAAATGTTAGAAAGGGTCCAACAAATAGGAAAATAAGTCAAAAAAAAAAAAAGGCTGGATCCAGGGAGAGAAAGCTTTTGGCAAAGTAGAACTTCATCCCATATCTCAAGAACATTGGTAGGGTTGGACATGGTGGTACATGCCGATAGTCCCTGCTACTTGGGACACCTGAGGTGGGAGGATCCCTTGAGCCCAAGAGTTAGAGACCAGTTTGGGCAACATAGCAAGACCCCATCCCAAGGGAAAGAAATATTGGAAGGAATTCATCAGCAGAAAGGAGTAACAATATTGTAGGCTTAAGAAACAGAATGAGGAAAAGGTGTGAAATCAACAAAGTAAAGAACATGCTTGTTAGCTAGTGCTTGGTTCAGGCAGAGACATAGTGGGGAGTAAGGTGAGGCTGTCACATGCTGAAGAAATGAGTGACAAGGTCAATTTAGATTGTGGAAAGCCCCAAATGTTAAAAAGTGTTCAACCTCTTTTATCTTCAAAGTTTTAATTTGAGGCACTGAAATGAAATGGATAGTTCAAGATTACCTGAGAAATTTCCCAAGATGGATAAGAAATGGAAGAAAGCATGAGGTGAAAACGGATACGGTAGCTGTGAGGATAGTACAGGAAGCTTCAACAACAATTTCCTTCCTGGAATGAAGAATGAACAGGACTTGTTGATTGAAACATAATAAAGAGGCCAAAGGGTGGTGGGTGGCTCATGCCTGTAATCCACTCTAGGAGGTCCAGGCAGCAGATTGCTTGAACTTTGAGATCAGCGGGAGCAAGAGTCAAACCGTGTCTTGGCCAAAAATAGAAAGACTAGCCCAGCTTTGTGGCTGGTGCCTGTAGTCCCAACAACTTGGGAGGCTAAGGCAAAGGGAAAGGTTTGAGTCCGAAAGTTTGAGGTTGCAGTGAGTTATGATGCCACAGCATTCTACCCAGGGTACAGAGTGAGACTCTGTCTCAAAAAATAAAATAAAATAAATGAAACTTAATAGGCCAGGCGTGGTGGCTCATGCCTGTAATCCCAGCACTCTGGGTGGCCAAGGCGGGTGGATCACTTGAGCTCACCAGTTCAAGACCATCCTGAGCAAGAGTGAGACCTCCGCCTCCTCCCGAATCTCAAAAACATAAAAACATAGCCCGGCACTGTGGCAGGCACCTATATTCCCAGCTACTCAGGAGGCTGAGGCATGACACTACAGCACTCTACCAGGGGCAGAGTGAGACTATCTCCAAAAAAAAAAAAAAAAAAAAAGACCAAAAAATGAAATATAATAAAAAAGAAATAAAACCAAAGATGAGTCTGAGGTTCAAGATATCTAGATGAGCAGAGTCAAAGTATTTAAGACATATTAGGGGTCCAGTCAGATGTCCTCACTTTACTTATTTACATTTATTTATTTATATATTTCCCAGGCGGGAGTGCAGTGGTGTTTTTTGTTTGTGTTTATTTATTTATTTATTTGCAGTTTTTGGCCAGGGGTGGGTTTGAACCTACCACCTCCGGCATATGGGGCCAGCACCCTACTCCTTTGAGCCACAGGCACCGCACTGTTGTTTTGTTTTTTTAGACAGAGTTTCATTATGTTGCCCTCGGTAGAGTGCTGTGGCGTCACAGCTCACAGCAACCTCCAACTCCTGGGCTTAGGTGATTCTCTTGCCTCAGCCTCCCGAGTAGCTGGGACTACAGGCACCCGCTGCAATGCCTGACTATTTTTTGCTGCAGTTTGGCCGGGGTGGGGTTCGAACCCACCACCCTTGGTATATGGGGCTGGCACCCTACTCACTGAGCCACGGGCACTGCCCGCAGTGGTGTTATCATTGCTCACAGCAATCTCAAACTCCTGGGCTCAAAGGATCTTCCTGCCTCAACCTCCTAAGTAATCGGGAATAGAGAATACAGGTATGCTGTGCACTACCACACCCATCTAATTTTTCTATTTTCTGTAGAGAGGGGTCTTACTCTTCCTCAGGCTGGTCTCAGACTCCTGAGGTCAAGAGCTCTTCTGCATCAGCTTCCACAGTGCTAAGATTACAGGCCTGAGCCACCACACCTGCTCTCAATAAGGAACTTTTTTTAGAGACACAGTCTTGCCCTGGGTTGAGTGCCATGGCCATCATAGCTCAAAGCAACCTCAAACTCATGGTCTCAAGCGATTCTTCTTGTCTCAGCCTCCCAAGTAGCTGGGATTACAGGGGCCTGCGGCAATACCCTGCTAGTTTTTCTTTTCTTTTTTTTGTAGAGACAGAGTCTCACTGTACTGCCCTCCATAGAGTGCCATGGCATCACACGGCTCACAGCAACCTCTAATTCTTGGGCTTACGCGATTCTCTTGCCTCAGCCTCCCGAGTAGCTGGGACTACAGGCGCCCGCCACAACGCCCGGCTATTTTTTTGTTGCAGTTTGGCCAGGGCTGGGTTTGAACCCGCCCGTTGGCATATGGGGCCAGCGCCCTACTCACTGAGCCACAGGCGCCGCCCACCTACTAGTTTTTCTATGAGATGGGGTCTTGCTCGTATTCAGACTGGTCTCCAGCTCCTGAGCTCAAGCAATCCACCTGCCTTGGCCTCCCCCAGAGTGCTAGGATTAGAGGCGTGGGCTACCAGGCCCAGACTGATTAGCAGCTTCTTAAGGTTTTAAGTTCTCCCCAATGACATCAGTCATGACGGTTTCTCTCTTCCCTGTCTACTTTTTGCACTTACTGGTCACCTTAACCTTTGTCTTTATGCACACCATACCCTCTAGTAAGCCGGTGCCTCTTACTGGGCACTGTGGCTCATCCAGCATTTTGGGAGTTTGAGGCAGAATGGCTTAAGGCCAGGAGTTCAAAGAAAAAAAGCGTAGATGGGAACTTCATTTGCCTGAATTTTGGTGGTGAGTTATTAAATTCCTGTGGCCTTTTGGTAAATAACAGATAGCTGAAGAAGGTGGAATGATGCCAATTGTGATTTCAGGATTAAAGAAACTGAAGTTTAAATAATAATGAAGAACACGCTCCCCAGAGAGTCTGCAGAGTCTAAAGGAATGAGAACTAATTTAAACATGGGGGATATGATTCTTTAGTAGCCCCAGGAAAGCCATTGATAATTCCACTTGTCACTTTAGCTGTTATCTGAAGCCATGGTCTTGAAAAAGTAAAAATACAGATAACTTTAACATTGGATTGTGTGTGTGTGTGTGTGTTTTTTTTTTTGTTTGTTTGTTTGTTTGCGACAGAGCCTCAGGCTGTTGCCCTGGGTAGAGTACTGTAACATCACAGCTCATGGCAACCTCCAACTCCTTAAGGAGGTTAAGGAGGCTTAAGTGATTCTCTTGCTTCAGCCTCCCAAGTAGCTGGGACTACAAGCCCCCACCACAATGCCCAGCTATTTTTTGGTTGTAGTTGTCATTGCTGTTTGGCAGGCCTGGCTGGATTCAAACTGGCCCGCTCTGGTTGTATGTGGCTGGCACTTGAGCTACAGGCATCGAGCCATTGGATTGTCTTTTAGACATAAGTGAACTTAGGGTCTATTAGCAGGACCGCTGTTAAAATAGCTAATTACACATTCACCATTCTACTTTTTCTTAGCCTGACAACTCATTCATTTATCTACCAATAGTCTCACTTGGCTAGATTCATTTCTGCTAATACTTTTATTCAATTAAAATGTGTGCTTTCTGGCTGGGTGCCTATAGCTCAAGCGGCTAAGGCGCCAGCCACATACACCAGACCTGGCAGGTTGGAATCCAGGCTGGGCCTGCCAAACAACAATGACAACTACAACCAAAAAATAGCCGGGCATTGTGGCTACTTGGGAGGCTAAAGCAAGAGAATCGCTTAAGCCCAGGAGTTGGAGGTTGCTGTGAGCTGTTATGCCAAAGCACTCTACCAAGGGCGACATAGCGAGACTCTGTCTCAAAACAAACAAACAAAAAATTACAATTACATGGGATACAATTTACACTATTCAGTAAATGGATACAAACCCCAGACTTCTCCACTACGCAATATAAACATGTACTAGAATTCAACTTGTACCCTCTAATTCTATTAAATTAAAAAAAATTAAGCCTTAGCCGGAAGTTATGGTGGGCACCTGTAGTCCCAGCTACTCAGAAGGCTGAGGCAAGAGAATCACCTAAGCCCAGGAGTTGGAGGTTGCTGTGAGCTGTGTGAGCTATGGCACTCTACTGAGGATGATGAGTGATGAGATGAGACTCTGTCTCTACAAAAAAAAATTAAGCCTTAACAACAACAACAACAAAAAATGCTGTGAATCAGAAAGACGAGTTTTCTCATTCCTGGATGGAGAAATGAGAAAAAGGTTCAGCAGAGGATAAAAAGGTTCAGAGGTTCAGCATGGGATAAAAAGATGGTCAGAGATGTAGGGATCAAAAGAAAAATGTCTTCACCCTCTGAAGTTTCACTGAAAAACCAATTGGCATAAGGCAGATTAGTAGGGAAGGCATACGAATTGTATTTAAACAGCGCAAAAGACGGGAATCACAGAATGATTACCCAATAACCTAATGGGGCACAAAGTTTATATATGTTAATACCTTTTCTCATTGCGGAAAGGGGAAACGGAGAACATAGTTCTTTTGAAGGGCAGAAAGGGATTAACTTTTAAGAGATTCTCTTTGGAACTTCAATGTCTCAGACAGAGGCACCATCTTGTGAAAATGTCCTTCCAGGTGTGGTTGCATTCCTGTCCTTTTCTGAGACAACGAGATTTCACGGAGGGGAGGAAGGCAATTGTGTTACTTCGGGAAAGAAACTTTGTTGTCATTGCAAGAGTATCTACCTCCCGGCCCTTGGGGAGGGGTGGGGACCTAGAGGCAGCTTCTAAGGCCTCTCTGAATGTCAAGGTTCCAGTGATTAAAGAGTATCGCTTTCTGATCCACAACAGTAGCGTCTAGTAATTTAGACAGTATCATTGTTTCTACTTCAAATTTAGGGAAGTTCCGGGAATTGCTAGCTAGTATCACAGGAAAAAAACATGAGATTGATTTATTCCATTTTGCCTACCTGTTTAGCCGTGTATGAATACGTAAGACTTCCAAGCATAAACAAATTACCTTTGCCAGGTCCTCGCCCTAAAACTATTTTTGGAAACTAGGGATTTTCCAGATTACCGAAAGGTAAGACGGTGTCGCGGGCGCACGTTTCGCCGGAGGAACGACAAAAGCAACCGCCCTCCGAGTCTCCGCTGTGCCGTCGCCCTGCTCCACCCATCTGGGCAGCACACGCTCCTCCGACAGCTTTTTGCGGGAACCGATACGATTCACAGCTCTGTTTTCTAAATATACTGTAAAACAGCCCTCTCCAGATTCCCTGCGGGCCACCGACGTTACTGGTCCGTCTACATACACCAGTCACCCCATTCCCACCAGCCACGCTTCCCTTGGTACAAACCGAACACACCCCGCGGAAACGCGAAAAGTTAGGAGATGGAACGCACACAAATCGCTCAAATTGCTCAGGGAAGAGCGTGAATGTCAACTCAGTCTGGGGATTTCATGTATCTTGTAAGCTCCCTCATCCTTGTGGCCCACTATACAACAAATAAGGCGATTCGGACCTGCTTTAGCTACAGCCGGTCTCCTGGCCTACTCCGGACCCCAGGAGGAGAGATCGCGCAGCCAACACCCGCACTCTTACAGACCTGGACTACGCCGGCGCGAGCGGAGACGCCCAGAGTGAGGAGCCGGGAGAGAGGCGCGGCCTGGAGGGACTAGTTGGCGCGCGCCGGCCAGGCGTGGTGACGTCAGAGCGGAAGCGCACGCTGCGTGAAGCGGCCCAACCCGGTGGTCAAGGGAATATCCGTCGCGCCGAGAACCCTGGTTAGTCTCGCTTCGGGTTCCGGCTGCGTTGGGATTGCGTGCAGCTCGCAGAGACTATGGCGTCCGGGCCTCACCCGACAGCGACCGCCGCCGCCGCCGCCTCTGCCTCGGCCGCTCCAAGCGCTGGCGGCTCCAGCTCCGGGACAACGACGACGACGACGGGAGGGATCCTGATCGGCGACCGCCTATACTCGGAAGTTTCGCTCACCATCGACCACTCGCTGATTCCGGAGGAGAGGCTCTCGCCTACCCCGTCCATGCAGGACGGGCTGGACCTGCCCAGCGAGACGGACTTGCGTATCCTGGGCTGCGAGCTCATCCAGGCCGCCGGCATCCTCCTCCGGCTGCCGCAGGTCAGTGCTCCGGCCCCAGGCCAGACAGGCGCGCTTCACTTCCCCGCCGCCCCCCGAGCTGCAAGCCCGGACCGCTGTGTCCCGACAGGGTGGGGATGGCTCGCTCGGGCGGTGCGAGGGCGGAGGCCGGACCCGGCGGCGGGAGGGGGAGGGGAAGCGAGCGGCGGCACAAAATGGCGGCGGCGCCTGGTGCGGGCCCGCCTGACCCCTGCGCTTCCGTTCTCTCTTGTCTGCAGGTGGCGATGGCAACCGGGCAGGTGTTGTTTCATCGTTTTTTCTATTCCAAATCTTTCGTCAAACACAGTTTCGAGGTAAGCACAGTGGAGGTGTATTAAAAGGATTTTTTTCATCCGGAAATGGGAACGAGTAAGGATAGGATCAGCAACCAGCTCTTGCAGAAGGGAGTGGTTAGTTTGGGCCTTTGTACTTAGTTCTCAGTGGCCGGGAAGTGGAAATCTTTAGAATGTGCTTCAGAATTTAGAAAATGGATCCTAAGCCCCACCACCCTCTTATCGAGGATTACAGTTACCAACCAAATGCAAAACTCCTGCGACACTTAACATTTATGTCTAGACAAAAATTAAGAGGAGTTGCGCATAGCTGGTCAGCCCGTAGCCTGAAAATGTCAGTTGTAATTTTATTTTGCTAAAGTTCCTCCGATTACTAAATTCTAAAGTTATTAATCAAAGTAAGTTTGATCTAACAATAGTTACTTTTACTTCGTGGGTTCTTTCAGATTGTTGCCATGGCTTGTATTAATCTTGCGTCAAAAATTGAAGAAGCGCCTAGAAGAATAAGAGATGTGATTAATGTATTTCACCATCTACGCCAGTTAAGAGGAAAAAGGTAAGATTGGCAATATTGAACATAGATAGCATCTCCTGCTACCTCTGTACTGTGCACCTGTCATCAAGTCAGAACATCTTTCCTCTCAAGTCAATGTGGACGCAAAAGAAAACCGACTTTAATTTAGGTGTTAAAATTCACATAGGAACACACAAGTAAATCAACTAAAGAAAAAAATTAACCAGTTGTCTAAAGTTTGTAGAGGCAGTTGCGTTTATGGACAATCCTAACAGTGCTGTGAAGCCAGTCCTATGGCTTAAGATTAAACAAGAAAGGGAATACGTTTGGCTCAAGTGTGAGTTTATTCTGTAAGTTACTTTTCCTCTACCCTCTTTGGAAGACTGAAAGGTTGGAAGTTGAAACACTGTAGTTGAAGTTAATATTGTGGCAAAGTTGTGTGTAGTTTGCTTTTCTACTCGAAGTCCCAGTTAATTCTTTATCAATTGAGGTTGGCTTTTGTTAGAGTACTTCTCAACATTGAACTACGATATATCGCATAATACCGGATCTGAAAGGACTGCAGGATGATAAAGTTTGAAGTTTGAAGTCAAAGTGATTAAACAGGTATTTTGTTTTGGTCAGATACAGTCTCAGTGAATGGGTTAGAAAGGTAACTCTTCGATTGATTTTTGAGTTACGTTTGGATAAGGCCCACTGATTTGAGCTTGTAAAAAAAGAAACCAAAACAGTATCTCTTAGGTGTTGTGTAATAATTTTTTGTGGGCTTATGTGTTCATGTGAGGCAGTACCAAAAAGTTTGTTGGAGAGCTTAACTGCATCTATAGGTGACATCTGGTATGTGATACAGGATACATGTGGTCTGGATTAGTTCCGTGTTCACTTTTTAAGGACTTGTGGTGATGTTAGACAAACTTGTACCGAGTTTGAAAGGAAGTTACAAAAGGATTATAAGTTGTTTTGGGGGTTGGGTGTGTTGACTAGTGCCAATCAGCATTCTGTATTAGTAGTCTTTATTGGCTGAATCTAAGTTGGCAGTAATGGCACAATTCAGGCATGCAAATATTAAAGTAACTTTAAAATGATTAGCCTGTTCTGTAAATCCATAGACAGTACTAAAAAACTTAGTCCAAAAGTCTGAAACTTGTCTATCCAGATGCTTTTCCCAGCATTTTTTTCAGTTTTCTTAACATACTTTCTCTTCCCCCAATCTATTCTTAATCACCTTAACTGTGGCTGGGGATAGAGTAATTTTTGTTTCATTTTAAAATACCTTTTAGTTTCTTGGTTAGGAGTCCTTGGGAATTGGGAAGATTTCAGATTAGTGTTTAGTATAGTCTGAACTTAAATTTTTTAGGTAACTCATTTGATTTTTCGGGATGTTTAAACAGTGACTATAATAAGAGGCTCTATCTGTAGTTAAAGGAGTCTGTTTGCTTAAAGGAAGTAGTTTTCTGGTAGTATTCTTTGAACAATTGAGCCAACTATTTTATAATCACATGGTTTAGCTTTTTAGAAATTTTTCTGAATGACTTGAGTTTTCAATGTCAGAATAGGTGTTAAGGTCTTAAGACCCGTTGGAACCTTGGAATTTTAAATAATCTCACCTGCCTGTTCTGTTTGACATTACAGTGCGTTTTTTGATCATTACTTACAGAGAAATTGCTTTTGTTTTGATCTTAGTCTGATAACAGCATGAAATTTAAAAGGACTTGTTAATTGCATGGAAGCCTTTTTTTTTAAAGCAGGATGTAAAAGTGTTTCTATGCATATTACAAGTTTACTCAGACGTGTAACTTGTATATGTTATTAACTTCAACTCTTTTTTCCCTTGCAACCGACTATACAGCGACCAGCTACATTTACCAAAGCCTGGGTGATGTGGAGTGGTACATAGAGATGAAGCTGTCGTCATGGCAACAGTGAGTGAAGTATCGAAAATCCCCAAGGAGAAGCCAGTGCTCTGAGAATAGGTCACTGGAATCGGGGACTAACAGGTTGGCCACTGGTGAACCATTTAGAAAAAACTCCTGTTTCTTGTTAAAAGCTTTTGTCTTTGCTGTCCAAGTTATTAGAACTATAGTATTTTTTTTTTTTGCCTAGGTTGATGTTCTTAGAAAGTACTATCAATATTACACTTCAGTTAAGTAAAGCATATTTTTTCTGATAGTAGTTTTAATTTAGTTTATACATGCTTTTAGGTTGTTAATGTGACATTGATTGCTGCAGAGGAGACATCCCTCACTGATTTTCACTCCTGGGTATACATTAGAATCACCAGAGGAGCTTTTTGTAAAGTTTCAGTGCTTAGTCCTAAACTTACATTATTTGGTCTATTACTCTTCAATTTTTTTATAGTTTGACTTTTTTTTTTCAAGCTCAGAATAAAATGGATGAATTTAGAGGAAAGATTGCTTTTTTTCTTTTCATAGTTTCCAAATACTTAATCTTGAGATGGAGTATATTCCCACTATATTCAGGTGGGGTGGGGGTTGTAGTTTAAGGAGCCCACGTTCATACTCATAAGACTTGTCTAAAAGAAGACAATTTAACCTTCAAAGATTGGTTTAACCACTCATTGGTGAACATGATGTGGCGTTTTCAGTTAAGAGTTGGAAGGGTGTTAGGTGATTTGTTATTTAGTCCAGCAACCTTCTGCAGTTATATTTCTGACTCTACAAGGTAGCTTTCAATTTGTTTAAACATCTAAATAATGTTGCTCCGTTGTATGGAGTAGGCTTCACAAATGACTGTATAGCTACTTCCTTGTAACTACTTATCTGGTATTTAATCAGGTCTCTCGAAGAACTAGTTGCAAAGTTTCTTAGTCCTTGTGACATTTGAGTAGACTAACCATGTTTAAACCTCATTCTAGTGTATGTTGTTGTATTTTAATTGCATTAATTACGCTAAAGAAATAGATTCTATAAGAGACCAGATAATAAACTTACTATGACCAGATGGTAGAAAATTAAAGCAGAGGAAGCAGAGTTAGGTAGTTTGTGTGTTAATTAAAACGTATATGAGTTTCCTTTGAATATATGAATTTAGCTTTTTAAAAAAATACTTTAAAATGCTGCCTCTTGGAGCAGTACCTGTGGCTCAAGGAGTAGGGAGTGGTTCAAGGAGTAGGGCCCTGGAGGTGGTGGGTTCAAACCCAGCCCTGGCCAAAAAAAAAATGCTGCCTCTTTTAATTTTGGAGTTGGCGGGGGCAAGAAATGTTTACCTGATAGGGGAGGAAGAAATTCCAGCAGCTTTAATTTAATATGCATGTTGCCACAAAAAGTATTAATTGATAACTTTGAGTAAAGAAAGTACTTACTTAAATCCTTTTCCTGAACTTTGCTTACTGATTTATGGAGACACATTTTCTATTTCTGATGCAAAGTAATCTCTGTAAAGGTAGTTGTAAATTATATATGTCCATTGAGCTTTCCTTAATTTGTGAGGTAAAGATGAATTCTAAACAAAATAAATGTATCAGATTACACACCCATCAATTTACTTTGAAAACTGCAGGTATTAGCAGGACTAAGCAAGAAGTTGAGTACATAGTTGAATTATAATAAATAATGGGTTTGGTTTTCACATAGTTGAATTATAATAAATAATGGGTTTGGTTTTCTTAATTTATTTTGATGTCATTGAGATTTATGACACAAAAAATAAAAGGAAGTAAAGATTATGGCAGAACTACTGATTACAGCCTTGGTTTCTCAACCTTCCTAATGCCACGATGTGTTTTCATCATTACAAAGGGGTCATGTAGCACAGGTTGAGAACCACTGGATTAGAGACTAGAAGTAGCCCTCCTTCAAACAAGTGTTTAGCTTGTTTAATTGCAAGGCAAATGGATTTTATTGTTTCAAGGCAACTCAAAGCAGATTATATTAGTAAGTGGTGTAGATAATTTTGATCAATGAAACAGCTGTGCTGTCAAAATTAGATTTTTATAGGGATTCTAACGGCACAGTCTTCTGTCTGGATTGTAGGGGGTTAACAGTTAAAAGTGATGTGCAGCTTTAGCACTACCTATTTATCTCCTAGTGCCACTTGAAGGAGAGCCGTCAGATAATCAGCAGGTCATTAGTCAGTCTGAAGTGGATTTGACTTTTTTCCAATTTCCTATAATGATAAAACCTAAACAATTATAAACCTTAGGATCTTTGGAATATGTTTTCGTGTGTGTGTGTGTGTATTTATACATATAGGTTCCTCTCATTTGAGTTAAATGTGAATTTTTTTTCAAAGAGCAGTTTGTAGCCTGTCTTAATAAAATGGTATTATTTATATAATGATAGAAACTAGCTCAATGAGGCCAATTGCTGGGCTCCTAACACTTCCCACAGGTAAGAGGGATTGAACTGAGTAATGGGCAGTGTAACAGCTATTTTTTGTCTTGTTATGTCTGCCAACTTCTATTTATTGTAATCATACAGATTAATTACAAATAGTCTAGTAAGCATTCTGGTTTTTGTTATAATTTCAAATGAGAGAAAGTAAGGAAAATACATGATAGCTGACTTTTTATTCTGATAATGTCACTATAGGGGTAATGTAGCTCACTTAAGGTTGTTTCTAATCTTCAAGTGGATATCTTAAAAGAGTAGTTTTCAAAATATGAGATTGCACTTTTCACAGTCTGATGGTCATTCTTAATATTTTATCTAATGCATATTTTTAAAAGAGAGATGTGTTCTGCCCAGAGCAAAGACTCTTGATTGTTTTGGCTACAAATGAAGTGAGTATGGGTGAAAATATTAGATGTTCTACCCATATATTTTACACATAGTCAGTGTCATAATAAAAATGTACTTTTTGTTGGTTGTACCTGAGAATGTATCAAAGGACCTGCTTAAATTTCATAGATTTTTCAAAAATGAAAGTGTGATTTCTTAATGTTTCCTGACTCGTTTGAAGTCACTTATAAAATGTACTTTTTGTTGGTTGTACCTAAGAATGTATCAGAGGACCTATATAAATTTCATAGACTTTTCAAAAACAAAAGTCTGATTCCTTAATGTTTCCTGACTTGTTTAAAGTTTTACAGGAAACCAGTTTTGAATTGTAAGATAAAAGATAGTCTTTCACTGTAAATGGTAGGAGTTTTTACTATATAAAAAACAAAACACCTGGGGAATAAGTAGCATCACTTGATGAATGTGCTGTTTTCAAAATAGAGAACCACTGACTTACCCATTTGTACCATGGAAACTTGTGAAGTTGTCCAGACTCACTGTGGGACAGAGACCTTGTATTCTTGTGTCCCCACTGTGCTTTCCATTCCCTGTGGGTTACATACTAACTGAAGCACAATAACTAATGACTACAACTCTTGGCCTGTATCAAAGATAACTTTGAGTTTTGAATATCATTTTTAAATTAGACTTTCTTTGGTAATCAAATGGAATCTTAGTTTTCAGATTTAATTATTTATTTATTTTTAACCTATTTTTTTTTTTTTTTTTAATAGAGGTAGGTTCTTAGAACGTTTAGTTAACACAATAGCTAACACAATGCCCTTTAGGGAATCTGGATTAACTACTCACTATTTTTTGCCTTAGTTTTTATTTGACCCTAAACCAACCAAGTGTAGATAATTTAGAGAATGAATGAAAAACCTTATAATCTTATGAGGATTACATAGTGCTATAAATCTTTTTCAGGTGCACGTTGGTTTTTGTTAGTGGAAAGTCTCAGTGGAGACCAGTGAGGCTTATGATAATCATGCTATCACTGAAGTCAACATATGTACGTATATACACAAAATATAATCGGAAAGAAAAGATGGACAAGGATAAATCCAAGAGCATTAGCGTGAAATACTTTCAGTACAGACTTGAGTTAATTCTTTCAGGAACTTAGTCTAGATGTATATATTTAATTAGCATAACTTGGACAGCACAAGATTAATGCTTTAACTTGTTTGCAGGAGTTTAAAAAGCTGGTTTCTGTTGCCAATAGTTGGTTGGAAGGGAAAATGGAGATGCCACAAATAAAATTTTTTGGATGCGCAAAACAGTCTTGATTTTATTTTTTACAAACTATAGGACTCCAAGCCCCTTGATTCTTGATCAGAACTACATTAACACCAAAAATCAAGTTATCAAGGCAGAAAGGAGGGTGCTAAAGGAGTTGGGATTTTGTGTTCATGTCAAGCATCCCCATAAGGTGAGTTGTACAGAAATTACATTCGTAAGTATTAGGGCTTTTCTTAAAATTCATATTGTGTTTATATATGAGAGTTAACAATTGGTTTTAAAAAGCATTCTTTAGGATATTGAAAATGGAAGTCAGAAAGACAGGTACAGATCTTCATTCTTAAATTGTTGCTGATAGTGAAGTTTTGCTTCGGTTAAGTTCTAATTTTCACACCTAGAAAATGGGAGTTTGTGGAATATGTCATTCCAAGGAATAATGTAGAAGTATCTGGCACATTTCTTGCCACATAGTAAAATGTTCTTCCATTATTGGAAATCCATAAATTTCTCTCAGTATCTCTTGGCTTCCTTATTAATAGAAGTGGTTGTGACAGTGGGTGCCTAGGTACAGGACTACCTGGGATAGAAATGTACCTTGAAAAATTAGATGAAATAATCTTAGTGCCTATTATGTAGTAAAGTGTTCATGGAAAATAATCTTTTAATTGGATTAACTACCTTTTATACTACCTGTATAATTTTAGAGTGTAATTCTAAACATAATTTTTATAAAATCTAGTAACATAATAACTCATGAAATCTCAGCTACATTTTAGGTTGGTGTGTATTATCTATACAGAATTATAACTTTTAAAATTTGCAATTTTTTCATTGAATTCTGTATTCTGAAAGAACCACCAGTATGCTAAATTGAATTTTTTTCCTTGTTCTTCAGATCATTGTTATGTATTTACAAGTCTTAGAATGTGAACGTAACCAAACCCTGGTTCAAACTGCCTGGTAAGTTGCTTTTTTATATTTCTTTCCTAGCCAGGAAAACAGAAGCAGAAATAAAGTAAGTTTCAGTCTCCCTTTCCAAAATAATGACATAAGTTTGTTTTGGGGCTTTTTGTTTTTGTTTGTTTGTTTTTTAATCAAAAGGTAAATAATGCTTATTTCTGCTTCCTGTTTTCTTGGCTTGACTAATTACTTTTGATGGAGAACTCAATTTAACTTTGTTCTTTTTTCTACTCTTTGATTAAAGGGTAGTCCCTGATGGTAAGTCATAGAACTCTGCCCTCTGCACTTCAGCCCATGACCTCAGGATGGCCTGATTGGCTGCCCTGCTCTCCAGCCAATCCAGTGCAAGCTCTCATCCGAGATTCACTGAAGTGGTCCATATCCATCTGGCAGCATCTTCTAGTTCTGTCGGGGTGTCAAAAGGATTTGTATATTTACTTCTAGAAGTAACTATTTGACATGCCTATGTATTTAATGTATACCTGTAACTATCAAAATGAATAGTTCATTTTTGATAGATTTGTTGTCCAGCCATTATGAATTATAAAGTGGTTTTTATTAGGAGTTTGACTAAATTTCTACTTTTAGTGTGTAAACCATGAATTCTACCAAAGGAGTCTACCACTTGCAGCTTAAAGTGGGCACCAGTTTCCATACTGGGTTAATTCATAGCTACTGGGCTATGTTGCAGGCAGTAATATTAGAAGTAAAGAAGTACTTCTTTTTTAAGAGATGTTACTATTAAACACTTTAGAATTTAGATTTTTTGATTTGCAGATGTGACTTGGAGTGCTGGCTTATTTAAAGGTCAAGCAAGGAGTTTGGTTCAGCCACAACTGTTTTCATGAGACTGTTCATATGAAGGGTTTAAGTAAAGTAATTTTTATGTTCTGGACTTTTTAGCAAGATGTCCTTTTTTATAATTGACATGCTTCTTTTGGATTCAGTAAATACCAGTAATAGAAAAGTCTCGCTGCTTTCATAAAATGCATGACATTTTTAATATGTGTTCTATAAAATGGATTTTAGTAGTTTTAATGAAGATTTTAAAGAAAGTTCATTTAATTTTAGCTTAATCTTTTATTAATCTTTTAAATGACATGTAAACTTTACTAGTTTAGGAATATTGTGGGGAGGGCTCACTAATAAAGTCTAGCACTTTATTAACTGAAATAGTTTATTGCTGTTACTTATACATAGTCACAAAAAGGTATGTAAACAAGGCCATTGTGTATGTTTATTGCTCTTCACTTCTTACCTAGATATTCTTAAGTACTTTAGTTTTTTTTTCTATTGTTTTTTTTTTTCCCTTTAATTGAGAAGGGGGTATCACTGTATTGTCCAGGTTGTTCTTAAACTCCAGGGTTCTCGAGCCTTATCCCATCCACCTCAGTCTTATGAGTGTCTGGGATTACAGGTACATGCCACTGTGCCTTGCTAGTTTTCTTTACATAAATATAATTTGGTGGGTACTTAACTGAAAATACCTTTTTTACCCCTGTTATGGTACTTTGAGTTACTGGAAAAACTTAAGTTGACACTGCTTTTTATTGTGGATAAAGGAGAGATGGTCAATAATTAATGGCTTGAAGTATTGTTGGAGTGGTTTATCATTTCTGAAACTAGTCATTCCAGAATTGACTTTCAAAGCATTGCTTTTTGTAGAAGTATGTTAAAGAACTTTAGGAATAATTTCTATTTGGATAATCATGTGGACTAATGTTAAAGGCTTTGGTCATATATAGGAAAACTGAAAAATGGTTCTTGTGTTAAATTCTTTGAAATTTTTTTTTTTGAGGTAAGAATTGTTACATTCTAAAATAATGAAATGTGAATAAATAAGAGAAGAAAAAAGAATAAAGTAGATTGAGTCTCCAATTTTATGTAAGCTTCAAAAGAACTGGTTTGTATACATATGATCTTATAGTTGAAATATTTTTCAGGAATTACATGAATGACAGTCTTCGAACCAATGTTTTTGTTCGATTTCAACCCGAGACTATAGCATGTGCTTGCATCTACCTTGCAGCTAGAGCACTTCAGGTAAGTGTATATAAGCTATTTTATTTTATAGGATAAATCACAGATTTCTGATGATCCCACTAAAAACAAGCAAAGATTCAAACCATTTTGTTTTTATGGTTTAGATTCCATTGCCAACTCGTCCCCATTGGTTTCTTCTTTTTGGTACTACGGAAGAAGAGATCCAAGAAATATGCATTGAAACACTTAGGCTTTATACCAGGAAAAAGGTAATTTCTGCTCACCCAAGTTTGTACTAACATGGTGAGTGATAAGCATTTTCTATAAGGGAGAAATACTAATTTCATTTTCATCCAATAGCCAAACTATGAATTGCTGGAAAAAGAAGTAGAAAAAAGAAAAGTAGCTTTACAAGAAGCTAAATTAAAAGCAAAGGGATTGAATCCTGATGGAACTCCAGCTCTTTCAACCCTTGGTGGATTTTCTCCAGCCTCCAAGCCATGTAAGATAGTACTTGGAATTAAGGTGACTTGGGGGCGGGCATTGAAAGTGTGTCATTAGAAATTTCTAGCATTTAAACAGTTACATAAAAAACAACGATGTTAGGAAGCTGTTGCAGTTTTCTCTCATGACAGTCTACTAAAGAATGATACCTGGAAACATGGAAACTTTTTGCCTCCTATTAGTTCCAGTGGTTAATGTGTCATTATGTCTTTTAAAAGCATCACCAAGAGAAGTAAAAGCTGAAGAGAAGTCACCGATTTCCATTAATGTGAAGACAGTCAAAAAAGAACCTGAGGATAGACAACAGACTTCCAAAAGCCCTTACAATGGGTGAGTATACTGGCCTTTAGGAATCTTTTGTTTCTAACACACTAAGTTTGTAACTAATGTTGTGGATTTTTTTTTTTTTTATTTTGAAGTGTAAGAAAAGACAGCAAGAGAAGTAGAAACAGCAGAAGTGCAAGTCGATCAAGGTCAAGAACACGATCACGTTCTAGATCACATACTCCAAGAAGACAGTAAGTAAATATTCACTTAGGGAAAGTAGTCTTACTTGGAGACTTCAAAGGTTACTACTTTTTCTAAATTATTAAAAATAGACTGTTTCCAAAGATAGGATAGAATTAGGCTTTTGTTGTGAGGTAAAATTAGGAGAAATAAGTTTGGAGAAACATAGATATGTGTTGTCTTTGTGGCATTCTATACCCCCCCCACACCTTTTTTTTTGAGGCAGTCTCACTTTGACACCCTCAGTAGAGTGCTGGTATGTCACAGCTCACAGCAACCTCAAACTCCTGGTCTCAAGTGATTCTCCTCTCCTGCCTCAGCCTCCCAAGTAGCTGGGACTTCAGGCACTGGCCACACACCTGGCTATTTTTAGAGTCATGGTCTCTCTCTGGCTCAGGCTGGTCTCAAACCTGTGAGCTAAGGCAATCCACCTGCCTCGGTGTCCCAGAGTGCTAGGATTGGAAGCATGAGCCACTGACGTGTGGCCTTCTCCCAGGTTTTTTTTTTTTTTTTGAGATGTGCAGAGACTGCCCAGAAAATGCGTGTAGAGGTATATAATAGCCTATCTATAATACAAAAACCTTTCTTTTCATTTAATTTCCATTAACCTGTTATTAATAAGCAATAATCAAATTAACCATAGCCAAAAAATTCTGCCTTGCATAGCTTCGTAATTAGATGCCTAGCTTCATGTGTCTCTTGAGCGTGTGGGCGCTACTTGATAAAAGGCCTAGCTCTAGGACACCGTTAGGTAAATTACTACCCTCCTTGGAGTAGAGACATAGGACAATTAAGATTTGTCTACTGTTAAAGGTTTGGGTGGGGAGAAGTTAGGGGTGTGGAGATATAGAAAAAGTTCTCAGTTAAGATTATCATTAGTATAGCTGGTAAATTTTGTTTGAATCTGTTACGAGTAACTACCAAAATCTGTTCCCATAGAAGGTGAATCTAAACCTCAAATTTTTATTATCTAAGTTATAATAATAGGCGGAGTCGATCTGGAACATACAGCTCGAGATCAAGAAGCAGGTCCCGCAGTCACAGTGAAAGCCCTCGAAGACATCATAATCATGGTTCTCCTCACCTTAAGGCCAAGCATACCAGAGATGATTTAAAGAGTTCAAATAGACATGGCCATAAAAGGAAAAAATCTCGTTCTCGATCTCAGAGCAAGTCTCGGGATCACTCAGAGGCTGCCAAGAAACACAGGCATGAAAGGGGACATCATAGGGACAGGCGTGAAAGATCTCGATCCTTCGAGAGATCCCATAAAGGCAAGCACCATGGTAGCAGTCGCTCAGGACATGGCAGGCACAGGCGCTGACTTTCTCTTCCTTTGAGCCTGCCTCAGTTCCTGATGTTGCCTGTCTGCAATGTGTGATGTATGGACTCCAAAAAATCAAAACATTAAAGGCAAATGGATTAGGATTTGATTTCTTCAAAACCCTCTAGGTCTTTAGAAATATACTGAGGACATTTTCTTTTGAAAAGAACTATGTTAAATTTTTTTTGCACATTAAAATGCCCTAGCAGTATCTAATTGAAAACCATGGTCAGGTTCAATTGTACTTTATTATAGTTGTGTATCGTTTATTGCTATAAGAACTGGAGCGTGAATTCTGTAAAAATGTATCTTATTTTTATACAGATAAAATTGCAGACACTGTTCTATTTAAGTGGTTATTTGTTTAAATGATGGTGAATACTTTCTTAACACTGGTTTGTCTGCATGTGTAAAGATTTTTACAAACAAATAAAATACAAATCTTGTTTTTCTAAACTGCTTCAAATATCTTATTTAAATAAATTATTAAAAAGCACAAGTTTTAATAGCAAAATGGCTGTACTGATTTTTCTGATAACTGTTCTTTTCTCCATTGGATGTAGTTTGAGATTAAAATGCAATTCTTAGTTTCATTGTGAGTTATTGTAACTTCACTGTGAGTTATTGTAACTTCACTGTATATATGGAAAAATGAATTGGAGTAACATTGTAACTATTTTACATTGTACTCCAACAATGTAACCAATGTGTGTTACATTGTAGCACTAAACTCAACATGATTTTCACTTGGAAGTACTATTAAAGTAAGCTGCCCTGAGCAAACCAAAACTTTTAAATAAGATCTTAAACTTTTAGATCTTAAGCTATTGTACCTTAAACTTCTGTATAACTTTTTATGCATTTGTTGCTTAGGGGAATTTATTGTAATAAAGTGAGGCCTTTGGGCCTGGCTGGGTGATACAGTACAATCTGGCCACAAGGACATGAAATGTTCGTGAAAAAGCCAGAACTCATGTCCAAGTAGATATTTTTGAAGTCATTCAGATGGCAGTATGTTTTTCTCCCAACATTTAGAAAATCGATTTAGAGATCTTGGTCAAAACTGTTTCATTTTAATAGCTCAAACTAAAATTTCCATTAAATTTTTTTTTACCTACTTTGATTACTTGTTCACTAGAGTTGGCTCCAAATGATTTGTTCCTGTTTCAAAGTATCAGACCCACCCACAAAGAGGAAGATGTGCTACCACTAAGGATATTGTCAAAGTTAACAGCTTCTGAAGAGGATTCTTGGGGCAAGCGGTGAGGCTGGAAAAAGTAGCTTCCCAAGGGAACTACTTTGAAGGAAACAAGATTCATTTGGATATAAAGCATCGAGTATGCAACTTAAATCCATTATAGTTCTAACGAAAACTACCAAACTCACATGACCTGAGTTGGCAACTTCATGCTAACTTGAAAGAGGGTAGATCATTATTTCTACTTGATTTCTTAAAACGTTGTTGAGCTGTAAGTTGAATTTCGAAGTAACTGCCTGTTTTCTTTTACAAGATAGGCATGGAAGGAAAGCAAGGGCAAAAGTTAACAAAGGCCCTGTTGACAAATGAATCTTGAATTCCTAATAGCATCTAAATTATTGACATGTCTTATCCTTGCTTGGAAATAGTTCTGTGGATGAGAGTAGTTTGTGAAGATGGGAATGGTGGAGGATATATGTGTAGGATTTCTACCTGAAAGGTGTTTTTAGGGGTGGCTTTGCAGACTAAAAGTGGCTGTATTTTAGTGTTATTCTTGTGCTGTTACTGAAGCGATTTTCTAGTTTCTTGTGAAAGGAGGTTAACCACGTGCTGCTCTACCACTACTTAAAAATTTTGTTTTTTAAAAAATAGTACCTGTAGACAATTTCTATTTTATTTTATTTATTTATTTTTTGTAGAGACAGTCTCACTGTACCACCCTCGGTAGAGTGCCGTGGCGTCACACGGCTCACAGCAACGCTATTCTCTTGCCTCAGCCTCCCAAGCAGCTGGGACTACAGGTGCCCGCCACAACGCCTGGCTATTTTTTTGTTGCAATTTGGCTGGGGCTGGGTTTGAACCTGCCACCCTCGGCATATGGGGCCGGCGCCCTACTCACTGAGCCACAGGCGCCGCCCCAATTTCTATTTTATTATTATTATTTTTTTTTTTTTGAGACAGAATCTCACTTTGTCACTCTCAGTAGAGCGCCATGGTGTCATAGCTCACAACCATCTCAAACTCTTGGGCTCAAGTGATTCTCTTGCCTCAAATTCCCTAGTAGCTGGGACTACAGGTCCTGCCACAATGCCCGGCTATTTTCAGAGATGGGGTCTTGAACCCATGAGCTCAGGCGACCCACCTGCTGCAGCCTCCCAGAGTGCTAGGATTATAGGCATGAGCCAGCCCGCCCGGCAAGGTTAGGCAATTTCTAACAACGGAGTAGTATACCAATCTCAGCTCCAAAAATAATGATCAGCTGTGGTTAGCCCACTTTGTTTGTGTTCCACCAATTCACACTTCTTCCACCCTTATTTGGAAGAAAATCCCACACAATGATTCATTCCCAAGTGTTTCAGTACAAAAGGTAAAAGGACTTTGAAACAAACACAGCAGTGTCTTCATTACATTAAAGTTAACAGTAATGCAGTACTGCCCTGTCAGGGTCTAGATTCCCCTGCTACCCTAACAACTGCTTTTGTAATTGTTCCAAGTCCATACATGTTGCATTGCCTTTAATCGGGTTTCTCCGGTCTTTTTCACTTGTAATCCCTTTGAAGAAATTGGGTAATGACCTGAGGAATTTTCCATGTTCTGGGTTTGTTCATTATAACCCTATGTTGTCACTAAAACACAGTTTTCTGTCCTCTGTTTTGTAAACTGGTGGATCTTGAGGCTTGATCAGTTTCAGGTTGAATTTTCTTATCATCTGAAATTTAGAAGTCTGGAGACCCAGAGAATGTCTTGTAGAACTGGCACTAGACTGCTGCCTCATACCCCAGCTAACTCCGGGTTCCCAGTTCTTAATTCACTGATGCTTGTGCCTGGCAGCCCTCTGCATTCCCCTCTGTATTTTCTGTCTCCCATGTTTATTGCCCCACTACAGCCATGTAAACAACGTTGTTTAGTAATGGTAATGATTTTTTTTTTTTTTTTTAATCCTGGGTTTTTGTGTGTGTGTGACAGTCTCACTTTGTTGCCCTTGGTAGAGTGCCATGGCATCATAGCTCACAGCAACCTCAGGTTCTCAAGCAGTTCTCTTGCCTCAGCCTCTGGGGTATCTGGGACTATAGGCGCCCACCACAACACCAGCTATTTTTAGACACGGAGATCTCTGGCTCAGGCTGGTCTTGAGTTCGTGAGCTCAGGCAATCTACCCATCTCAGCCTCCCAGAGTGCTAGGATTACAGAAGTGAGCCACTGTGCCTGGCTGAAATCCCAGTTCTTAAAAGGCCTTTCATGTTGTGAACTATTATGTTTGCTCTTTACAATTAATAGTATCTTAAGCCTAAAAGACCAGTGAAATTCTTAACCATCATCTTGTTTTAAAGTGAACATAAAAACGACTACTTCTTAATGGCGACATTTCTTAGTTTTAATAGCTTTAAATTTTGTCATTGTTATGATCAGTTATTAACCCTGTTATGATCAGTTATTAACTCAGTCTGTATCAAAAGTCTTTCTTTAAAACTTTAGTTTTCATGAGAGTTTCCAAAAACAAGACAACTCCAGGCTTGGTGTCTATAGCACAGCATAGCACAGTAGTTGCGGTGCCAGCCACATACACTGAGGCGGGCGGGTTCGAACCCAGCCCAGACCTGCCAAACAATGACAACTGCAACCAAAAAATAGCTGGGCGTTGTGGTGGACACCTGTAGTCTCAGCTACTTGGGAGGCTGAGGCAAGAGAACGGCATACGCCCAAGGGTTTGAGGTTGCTGTGAGCTGTTATGTCATGGCACTCTACCAAAGGCAACATAGTGAGACTGTCTCAAAAAAAAAAAGACAATGCCACTATAAACATCCATTTGTCCTAAAAGCCATTTCTTAACTCATTATGAGTGAAAGTTATTAAGGGGTTTATTTATTTATTTTTTTTAGGTGCAGCACGTTGGCTCACACCTGTAATTCTAATACTCTAGTAATCTGAGGCAGGTGGATTGCTTGAGCTCAGGAGTTTGAAACCAGCCTAAGCAAGAGCAAGTCCCAGAGTCTCTACTAAAAATAGAAAAACCAGCCGGACATTGTGGTAGGCTCCTGTCGTCTGAGCTCTTTGGGAGGCTGAGGCAAGAGAGGAGCTTAACCCCAAGAGTTTGAGATTATTGTGAGCTATGAGGCCATGCCACTCTATCCAGGGCAACAGAGTGAGACTGTCTCAAAAGACAGTCTTTTTCTCTTTTTTTCTTTTTTTTCAATACCAGATTTTAAAACATGAAGTCAAAAGTATAGGCATATTGAGGGGTCTTCGGTTAGCTGGAGAGATGGAGAATGTGCCTGACTGAGGTCTGATAAAAATACCACTTCCCCCACATGAAACCGAAGGGAACAACATTCATCGGTTGGGCTGGGAGCCCTCATAATGGCTTCCTTCTGAGGCTGGAGGCCACAGCCTGACTTTGTAGCCACATGGACTTTGTAGCCATTTGAAGATTTCCATCTATGAAATAGAACATAGACTTCCATGTGAGCTCTGCATTCAAATCATTCCTCCGCTAATGACTTGGCAAGTTATTTTACCTATCGTCTGCAAACTGGCCCTTACCTCATCGCATCTGGTATATGTGATGAGCAAGTAGAAGGGCTTCTGTCTTTACCACTGCGATCCAAAGAGTTTGTAGTAAAGCACCCACTCAGGAACGTTTGACTTCTGCAATTCTTATGACATACACAATTGCAAAGACAGCTGTTTCAGAATGCTACTTCAGTGAAATCTAATTCTGCACATTACAAGATTTTCATAAGGCATGGACAACACTACTTGGCTCTTTGACCTCAGGTCTTCTTTTGATCCATCTGCAGCTTCTGCTCCGCACACTTCTAAGCCAGTTCTAAGTACAGAGGAAATCCCTACCTGCCCATTCTCTTAGTTCTTATTTTTTATTTATTTATTTATTTTGAGACAGAGTCTCACTTGGTTGCCCTCGGTAGAGTGCTGTGGCGTCACAGCTCACAGCAACCTCCAGCTCTCAGGCTTAGGCAGTTAGTTCTCTTGCCTCAGCCTCCTGAGTAGCTGGAACTACAGGTGCCCGCCACAATGCCCAGCTATTTTTTGTTGCAGTTTGGGTGGGGCAGGGTTCAAACCCACCACCCACGGTATATGGGGCCGGTGCTCTACTCACTGAGCCACAGGCACCACCCCCATTCTCTTATTTCATCAAACTGTCCTGTATCAGCTATCACCTTTCTGGTGTAGGTAGTACCATTCATCTATACTCCTTTGCCATAATCTTTCTTCCACCTGATAAAATAATCTATTGAAAATGTCAGTCCCACTGCTTGAATGCATAAAGCCTCTGTTGGTTTCCCGTTTCTCTTTGGGTAAAATGTGAACCCCTTGCCAGCCTCCTGTTCTGCTGTTTATGTATGTGAGTTTATTCATGAGCCTTTGCATATCCCGTCCTTACTTGGGCTGCTCTTGTCCCAGGTCTTCTGTGATTCATTATTTAGGTCCCAGCTCTAAAGTGATCTCCCCAGAGAGGGCTGCTTTCCCCACCTTTTCTAAAACAAGCCCCTCTAAACATCCCTAGCACTCTTCCATCCCTTAGCCTGCACTATTTTTTTTATGCTTACCACCAACTGAAATTATTTTACTTTATCATTGACTTTTACTGTAAGCTTCAAGAGAGTGGAAGGGATGTGTTTTATTATTGTATCACACATTTATTAAACATGCCTTTCGTGGCTTGGTGCCCATCACTCTGTGGTTAGGGTGCTGGCTACATACACTAAGGTAGGTGGGTTTGAATCTGACCCAGGCCTGCTAAACAACAACTGCCACAAAAAAATAGCTGGATGTTGTGGCAGACACCTGTAGTCCCAGCTGCCTGGGAAGCTGAAGCAAGAGAATGGCTTAAGCCCAAGAGTTAGATGTTGCTGTGAGCCATGACATTACAGCACTCTACAGAGGGCAACATAGTGAAACTTTGGCTCAAAAAAAAAAAAAGTCCTTTGCTTAATCTTACAACAGTGGCCCATATTAAGGCATGCAATAAATATTACTCGAGGGATGAATGAATTTCATACACTGCCAATTCTCTGAGTGACTCCTGTTTAAGCCCTCGTCGTTCATTCGTGCTTGCTTCTCTTTAGAATTTGAGTGCATGTTCTTTATCCAGCTGCTCTGCTGTAAATGTCTATGTTTCCTTTACAAAGATAAGATTAGGTTCCTGGAACTCACAGACTACATGGAGCAGAGAGATGTAAACAACAGCCCAGGGGCAGCAAACTGGTGGGCTCTGGGCCAAATCCTGGCCTGCACACGAATTTTATTTAGTTTATATAATGTTTTGCTTGTTTTAAATGAACTGGCTGCTATCATTTTTAATTGGAAACATTTACTTTAAACACCTAGACTTCCAGCTGCTTTAAAAAAAATTAGAATACACAAATGACATCTACAATCCCTCAAGGCAACAACTGACTGGCACCAAGTTGACCTCTGGCTGGGGTGTGCCTGGTCTGTTATAGAAAGGTTCCCTCCACTCCCTGTTAATTGTGACACTGAAGCCAGCTGTCAGTTTGCATTGATCAGTATGCAGACATCTGTACTGTCTTTCCTTTTCTTTTTTTTTTTTTTTGAGACAGAGTCTCACTTTCTCACCTTCAGTAGAGTACTGTCGCATTGTAGCTCACAGCAACCTCAAACTCCTGGGCTCAAGTGATCCTCTTGTCTCAGCTTCCCGAGCAGTTGGGGGACTACAGCTGCCTGCCACAGCACCCAGCTATTTTTAGACATGGGATCTCACTCTTGCTCAGCTGGTCGCAAACTCCCGAGCTCAATCTACCCACCTTGGCCCCCCAGAGTGCTAGGATTACAGGCTCCAGCACCCGGTCTATACTTTCTTGATTCCTGCCCCCTGTGCTCATTAACATCACTGGTCTGGCTGTTGAGCTAGACTGCATGGGTTCAATAATGCTTCTCTCCTCCACTTAGCTGTGTAACCTTGCATGTGCTACTTAACCTCACTAAACTTCCATTTTTCCATCTGGAAAGAGTTAGTAATTGGGCCACAGATGTTTTGATGGTTAAAGGAAATAGTATTCAAAGCACTTAATGCAGTGTTAGGCTTATAGTAAATGTTCAGTAAATATTAGCATCACCAGATGCTTGTGAATGACACACTTAGATGTTTTATAGACCAGAGATCCATTGTTTTAGGCAAGTGACTGTATTACTTTCCTAGGGCCAAGTCACACAAACTTAGTGGCTTAAAATAACAATTAATTGTACTCTCACATTGCTGGAGTCTAGCAGTCTGGAATCAAGGGGACAGCAGAGTCACGTTCTCTCTGAAGGCTCTAAGGAAGAACCTTTCCTTGCTTGTCACTAGCTGCTGCTGGTTCCGTGCACCCTTGGCCTTCTCTGGCTCATAGATGCATCCCTCTGCCTACCTCTTCACGTGGCCTTTGCTCCATACATTCAGGTCTTCTCTTACAAGCACACCAGGGCCCATCCTAACCCAGTGTGTCCTCATCTTAATGAGGTACATCTATAAAGACCCTATTTCCAAATAATGTTCTGAGGTTCTTAGGTGGACATGAATTTTTTGGGAGGAGGACAGTATTCCAACTTAAGTAAACTTTTTTTTTTTTTTGAGAAAGAGTCTCACTCTGTTTCCATGAGTGCCATGGTGTCATCACAGCTCAAAGCAACCTTGAACTCTTGGACTCAAACAATCCTCTTGCCTGAGCCTCCCAAGTAGCTGGAACTACAGGAGCCCACCATGATGCCTGGTTAGTTTTTCCATTTTTAGTAGAGAGGGGGGTCTCACTCTTGTTCAAGCTGGTCTTGAACTCCTAAACTCAGGTGATCCACTGGCCTCTGCCTCCCAGAGAGCTGGGATTACAGGCGTGAGCCACATTCACTCTGCCTGAAGTAAACATTTTTTAAACAAAACATTTTGAAATAATTTCAGATTTACAAAAGGAGGTGCAAAAATTGTGCAAGAATTGCCATACAACATTCCCCCAGATTCCCCAAATGTCAACATTTTTACCGTACTTGCTTTATCACTCTGTGTGAGTACGTAATGTCTTTTCTGATATGTTTGAGAGTAAGTTGCAGTCATGATAATCCTTATATCTAAGTACTTCAGCGTATAGCCCCTAAAAACAACATTGCCTTACATATCCAAAATATAATAAAGTCAGGAAATTAACATGATGATCAATACTATAATCTAATGACCTATTCAGATGTTGCCCATTTTCCTACTGATGCTGTATTTTCTGGTCCAGGATCCAACCTGCAGTCATGACAACCCAGTAGTCATAATCTCTTTAGTCTCTTTTCATCTGTCTGCTTTCACGAACTTGACTCTCTTGAATAGTGTGAACTGATGGTTTTGTAGAATGTCCTTTTTTTTTTTTTTTTGTAGAGACAGAGTCTCACTTTATCACCTTCAGTAAAGTGCCGTGGCGTCACAGCTCACAGCAACCTCCAACTCCAGAGCTTAGGCGATTCTCTTGCCTCTGCCTCTGGAGTAGCTGGGACTACAGGCGCCTGCCACAATGCCCGGCTATTTTTTGTTGTTGTTGCAGTTTGGCAGGGGCTGGGTTTGAACCCACCACCCTCGATATATGGGGCCAGTGCCCTAATGACTGAGCCATAGGCACCACCCAGTAGAATGTCCATTGAGTTTGTCCTGATGTTTCCTCGTGGTTAGAGCTGGGTTTTGTGTTGTGAGCAGAAATACAATAGAAGTGATGTTGGGTCCTCAGTGCATCCATTAGGAGGCATGTGCTGTTGATTCACTCCCTTTACTGATGATATTAACTTTGATCATCGGCTAAGATGCTGTCTTCCAGTGTTTTTTACTAAAACGTTAGTATTTTTTCATTGTAATTAACAAGTATCTTAAACAGAGGAGTTGCTTGAAGACTCTATAAATATTGTTTGTTGATCTTTTGGTTTTAGAGATAGGGTCTTGCTCTGTTCCCCAGGCTAGTCTTCAACTCCTGGGACTATTGGTATGAATTACCACACCTGGCCTACAGATTGTTTTCATTTTATTTTTATTATTATTATTTTTTTTGATACAGTCTCACTTTGTCACCCTCAGTAGAGTGCGATGGCATCACAGCTCACAGCAACCTCAAACTCTTGGGCTCAAGCAGTTCTCTTGCCTCAGCAAGAGAGTCTCCCAACTAGCTAGGACTATAGGCACCTGCCAAAACACCCAGCTATTTTTAGAGATGAGGTCTTGCTCTGGCTCAGGCTGGTCTTGAACTCATGAACTCAGGCAGTACACTAGCTTTGGCCTCCCAGAGTGCTAAGGATTACAGGCATGAGCCACCTCACCTGCCTACAGATTGTTTTGAAATCATCTTTCTGCCCATTATTATAGAATCCATTGATGATTTTTTGCCTGAAACAAATGTTGAAAATGATTTCCATGGACTCATTCTATTGAGTTATAATCCATTGCTATCATTATTTTATTCAGACTAATCCAGATGTTCCCTATCTATCTATCTCTACCCCCCCCTCCCTATTTTAGACAAATTCTCACTCTGTCCCCAGGGCTAGAGTGCAGTAGTGTCAGCTTACTTCTCAGGAACCCCGACTCCTGAGTAACTGGAACTATGGGCACCCACCACAATGTCAGGCTAATTTTTTCTATTTTTAGTAGAGTTGGGGTCTTGTTCTTGTCCAGGCTGGTCTCGAACTCCTAAGCTTAGTGAATCCACCAACCATGGCCTCCCGAAGTGCTGGGATTATAGGTGTGAGTCACCAAACCTGGCCCCAGATGTGGGTAATCTCTCAAATCCTTATCTTAAATGTGGAATCCCTTTAAGATAGTTCCTATATTCTTTAAGAAGGGTATTTTTAAGACTTTCCCCCACATGTGCCTTTCCAAAAGGTTCATGCCATTTGTGCTGCTTTTTCTAGACATGTATAGCCAGAAGCCCTTGAAAGTATCAGCTTTTAAGAACATCAGCATTGACTTTAGAGAGGTCGAAATCCTTTTAAAGGTCATGATAGCCAAGACCTGGCTTCTTCTGGCTTTTCCATTTCCAGAACAACCATCCTTTTGGTCCAGGACAATTGTCCTCCGGATGAGTTTCCATGCTCCTAAAATCTGTTCTTTCCGTGCCAGAGACCTTTTATTTCGAACTCAAGTCAGTAGTAAGTACTAATGCCACTAGAGGTCACTGTTTGACCATATGTGACAGACAATCTCTTCTGCCAGCTTATTGGTAGGACTTAACTCTGAATACAGTGAGGACTTGTCTGTTTCCAAAGGAACACTAGTGTGTTTAGATATGTCCATTTAAGCCTCATTTAAGCCCTTAATCCTGACTTGAACCTTTGATAACTCTACAGGTACGTGCCTCTGTTAAACTTTGCTGGCAGAATAAAGAGAGCAATCTGTTTACAGCCGCACAATGTGCCAGATGCTGTTCTGTTTCACACATACTAACTCACTTAACATCTTTCAAAACCCTATGGAGGGAGGAACCCATGAGGTTGTGATTTTACCCAGCTAGTTAGTGGTCGAACAAGGATTCCAGCAGTTTGGTTTATAGTCCATACACTTAACCACTACACTCTGATTCAACCCACATGGTTTTGCTGGAGTCCCATTTAATCTAACCAGTCCATATCCCAGCCTGGGCTCACCAGCCTGTTTATGAAACACCCCCAAAATGAGATGTGAAATCATCAGAGATTGTTTAGAGCTCAGAGGAGTGGAAGGTGCTTACCAGGTGTGTACTACTGGGAGTCTGTCCACCGGGGTCGTGCAGATGCCCACACCTGAGCCCAGCCTGCCCTTGGTGATTGCAAGCTGGCCAGGTCTGAGGTCAATCTCAGCAACCCTGTGGCTCCACCTACCACTCCATGCAGTGTTGTGCTCAGAGAACCTGAGGGCATCAGCTTTTCCCCACCGGTAGCTCCTTCCTGCAAACGTTATCAGCTTGCTTTGGAAATGCAGCTTCAGATTAAGTCTCAAGGTGCCCGATGAAGTTTGAGACCGGCCCTCCTTGGCAGGGGTGGTGAAAGAGGCATGGGTTCTGGAGTCAGTCTTCCCTGCAGTAGAAGTCTGGCCCGCCTTCCTACTCAGTGGCCACCTGCCTGAGGCAGAATTGCTTAGCTGCAGTTTTCTCAACTGTAGGTTGGCCAGGGTAACATTTCCCTCTTGCCTTTGTGAGAATTAATGATGTATGTAAAAAGACACTGACACAGGGTGGGAGGTACTTGATACATTTTGCTATTATCACTTCCTTAAAGGCATAGCCTAATCAGCAGCAGTCAGAACAGCTGACCCTGCTGTCTCGTCCTAGGAGGATCTTTCCTTTTTCCTAATACTAGTGCCTCATACAGTCTGTGTCATTCCTTAAGCAATTAAAACACACTGTTCTGTGCTGGTAAGTGTCATTTCTTCAGCTTGGCTTAATTCTCTAGCTAGATTCCAGTCAGAGCTGGGACCTGTCCTTTATGCCTATTTGAACCCCTGGCCTTACCTAGGGGACCCCAATCAGTAAATGCTCAGTGTATAACTGTTGATGACAGATTAACTGAAGTCAGGTCAAACATATTTATGGGGTGTTTACTATGTGCCAGGCAGTGGGCCAGGCTCTGAGGCTACCAAGGTGAAGGTGAAGGAAGCCCAGCCCCTTACTAAGAAACTCTCTCCTATGGCTAGATGTTTCTGCAAAGGCCAAAAAAGTTAACATACTTTTCTGAGCATCTAATTCCCAGGGAATGGCTTTCTTTTCAAACAGGAGGTAAAGGCCAAGTGCATGGAGAGTACATGACAGGGCATTTAGTGCCCAAGGACCCCAAGGCCATTGGAGACCTCAGGGGCTGTTCCTACCACCTGCTGTTCAAGACCAGACCAGCAGCTCTTGTTCCCATCTGGGGAAACCGCTGGTGGGTGCGGAGGCAGCTTGCTGCTCTCACCAGGAGGGGTCAGTGCATGACCTACAGCAAACTTGGCCAGTGCCGGCTTCTCCTGTGAGTCATCTTAGCAATATAGTGTCTGAATGATTTGTTCTTGGGTGGAGTGGATAAAAGAGGAGAGAATGAGTCGGAAAAAATGAGAACATCTGTTGAATTCACAAGTGCCACAAGTCAGACGTTCAACCAATGTTCGACTGACTCTAAGTATTTTTAGTGCAAAGAAATAAGGTAATTCAAGGGTTTCAGAAAACAAGTGCTGTCTTGAAATATTTGAAGAAATCTTATGCATTTGCAAAAACAAAATGACTTTTTTTCTAGGAAAAGGAAGGCTTTCTGGAGTTAAAAGAAATGCAGTTTACTGACTAAACCCCCCTCTGCAACAGAATAAAGAACCTTCCCTCTTATCTGGGTTCAGGACTGTCACGCAACCCCGCTGTGGGCACTTCATAAATATTCATTGATGATGAAAATGTCGACAGTGCCAAGAAACCATTTTGTCATTTCAAGAACACTATTGAGCTGTCAGTGACCGAAGCAGGATCCTGACTGTCCTTTGCGAATCTTGAACAGGAGAGGCCCAGTTCAGCTGGTCACGTGGAATGAAGCAGAACAAGGACACGGGATTAATCTCTCCTGGAGTCTGGGGTTGTGACTGTGCTTACAAAGACAGAGCTAACTGAAGCAACGGGTGGGATTTTATAACAACCAACAACCATTCAAGCACTTGAGATTCAGCAACTTTGCCTTGTTGGAAAAAACCCACCTCATTTCACTTTGCACTGGCTGTGAAGCCCTGTGCCTATAAACAGAAGGAGTTAAAGTGTGAGCGGGGAGTGTCAGGCCACTCCAGTCAGCCTTAACTATCCCGTGACATGTCAGTTGAGCTGAGGGACATTCAGAGAGAACATGCTGAAACCAGTGCTCTGGTATGTTGCCTGATCAAGGTCTACTTGTTTTAGCCTGGGTGCACCTGGCCTTGGCCCATGTCATTTTGATAAACAGAACTGAATGCACCTCAGTAACCATTACCCGTACGCCCTGTGTTGGGCAAGTGAGGTTAAGGCTGAATTGGGCAGTATGGCTTGGAGACCTTCCATCAGAGACCGGGGCTGTGTCTGGCCTTACAGAGGCCTCTTTCTGGGTTGTAAGAAACACTTTCCATTTGCTGGTGGTTGACTCAGGCCAGAGCCGGGGACAGCCACTGCTTGGGTGTGGGTCTGGGCTATCTTAGGCCTGAAACATAGCAGTCCTATTTGCTCACACCAGCCCCCTGCACCCCACCTTCCACCCCTGCACCACTGTCACTCAGACCTTTCTCAGCACTGGAGGAGGTCATCAGGGCAGTCCCGCTGGCTCCTCTGTGCTGTTTGCAGTGACATATACCACACACCATGAGCCACTCTGCTGGGGATAGCACTACCTTCATCTGGGATCCCAGGCCTTGGGGTGGGCTCTGATGCTAACATCATATAAGGGCAGGTGGGTACTGAAACCCGTACTGTGGACTCAAAGCCCCCAGGCAGCATCGGCACCCCAGCATTCAGGGCGGGCCCCATGAAAACCACTGCACTGGGCCACAGCCGTAGCCCTCTGACAGCGTCATACACACCCCTCTTATTGTCACGTTCCCGTCACCTCCTGCACCCGCCTTATCAAAGTCTGCCCTTTCATTCATTCCTCAGATAGTGGCTGAGCACTTAGATGTGCAAGACAGACCTTCGCTGGGAGAGGTAGGCTGGCACTGTCCTCCAAATGTAAAAGCCAGAGAAGAAAAGGAGCCTTAATCGAGTCCTTGCTTTGTGCCAGAAGCTTGCTGCTTGATCTCATTTAGTTCTGCCTTCATACCTCAGAGGAAGGCCTCATTATTCCCCTGAGTACTAGATGGGGTAGAGATTATGAGCAGAGACACTGCCTGACTACTCCAAAGTCCAGCTACGTGACCCGGGTAGGCGATTGGACCTATGTACCCACGGCTATGGCAAAAAGGGAATTGGGGTATTGGGAGCATGAAAGGAGTCAATTTATGTAAAAAGTGCTTAGAATAGCTCTACAGAGTAGAGGTACAGAAGTGTTAGTTCTTGTTACAGCATTAGCTGTCATTGGTCAAAGATGAGAAAACAGGCTTATCCACTCACCTGCATGTAAAGATGGGGTTCCACTGGGCCCCACAGCAAGTACCCCCTAATTCCACTCAGCTTCTCTTTCTTATTGTAAAGCATCATCCCCTCCCAGGGTTGACAATATGTAGGTCACAGCCTGAGCCTTAAAAGAGAGTTTTAGACCATTGTGGGAGAGAATTTGGAGAACAATGTGAGTCCTACTTGGGCACCTGAAATTGTGTCCCTAAGCTGAGGATTGTCATCTGCCGGGAGAAACCCCTGACCCTTTTGGAGAGAGCTGGCCTCACAGGGCAGTGTCCTGGCACCAGCCACCTCCTCTTCTCAGAACCAGGCTGAGACCATGTGATTCTGTCTCCATCTCTTCTTGTCCCCATTTCCATCCTAGAGTCTGGGGTTTTGTTTTTTTGTTTATTTATTTGTTTTGTTTGTTTGTTTTTGTGCCGTGGCATCACAGCTCACAGCAACCTCCAACTCTTGGGCTTAAGCGATTCTTTTGCCTCAGCCTCCCCAGTAGCTGGGACTACAAGGCGCCTACCACAACAGCTGGCTTTTTTTTTTTTTTTTTTTTGGTTGTAGTTATCATTGTTGTTTGGCAGTCCCAGCCTGGGCTCAAACCTGCCACGTTTGGTGTATGTAGCTGGCACCCTAGCTGCTGAGCTACAGGCGCTGAGCTTTTTTTTTTTTTTTTTTTTTTTAAATATGGCAGAGGTAGAATTTAAACCCAAGCCTGGCTCAGAAACCCATGTTCTTTCCATTCTTATCTGGGTCTGTTGCCCCACAGTTGCTCAGACATCTATGGAAAACAGAAAAACGAGGCCTCAGTGAGTAACACGGTCATGACTTGGCCTTTGTGTGCAGTGGAGGGAGGGGACAGGAAACTGGGCCAGTGGCCAATTCTGGGTGCAGGCACATCTACGTATAACTAAGTGATCTGATGACTTGGTTTAGATGACTACTAAATGGAAAGATCACATGCACTCACCTACGTGCTGCAACAGACCACCCTCCCCACAGCAGGAAAGTGGCCAGAGGGGTCCTTGGTCAGGCAAATTAGTTTCAAGGGTGTAACATTTTCTGGAGCTGACATCATGCCATAAATCGATACTCTCTTAATTAGCTCTGTCATCTTGGGTAAGTCTCTTAACCTCTCTGAACCTTGATTTGCAAATATGTAAATCAGGGCAAGTGACCCTTACCTCACAGGGTTTTCCTGATGGTTATGAGACGATGTGTGCAGAAGTGCCAGGGCTTAGCACACAAAAGATGGTTTGTGAAAAGTGAGCTTTCCTTGACTGTGTAAGAACCCAAGTGTGACCTCACCTAGTGCTGGCCCTGCAGCGGGGGACCTGGAAGAAGTCTTTCTGCACATTTGCTCTCCTAGTGAAGAGTTGAGCAAGGAGACTGTGTGCCACTTTATTGCATGTGGCTGTCAGAAGCCCTTCTCAGGAAACCAAGTCCTGGAAACAGCAGTGCCTGTGACCGGGTGCCCCCTGCCTTCCTGGGGTCCCCTAGCCTCTGCCTGTCCGCCGGCTCATTCACCATCAGACACTTATTTTCAGGCTTGTGCTCATGGTTTCACAAGACAATATTCAGTACCATGTTGACAAAACTCCTCCGTTCTGCTATAGTGTCTAGAAGCACATAATTCCTCCAGCTTAGGAGGAGAGCGCGCGTGGAGCTGGAGGGGACGGAGGGCAAGCTTTCCTCCCAGTTCCAATGCCAGAAAGGTCCTCAGAAGCCTGGGCATGTGTGGGCTGTATGAGGAGTAAGGACATGTGTAGAGATGGACGTTCTGAAAGAATCTCTGTCAGAGGAGAAGGGTTGGAAAGTGGCTTACCAGGTTAAAGGGGCATGGGCTTCCAGGGATTAGTCAACGTGACAAGAGGGTGACTGTTGACTAGATTTATTCCACAGGTATGGAGGGGAAAGTCTTGTTTAATCTTTCCCGGCATTTCCTCTCTACTGTTGACTGTTCTCTTCACTCCGCAGGGCGGGGACCCACCCAGTATTCAACTCCACGCCCTCAAGGTAGTAGAAGGAGTGAGGGGATTGAAGTCAGAACCTGGGTTCAAGCTGTTGTTCCCACCTCTCCAGCACATCTTGGACCCCAAGTCCCTCATCTGCAAATAAGGACAGTTCCTCCTCAGGGTTGTGGCTAGCAGTTAGTGGGATCGTGTCCAAGGAAGCTTCTTGTGAAGAGAGAACGTAGCAGTTATTGGTTACTCATTTTTAATAAGCCGGAACTCTAATTTCACTCCAGATCAGCTAGTATTGTCTCAGTATCAGTAAAGGACAGCTATTTATCCAAGTGTTTTGTAACCTTCAGGAGGTTGAAAGGTTTTAAAAAACAGCAGTTCTCAACCTGTGGGTCGCGACCCCTTTGGGGGTCGAATGACTCTTTCACAGGGGTCGCCTAAATACGCCTGCATATCAGATATTTACATTACGATTCAGTAGCAAAATTACAGTTATGAAGTAGCAACGAAAATAATTTTATGGTTGGGCGTCACCACAACATGAGGAACTGTATTAAGGGGTCAAGGCATTAGGAAGGTTGAGAACCACTGTTCTCTACTATTTTAAAAGGTGGAAAAATTATGTCAAGTGCTTTGGTTTCTCACCTTTTCTCCTATCCCCAGCATCTTAGGGAAATAGAGGGACTCATAGCAAGCGGCCACCATCCGGCTGCTGTGAGGCCTCCCTGCAGGCTGAGAGGAGCAGCTGGGAGCTGAGCAGCAGGATAGGGAAGGGCGCACCTGGATGGGCCTCTGACCTTGGGTCCAGGTCTGCATCATGCACTGGGCCTTCATGGGCCTTTCCTCCATCAAAAAATACTAGAATTTATATTTTATGACTTTATTAGTATAAAAATAGATATAATCCAGGCGGGTCCATTACTATATTTTCATTACTAATAATTATTTACATCAATTAGTCATTTTTTCTTAGGGCTTTACTAGAGATGTAATAGAAATAAATGATAAGGAGCAGTTTGGCCACTAGGGGACAGCAGGAGGTCACTAGATGCATATGGGAAATTGGGTGGGGGTAGGGGGTGGCGGGTGGATTATGGGGAAAAAGCAGCAACTACCACCTCTGACTCACAAAGGGCTTTTGCTTCTCACAGTGTTTCCTCAGAGCTGTTGTGTTTGCGCTTCACAACATGAGGTCCAGGAAGCCAGCAGGTGGGGCAGGAGTTATTGCCACACAGAAAGGCCAGGGAAGGGAGGCTCCCCCAGGGAGGGTCAGTGTCATGCAGGGTCACATGGTGGCTGAGGCTGGACGTCCTGAATCTCCTGGCTCCTCCTGCAGCTCCTCCCTCTGAGCGTCAGATAACTCGGTACTCCAGGTGGACACAGACAGAAACCCAGAGTCCACAGCTCCACTGCACAGTGTTGCCCGCTCTGTCTTGCCATGACTGGGGACCAGCAGCACTGCAGGCCCCAAAGCACCCTCCCCCTTCCACATCCAGGCAGAAGGGACCCAACATTCCAGACCCCTGCCCCCACCCCGGCCTCCCTCCAGGCCAAGCATGCCTTTGTTCACCCCTTCCCAACCACATGCATTAGCCTCATAGGCGGGGGAGATGAGTGTTTGCACCCCTCTCTTGGAAACTGAGCTGTTACATCAAAGCCTACAAAAGCCCATTCACTGTACACGGGGTTCAGGAGAAAATAAGTGTTATATGGGCTTTATGTGTCGGGGGATTAGGTGCAGCAGAGAAGGAAAAGTCAGAAACAAAACCAAACACAACGCAGGGCATAAACTGATCTGATTTCAGGGAGGCAGTTTTCTACCTCCTAGGAGGAACACCCAGCATGTTGCCTGGCACAGCGTCCCTGGCACGTCTGAGAGAAAAGAACAATAGGCCTTTCTCTCCTCTGCAGCTGAACACACACCCAGGAGAAGAGGAGGCCTCTTCCTAGGAAGGCTGACTCCCCGCTTGGGCCCGACCCCGTCGGCAGCGCAGCGAGTTTACAACAGACACTTGCATTCAACTTCCTTCTGAAAAAGCAAGGGTGGGGCATGAAGCCACCTGATAAATGAAAAGCAGAACTTTCTTGCTGTATGAGAAAAAAAAATGTTCAGTTTTTGTTTTGTTTTGTTTTGTTTTAGGGGAAACACTAGATGCTAGCTGGCTCTGAAATGGTTGTAGCAAAAGGCAGCCTGGCGTGGTTCTCTTACAGAGAGCACCTTTGTGGTCCAGATAGAGACAAGAAAGTTCTGAGAATTAGCAGTCCTTGGCAAAGTGGGGCCAGGCCTGAGTGGGGAGGAGATGGCCTGACACAGGGCTTGAAGAAGTAGGTGGGAGGCCCTAGCTGCTCTGTCCCTGGAGAAATAGATGCTCCAGGGACAGATGTGACAACCACCCACTGAGCAGCACTTGTCCTCGGGTCACTGAGCAGGCAGGACTCTGTCCCCATTCACAGAGTGACCCCAGCCAGTCTGGTTAGGCAGGCCTAACCAGAGGAGGAGGTCTGTCACATGATGAGAAACAAGAGTCATGGGACTACCCATGGGACCAGGGATGGATGTGACAATCTAGTCTAGATTGTGATGACAGAGACTGAGAGGCCTGGCCAAGAAAAGGAAAGGAGCCCTCAGCAGAATGCCGGGCATTCCGGAGGTGTGGATTCCGAACCTTCCTGAGAGCCAAGCAGCCACTAGTCACGTCTGCCCCGGCAGAGCCAGCCCTGCTGCGTGCCGGAACTCTGACGGAGGATGACTGACTTCCAGAACGGAGGAGGTGATCTGCTCTGGCCCCCTCATATGGGTACTGGAAGGGACTCTGGGGAAAACAGAGTCAAGCCCCAGTGAGGCCCAACTGGTGATGTGACTTGCTGAATGCCCCACAGCGGGTGGAGGGACAGAAACGGGAAGCCCTGGTTTCCTGATTTGCGTCCCAGAGCGCTTATTGACACCACCTCGAAAATGGAAGATAAGTGCTGCTTAGAGGAGGCCCGAGGGACCTGGGGTGTCTCCCTGTGACCCGTGGGGTTGAGGGTGCAAAGTGAACTTTAAATCGGACCGAAAGATGGAGGAGCCAGGCCACCCAAAATGTGTGATTCATCAGAGTAGCTGAAAAACAAAAAAACACCATCAGCCTAAGAGGTCACATCACAGAGAAGCACGGAGGGCAGGACATTGCGACATGGCCTCTGAGGCTCCTTTAGTCTCCAGTGTACTCAGACCTGCTCGTCTGAGGCTGGAGGGGATCAGAGGGAGCCAGGGTACTGGCTTGAGAAGCACAGGCCTCTGAGGGCCTGGCCCTGACTCGTTCCCGGGGCTTCCCTGAACCTTCCAGCAGCTCTGAGTCAGCAGCCAGTTCTGTGGTTGTGGCTGGTACACTTCCCCCAGCCTTCAGTGGTGACCCAGCAGAAAGGGACAGGTTGACTCACTGCCCTGGCTGGAGCCTCCTGCCTGCACCCCTCCATGTCCCTCCTCTGCCTTTAGGGAAGCAGAGGGCCGCCTGCCTTCTTCAGGCACTTCCAGAATGCAGCCTGTCAGAGCCCCCTCAGCGCATTTTACCTGGAGCAGTTGGATTGGCAAAGATACATAGATGGCATTTGTCCTACCAGAAACTACAATTGCATTTCTCTTGAGTCACAGTAAAGACAGATTGTGCGATACTGGAGAAACATCATCTGACCACAAGTTTCATGTAATTTGGAGAAAGACTGAAGGCAAATGCTTAATGCAAATTCTTAATTTGCAAAAGATACTCATGATGGATAAGTAAGCAGGAAGAAGATACAGGTGCTGAAGAACGTGAGCACTGTACAGGGAGTTAACCTCTAAGAAAGAGAGGAAGCAGGTAGTCCTGCCTCTGGGAGTGTCAGTCCCGGCAGAGATCAGAGCAGAGTTTCACTAAGTCACCTGGATGGTGCACGGTGTCTCTATGGCCTCAACCAAACCTCCTTCGGTGTATGATTATGACAAGAGAAAGATGGTTCTGATTATAGGAAAGATAACAGATAATGGGGGTGGAGAGAAAGCACAACCAAGGCAAAGGACAGCTCTACCCATTCCTGAGGTGCCCAGGGAAGGAGAGCCCAGTGGGAACACGGAATGGGAACTTTAAAAAACTCCTTTGTTCTCCATGCCTTGGCTACTCCCCAGACCAAGGGACTCAGGATCTTTAGGGGTCTGACACAGGCATCAATATGACCCCATTATCAGGTCTGCCATTCCCAGGGAATGATTTCCAAGTGACAGGCAACATAAAAACACCACCATCTGGGCAAGAAGGCAGCATTTCTTAGCCTGCAATAAAATAACCGAGGGGTATAATTGGATAATGATAGCTAAAACTTGCCAAATGTTTATATTGTGCCAGGATTAACTTGCTCCAGACAACCACTATCTCCATCTTGTGTGATGAAACAGGCATCCCATGAAGTTAAATAATTTGTCCAAAGTCATGCCCAAGTGGCAGGGTTGGAGTTGGAACCTCGGCCCTCTGGCCTCCGAGTCCCTGCATGTGGCCTACACTATAGGACTGGGTCCACTCTGTGGACCCAGCTGGGGGCGCCTATTAACAGCCTCACTCTCTCAGGGCAGTTTTTATAGTGAACATGGAATGCAAATACAGTGCACATCACCTATCAGACTAGGCCAGCTCCCAGGATTCACCACTAATAGTTGCTATGATTTGAATGTTTTTGTCTCCTCCAAAACTCATGTTGAAACTTAATCTCCAGTGCAACAGTTCTGGGAGGTAGGGGCTAGTGGGAGGTATTTAGGTCCTGAGGGCTCTGCCTTCATGCTTATAGGAATGGATTCTCTCTCTTCTGCCTATGAAGAATAGTTTTCCTCTGGTCTGGAGAATGCAGTGTTCAGGGTACCATCTTTGCAGTGGAGACCCAGTCCTTACAGACACTAACCCTCCTGGCATCTTGATCTTCCACCTACTAACCTCCAGAATTATAAGAAATAAATTTATATTGTTTATAGATTACCTGGGTTTTGGTATTCTCTTATAGCAGTACTAAAAAAGACTAAGATAGTAGTGATATAATTTGAGCAATTCCTTTCACCCTTCTGAGTGTGTTTCCCCATTGGGAAAATTCTGTTACAAATGAGCCTTAGACAGGACTGCTGGGAAGGCTACAAGAAATTTTCCCAACACCACCAGGTACAGTGCCCATAGCTGAGGTTCAAGAAATGCTCACTCCTTTCCTCTTCTCCACCAACCTTTCCCTACGCATCCTCGGAACCCAAAAGAGCTTTTCCCAATTGCTTCCTGGGTGTCTTTGTAAACATAACTCTCTTCACAATAGGTAGACACCTTTGACAGAAGAAATAAATTCTAGGGAAATAAAGTTTTCCTGTTGGATGGAAGGAAGCATAAATGTTAGGCTTCACTGAACAGTGAGAAATGAAGGAAATCCGTGCTACTACTTGAGGGAGAGTAAGGACTGATCATGAACACGGTGCCCAGGCATCTCCCAGAGCACCTGCAGTACACCAGGGGTCTGGATGCCAGTGCAAAGGAGCTCCCCCACAGCTACAAGGTATGCTAGCCAGTAGTTACTAACAAAGAAAAGTACTTTGAAGCCTGTGAGTGACTCATAAAGTAGTGATGCGTTAGACTAGAGAGCCTTCCTTTTTGTTTGTTTGTTTGTTTTTTGAGGCACAGTCTCTCTCCAACCTCAAACTCCTGAGCTCAAGCAATCCTCCTTCCTGCCTCAGCCTTCTGAGTAGCTGGGGCTATAGGCTGGCACAACCAAGTCTAGCTAGTTTTTCTATTTTTATTAGAGATGGGTTCTCAATCTTGCTCAGGCTGGTCTCAAACTCCTGAGCTCAAGGGATCCTCCACCTGAACCTCCTAGAGTGCTGCGATGACAGGCGTGAGCCATCAACACAGGGCCTAGATACCCTTTCTTGAAGAGAGAGGGGCAGAGCCTCAGTTGCTGGCATTGGATACAATTGTGGGGAGACCTTTGGTCAGACGCTTTGCAAGTGAATGTCACCCAAACAAATGCCAAAACCAAGATTGATTGCATGTGTGTTTATAGAGAACAATGTAACCTAAAAATTGTACCCTCATATTTGACTTAATTACAAAAAAAAATTTTTTTTTAAGCAGATTGAAAGAACATTTTTGAGGTAATGTAGAATAACTAATTTTGATAACTCCCCACTTTGGGGAAGTTTGAGGGTAATCATAAAAGAAGATACAGGTACCTTTAAAAAAGGATAAATAACTTAGAGAAAGAAAAATCTGGTGGTAGGTGAGGGGAAAGGGATATATACGATGGGAACTATGCTAGGAAACCTAGGCTAAGGGGGATCTTGAGACTGAGTAGAAAATTTAAGTTCTGAGATTCATGGTAGTGTAGGCAAAAAGAATGGTCCCAGGCAGTCACAACTTTTATTAATTGATAAAACAAAGCATAGCCCTATCGGGAGGCTGAGGCAAGAGAATCGCTTAAGCCCAGGAGTTGGAGGTTGCTGTGAGCTGTGTGAGGCACGGCACTCTACCGAGGGCCATAAAGTGAGACTCTGTCTCTACAAAAAAAAAACAAAAACAAAACAAAAACAAAGCATAGCCAATCTTTATCCTAGTACTAAAGTCAAAGAGGAAATTATTTGCTTGGATTTTTTTTCTTTTTCTTTCTTTCTTTCTTTTTTTTTTGGGGGGGGACAGAGTCTCACTATTTTGTCCTGGGCAGAGTGCTGTGGCGTCACAGCTCACAGCAACCTCAAATTCTTGGGCTTAAGTGATTCTCTTGCCTCAGCCTCCCAAGTAGCTGGGACTACAGGCGGCCACCACAACACCCGTCTATTTTTTGGTTGCAGTTGTCATTGTTGTTTAGCAGACCGGGGCTGGGTTCGAACCGCCAGCTCCTGTGTATGTGGCCGGCGCCCTAGCTGCTGAGCTATAGGCGCCACACATACTTAGTCCTTCTTAAGGGTGAGGAGAGCTTTCAGATGGCCAAAAGTTACTAGTCATTGAATTGCGTTCTAGAACACACTTCATTATAAAACTTGGCCTAAAGAAAGCTCAGATTCCCTTCAGAGTCGAGGACAAACAAGGTCTTGGGGTCCAGCCCAGGTCATTTGCATCTCTGAGGGGGCCGCAGAGCTTCTGACTCCAGGACCCCATTATCCTGAACGTGCGACTTCTCCTGCCCGCCGCCCAACACCTGCCGTCTTCCCGGGTCGCTTGGATTGCTGAGCAAACACTATTTGCAAAAGTACAAGGTCCAATCTGTCAAACAAGGAAAATCAAACACCGAAGCACAGGACCAAAGGTCTGGGAGGCGCGGGCCGCGCGTGCGCAAAGGCGGAGCAGGCCGCCCGGCGGGCTCCGAGACTCCGCAGCCGGCCTGCGGCTGCGACCCAGAGCCCTTTCCCGGCTCTGCTGTGGCTTTGGGGAGGGACGGAGTGGAAGGCGGACTGCAGAGCAGGGGCGTGCAGGGACCGACTCGGCGCGTCCCCGTGGCCTCAGGCTCCCAAGCACCGGCTCCCGGTTTCCGCCTGTGGATTCCCACGTTCTGCTGGCCCCGAAGGCCCCAGTGAGCAGGGGGAACGCCTGCCAGGGTCTCGGCCGCAGCTGCAGGAGAGCAGAGAAGCCGTGCGCCGCCGCGCCGCCTGGGGGACCCGTCTGCAAGATGGGAGGACGCAAACGCTCGCCTTGCTTCCCACCTCGGAGGGCTTTGAGCGTCCCGTGGCTGCTATTAAATAACGCATTGTGATGAACCCCAGTTCCTTCTTGACTCCTTCCTAGGTTAAAGTAGGACTGACCTTCCATTGGGTTTTCTTGGTTACCCATCCCTTATCTTGACTAATTTAACTTAAACAAACTTCTTAGAATATTAAGTATCCAGGCCAGCATGGTCGCTCACGCCTGTAATCCTAGCGCTCAGGGAGTCGGGGGAGGGTGGATTGCCTGAACTCAGGAGTTCGAGACCAGCCTGAGCAAGAAAGAGACGGGTCTCTAAAAATAGCCAAGCCTTGCGACGGGCGCCTGTAGTTCCAGCTACTCGGGAGGCTGAGTTAAGAGGATCGCTTGAGCTCAAGAGTTTGAGGTTACTGTGAGCTATGATGCCATGGATGGCACTCTACTGTGTCACTCTAATGTGACTCATAATGTGAGGGCAAGAAAGTGAGACTCTGTATCAAAAAAACAATGTGTCTAATTTAAAATTTATCTTTGCTTCCCACTCCTGAAAAAAAAATCAGCTGGTCCGTGGCTTCATGTTTCTACCTTGTTTTGAGTCCCCTATCTGTGTATACAGCCCAGAGGCCTTGGGCCTTGTATGGAATTTCCCTATGGCTTTGGGGAGGGATGGAGGCAGCTTCAGAACCATCTCCATATTCTGTTCTTCAAACATTTACAACTGAGTTGATGTTTGGGGTATTTTATCCCAATTCTAAATGTTGTAAATATTAGATATTTTAACCTTTGCATGATATTATTTTCCTTCTTTTTTGTTTATATAAAAATAAGCACATAGTTGACATTTCTCCGTGTAATGTGACTCATAGATGAACTCTTTGTAATTTTATGTCCCTACATTTTTCTTTCCTTAGTATAACATAAGTGTTAATATTTTTCCACATTATTTAAAAGTCTATATGTAACTATCATTTGTAATGGCCATCTTTTCATTTGGTAGGCTACGTAAATCATTCCCCTCCCGACTTTTAGACAGATGAGTGGTTTCCAATTCATTATTAAATAACACTGCAATCAATCTCTTTCTTCCTAAAGCCTTTTTTTTTTTTTCCCTTGAAGTTTTACCAGCTTGGAACTATTTCTAGAAGAGGAATTCTGGGTCAAAGATTATGAAATTTTTCAAAAGACTTTTTGATGTGATGTCAGAAAAGTAGCACTAAAATACTTGTTGTTTGAATTAAGGATTTTACCAAATAGCCATGATTGATACCTGGAAAGGAAGATGGAAGAGTGGCATGGAGAATCTTTCTAGATCTTTAGGGCCTTGTTCTGATTTTTATATATACATATATATAGAGAGAGACATTTATATATAAATACATACATTTATATATACATATGTATGAAAATATGAATATATGAAATAATTGTATGCTTTACAGTCTCATCCCTGGATTTTTTGTTTGTTTGCTTTTGTTGTCATTGGTGTTTGGCAGGCCCAGGCTGGGTTCGAACCCACCAGCCCTGGTGCATGTGGCCGGTGCCCTAGCTGCTGAGCTACAGGCAGCGAGCTTCATCCCTGCATGTTTAAACAGCTTCCCTTATAGCCCACAATTGAGTAGAAAGCTGGGAGCACATTGGCAGTATAGGTGGCAACCATTTATTCCAAGTACAAGCTGGGGCTTCTCCAGCAGCAACTGACCCCAGGGTCATCACAATTCTGGTGACTACAGAAGTAGAAAGAACCTTAGGAATGTTCATCTACCTTCTCTTTTTATACTTGAAGAAACTGAAGCTCAGCACACCCAATACAGTGGTTCTTAACCCAGGTTGCATGTTATAATTGCTTAGGGAGATTTTTTTTTTTTTTTGTAGAGACAGAGTCTCACTTTATGGCCCTCGGTAGAGTGCCGTGGCCTCGCACAGCTCACAGCAACCTCCAACTCCTGGACTTAAGCGATCCTCTTGCCTCAGCCTCCCGAGCAGCAGGGATCACAGGCGCCTGCCACAACGCCCGGCTATTTTTTGGTTGCAGTTTGGCCGGGGCCGGGTTTGAACCCGCCACCCTCGGTATATGGGGCCGGCGCCCTACCGACTGAGCCACAGGCGCCGCCCTGCTTAGGGAGATTTTTAAAACTCTAGACTCTGTCCTCAGATACTCTGATGTAATTGGTCTGAGACATTAATATGATAATAAAAGCCCTTGGTTGATACTAATATGGATTAGGATTGCTCTGGTATAATATAGGCTTTAGAGTCACTACATTCTGATTCAAATCCCAGCTTTGCCATTTATTAGCTGTGTGATTTTGAGTAAGTTAATGACCTCTCTTCTACTGAGTCCTCAATTTGTTGATCCTAAGGTTGTAGTGAGGGTTAAATATAATAGCATATGTAAAGTGTCTTTCAAGGCTCCTGACACAAGGTTGGTATTCAAAAATGTTGGTTCCTTTAATATGTACCTGTGATCCCATAGCTAGTTGATGGCAACACTAGAAAGCCACCTGGAACTATGCTGTGCACCCAATAGACTCTCAATGAATGTTTATTAATATTCCCCAACAGCGTAATCCCTGAACATGAATATGCATGTTACTGAAAAAGTTCAAACTCTACTTTGAGTTGATATTAGAAAAATAAGGCCTTACTGTCTCAGCGACCATAGCTCAGTGGTTAGGGCACCACATAAACTGGGGCTGGTGCGTTTGAACCTTGTCTGGCCTGCTAAACAACAATGACAACAACAAAATAGCCAGGCATTGGGTGGTGCCTGTGACTCTGTGGGTAGGGTGCCAGCCCCATATACCAAGGGTGGCAAGTTCGAAACCGGCCCCTGCCAAACTACAACCAGGGCTCAAGTGATTCTCCTACCTCATCCTCCCTTGCAGCTGGGACTCTAGGGGCCCGCCCAACCCCCAGCCATTTCTTTTTGTTTGTTTGTTTAGCAGGCTTGGGCCAGGTTCTAATCCACCAGCCCTGGTGCATGTGGCCGGCACCCTAACGCTGAGCTATGGGCGCCGAGCCCTTCTTTGTGCCTTTGTCATATGAATACTATGAGGACCTGTATGGCATGACTTGACTTTAGCCAGAATGAGTCTAGAAGTGCGGTGCTGATGCAGCAGGACACGGTGATTATTAAATACTTACTAAGCACTGTTCTCTGTCCAGCCCTAGGTAGAGGCGTTGTGAGAAACATAAAGCCCTGGGCCTTTGGGGGAGTAGCTTGGAGTCTAGCTAGAAGAGAGAAATCTCATATGTGAAGAATGACTAGGGACCAATTTCTACCTAAGAGCTGTGATGAGTCCAGCCCAAATGACTCATGCAAGAAATAAATCGGAACATTTAAGAGATTACAATCATGGAGAAATGGAAGGGGTTGAAATTCAATTTCCTGTCTCTTAGCACTTTATTTCTCTTCAGTCTCTGACACAAAGTCTTGGATAGTAATAACCAAAAACAAAACTGTTTCTAGCTAGATGGACCCAGCTATTTTCTTAACAGTGCATCACAGCCCTTTGTTCATGTGCTGAACCCCCAATTACTTTGTTCAGTTTCCAGCAACTTTTTGTAAGCTCCAGGCTTCCCCTCACCGCTGTTTGGACCTTGTGTGCCTCAGACAGACAGCTCTTCACTGTGTGGAGGACACACACAGAGGGGACAGTATGAAAATGGCAGTGTAGGAAGCGTGGCAGCAGGAATGCGAGAGCTGTGTCATCTCACGGATGGTCTCTGGGGGGCAGTTCTGGGTGTGAGTTCCAACGCTAGGCTGGGGTGGGAAGCAGATGACCGTGGTGGGCTTTTTTGTCTGACCCCATCCTAAGTGCAGTGCCCCAAGTCCTTTAGTTACCCACTTGTAACACAGGAGCAGGGATAGGAACAACCGTGGCAGTCCATGTAGCAAACCACCAAAGCAAAGCTGTCTGGATGATAAAGACAGAAGGGGAAGTTTCAGAAACTCACCAGGAAAGGGTTTCACAAGAGCTGCCTGTGAACACATTGATTTGGAAAGTCTCCGAGCATTGGAAATGATTTCCTTAACAACAGAAAGAAAATTGACCAGGGCGTGAGTGTCTCAGTCATTTTTCAGATGAGTACAGCAGCATTGCCAAGAGAAAGAGATCGTCGCTATAGCCCCCCAGGGTTTTAGCCCTCAGCCCAGTTACTGCCTCTGTCATCTTGGACAAACCATCCATCTCCCACCATCTCTATTTATCCTACTGTAAAATGAAGGGTTGCTCTAGGTAAATTGCTTCCTGGCTGGAACATTCTGGATTGAATGTAAGCCACCTTGAGGGTTGCTAAATTATGCCTTGCTCCACCCAGGGAGATGTGAGTTTGTGCAAGAGATGAATAAAGCGTAGTCATCAACTTTCTGATGAAGTGGGGTTCAGGCACCTCCCTGCGCCTGCTGTGCCGAGAGTCTCTTCCACAGGGAAGAGAGCTATTTTGAAGTAGGGCTGATTAGAGATAAAGGTGTTTCATTTCTTTACCAGCCTCTGGCCCTGACTCACCCGAAGTTCTTGGGTTTAAGGCTTAACCCTTGATGGATGGATGTGAGCTAACCCCCCTGCTTGCTGATGAAAATGGCACCTGGTACACGGCTTCTCAGCCCCAGCTTTATCAGTGTCAATTAAGAGCACTCTTTGACTCTCCTTGCTTGGAGAGCTTTGCTGAAGCACAGCCCTTGCTTGTAACCTCTCTCCTCGACATCTCTTGTTTGCCCTTTCCTGTTGTTCAGTCTCCTGAGTTATATAAAGGGGAAGGTAGGCACAGTAATCCTCTTAGCAAAAGACATCCGGCCATCCCTGTTAGGTAGAGGGATGGGAGGCACTGGGCAAGGCTGTGAAATACTTCTGCATGGAAAAGTCCAGAGCATAAATGCCACAAAAGGCCACAATAGTTATGCTGTTTTGAAAGCCAACAAAATTACACTATAAAGCATGGTTATTCTAAGGTTTTAATTCAAAAACATTTTTTATTAAGTCATGTATACATAGATCATGAATACATTTATGCCTTTGTGGATTCAATGGGTTGATTATTTGTACAAATTATAGTGGTTACATCCTACTAATTAACATAGCTTTCACCTCGTTTACTTAATCACAGTGTTAGATGTTTGTGTTCAATACTTGATAGATTTGACTTGTACTTTTGCAATATCCTCCATAGGTGTGGTCCCACCGTTAACCCTCCCTCTATCGAACCATCCTTCCCTCTTTCATCCTGGGCTATAGTTGTGATTGATCTCTCATATGAAAGTGTGAGTGATTATAAATTGGTTTTATAGTAGTACTGAGTACACTGGATATTTTTTTCACTCCTGAGATACTTTACTGGGTGCAAGGAACACAGAAGAATGAGACCTGGGCCTGGCCTCCAAGAGATCTAGGTTGGGCCCCGCTCACCCACAGTGACAGCCACTGGACTAGGGTGGCCACCACCCAAAACTGGGCTCTCTGGGTTGCTGAGGGGTGGCCCAGGGTGCAGTGTTGCAGGGGAGCTAGGCTGTGTCTCCACTTTGGCCTCCTGGTTCCTAAGCCCCTGTCTTCTCATGGGGAGTGTTAGTGTCAAGCACATCTTCTTCCAGGCAACACAGGAGTTCTAGAAGAATATTTTCCAGCTCCATCCATGTAAACATAAAAGAGGTAAAGTCTCCATTTTTTTTTTAATGTTGCATAGTATTAGAAATAAAAACAAATCAGGAGGTATCACGCTTTCAGACTTCAGACTATACTATGAATCTATAGTGATCAAAACAGCATGGTACTGGCACAAAAATAGAGAGGTAGATGTATGGAACAGAATTGAAAACCAAGAGATGAACCCAGACACTTATTGTCATTTGATCTTTGATAAACCTATCAAAAATATAATTTGGGGAAAAATTCCCTATTTAACAAATGTTGCTGGGTGAATTGGCTGGCCACTTGTAGAAGACTGAAAGTAGACCCACACCTTTCTCCTCTAACAAAAATTCATTCTCACTGGTTAAAGGACTTAAACTTAAGACATGAAACTATAAAAGTTCTTGGAGAGAATGCAGGGGAAACACTTGAAAAAATTGGCCTGGGGGCAGTGCCTGTGGCTCAAAGTAGTAGGGCACTGGCCCCATATACTGGGTTCAAACCCAGCCCCGGCCAAAAACTGAAAAACAAACAAACAAACAAAAAAAAAAATTGGCCTGGGAGAATACTTTATGAGGAGAACCCCCCGGGCAATTGAAGCAACATCAAAAATACATTACTGGGATCTGATCAAACTAAAAAGCTTCTGCGCTGCCAAGAACATAGTAAGTAAAGCAAGTAGACAGCCCTCAGAATGGGAGAGGATTTTTGCAGGTTATATTTCTAACAAAAACTTTTTAATCAACATTTTTAAAAAATACAATGTTGTAAAATGATTGCGTTTGGTGGGGGAGTTTGAAAAAAAATTATTTCCATCTTGGTGAGTTACCTTTGATTGATTTGTTTGTTTGTTTGCCTTGGCAATGTTGAAAGGACCATTGTGACACATGACAGGACAGGACTGGGGACTGTGGCCTGAGCCGTGCTTGATTTTATACAGTTACTTTCTTCCTATCAAGCTGGATTCAGACAGACGTTTTGTTTTGTTTTTGAGACAGAGTCTCACTTTGTTGCCCCCAGTAGAGTGCTGTAAGTGTCAGAGCTCACAGCAACCTCAAACTCTTAGGCTTTGAGGTAAGAGAAACGTTTTCTCTTACCTCAGCCACTGAGTAGCTGGGACTATAGGCGCCTGCCACAATGCCCGGCTATTTTTAGAGACGAGGTCTTTTAGGTCTCTAAAAGAGCTGGTCTTGAACTCGTGAACTCAAGCAATCCGCCTGCCTCAGCCTCCCAGAGTGCTGGGATTACAGGCGTGAGCCACTGTGCACGGCCCTCAGAAAGAAGTTTTAAAATTGACCCATATTTCAAAGACCCTTGAGAGAGTTCACCTCTTTTAAAAAATGTGCACCAAACCCCTTTTTTTTTTTTTTTCCAGGAAGAGCAGAGGCAGCTGCCTTTATTGGCGGTCACGGGCCAGCTGACTTTAATCAAAGGCCACACACTTGATCTTGAAGTCACCATCAGCTGCCATGTAGTTGACGGCCTCCAGGTTGAGGCGGTTAGGGAACTTGAATGTGTAACCATCTGGCAGCTTGACAGTCAGGTCTGCCTGGTCAAAGCTGATGCACACCTCCGCGACACTTCCAGGCTGGAAGGGAAAGGCAGCCTCCCGCTGCCCAGCTCCCCAGGCCCCGCCGTCCTTGCTGTTGCACAGGATAGTATTGGCATCCCCGTGGGCATCGAAGTGGGGGTTGAAATGCAGGCACAGGTTGTTGCTGTCTTTGCCCAGGTTCAGCACAAAGCTCGTGGCGTTGGGGGCCACCACGCCCCGTACTCTGAGGCACTCCCCCCAGGTTTGAGATTCAGGTTGCTGGCGACCAGACCACAAGCCATGATTGAAGCAGGAGGATGTGAAGATCTGAAGACTCCACCCGACCAAAATCCCTTTCTAATGAGAATAATCACCTCTCTGTTTTGAAAGTTAAGATTTTTGAATTTTAAGTTTTCTTTAGTAAGGACATAACCCTATTTGCAAACACTATTTTTGAGAGAGCTATGGAGTCTTGAAGACCCAAACTCTCGGGAAAATTATATTCACTTTTTGAAGTTCTCTTTCTTTACCTGTGAAAATGGGATTGTAGGTTGTCAAATTAGCAGCCAAGGAGCTGGGTGGTATAACGAAGAGAGCCCCAACTGGGCTGAGGAAGCTGAGTTCTAGCTTTTGCTGTGTTCCAACCAGCTGTGAGACCTTGAGAAGTTTCCTTAGTTCTCTGGGCCTTAGTTTCCTCATCTATAACATGAGAAATTTATAGAAAGTGATCTTTCACTTGATGCCTGTAGCTCAAGTGGCTAAGGTGCCAGCCACATACACCTGAGCTTGTGGGTTTAAATCCAGCCCGGGCTGTCAAACAATAATGACATCTGCAACCAAAAAATAGCTGGGCGTTGTGGTGGGTACCTGTAGTCCCAGCTACTTGGGAGGTGGAGGCAGGAGAATTGCTTGAGCCCAGGAGTTGGAGGTTGCTGTGAGCTGTGATGCCACAGCACTCTACCCTGGGTAACAGCTTGAGGCTCTGTCTCAAAAATAAAATAAAATAAAATAAAAATAAAGTGATCTTTAAGTCCCTTTCAATTCTTCTATTTTAGGATTTAAGCAACTTGTTTGGAAGTAGTACAAAAAAAAACAAAAGACCCTGATTCCTAAAAAAATGGAAAAACCCAGGTGGGCGCTGCAGCAAGCACCTATAATACCAATGGCTTCTGGTGGCTGAGGCAGTGGGGCACCCACAGCCCAAGTCTGAGGTTGCAGTGAGCTATGATGCCATTGCACTCTGCTCAGGACATAGGGTGGGGCTCTGTCTCAACAACAACAACAACAACAACAACAACAACAAACAAAAAAGAAGAAGAAGAGAAGCCGGTAGTATTAATTTCAAAGTAAGTTATGGAGCAGTTTTGGGCACCTGTGCCATCTTGGTGCTATGCTGTGTCTTGTGTAGGATATGATATTGTTCAAGCATCCATTTGTTCAACACACACTTAAGAGCACCTACTGTGTGCCAAGCACTGTACTAAGCATCAAGGATACATATATGAATAAAACTCGGCACCAGCAGGGAGCTCAGAGGAGATAGACTCATGAAAACTCCTTTTTTTTTTTTTTGAGACAGAGTCTTACTCTGCTGCCCAGACTAGTGTGCTACAGCATTAGCATAGCTCACTGCAACCTCAAACTCCTGGATTGAAGTGATCCTCCTGCTTCCGCCTCCCATGTAGCTGGGACTATAGGCACCAGGGACTATTGTCCAGCTAATTTTTCTATTTTTTGTAGAGGGGGGGTCTCGCTCTTACTCAGGCAGGTCTCAAATTCCTGAGCTCAATCAATCCACCTGCCTTGGCTTCTCAGAGTGCAGGATTCCAGGCCTGAGCTGCCACACCCTCCCTAAAACTCATTTTTTAAAGGATAAATAATTTACATATTTAATCCTTAGATCTATAGATTCTTAATTACCCAGTAATATACCAAAGACATTTTATTTCTTTTCTTTTCTTTCTTTCTTTTTTTTTTTTTAAGGCAGAGTCTTACTTTGTCACCCTCCCAAGTAGCTGGGACTACAGGCGCCCACCACAACACCTGGCTATTTTTTAGAGATGGGGTCTTGCTTTGGCTTAGGCTAGTCTTGGATCTATGAGCTCAGGCAATCCACTCACCTCAGCCTCCTAAGTGCTGGGATTATAGGTATGAGCCACTGTGCCTGGCTTCAAAGACATTTTCACTTCACTCCTTAGATGATACATATATAATATATATATATATTTACATATATATATATTTAAAAGACTGTGTCTCACTATGTTGCCCAGGCTGGTCTTGAACTTTCAGGTACAAAAGATCCTCTCACCTAGTCTCCCAAGTAGCCAGGACTATAGGCACATCTCGTGGCACCTGGCCTCACCACTTAGCTTTTACCTTATGCCTCAGAGTCACTGGTGGAGTTAAAGCCAGGGTTCCCTAGTGATTGCTTTTTAAACATTATCATAGAAATTTTAAATATGAAAGAGAGATAGTATACACAGAGAACCCCTGTATAAATAGTACCCAGTTTTAATAATTACCAGTTTGTGACCAACCTTGTTTAAACCGTAACTTTTCCCAACTCCAGATTATTTTGAATTCAAGACATCATAACATTTCATCCATATTACTATAAAACAAAGGTTTTCTTTAAAAGATCATAACTATACTGCTGGCAATGATTTCCTTTTAGATCTGCAGTTTGATAATACAGGTGTTTTCCTTTGTAAAAAATTCTTCAGTTGTGCACATATGATTTGCTCACTTTCCAGCATATACATTATACTCACTCAAAGGATCAAACTGAGCATCGCACCTAAAAACAGAAATTCTTTAATAGTAAGTCTCCAAATAGTGCTGAGTGATTTTTTTTTTTTTTTTTTTTTTTTTGTAGAGACAGAGTCTCACTGTATCGCCCTTGGTAGAGTACTGTGCCATCACAGCTCACAGCAACCTCCAACTCCTGGGTTTAGGTGATTCTCTTGCCTCCGCCTCCCAAGTAGCTGGGACTACAGGTGCCCGTCACAACGCCCGGCTATTTTTTGTTGCAGTTTGGCCAGGGTGGGTTTGAACCTGCCACCCTCAGTGCATGGGGCCGGCACCCTACTCACTGAGCCACAGACACCGCCCAGTGCTGAGTGATTTTAAACAGTGTGGAGACAGGCATGGGGCATGTGGCATGATGAGAGGGAGGGGCACCTCCATTGGCTTGGAGTGGGGCTGGGGACACAGCTGGATCCCTACGCAGTCCCTGGACCACTTCCGTCCCAGAGCTGTCTGCCTGTGGCAGCCGCAGAAAGAGCTGAAAAAATGAACCTTTCTGGGACCAAACATGGGGCAGCTTCTGGGAACACTCTTGCTGGACACTTGGAACTGAGACAGAGCCTTCTCAGGATTAGCAGGGTACCATGGCTACTGAGTGCAGATGATGACGGATTTCCCTGTCTGCCCACAGAAGGCCACGTCTGGTGCTTAGCATTCTCAGAGCTGTTCTAGGATGGGCCCCTCCATGCCAGGCCCAGATCATGTGGGTGACTCAAGTCCCACCCTGGACACACATGTGGCCCTTCTGAGCAATAAGATGGAAGAGGCAAGAGAAAGGACTTATTTCCTGCTGAGTTATTTTCCTTCAGATGCACTCCTGTGCCCTATTACTTTTGTTTGGAATCCTTGAGAAGGGCTTGCTGCTTGTTTCTACCCCTCCTAAGTCTGTGTGTGTTTTTGCCACAATCAGGTGTTTTGTGCCTCCCCTGCACCACCAACACCCCTGCCCTTGGCTTTTTCAGCCACTAGTCCTGTCCATGCTGTGCTGGCAGCTCCCTGAGGTTTTTATTCCCTGCTGACTATTCCCGAAGGCTCAGCATCTCTGCTTGAGGCTGCCTGGGGCCCCCTCGAGGCTGACCCCTCATGACACCAACCCCTGGTGCCACTAGAGCTCTGACCTCCAGGGCAGATGGACCTAGGGGCACGATTCGGGGAGTGCCCTTACCGTCTAACTAAGCCTTGAGAAGTGTGAGCTTTTGTTTTGAGTCTTTATTTTATCATTTTTAAAACCGTCTGTTGCAGGAAGTTTGAACTTCCGCAAGGCATTCATCACGCGGCTGCAGCAGCCACCAGCTCTCAGCCAGCATTGTTCCGCCCATGTCCTCACCTCTCCCCTTTCTCCCACATGTCTCCTTCAGCACCAGAATTGTTTCAAAGCGAATCTCAGGGAATCTATGTTAATTTTTAATATTGTAGTTATTTCCGAATGGTAATATTGACATGTCTCAAATTCAAAACGTACATGAGGCTAAAAACAGAAAATCCGGCCTTTCCCTCCCTGCCCCTGCCCTACCTCCCTTGTGGTAGATAAAAACGAATGTCCCCAATATTTTGTGGCTCTTCCTGTTAAGAAATGGACTCTATTTCTCTACTTTGAATTGGGTCTTGGTCATGTGAATTGCTTTGGCCAAGGGACTTTGGCAAATATCATGCAAGCAAAAGTTTGAAAGTGCTTTGGGCTTGCTTTCTGGTCCCAGGGAGCTCTGGTGTCCCTTGTGAGGAGGCAGGACTAGCCTCCTGGAGGATGAAGCCCATGTGGGCAAGCCCATCCCAGGGCCACTGAGTGAGACACCCGCTCAGTGTGAACTGGATAAACGGGGGTTGATTTAAGATACTAAGTTTGGGTGTCCAGCACCTGCTCAGCTCCCACACTCTGGGAGGAATAAAATATCATAATAGTACAAGTACGTAAGTAAATATCTCCTCCTTCCCCTGCTCCTCCATCCATTCTTAGAAACAAATGTTGAAGCACAGTTCTGATCCTAGCTGCATTTGGTGGATATAGCAATGTCTTTTTTTTTTCTTTTTGAGACAGTCTCACTCTGTCCCCCAGGTAGAGTGCCATGGCATTGTCATAGTTCACAGCAACCTCAATCTCTAGGGCTCAAGCAATCCTCTTGCCTCAGTCTCCCAAGTAGCTGGGACTATAGGTGCATGCCACCACACATGGCTAATTTTTCTATTTTTAGTAGAGAGATGGGTCTCACTCTTGCTCAAGCTGGTCTCGAACCCATGAGCTCAGGCAATCTGCCTGCCTTGGCCTCCCAGAGTGCTAGGATTACAGGCATGAGCCACTGTGCCTGGCCTCAAAATGTCTTTTGGAGAGCATCCCCTTCAGTGTGGGGGGTCCTGTGTTTGAAGTACGCTGTCATATGCACTGACCGTAAATTATTTCATCAGTCCTTTATTTACAGGCATTTAAATTGATCCCAGTCTTCTGGTCTTTTAATGAACAACCTTGCACCCAGCCATTCAGCACACATGTGAGAATTTCTGCAGGATGAATTCCTAGCTGTGGCTCCCAGGGCAAGTGTGCAGTGAGGTTGCAGGGAAGGAAGCGCCTCTGTTCCTCAGGCTTCCCTTCTCTCTCTGGTCCCCAGATGTCCAGCTGCATATTCCCACACAGATCTGATTTGTCTCTTTTGCTAACAACAGTGTAACTGCCAGTCCTGAGCTTGAGCCCTGTGGCTTTGCCTAGCTCCCCCAGCTCTCTACCACCCCGTGGAGGCCTGGCCTATTGGGCGCCTGCCGGCTCTGGCTCCAAGTCTACACGGTGAAGAGTGGTCTGACCCTCCCTTTTTTCCAAGCCCTAGAATGTGAAAACACCAATGTGAGACATTTCTGAACTGCACAGCTACGATTCTGGAGACACTTGAAATAAGTTCTCATTTTCTGACAGACACTCACTCACAAGCCCGATAAATGCAGAAGGCCCAGTGCAAACAAACAAGTGGCTAGAGCTGACCCCAGCAGGACAGAGGGACCCCTGTGGAATGAATTCTAAATGAAACCCCGGCCAGGCCCACCGCACCCAGGCCATTAACCCCAAGGAGTACTCAAGCTGACAAACCCAAACACAGCAGAGGCGCAGTGTCAGAGAAGTGTCCCTTCCCATCAGGGAATGGGTTATACAGAGCAGCTGTACCGGCGCCCAGGTGCCATGGCCAAGGGTCCACGTCCACCTCTTGGAAACTTTCACTTCCTATTTCAGCCCCCTCCAGACCCACTTCCTCAAAGACTGGACTCAGCTGGACCTTCTCATCCCCCGGGAGGAAGACAGTTCCTTGAGGAGACTAAATCCCCATCATGACCTATTGCCCTTTGTCTGTGTCCCCACAAGGACTGGGCTGTGGAGGGTTTCTCTCTCTCCCCAGTGGCCTCCTCCCTCTCTCCTGCTTGGCAGAGTCCAGCATCAGCTCTGTTCTTTGTCAACACTTACGTAAACCTCACCCTTCCTCCCCGACTCTGTGCTGCATGGCTCTGCTCGCAGACCCTGTGGTTACTCCTGATTTGTCAAGTGACCACCGTGTCTGGTCCCAGGGGTGCCTGGCCCCTCTCTGACACTGAGGAAGGGGCCTGGGTGGGGAAAATCCTGGGCTTGGAGTTCCCAGAGCAGGGGAGGCGATTCTGTCCACACCTGATAAGGCTGACGCCAGAGGTGAGGTCAGAACTGGGTGAGGAGCCGGCCAGGCCCAGGAACAGATAACCTGAGGATGCTCTGGGTCCCTAGCAGCTCTCAAGAAGGAAAATACCTGCAAGAGCAAAAAAGCAAACTCTGGGGAAGGGGGAGAAGGGAACAGGGTGTGGAGACAAGGCCTGTGAGGGGATACCTGCAATGCAGCCCTGGCGCCTTGACCAGAGGGTCTCCTAGGGGCCTCCATCTGCCCACACTCACTGCCTTTATCTCCAAAGCTGCAGACACCCAGGAGAATTTTATCTCTCGCTTTCTGTATGTCAGATGCTTGAGTTGCTGGAGCCTTGCTCATTGCCATGGGTTTATTTACTCCCTGCCTACGTCCCTCACTCCTGCAGGGTGTGGGCAAGGATTTTCTTACAACCTTTATCAATCTTCCCACTTAAAAATAGATCTTTAATAATGCTTGTTGGTTCAGGGCTTGCTAAATCATGACTCCACTCCTTGGGTGAAATTTAGTTTGGATGGTAACGATGGCCACCATTGATTAGGCAACTACTGCGAGGCAGACATCGTGCACCAGCTGCCCAATTGAACCTCTCTGCAGGGTAGGCCTCCCCTCCACTTAGTGGGGAGAAGATGAAGTCTCAGGCTAAGGGTTCCTGCTCATGCAACTTCTAAGAAGCCAAGCCAGGATTTAAACCCAGACTCCAGAATTCGAGCTCCGTCCCCTTAGCACTCAAATTCTGCTTCCAGATCAAGAAGGAAAAACACCAGGCTCAGAAGCAAAACACGACTGGGCACCAAACTTGCTCTCCTGCTGCTCATCTTTGTTGGTTGTAAGCCTGCGATGGGCACCATGTGGCGGGCAGGCATCAACTCCCCTGTGAACAAGTCCGCAGCAGGAGCCGGTGCACACTTGGTTCTGCACACACCAGCTTCTCCCAGGAGGCTCATGGGGTGGGGGAATAAAAGGGGGCAAACCTCTGTTCCCCTTTCCTGACCGCAACTGTGGCTTGCTGTACCTCAGTGAGATGGAGGCTCATGCAAATGTTGGCTGAGTATTTCTAAAGCTACGTGAATAGCACTAAAATGATAACAAAAATAATTGTAACCTGTCAGATTCTTTACCTTTATTCTAATTGCAAATCTTTTACAAACTGTGTGACCATGGGGCAAGTTGGGTAAGTTGCTTAACCAAAGGGATAATTAATATCTGTACTGTGCTAGCGTTCCTGTGCCTAGCACAGTGTTTGGCACCTAGAACGGCCTCAATAAATGTTTGATGCTCAAATGAATGAGATGCAGGGATTGTTCTATTATGTTACATCTCCTATAGCAGCTAGCATGTTTTGGACTGGTGTGTGATTAATGAACATTTCGATTTTGAGATTATCTTTATAATTAAAAATAAGGACAGACTCGTCCTTGCCTTCCCTCTGGTGCATGGAAAGCATTGTGGCGGTTCTAGGGGTGCCCAGGAGGGAATTTGCACTTGGCTATGGAAGAGATGAACACAGGCAGGGAAAAAATGACACAAATCTAAATCTGTCCCACTAAAAAAAAAAAGAAAAGAAAAGAAACACTAGCTCTACTTACACATGGAGAAACTTCTGTTAAGAGAGCCTGTGATTTATGGCATGGGCCCATGGGGAGCTGTGGTATTGGAATTAATAGTAAAGATCTGTTAATTCTCTGCCTTTGCCCAGGCTTTCATCCCAGGCGTGAGAGGCAATCCTGCTGTCTCTGCTCCAGATAAATCAATGATAATCTTCAACCCAGTGAGGGGCAAGTCATGGGGGAGTACTCCTGTGTCAAATGCACAGCAAAAATGAGATTTCTTGGAATCCATTCATGAGAGGCTCTGAATTTGCCAGATTGCTTGCTGAACCCAAAATGCTGCATGCAAATGACCACCTTGACTCGGCTGTTTCCATGAATCCTGTTTTCCCTTCAGCCATGGCTGACATTCCCCAGGCACACGGTGGAGGTAGGGCTTCAGTCCCTCTGCAGTATTTCCAGTACTGGTCACTGTCTAGTCTGGCCTGTTCACCATGGACTGCTCACTCCCTAGCACTGACTGTGCCTCAGCGTGAGCGGAGCAGGCTGGGGGTGGGGTGCATATGGCCTCTTTTTCCTTCTTGGTGCCTCTTCTGGGGCAACTTGCAGGTAAGAGAACTTTTTCTCCAGCCTTCTGTTCACTCATCCATTTGTTTATTCTTTTCTGTATCCATGGGCTTATTTATGATAAAACACACAAATGGAGTCTCTATTGCACGGGAAGCATTGTGGTGGTTCTAGGGGTGTTTAGAGAGGGGAAATTTGCACTTGGCTACGGAAGAGCTGAACGCAGGTAGGGGAAAAAATGACATGCATCTGAATACCACTAACACCCAAATACTAACAGGGATTATCTCCAGCTGGCAGGTTGATGAGTGGTTTCTACTTTCCTCTTTTCTTTGTGTATATTTCCCTCCAGTGAGCACATATAAGTGTTTGTATAATAAAGGGCATTCAAAGGTGAGTCCACGGTAAACGGTGCTCAGTGCTCAGGGAGGAACACGTGGAAACGCTGGCCTGGCCGGAGGAGAGGTGGGTGTTATTTCCGGCCCAGGTGGAGTTGAAGAGGTGTTTGCAGAAGGTCTTTGTTGAGTTGGGCCTCCCTCGAGGAAGGAGACCTGGGGTGGGGGGACGTCTGTGGGATTGATTGTTGGCCACAGCAACCACCTGCTGTGACTTTGCCCTTGTCCTGTCCTGCCTGTGTAGCAGCGGGCATTTGACCAAGCCTAGCCTCGAATCCTCACCTGGCATTTTCTGCTTTAAAGCAGCCGTACCCTTGGTGAAAGCCCGCCAAATTCAGGAACTGCATGGATGTGTGTGTTGGTGGGGAGGGATTCCCCGGTATGTCATGAGAGAGGATGAAATGGGCACCCGCAGGATGAGTGGGGATAAGAGGTGGGGGTGGGAGATTCTGGTGGACTCTGAGCCCCTGACTCCAGCTGTGGGATCTCAGCTGTGTCCGCTGTGGCCTAGCTCAGAGGAGCTGGGTTCTGAACTTGCAACTGGTGTACCCTCTCTCAGACAGCTGTGGCTAAGTGGAGAAAGGCAGCAGAGGACATGTGCGGGGAACAGCTGAATAGTTCATTGGGCTGGAGAGTGGGAGGGAAGGGTGTGTGAGTACTGGCCGTGGGCTATTGTGTAGTCAGTGATCGGGGGGTCTGGATTCAGATTTCAAGGGGGATTGAATCTTTACCCCTCCTACAGCAGCTCATGCGTCTTCCAAAAGGTAAAGCTCTATGACCATTTACCAGGACTGAACTGCCTCCTCCAACGTGCACCCCCACAGAAGCTGTGGGTGTAGTAAGAGTGAGTCCTATGCCAGGAGCTGGCCTGGAATGCCAGAGTTCCTGCCCTGGCTCTGTGGCCACTTGCTGGCTGCCACTAAAGGATTGCCTTGCCTCTGGGCCTGTTGTGGACAGAATGGGAGCTGAGTGCTTTCTGGCTGGCTCAAGGATGCTGTTGAGGAACACAGTCCTCTGGGTGAGAAGATCTTACCTTTTTTTTTTTTTTTTTTTGCAGCTTTCGGCCGGGGCTGGGGTTGAACCCACAACCTCTGGCATGTGGGGCCGGCGCCCTACTCCTTTGAGCCACAGGCACGGCCCCCGTTTTTGCTCTTATTGGCTTTCAGCACAGGAACTGCGTCAGAGAACAAGGATTTTTTAGCCAGTCTTCTGTGACTTAACTTTTCACTCACCACCTGTGATGCAGAGGATGTTAGCTGACCAAGCAAGTGATTGAGCTCCAAGGAGGCTGGCACTTGACAGTGCCTGGCCTCGTCCGGATGGGCATTTCTTCAGGGGGGTAGGGGTGCACCTGGCTTTGGTCCTGGAGGGCTTATTTAGAACAAAAGAGATTGAAGTAGTTTAAAATAATTATGAGCAGCTCAGCTCTATAATTACCTGTAATCATCATCATCATCATACAAAAAGTAATACCTTCAGCCTGCTCCCTAAAGCTTGCAGTGAATGCCACCTGTTCTCTTGTCCTCCTCATCGCCATCCATTGAAGTAGGCAGAGCAGATGTTGTGGTGAGCAAAGGACACTAGGCCTGGGGAAGTGGAAGCCCTGGGGCCTCTTGGGTGGTGGCCACGCTACAGCTGGACCTTTTGTCCTCTGCTACCTGACTTCTAGGACATTATTGTGGGACATGACTCATGAGAGCTGTTATAAAGCCAAAGCCTCTTCCGACCTCATTTATGGCCATGATGTTCAGACTTACCACATGTCCCAGCACCTCTCTGAAGAAGGAAGAAAACACCTACTTCTATGAGCACCTGTTCCCTGCCAAGCTCAAAGCTAAGCACTGAGGATTCAAAAATGAACGGACACAGTGTCTACTCCCCAGGAACTCCATCTATTGCACACTTGCCCTTGCTTAATTAAATCTCCCATGTGGCATTGAATAGAATCACCATCCATAAGATCCCCAAAGGTGACACTGCCACTCTGCTATGACTTTTGTATCCCAACAGAATCCTGCAGGGCTGCATCTATTGAAAGAAGGCACACTTCTCCTAAAACTGGGGATGGATAGTCAGGAACAAGGAGCAAAGAAGAAAAACTTTATGCAAATGGTAAAGGTATTTACAGCTCTAGGATGAGAGGGGCCTGTTGGTTTGGGATGGAAGTGTTTTCAGGGAAGAAGTTGGGAGGAACCTGCTAGACAAAGGCTGAGGGGCTGACAGAGATTTGAAGAGGCAGCCTTGACAACAGGCCTACCCCCACAGTCAGATGCTGGAAGGAAACCAGATGCCCATTCTTTGAACACATAGCAGTTGAGGTCCCATTTCTGCAGGTGGGGAGTTTCAGACCACACTCTAACCCAACAGCAAATCATTTTCAGAATTGATATGGTAGAATCTTAAGGGCAGAGGCTTAAAGCCCCAAACAAGTTTGACAATAGGGATTCCTGTCACTAAAGCCCAAGAAAAACTTTTTAGCATTTTACCTCTTTCTCTTGACTGGGCCCAATCATGTCTTTTTCTATGAATAGAAAAAAGTATTCAATTGCCTTTGGGGCTCTCTAAAAGAAGCTTTTATCTACTCAGTGAAATGGCAGTTTTGGGACAAATTTCTACACGAAGAACTCAAACTTTCCACCAACACACACTTACCTCACAGAAAACAACCTCTGACTTAGATTTCTGCTTTTCTCTGCAGAATTTACAGCACAAACATATACTGTAGGCTTAATTCCAGAGACCTGAGGACACCAGGTCACAGATTCAGAAAGCTCAGGATGGGGTGAGTTCACTAGACAAGCTGGGAGATCAGAAGGCAGCTGAGGGCCCACATGTATAGGTGTACAACCAACAGCACAAGAGAAAAGTTCTTTGGTTTGTTTTATTTTTTAAAGACAACCTTTACATTACCTCATCTTTCAAACAACAACAAAGAAATGCTAAAATTGCCAAACCATTGGTAAAAATGGAGTTGAATTATCCCCATGTTATAAACATAGAAAATTAGATCCAGAATTTAGAAGAGCCTTTGAAATCATCTCATTCACTTACTTTATTTTTCACTAAAGAATCTAAGGCCTCAGTCATACAAGGTATGAAAATTAAGTTTGCAAACTCATCCTGTAAAAAGTGCTACACACCTCATTGCTGAATATGAGTCCCACTTGCTGAATAACAGTCACCTTCCAAGTACACCCCTTGGGAAGATACGTACTGACACAAGAGCCTAGTCCACTCTTCAAAGCAATTTTAGAACTCTTTTTCTGGAATGGACATTGTATTACCCTTAATGTGCTGAACATCACCAAAATGTCTTCCTTTTAATACTTCCCTTGTCTTCAGATAAAGAAAGAAGTTATTGGGGGCCAGACCAGGTGAGTAGGGAGAGTATTCCAATACAGTTATATGTTTATTGGCTAAAAACTCCCTCACAGACAGTGCCACGTGAGCTGGTGCATTGTTGTGATGCAAGATCAATGAGTTGTTGGCCAAGGTTTTCAGTTAAGATCTTCCACTGTTTTTCTATGAATGTTTACTTTGTCTGCTATACTTCTCACAGTCAGCCAATGACTTTTGACATACAATTTGATAATTATTTTTACAATGTTTTCATCAGTTTTGCTTGTCGCTGTTTTCAACATTTTGAAACATTTCAACTGTTTTGAACCTCTTTTCTTTTCTTTTTTTTTTTTTGTAGAGACAAGAGTCTCACTGTACTGCCCTCGGGTAGAGTGCTGCGGCGTCACACGGCTCACAGCAACTTCTAACTCTTGGGCTTACGCGATTCTCTTGCCTCAGCCTCCCGAGCAGCTGGGACTACAGGCATCTGCCATAACGCCTGGCTACTTTTTTGTTAGTTTGGCCAGGGCTGGGTTTGAACCTGCCACCCTTGGCATATGGGGCCGGTGCCCTACTCACTGAGCCACAGGCGCCGCCCTGAACCTCTTTTTTAACCTCTTTTCAACATTGATACTTTCTGTCCTCTGAGAAAAATGTTTAATCCATTTGTACACCACTGTTTTCTTCATGGAATTATCCCCATAAATGTTAACTAACATGTCCCTGATTTCACTTCCATTCCTGCCAAGTTTAAAAAGAAATTTAATTCAAAAAAATAAATAAATAAAAAGAAATTTGTGAATGCTTGTTGCTCTAATTCAAGCTCTGACATACTTGCAACAAAACATACAAAAACATGCAACAACAATGAACACCACTCATCAAGACACTGCCACATGTTGACATGAATAGAATTATGAGATACTGATGTACAAAGGTTATGAAACCTTATCAAGTTGTTTGTATAGTTCTGCCAACATAAGCCCACAGTAGCCAGTTCGTGAACTTAATTTTCCGATACTGTAATGAGTATGATCAACTACCACCTACTGATCTCCCGCTCGGTATCAGTGCTGGGTATTACTTTAGTCTTCTAGGGCTGCTGTGCCACAATGCCACAAACAGGGTGGTATGACCAACAGGGAAGTTCCATCTCACATTCTGGAGGGTAGAAGTCCAGATCAAGGTGTCAGCAAGGGTAGTTTCTGGGAGGGCTGTGAGGGAAGGATCTGTTCCATGCCCTTCTTGCCTAGCCTCTGGCACTTTGCTGGCGATCGTGGCATTCCTTAGCTTGCAGAAGCATGACCCTGAGCTTCGCCTTCATGTTCTCCTTGGATTCTCCCTGTGTGCATGCCTGTCTCTGCTCCCAATTTCTCCTCATCTTACTGGATTAAGACCCACCCTGATGACTTTGTCTTAACTAATTATATCTGCAATGACCCTATTTCCACATAAAGTTATATTGTGAGATACTGAGGTTAGGACTTCTACATACAAATGTTAAGGGACGCAGTTCAACCCATGATAGGAGTCCACCTACTTTGTATCCAGTCCTCACAGCAAGTCTGCAAGCTTGGTGTCATCTGCATTCTGCTGGGGGTCAGGCCCAGGGAAGCAGGCATTATGCTGGGGCACAGCCAGCTGAATATGAAGAGTATGGACTTTAGAGCCACATGGCCTGGGTTGGTAGCCAACCTCATCTCCCATGAGTTAGTGAATGTGGGTGAGTTGTTTAACCATCCTGTGGCCCAGTTTCTTCATCTGTAAGATGGAGATAATATAGGCTCATAATTCTGAAACCTTAAAAGCTCCCGGTTGGAGGGCAGCGCCTGTGGCTCAATGAGTAGCGTGCCGACCCCATATGCCGAGGGTGGTGGGTTCAAACCCAGCCCTGGCCAAATTACAACAAAAAAATAGCTGGGCGTTGTGGCGGGTGCCTGTAGTCCCTGCTGCTTGGGAGGCTGAGGCAGGAGAATCACCTGAGCCCAGGAGTTAGAGGTTGCTGTGAGCCATGTGATGTCATGGCACTCTACCCGAGGGCAGTACAGTGAGACTCTGTCTCTACAAAAAAAAAAAAAAAAGAAAAGCTCCTGGTTGGGCAGTGGCTCACACCTATAATTCTAGCACTCTGGGAGGCCCACGTGAGAGGATCATTTGAGCTCAGGAGTTTGAGACTAGCCTGAGCAAATTGAGATCCCCCATCTCTACTAAAAGTAGAAAAAAATGCTGGGCATCATGGAGGGTGCCTATAGAACTAGCTATGTGGGAGGCTGAAGCAGAAGGATCACTTAAACCCAGGAGTCTGAGGTTGCTGTGAGCTAGGCTGATGCCATGGCACTCTAGCCTGGGCAACAGAGTAAGACTCTGTCTCAAAAAAAAAGTCAAAAGGCTCCAAATACCAACAAGTACCAAAAATAGTATTTATAAATCATGCGGCAGCAAAAACTGACCTGAAACAAGTCTATTTGAATCAAAAACATGTACTGAGTTGACCTGAGGCTATTTCTAGTCTTTATTTATGTAACATACACTTCACTATAGAGACATTCGTGTGTTTGCTAACAGGGCCCTGTGGCAGAAGTTGCAGGATGCAGAATTTGTAGTCCAAACACATTCTGCAGGCTTAACTCCACACACCCAGACACAAGGGGAAGACGCCGTATGACCTTTCTGAAATCCCCAAATTCTGACACACCAAACACCAGTGGTCCCAAGGGTTTGAGTAAGAGATTGTGGGTCTTCAGTGTATATATTATAGGATGGTAATGTGTGTTAAAGGAGCTAATTTTGGGCGGCGCCTGTGGCTCAGTCAGTAAGGCGCCGGCCCCATATACCAAGGGTGGCGGGTTCAAACCCGGCCCCAGCCAAACTGCAACCAAAAAACAGCTGGGCGTTGTGGCGGGCACCTGTAGTCCCAGCTACTCGGGAGGCTGAGGCAAGAGAATCACTTAAGCCCAGGAGTTGGAGGTTGCTGTGAGCTATGTGAGGCCACGGCACTCTACTGAGGGCCATAAAGTGAGACTCTGTCTCTACAAAAAAAAAAAAAAAAAGGAGCTAATTTTTTTTTTTTCCAGTTTTTGGCCGGGGCTGGGTTTGAACCCGCCACCTCCAGCATATGGTGCTGGCACCCTACTCCCTTGAGCCACAGGCGCTGCCCCAGGAGCTGATATTTTTTCAGTGCTTAGAATATTCTGGCACATAATAAGTACTATATACATATTTGTCAAATAAAGTAGTAATAGCTATCTGGTCTAAAGTCCTCCAGGTTGTGAGCCAGGGAAGAAAGTTCTGGTCTTTGAACACAGGGACGTCTGACCGCAGAAGCTGTGCTGCCGTGCACATCCCATAGCCTCTGCCCTTCCAGGTCTGGAGCTGCTGTCCTTCGGTTCATAAACCAGCTTTGTTTACAGACTATGCTGAATCAATGCGACCCTCTGAGATCCCTACTAAGTGACATCAGGCTTCTGTTCTTATGAGTCACCCCAGGCTACCATATAAAATATCACAGACTGGGCAGCTTAAGTAGCAGAAATTCACTTTCCCTCAGTTCTGGAGGCTGGAAGTCTGTGATCACACCGTCCGCAGGGCTGCTTTTCCCCTGAAGCCTCTCTTGGGCTTTCAGCTGGCCGTCTTCTCCCTCTGGATTCACGCATTCTTCCCTTCATATACGTTTGCATCTTAATATGTTCTTCCTCTAAGGACACCAGCTACACTGGATTGGGGTCCACCCCAATCACCTCATTTAACTTAATGACCCCTTTAAAGGCTTTATGTCCACGTATGTCACATTCTGAGGTACTGAGAGTTAGAGCATATGGATTTGGGGGGGCACAAGCCAGCCCCTGATAACATTTTCAGAAGCTAGATGAATTACTGCTCACACCAGCTGTATCCCACGTGCTTGCTGCCTTGTTTCTGCCCCAGTGTTTTCTAAACCATGGTCCGGGAACACCTGCAAATTGACTTACTTGAATGCAAGTGTGCTCCTAGCCCTTGAGTCAGAATCTGGGGGAGCGGACACAGTGGCCGGGAATGGAGCTTGTTTGTTTTTCACTTCATATAAAGGTTTAATTAAGGGGACTCAGGAAATGCTAGATAGAAAAGTAGCCCCCCAGTTTATACCCCCTCCACCGTTGCAGTCCCCCAGGTAAGGGCAGCTGAGAGAAGAGCAGGGGAGGGGTGCGAGGGAGGCAGCCCGATATGAGGTCTGGGGGCCCCATGCAGTCTGATGGCTTCTCCCTAGGGGACCGTGACCGTCTGGGAAAGCGGACAACCTGCTTTCCCATTTAGAGCTGGCGCCCGTAGCTCCCCCCCTTCAGGGCGCATACAGGGAGCTCTGTCGTGGAGATGCAGGAGGTTGTCTTCCCAGCAATGCCAGCTGTGGGATGCAGCCCACCAGCGGGTTCTAGTCATTGCTCTTGGGCAGCATTCCTCGACTCCCACCCCCCAACTCCTGGCAGACCTCGAAGTCCCCTCTGCCCCCAGAATGACAGAAGACCTGAACTTTGAAACAATGTTCAAGAGACGGGCAACACTGGCATTTCTCAGAGCCAAACGCTGAAGCTGGGAGCAGAGAGCGAGGTGGCTTCATGCAGTCACTGACTCTGTTCCAAAGTTTCCAGGGATGTCACATGAGGTGGGTGACTGGCAGATTCATGCTGGCTCCCTGCAAGCTGATCCAGGGAAATGGGGTCGTGATACATATGGTACAGTCTGTCAACCACGACCCAGACACCCAACGTGAGCCCTCTAGAGTGGGAGCCTGATGGAGGTGCATGCATGTGTGCACACCGGTGTCCCACGCCTGTGTTGGGTGGCCACCAGCCTCCCATGGCAAAAATTCTAGCAAAACAGCTGGTGAGTGGGACTCTAAATGATAGTGATTTTCCTAGCACCATGACAACAAGACACCATCAAAGCTAATGGCGATAATCCATCCCTCATCTTTCTCTGCTGGTTTCAGCTTAGATTTCCTGTTTCTTAAAATACTTGCGTGGCTGGCAATGGGGTGACTCACCTGCACCAGGATTGAGCAGAACAGGCAGGAAGTGCTTTCTTCTGAAGAACTGTCAAGAATCAATACAGCACCTAAGGTCGTTCATTTCACACATCGTTCCTGTCAAGGGGGAGACATGCCTACTCTCTTGTCAAAGTTGGAGCTGCCAAAGACGGCAAAGTGGTTAGAATGTGTCAAACTTTGGCACTTGTGTTAAACAGAATTTGAGGAAATCAGGCAGGTTTGACTGAATCTCCTGTTCAGCTCAATCCGGTGCAAGATGGGCCACATTTTTGACAGGGCACTGTCAGCAATGAAAGTTCACACGTGGAGTCGCTCAGCTCCACACAGGGCCTCTGGCACCATCCTCCCCAGTGGCGACTTCCAGTTGTGGGGATTCAGTGAATTCTGAGTATACATCAGTCATTTAGGAACTCTTCTGAGCTGGCAGTTCGAAAATCATACTGTTTGTGAACTTGAATGAATAAAAAAGTAGAATTAAGAATTTTACTTTCAATTAAGCTGTGTTCGTTGGTCATCTCTCAATTCCACTTAAATTCCATAGGCCATAAATGGTAGTATGTTAGAAGGTACTCTGAGGTCAGACCCAGATTCAAATCCTTATTAGTCATATATCATAGGCTAAGTTTACTTTGCCTCTCTGAACATGTCAAAGTGAGAATGGTATCATTTTCCAAATTATATTGCAGTGAATATAATAAAAGATCATGGGCCAGATCCTGCCCGTAATCCCAGCAGGGAGGATGAGGCAAGAGGATCACTTGAGGCCAGGAGTTCAAGACTAGTCTGAGCAACACAGCTGGACTCCATCTCTACAAAAAGTTTAAAAAATAGTCGAGTGTGGTAGCACACGCATGTAGTGCAGAAAATCGCCTCAGTCCACATGTTTGAGGTTGCTGTGCTATGCTGATGCCCCTGCACTCCAGCCTGGACAACAGAGGGAGATCCTGTCTCTAAAAATAATAAGACATCATGAGTAGTGAGAGAGGCTAGTACAGTGTCTGGCCCATAAATCACTGAAAGTGATTTGGATAGTCCAGACAGTGATTTGGGAGGAAAGCCCTGTTTTGACTTTCAGAGACTTGGGGGTAGTGAGTTGCAATGTCTTTGAGAAACATTGGTAGAAATTCTCTGCAAAATGGGAAAAGTGGGTGCTACTTCCAGGGGCATCTGGGGAGGCCCCACTGGGCACCTGCCTCCTTCTCAACACCCCTTCCTCAGCAGCACCCTCAGCCTCTGGTTCCACCTGGTGTGGGTCCCAGTTGACTTCTTCTGGGCGTCCAGCCACAGAGATCTGTCTTTCTCCCCGGCACTTTAAGAACCACAGGTTTTAGGGTGTGCTGGTCCCCCACCCCCCGTCATTACTTCATTTGTGTTGGTCTCAATTCCCCAAGAGACTTGAATGGAAAGAGAGAGACCAGGTTTGAGTCCAGTTACACCCCTTACTAGCTGGGTTGTTATGGACAAATTACTTCACCTCTTTGAAATGCAATATTCTCATCTATATTTGGGGCCCCCACATCATTAGGCTGTCATGAGGACTAAAGTGAGAAAAATTCATATCCAAGCATGTTGTAAACTTTGATGTACTGAGAAGAGAATTCAAACTCCTCTTAGTTTGTGCCCCTTCCTCTCATGCAGCAGGTGCTCAAAGGTATGTGGTGGCTTTTTGATTAAAAGCATTTGCCATGGGAATGCTGTTCAGTGCCAAACACACCAGGGGATGTCCTGAGCATTCCCCAAAGGGTCAAATGTGAGTTCCTTGGGTGGCTTCTGAGGAAATCTGACATTTACTGTGTATTTGCCACGTCCAGGCTCAGGCCTGGGAACATCTTGTTTGATTACCCAGGGTGGGTATTGACCAAGCTTCCCTCACCATGGTGGCAGTTAATTTTATGTAGCAACTTGACTGAGTTAAGGGACGCCTGGGTAGCTGGTGAAGCATTATTTCTGGATGGGTCCGTTGGTGTCTCTGGAAGAGATCAGCATTTTAATCAGTAGGCCCAGTAAGGAATAACCATGCTCACCAATGTGGGTGGCACCATCCATTCACTGAGGGTCTGGGAAGAGCAGAAAGGAGGAGGGAGAGTGAAATTGCTGCCCCTTCTGGGGCTGGGATATCATCTGTTCCTGCCCCTGGCATCAGAACTCTAGGTTCTCAGGCCTTCCAACTCTGGGACTAGCTCCAGGGATCGACCAGGTTCTCAGGTCCTGGGCCTCGACTGGAAGTTACACCATTAGCTCCCCTGGTTCTGAGCCCTTTGGACTCAGACTGAACCACACCACTGGCATTCCTGGCTCTCCAGTTTGCAGATGGCATAACTTCTTAACTTTCACATTTTTGTGAGCCAGTTCCTGGAATAAATCTCCTTTATATATCTGTATAGATCTATCCCATTGGTTCTGTTTCTCTGGAGAACCCTGACTAATACGCCAGCAGTGGGCAAATGAAGCCACGTGAACATTGTTAATACAAATATTTATCACTGCCATGCCTTATTTAGAACATAGCTCCTAGAAAAGTGCCTTCCACCCTGTATTTTCAGGAGTGCCTGGGCCAGAGGGTCTTACAGGTGCTCACCAACAAATCAGTGCCCAGACACCAGGCTCTGTGCCTGTCCCTGCTCTGCCGTCTCACCCTGAAAGCGTCCCTGTGGAATGTCAAGTGGATAAGATGCTTTTCTCTCCTGTTATGCTCATTTATTAGGGTCTCATCATAGTGACTCTGACCAAAAGTGTCTTTCAGAGTATTAAGAAACAATTCAGCTCGGCACCTGTTGCTCAGTGGTTAGGGCGCCAACCACATATACTGAAGCTGGTGGGTTCAAACCTGGCCTGGGCCAGCTAAACTACAATGACAACTGCAACAAAAAGTAGCCAGGTGTTGTGGCAGGTGCCTGTGGTCCCAGCTACTTGGGAGTTTGAGGCAAAAGAGAATCGCTTAAGCCCAGGAGTTTGAGGTTGCTGTGAGTTGTGATGGCACAGCACTCTACCAAGGGTGACACAGTGAGACTCTGTCTCAAAAAAAAAAAAAAAAAGAAAGAAAGAAAAGAAAGGAATCAACTCTTTTAGCTTTTGGTGACTGCTCTGCCCAGGAACCACACCTGGATTCCAACCACTGTTTACCACAGTGTGCTCAAAACCACCCCTTTCCTCTACCCCTTCCCCTACATGGACACTTTGCCGTTGGCTGGGCCCACTGTGCTTTGCTTTTTGCATTTCCTTAAGAGAAGGAGATTCTCCAACCCCCTGCAGGGTTTCTCTATGAGTTCAATAGACACGACTGCGTCCTAGTGCAGACTCCAGAGTGTACATTCCACTGTGAGATGAAGAAACAGGGGCTCACAGGGTTGAGAAACTGAACCAGAGCCACACACCCAACAGATGACAGGGTTAAGAGCCAAACTCAGAGTGAAGTCCAAATCTCACGTTCTTTCTGATCCAAATCCCATGAGCAAAGTGGCAACATGACATGTTGTTCTGACCCCGGTGTTCACTCCAGGGCACAGCGTGCCGGTCACTGTTTACTATACATACTGTTCTCCTCCCCAGGGGTTTATGTCTCTTTCTGCTTGATTTCCTCTGATAATTATACTCCGGGCACGAAAGACCGTGGATTCCTCGCTATTCCACCCTCTTTCCCACCCCTAGCTGCCCTCCTAATGAACCTACAAGCTGTTTCGGTGTTACTGGGCTCATGGTTAAAAGAACTATGGTGCTCATACAGAAGACAGAAGCAAGTCCTGGCGACTGTGAAGAGACACCTTAGCCAGTGTCAGTAGATCTCAGAAAATCACAAATTCATTGACTTGATCTTCAAAGCCACTGAATCTGATCACCCCACAACAACTCTCTGTTCTAGACTAAAGGTCTATACCTGACCCAGGGCTCTCTTCACTCCCCTCTGAGCTGTGGCTTGGTGTCCACTGAAGGTGAAGCTTATTTTGTGTGCCTCTCCTCCTAGCCCACTCCAGTGACGTGGCATCTACCCTCCTTCTTAATTGACTCTCCAGGCTTTAGCAAGGGCCAGCGCCCAGGCTTGGCCTTGACTTTCCATCCTGGCCCTCCCTCCTTGGGGAGCTAGATGCTCTTCTCCCCCAGCAGACGTTGCCTGGGGACCTGCCTACATCTAAACCAACCTTCCCCTCATTCCAAGAATAAAGGACTCCATTTCCTCCCCAGGCATTAACTGCCCCAGACTGTGGACAGTCTCTTTGCAGGGCTCCTAATCCATCACCAGCTAGGGATCTGAGTCTTCAGATTCCTTACAGTCTTAGACTACTTAAAGGCCTTGTTTAATATTATGGAACCTCCATTCTACATACCCTGTCCTCCCATTCTCTCCCTTCTTTCTCTCCATAGCATTTAGCAGCATTTAGATGTATCATCTGTCCTCCTCTCTTCCTCCGGAAGGAGTTCCTTGAGATTTTAGCCTGTTTTGCTTGAGCAGCACCTGGACCATTGAATGGACAAGTGCTGAATGGACGCTCATGGCCTTGAAAGCCAGTGCCAGAACACACATACTGAGGTGTTGGAAAAACCAGGAGCATTTATTTCTCAGCTTCACAGAGACCAGCCACCTCAGGACTGCTAAAGATGTCTAAACCTCCTCCATATTAGCCACAGCGATCTGCTTTCTGCAAGTACTTTAGGCAACTCATCATCCTGGCCAGCCCCTGAACTGTCACCCCACTGAGACATGGCCTGTTCCCCCACGAGCCCTCAGTGTGCCCTCCGGCCACAGAATGAAGCTCTGTTTTCCTTGTACTCACACCCCAGTGCTCAGCACAGTGCAGAGAAGCTATGAGAGGTGCGATAAATATTTGATGAGTACACACATACCTGGGATTCCTCATGCAGAGGCCTCCAGCCCCTGCTGAACTAACTGTGCGCCTCAGATGCCAGGGTGTGATGAGTTTACTTCCCCTTATTGTGATGAACGACAGTTTTTCCTAAAAAGGTTTCATGTATTAAGTTTTATAGATCATGAATTTCAAGATATCCCTTCTGGAATGATACTCTTTCCAAAAGACATACTCTTTCCTACATTTAAAAGTAAAATCGATGATTATGTTTCCTTTTCTTAGAACTTAAATATTTCCTTAGAAATAAATTTATCCTACATCAAGCATGCAAAGTAAATTCAGTGTGAGTTTAAAATGACATGCTTTTCTTCCAGAGGCTTAAGACGCTTGGACCCCCCTGGGTTACTCACAGAGTTAGGTTTTTTTGGAATTGTAAAAATTCCTTAGGCCTTTTCTCTGAAGCAGTACACCCTGTGAAGCCTGAGATCCAAGGGCATGCCGCCCTTCCTCAGAGATACGGGCCAGAGGGTTGACATATGTTAACAACATATTGTCAGAGGTCTATAGGTGCTCTGCCCTGAAGGAAGGTCACAGTCGTTACTTCATACTGAGTAAACCGAGTGAATGCTTGAAGATATTCTTCTATGAACTCTGTTCCCCTATAGCTGTTTTCGTCTTTGTGCCCTGCTCGGAAAACTAGTCACTGTTTAGAGGAAGGGATTTACTACACTAGTGGTTACATTGATATGATAAATATTTCCTTTCAAGTTAAAATTCAGCTAATAGATAATGGATTAGGTGTGTACGTGACTGGAAGAGTATAAAACTTAAACTTGGAATAAAGAACTTTGCTATATGCCATCCCACGGTGTATAGTCTGTTTCTTGACTTAATAATTACAGGAGCGAGTTCACACCTACAGCAAAGCTGCTGCTCGTTCGCGTCTCGGGTCACGCAACAATTATGTTGAAGTTTTATGGTTTTGAAAATTGGAGTCTGTAAAGAAAGCTGATGTTGCCTTTATCATCTCTTTGTACCTGGAATAATAATTAAACATTTGTTTGTTACAAAGAGCTTTTTAAAAAAATATAGGCGAAGATTATTTGGTTTCTTGTAAGTTTTGGAGAAGGTGATTTTTTTTGGAGACAGGGTCTTGCTCTGTCTCTAGGGCTAGTGTGCAGTGGCGTCATCATAGCTCACTGCAACCTCCAACTCCTGGGCTCAAGTTATCTGCCTGCCTTAGCCTCCTGAGCAGCTGGGACTATAGGCACACACCACCATGTTGGCTAATTTTTCAATTTTTTGTAGAGGAGTCTTTCTCTTACCCAGACTGAGAGTGATTATTTAAAAAGCGAAAATAATACACAGAGAAAAAGTAAAATGTTTAAGGGGGAGGACGTTTGGCAGAAGGAGGGAGGGCAGGAGGCGGGATCTCACCCAATGTGCATGTTGTGGGGGTGGATAACACGCCCCCTGGGAGAGGGGCTCTTCTACAAATGGAACTTTACCCTGGAAGTGAGAACAACGTAGCCTAAAAATTGTACTCTCATATTAATTTGATTTAATTAAAAAAATTTAAAAAAAAGAAAAAGAAAAATGTTTGTTATCCTCATGTCAGGGAAGGAGAGACTGAACATTTCCTAAAGAGAGCTATTTGTGGATTGAACTAAGCTTTAAACTATACTGGATATTTAGTTGATTATAATCCCGTGTCTAATCCTTTAAATTAATGTAATCAGTGTGGTAAGAGGAAAAAGCTGGACTTTGTTATTTTCAATATCAATTATCTACACTGATCTATGTACAGATAAGTTCTCAGGTGCCAATTCTTTTATACCTTGGACATATTATAATCCCTGAGAGTTTTAAAAAGTAAACTCCACTTTGGGAGGCTGAAGTGGGGAGACCACTTGAGGTCATGAGTTTGAGATCAGCAAGACCCTATCTCTATGAAAAGTAAAAAAGAAAAAATTTAGCCAGATAGGGTGGTGCACACCTGTAGTCTCAGCTACTCAGGGGGCTGAGGCAGGAGGATTGCTTGAGCTCAGGAATTTGAGGTTGCAATGAGCTATGATGACACCACTGCACACTAGCCTTGGTGACAGAGCAAGACTCTGTCTCATAAAAAAAAAAGAGAAAAAGAAAAAGAAGTTAAACCCCAGAAGGCAACAGTGTTGTGCCTCTGTGTACCTGCCTGCCCAACAGCTGCTACTTCATTTTCTGCTAACAGCATCTTGATTTCCCTTTGGAGAGCCACCCTCACTCCACTTTCAGTTTATGAAGCTAGAGATAGCCATGCAATCTAGGTTTAGCCAATTAGAGTTTGTTCAGAGGTGGGTACATGACCAAAGCCAGGCCAAGGAGAAGCTGACTAGGGATTTTGCTGGCACTTTTGAGAAAGAGGTGCTTTGCCCTTGAGTAATACTGAAGCTTGCAGCTACCTAGGAGTGAAGCTCACACAAAACAGAGCAAACAGGTGGGCAATTCAACTCAAACTGCAACTTGGATGTACCAATAAAAAGTGATTTTTCTAGTTTGTCCGTAACCAATCTAGTCATCCACTAGTTAGAAGGGGTTTAAATTTTGGTTAATCTAATACCCTCATTGAGACTATACTTACTTTCTCAAATGACTCCCCTCGTCTCCTACTCTCCCCCAAAAGAGGAGGACCCACGGTGTGGAGCCACAGTCAATATTCAACAGGCACATGCCACGATGGCTGACTTGGTTGGTAAAATACTGAAAGATACATGGAGCAGATGGTAAATAGATTCTGCCCTGAAGTCTCTGAGCCCCCTCCATTGTCTCTTCCCTGGAACTTATCCCTAAACCCCCCATAATACATCCACTAAAAGGCTAAGGCTGGACATAGCGGGACATCTCCATTCAGACTCATCAGTACCTGAGCTTGTAGAGATTTTTAAATGTTTTGACCATCATCCCTGCAGGGTATATTGGATAGAAGTGGCAGGGAAGTGTGCGGCTTATGTGTCCTTACGGTGTTGAGAGGAAGGGAACACTTGGCCTTGCACTGGTCCTTGGGCATATCCCCTGTCTTGAGTGCACCACCAGCCTCTGACGTGGACATCTGTGGATGGAGAGCTTGGATTCCCTCTGAGGCAGCCTGAGGCCGTGCTCCCAAAGGTGCTCCCTGGCTGGCTTAGTTTCTTCTCTGTTCTTCCAGCTGTTAAAGACTCTCTGACTTCTGGCTGTGACCTTCCTCCTAGTTGGTTCCAGGGGTCTACTTGGCAGCCCACACCACTAAGTCCCCTTGCTACAGTAGTCACCTCTAGTAAGCTGGCCACAGACTTGCTGATAGGTCTGCATACAGTCTGGGCTACATGGGGATCTAGCACAGCTTCCAAGTCCATAATAGTCTCCCTCTGCCAGACCAACACTAGGCTCTTCCTTTCATAATCCTGGAGGGGGTATGGGGATAAGGTCTTCCTCTGCCATGCGGTTACTCAATACTTTCCCGACACAATCTTTCCTTCCAGCCTCTTGTCTTATTTTGTTGCTTCTGTCTTTACACAATCCCCTCTCCCCCTTTCTCCCTCTCTAGGCCTCCCATACGTAACCCCCCGAGGTATAATCTCCCAAAACTCAGACCTCAATCCTCTGAAGAGGAAGGTAATGGAATATCCATCTTCAAGGTAAGAGCTTGAATTCCATGGCGACTGCCTTACTCTGAAACTCTACTTCTGAATGTCAGCAGCTGAGTGTTACCTTTTCTCTCTCTTTGCATGCCATCTAGAAGAATTTTCATTTCTTCTTAGGCAGACGAATGCTTTGAGTAGACTAAGTTCATATACTCTAAAAGGCAAAAGAGAAAAATACGTTGATAATTCAAAATATTATCCCTAGTATACTTGACAACCCCCTTTAACCCACTGAAATCTAACCAGGCCTCAAGCCGGTCTACCCAGTTTACCAAAACCCTGGGTCCTATTTTTGGTTTAGCTGGTGAGAGCTGGGTTTCAGTTCTTGTTGCCTGTTCTCCTGACAGGCTTGGGAATACCAGTATCTATTTCACATTACTCGTGTAGCACCAAACACAGCTCCACATGCAATTGGGGCAGATTCAGTGGATTTGATGAGAAGACTGGGGCCATGGCTAGATCCATCCTGACACAGACCAAGCTTGTTTTAATCAGCTCCAAAAGTCCATTCCTAAACTTTCCAAGTGCACTTCTTCCTTTCACACAGTAGAAGGAAAAGAAGTAAGGTCGAGGAACAGGCCGGAATTCCCTTTCATCTCACTCACACTATGGTGGTGTAGTGGGCTATACAGGGACACCAAGCTGCTTGCCCCTGATGAGCCCTCCATATCTCTTTCCCTACAACTGTGTTCCAGTTTTCCATGGCAAAAACAAAACAAAACAACCCCCCCCCAAAAAAAAAAAACAGAAACAGTGACAAAAAAGTCACTCAGCCTCATCTTTCAGCTGTAATTTCCCCCCTCCTGCCCGACCAGCTCTCCTGAACAGGTGGCTCATCCTCACCACCCTGCTCTCCCCTTCCCTGACTCCTTTGGCTTCGGATCTATAATGATTTGGTTTCTGTCCTCACACCCCCACTGAAACCAACAGGCACAAGTTGTCAAGGACTTCCTCATTGTCAGCTTCAGCAGACACATTCCAGGGGCCATCGGCTGGACATCTCTGTGGCATTCCCCACTCCTGACTGCTTTCTCAACCTGGACAGCCTTGTTGGTTGCTTGGGCCACTTCTTTCCTGGTTTTCTTTCCGTTTCCTCATCCACTCCTCAGGAGCTCTTATTTGAAAGGTTTGCATCTTATGACTCCATGAGCTTCTCATTCTGACTCCTGTCCTGTGCCATCTCAGCCCTGCCCCAGCATCTGAGACCACCTTTAGGTGACTGTTCCACAGTGGGCATGTCGAGGCCTTGCGCTGGTGTTGTCCCTTCAGGAGGCTGCCTGGGGATCCTGCACCCCAGCCTCCTTTGCTCTTTCCCTGCCTACTGAGGTGGGAACCTGTGCTTGGCGGCATATACAGCATTCACCCTCAGCAATGAGTGTCTGATGGATTCTGAAACTTGGTCTCATTTTGTCCTTTATGGGTTTCACACCTGCGACTCCACCGGGATGGTCTTTACTCTGCTGGTCTGTGATCCCAGACTACAGCAATCTGGCACGTTAGCCCCTTATCCACCATTCCTTTTACCCACTTAACTCTATTCCTTCCTGTCCTCTGCAGGAAAAGAGAGAGAGGCCCCCATGATAAAGTGGGATTCAAAACATAAATTACACAACCTCGCGGAGCACATTTTACCCTGCTAAGAGGTCCGGATGTCTGGGATGTCTCTCTGCAGCCACCATGAGTCACAGGGAGAGTTGGAGGGAGGTAGCAGGGCAAGAATAGCTGGAGGGAAGACTAACAGAGCCATTTCCTCCTCTCCCAGGCAGCCAGGCTCTGTAACGCTGTGCGGGTCTCCCCAGGTGCCGCACGTGGGAAAGCACCTTGCCTCTTGACAAGTTCCGCATGACTTCTGTCTGGAAACCAGGTTCATGATTGTCTCCTGAACGCCTACGTGCCCGCCACTTTCTACTTCCCAAAACCTCACAGGAATATTTATTTGAGCGCCTTCCATATGCTGGGACCGTGCTAAGCAATTTGTACCTCATCTTATTTAAATGCCAGGACCCTAGCCTGTTTTTTTACCACTGTTTTGCAGACCAGGAAAGGAGGGCATGAACAGGTTAACTCCCTCACTAAGGCCATCCAACCAGTAACTCAGTCCGGCACATCACCAAGTCGTGCAGGGCGTCAGACCCAGGCCCACGTGCTTCTGTGCCCGAGGCCGGGGCGGCCACAGTCACTGCCTCCTACGTGTAACTCGCTGCCACACGTTCATGGAGCGCAGTGTCCAGATGCGTGATAAATGCTCCCTGGAGGACAGCCTAAACCCTGCCAACACCAGCTGGATCTGGTCCCAGCTCTTGAAACCCAGAAGCGCAGCTTGGTGCCTTTGTCATTGCCTCGTTGGGCCTCAGTTTCCTCATCTGTAAAAGGGCGGCATCGCGCGGAGGCCCTGCAAGGAGCCTGTGACTTTAACATTCTGCGGTTCTCTTCCAGGGGTGCAGTGTTCCTAACGTGCTGCCAAGAAACGGGACCACAGAGGACCAGGCAGCCCGGCTCGGCTGACGCCGCGTCCTCGCCCTGGGCCCTGGAGGGGTGAGCTCAGGCCCGGTCGCCCTTGGCCCCCGCCGCGGGGACACGCAGTGCGCGGGCCCGGGATGCAGGTCAGCCTGCGGGGAACCGGTCGGGGACCCGCGGGCGGCGCCCGGTCCAGTCAGCCTGGGCCCGGGGCAGCTGCTGCCGGAGCGGGAGGGCGTTCCAGCCGCGGCCCCGGCGCTGGCCCTGCCCCAGAGCGCAGCGGCCGCCCCCGGCCCGTGCGGTGCAGGGGCGGAGCACGGCCCGGATCTCTGCCAGCGGGGAGCGTCGAGAGGACTTTCCTCTTCAAAGTGATACCACTGATTAAACTGAAAACTCGAAAGGTCACCGAGGACGTTTACCCGGGCCGGGGCGGGGAGTGGGAGGTCTGGAGGCGTTGCGATGCTGAAGCTTCTCCAGGCCTGGGCGCCGGCGGCCCTCGCTGCGCTCCGGGGGGACGAAGAACCCGGGCAGCTGCTCCACGCCGGCGAGGGAAGCCGGGAGGGAACGAGAGCGCCCTTTTCCTCTTCATCCTGTGTTCTCATTCTCCGGACCGCTTTTTATTTTTATTTTTCGAAATCAGGGAAGGGAAAGGGGTATTAATCGAAACGTTTCCTAAATGAGGAAAATAAACGAGGCAGCCTTCTGGCTTGCTGCACGCTGACACCCCCAGCCCTTCCTCCCCTGTGCGCAATCTTTTGAAGTTCAATGTTGTCGGTCTGAGTTTGCATTCCCTGCTCAGGGAACGTGGCTTGGCTTTTGCAGGATTTGGGCCTGCAGTGAGTGAGCTGGGGGAGGCTGGAGAGAGAAGCCCTCTGCCCAGACACTCTCTCCAGAAGCCCAGCTCCGCCTGTGCAGGGCAGGCTCTCCCTTTCATGGTTAAGGGTAGGACTTACAAGAAAGCCTTCCTTCTCCAGACAGTTGTTTTCAGGCTGATAAATGCTGGGAAGGAAAAGCGTTGTCTAGGAAAGAATTTTCACCGTATTGCTGAACTCCCCATACCCAGGAGGGAGAAGTGGTGCTGTCTGGGAAGTCCTTCCTGACATCAAATCATTTCAGATCACTTAGGGTACTTTGATTTCATTTAACGTCATTTCATTTTCTTTCCCAGTCCTAAAAGTTCTGGAAAAGGAGACACTGAAAATAATCTAAAACGTTAAGGCATGAAATGAAATAACTCCTAAAATTAAAGAGATTCACTATCTTAAGAACTTGCTTAGGCGACCTTCTAGCAGTTTTTCATGTGAGAATGATGGAGATAATGTACACACACACACACCCCCAAACCCCACAAAAATAAAACTACAACTAGAAGGAAAGGTTACCAGGAAGGCTCATATGTTATTCTCTGATTCACCAGATCAGAATGAGAATATAGGGAGGGAATGCGTGGGCTGGGTGAAAAGCAGGGGCAGGGGAGTTTTGAATGTGCTTCATCCATAACTAATGTCTCCAACAATAAGAAGAAAATACTCTTTGCTTTCTGTAAAGGGTACTGGGAATTCAAAGTTGTGGAAGAACAGTCCTACCCTGGAAGCTACCGTAGCCTTAAGCACAGCTAGACCCTTAGAAATTCACCTACTTCCAAAGGCAGGTCAAAAAATATGCTGTTTTATTAAGTACATTTATAGTACATTTAGTACATATAGTACATTTATAGTACAATGGTGGGGCGGGGCTTTCATAGCAGAAAACCCCCAAATGCCCCCATGACCTGTAAGCTAAATGGTGATTATCATGGTTTGTGTTCATGTATGTTTGCTTATTCTGCTTTGCTTTTAAAAAGTTAGCAGAGGGGGCGGCGCCTGTGGCTCAGTGGGTAAAGTGCTGGCCCCAGATACTGAGTGAGGGTGGCAGGTTCGAACCAGGCCCTGGCCAAACTGCAACAACAACAAAAAAATAGCCGGGCATTGTGGTGGGCTCCTGTAGTCCCAGCTACTCAGGAGGCTGAGGCAAGAGAATTGCCCAAGCCCAGGAGTTGGAGGTTGCTGTGAGCTGTGATGGCATAGCACTCTATTGAGGGTGATAAAGGGAGACTCTGTCTCTACAAAAAAAAACAAAAAAAACAAAAAAACCCCAGAGTTTCTGTGTCCAAATGTATGGGAAGCAAGAGAAAGCTTTCGGACAACTATAAAAGAAGGGGGCGGCAGGATTATCCACCTACCTCCCAGAGGACAGACCCATGCTAGGCTCCCTCTTTCACTGCTGATGAGTTTGAAGATGGTGTATCTCACAGATGGGCGAGGCACCCCTGCCCAGTTAACTTTACTGGCCCATCACTCTGTATGCCCAGCAAGTAAACTCAGGTTTGAAAATCATAAAACCTGGTTCATGAAGGGATTAGATCTCGCAGGAGATAATATCAATCTTCGGTCTTTTTAGATATTCTATCAGGCATCACATTTATTTTCGAGAAGCAACATCTAAACTGTCAGAGTTCAAAAATCAGTTTCCTTCTGGAATAGAGTAATGGAGAAAGAGTTCCGGAAGTGGCAATTTAATTTGTATCTAATTTCAGCAGAATAATTGCAGATAACTTGAATGAGCGGTGAGGTATAGCTCCCAGAAGTTACTTATTTTAGTAGCACTCCCTCAGGATGAATGTTAACTATTTTCAGTTGCATGTGGGAAAACCAAGGGCGCTGCCAAGCTGTGGCAAGCTGGCATCATGTCTGGGAGCTGCCAGCTAGGATGCGTAGTTCCACTCAGATTCATTTCTAACTGGCAGGGGGCATGTGGCCTTTTTCTTTATTAAATTTAAGGTCCTGATCACTTCCCTTCTTTTCTGCCTTATCTTCCACTCATCCCTCCCCCTACAGGGAGCTCTTGGCTGAATCCTTCTAATAATAACAGTGTGATGCCAAGTGGGTTGTGTCAAATCCTCAGGGAGAGACGGGAAATGAAGCACATTGTTCTTTAGGGCTCCTAAGGACCAGAATGTACCCATCAACAAAAACAAACTAATATGCAGTGAAATTACGTGTCTCTGTATATAATTGGTGCAGAATGGAGTCATGCTGAGATGGGGCCTTAAACAGCTCTTGGTGTATGTGGTAGGCAGCCTCTGAAATAGCCCTTAATAACCACCACTCCCTGATATTCGTGCTTTGGTACGATTTACCCTTGAATGTGGGCTGCATGGACCTGGTGCCTGGCTTTGACAAATAGAATACAGCAAAAGTGATGGAATGTCACTTCTAAGATTGGGTCACAAAAAGCCTCCCTCCTTGTCTCTCAGCCAGCTAGCCAACTGCTCTGTGGTAAGCCGCCCGGTAGAGGCCCATGTGACAAAGAACTGATGTTTACAGCCAACAGCCCTGGGAGTGAGCCCCACAGGTGATCCTCCCTCCGTACAACCCTGACTGGACTTTGGTCCTGGCTGACACCTGATTACAGCCTGGGAGACCCTGAATCAGAGGCCCACTATGCTGCAATTAGACTCCTGACCCACAGAAACTAAAGACAATACATGTTGGTCATTTTAAGCTTCTCAGTTTTGGAGCGATTTGTTTTGTACCAATAGAAAACTAATACAGTATATTACCCAAAGCAGGTAATTAAGACCCTCCAATGACCCTGTTAGAGTTCTGCCTCCATTCTCACCTCCTGATACAGCCCCTCCATAACCCTGGGACCCCTTTTTAGACACATCTTACTCTTGGGTGGTTTTGTAGGCGCTGTTTCTTCTGCCTGAAACCAAATTATCAACTTCCTTTTCTCCACAAGATAAATTCCTGCTCACCTTTGGCACCTGGCTCAGATGTGTCCTCTGGAAAACCTTCCCAACTCAGCAGAGCAGAGCGCCTCTCCTTGGCCTTGGGGTCTCCAGTGTGCTTTGCCTCTGCATGTGCTGTCTTTATGGCAGCTCGCTAGGCCTAACTCCTGGACAGCAGGACACATTGCTTTGTTTTCTGATGCCTGGTGCCTGGCACAACGCCACACTAATACACCATTTGTGGAATGGATCACTGACTATTTCACAGAAGCCAGGGTCCTCAGCAGATGAAGGGATCTGGTAACTAGTTTTACTCTCCCCTGATGCCAGAATCTTATGACAGTAGCCTCAGAGCATTTGGGAGAAGACTATTTTGGTTAATTGGACAATAAGCATACATGTATTTTATTTTATTTTGAGACAGAGCCTCATGCTGTCGCCCTGGGTAGAGTGCCATAGCATCACAGCTCACAGCAACCTCCAACTCCTGGGCTCAAGCGTTCTCCTGCCTCTACCTCCCAAGTAGCTGGCACTACAGGCACCTGCCACAATGCCCTGCTATTTTTTTTGTTGCAACCATCACTGTTGTTTGGCGGTCCCAGGCTGGATTCGAACCCGCCAGCTCAGGTGTATGTGAGTGGCTTTAGCCACTTGAGCCACAGGCGCCAAGCCACATACATGTATTTTGAGAACTCAATCAGCAGATCAAATGTTACAGCAGCCCACGGGGGCATGAAGCTGTCTTGATCTAATCCCAACTCCTCGGCCCCTCAGTTAAGGTCATGGGAGCTTGAAAATTGACAGTCCTGTGATCTAAGTGGTTATCACCACGGCAGTCTCTGACCTTGGAATTGCTATGTCCCAGGCATCACGATGTTCTTCCCTTCATTTTTAGAGAAAGTTAGAAAGAAACCATGAAGGCATTCCTGCAGACACACCAAAGGGACATCCTTAAGACAAGCCTGAAAGAAGGAAGAGAAGATTATGCTTTTGCCTCAGTGTTGATCTAGTCCATAAAGAGAGGGAAGGCTGTTGGAAGTCTTACGGGTATGGGCCATGTTGTAAGCCTGTCCCTTCCATCACCGGGTCCTGACCTCCTCATTTGCCCTCCATTGCTCTTCTCCCAGTCTCCAACTCACCTGTTTTAGACAGCTTCCTAACTGATCTGGTGACACTTACTTACAATCTTTTCCAAACTGTTCTCCAGAAGGAGTTTGAAATCTTTCCAAAATGCACATTGGATCCATCCCCTTAGATGGTTCAGCGGCTCCTAGGCATAGCCTGCCCAGTGTCCAGCCTGGTCAGGAATCTCTCCCCTCCTCGCTTCAGTCACACTTGCCATCTTTTATGACCTTGAAAACCATGTGCCATCCGACCCCAGGAGCTGCACAGGACCAGCAAGGCCTAGTTAATCCTATTGTTCCTTCAGATTTCATTTCACTCATCATTTCCTCAGAGATTTCCCTGACATCCCTTATTAAATCAAATCCCCTCATTATATATGCAGGGCCCCACCCATGCAATGTCACATTAATCTGTGCGGGTATTTGATCAGGGTCCTCTTCTTCTGAGGGCAGGGATCATGCCTATCTTTGCTGACATTGTATTCTTGGTACTTAGAATGAGCTGGTAAAGAGCAGGCATTCAATCAATATCTGTTGAAGGAATGAATGAATTATGGGTGCTGTTGAGGATACACAGAGACAAAACTGGGAAATGCAGGGAGAATGAGAACTGAATGGAAGCCAAAGCTTGGGTGCAGGAAGATAATGTGAGGTACGCTGCCCTCCTAAAATTGCTGTGGGAGTTTCTTTAGCTTAATGGCAAAATCTGAAGTATGAATAACATTTACAGTAATATGTAACTCGTTCCCTCAGGCTACAGTAGCCTCAGGGAAAACCAAGGAATTCAGGCCAATTCCCAGAGTTGTGGGCTTGCTTCCTGGGCCCCCTAGCCTCACATCCAGCCACACTAGCCCTCCCTTTCTTGGGGACACAGCTGCAGTCCTTTGGGGAGGGGAGGAAAGTCTGGTTGGAGCAGATGCCACCAGGGCCCCCTTTCCCAGGGGCTCTGTGTTTGCAGTGCTGTCCCCAAAGCACACCCTGCAGCCTTTGGCCCATCACTACCTGGTACTGAGCACAGCTCCACCCTTCACACAGGGCACCCAGGGCCCCTGGCACTGTCTGATGCTACCTGGAGGGGGGAGCTGTTTTCTAGTCAGCTTCCTGTGGAGCAGTTGACTGCCTCTTCTCTCCCTTAGATGATTCCCACCCTTTGATTATCATCTCTCTCCACTGTTTTGTAGCAGGCAAATAATTTTTTCTTATGTGCTCAAAAATCTTAAATCTAAGGGTATTATTCCTGTTAACTGGTTTAATTTCCTAATTTCCATTTCTCCCAGGACTCAAGGGAGCTCACAGAGCTAGAGGCGAGGTTGCCCCACAAATGTTTACTGCAGGGGTAGAGAGACCATTAAGATGGGCCCAGGTCCTTGCAAGAGGGACTTTACCTAACAAATGCAATCAGTGTAACCTGGCTTATTGTACCCTCAATGAATCCCCAACAATGAAAAAAAAAAAAAAAAGATGGGCCCAGGTCCCCAGGAAGCTGGTCTTCTCCACATGTGAATCAGGTATTCAATTGTCAGACCAGGGCTGAGAATCCATCCTCCTACACTAATTTTTGCCAAGAGCCAGGAGTTTAGAAGAACATTACTCTGTATTCCCTCCAGCTTTCCCTACACAGATGATGGTATCATCACCCACAGCTTTAAAGCGCAAGTCTGTACACAGATCACAGAGCCAAGGAGGGCTCTTGAGTCATTTGAGATAATTACATTTTTTTCTTTCTGAATCTTCCATCTCTGTGAATCAGCAGTGTGGAAACTCGGCTTCCAAAAAATTAAGCGAGGCTTGAAGTGAGCAAAGCATAACAGAGCTTTGGCAAGAGCTGTCGCAGTGGGGAAAATCATGCAACTTGTCATCTAAAGACGCTCATGGTGCTGTCTGCCTCCTCTTAGCAATGTCCACAGGGCTGGCACAGTCAGAGCACTGTGACTTGGGCAGGGACAAAATACGCAGCTGTTACCCAGAGCTCCCAGCCCAGCCAGAAGTGTTCTAGAGGTGTGTGGGGTCAGGATGGCCCGTGTGGGCCCCATTTATTTTAAGTTGCCGGCTTAGTCTGCTGTGGCAAATCCGTGCCCCGCCCATTTGGCCCCCACGCCCGCTGCCTCTTTAGCAGCATAGACCGAGTCAGAAGGTGATCGATGTCCACTTCTCTGGGCTACAAGCTCCTCCAGGCAAAAGTCTCTGACAATTTCTTCAGTGTCTCCAGGGCCTGGTATGGGGCCTGGCACCTAGCAGGTTGCTGATGAATGAATGAACGTAGCAACGTCCACCTGGAAACACAAGGGATTTGTTTAGTGGCAGCATGTGCGCTAGCACCATACTCTGTGGGTACTTTACAATTTGCAGGACTGAAAAAAGGAATAATGTATGCTTCCTGGGAAAGGCGCATCTCATGGAGGAAACTGCAGAAGGGAAGATGCCTGCAAGTTGGGGAACAGGGCAGGTACAGGTAGACTGAAGGCCCCTGGAAAGTGACCCTGAAATGGAGGTGTTCATCCTAAGGAGGCTCCAGAGCACCCCAGGCAGAATCTTGATTCTCCAGGAAATGGGCCTGAGAACAGGGTGGGGAGTCGGGTGCGGGGAGCTGGGACCCCCACCCCACAGGCCGGCTCCCGCGCTTTCCCAGACCGTCCGCTAGGGGGCAGCAGAGGCAGGCGAAGAGGCAAGGCGGGCGGGACAGCCAGCCCTCAAGGCCTCGGCGTGCTGTGGGTCTCGCTCAGAGGACAAGGTCAGGACTCCCTGCCTGCCTGTCGTGGCCTTTGTGATTTTACGTGCTGTGGTCTGTGACACCAGACACCAGACGACCATGGTAACCAAACTCTACAGTTTGATATGAATGGTAATTACGCACGGAAACAAAAACGATCCCTGGCGTTCTTTTGCCCACCAGTTGTGTTTTGCTGTCCCTGCCCCCTGTACCCTTCATGGCCCTGAGCAATTGAGGAATGCGTGAATTCAGTGGTTTTTAAAATGAAAAGATGAAGTGGGAATATATGCATTGGTTTTCTTGTTCATCTGGTCTTGAAAATAGCAGCACATTTCCTCAGGTGCCAATTACCACGTCCCTTGATATCCTGTTCAACACTCTGCTTATGAACCCACAGGTAATTTCAAGGGAAAATTATTTTCTTGATAACTCCCACACTCATTCAAAAGTAATTTCCTCCTTAGAAACTTTGGGTGACAGGATCCCTTAATTGGTTTTTCCTAATCCTCAAGGATTGAAGAAAAACAGACAACTGTTTTCTGATACAAATTATTGGGCCCAGAGGCCTGGCCCTAAAATAAACTGAGTATAAAAGAATACGCATTTTGTCAGGCCAGATCTCAGAAGTGAAAATCGTTATGTAGGGATTAGAGTTGTTCCTTACAAAATCAGAAAGTTCGAAAGTTATAGTTCTCTGGATTAAAGAGAATGTCTGGTTAGAAGCCCAGGATGCTTGATAACATTAATAGAAATCTTTTCCTTAATGAAGTTAAAAAGTTTTCAGTGACTGGCACCTTTGATTGGAATGAGAACAATCCAACCATATTACATCAGCCAATAGGGAATAACGAGACTGTCCTAAAAGAAATGATTTTCTAGTGGAATCAAAATTCTCATGCAGACGTTTCCATGCTGCAGGCTCTTTTGAATGCTACCCCTGACTTCATTCCAATACTATTCATAGCTGAGAAATATCTTTTAGAGACATAGTGTGATATCAAGTTACTTTAATGGTTTACAAAATGCTTTCAAGAATCACCTAAAAATATGCAGTTTCTATGATACCATTGATTAGTTCATCTAGAATTGTTTAATTTTCAATTAAATACATAAACAAGGTAGGATATATTTGGACACAGATGTTGCTGGAGTTTCCAGATTCCATTGTTTAAAGGTATTTCATAAATATGACAAAATGTGTTGAGAAGGCGTCCATCTGATTGGGTATTCAGGCTTACAAAGAAAGTAATTACAGGGCCAGAGACTGGGAGTCAGCCCTCATTCATCTCAATTCCCTTTCACATATCAACATAGCTTGACCTTGATTTTTTTAGATGCAAGTAAAAGACCTTGATGTAATTTAAATAAACTGGTTTTCAAATATCCTGAGGAGTCAGAATCAGAAATGACGGACAAAAGCCTGAAGGAATAACTCACTCTGAAGGAAGTAATCATAGTGCTTCTAAAGACAGTGTCTTTTCTTCTTGTTGAGCTAAATTTTCATCTTCTTTCTAGGAAACATTTGTTTGCCAGGTCCTTGGAAAACGCCCAAATGCCAGCTTCCCTTCTCCCTCCCTGCCTGTCTGCGTTTGAGTCCTCCCACTGTAATTCCCACCAGGGAATGTCGCTGCCTCCATGGTGGCCTCTGTGGTCAGCTGAAGTGACCTCCAACCTTCCTCGCCTTTCTCTGAGGGCAGGGACCTCACTTCTCCTCCTGACAAAGCACTTTCAGGCAGCTCTTGGATTTCTTCACGGTTGATTAAACTGTCTGTGTTTATTCAGGACCCTTCTCCTCTTTCTGTGTCTGGCTGCTGACCTTTCTGCTGTGCCCTGTCGGAGCAGAAAGCTCACAGGCCAGTCCGTCTGCTTGTTCACAGCCCTGGTCAAGATTCTGTCTGTCGAGTTACTAGTGTGTCTATAGCATATGGCTTTTTGCCTGGGTAGTTTTCGGAGTTGCTCTTCCTGGGTGAGGCCAGAGGCGTGTGAAAGAAAACGATTAGGGAGCCTGTGAGTTACAACCGCAGGCTTCTCCCTGAGCCCCATGGATGGTCCTCATCCTGCCGTTAGCTCCACAGGGCCTCCCTCCATGCATGGCTCTTCAGGAGAGTAGCTAGACGTGGTTTTGTTGCTTGGAAATGGGAAGGAGAGAGAAAATGAAGCACGCAGAGCTTTGAGAGCTTTGCTGAACAGTCAAAAGACAAACCAGCACAAACACCTTCAGCCAGTACCTCCTTGTCCGCAGGACACCGAACGACCCTGCTGTCACTCCCTCTGGGCTCTCAGGTGAGCTCTGCTTCACTCTCCGAGGCCCAAGGCCAAGGTCCATTCCTCCACAAGCAGCCATCAGTCTTTGCTCCAAACACTATGACACGACCTGCTGTCCCTCTTGAAGTGGTATTTTGGTATCCTGCTTATTTGTGTGTGAATCTTATCATGCTGGATTGAGTGCTGATACTTGGAGTAGGAGGAATGTCCCTTTGGTATCTTTGCAGCCCAGAAATGTGGTGCAAGTCAGTGGCTAGCTGGGGGTGCAGAAGCAGCTCTCTCCTGTCCTCATTCTCTTACATCCCTTCAGGGCCACCTGCCCGCCCGGGGCAGTTGCTCCTCACAGGATGCTCAGCTTCCCGGCTTGTACAAGACTTACTCTTTAGTTATTTCTCCAACTCACCTTTATGTCTCTGCCTAGTCATTACTACCCATCTCAGATGGCAAAGTCTTAAAGGACTGAGGTTCCACTTTGCTTCCTTTGCCTGTCACTTGACAGTGAAAGTGTGTGACCAAACAATTAGTGGGTGTCAGAGATGGTGCTTGCTCATTAGCTGGGCATGGTGGCTCACACCTGTATTCCTAGCACCCTGGGAGGTTGAGGAGGGTGGATCACCCGAGCTCAGGAGTTCAAGACCAGCTTGAGCAAGAACAAAACTCCACCTTTACTAAAAATAGAAAAACTAGTTGGGCATTGTGGCAGGTGCCTATAGTCCTAGCTACTTGGAAGGCTGAGGCAAGGGGATGGCTTGAGCCCAAGAATTTGAGGTTGCTGTAAGTTATGATGACACCATGGCACTCTACCCAGGGAGCCAGAGTGAGACTGTGTCTAAAAAAGAGAAGAAGACGGTGCTCATAACCAGGGAAGTGAGCCCCTGAGGCCAGCACGCGTCCTCTTGGAATGAATGTCAGACAGTCCAGGACTTCGCGTGTACCCTGGGTCGCCACTATGCCCGCCCTCCCCATGAGCCCTCCTGTGTACACCATGTCTGCTTTAGCAGCAGGTGAGTTGGTGGCAGCAGGTTGATTCCCAGAGGCAAGTTTCTCAGCAACAGCACTTTGATGTCTTGGGTGGGGTAGTTATGTCACAGGGGCTGTGGAGTGCCCGTGCATAGCAGCACTCCTTGTCTCTGCCCGCTAGATGCTAGCAGCACCCGTACTTACGGCACTGAAAATATCTCTGGGCATTGCCAAATGTCCCTAGGGCTGGCCCAGAGCCACTCCCTTAGGGGATAAATGTGGAGGCCACAGCCATGGTGGGAAGGAAATGGTCTGTAACCTGGTGACGTTTCCTTCTCTTTGGAGAGTTGGGTTTTTTAATGTAACCATCATAGTGTTCTGCCCTAAACAATTTGGGAGAGGACAGTCTTCCAAATACATGTAAACTATACAGTATTTGACCACTTTGCCCATTTCCTTCCCACTTCAGGGTGTTTTTTTCCCCACCGCTTCCACTAGGCTGAGCCCTGCTTTCTGTGGCTCAATCTCATCCTGTTTTATGAATCCCACTGGCTTTCTGGAAGTTCTGTGAGGCCCACGGTGAATGGCTAGGAGAGGTGCCAGCAGGGCTGCCTGCTGCCCAGAGCCTGGACGCGGCCCTTGTGAGGACACCGTGTTTGGTCTCTGCTCTTCTACTTTGCTGATCTAGGAACTAGATTATTTTCTCTTCCCCGGGAATTAATAAGCTACTGGGAGTAATAATTCACCCTAAATGAACTTAGCAGACACTAGGCCACAAACCAGACTATAACAGTATTGCTTTAAAATGCGTGTCCCCAGAGCGCTCACTCGAGCTCGCAACCTGGGGCAGGGAGCATGTCATGTGGTCCAGAGTGCACATGGGGCCCCAGGCCAGCGGCTCCAACCCTCTTTGTCCATCTCAGCTGCCCAGGATGACCCTTGTGGTCTGGGGTGAGTGGGCGGGAGGAGGCTGGGATCTAAAAGGAGAGTGAGCTTAAAGAGACGTCTGCTCTGTAGAAATCATTTGTGGTGTCTGCCTCAGAGAAATGTGGGTGAGGGACCACCGTCCTTAGTGGACACTTTCTAGAGTTGCCTTCCACCGTCAGGATGACTGGGACCTGCAGCAGCTGTGGCAGGGGTGGAACAGGACAGAAGGGGTAGGGTGATCCATGAGCCATCCTCTCCAGGTTTGGGGAAGGCTTGTCTCCCCAGAGTCACTTCTGCTTTGGGGGCGCCACTCTGGGGCTGAAAGGGGCTGAGCCTCCTTAGCGGGCTACAGTTCTGCAGATTCCCTTGCCTGCCCTCCCTGGCAGACCACCCTCCTCTGCCATCACATGCTTTATTCAGAGGTCCGGTTACCCTTGTTTGTGAATACACCATGTCTCACATGAATGACCATCGGCATTCATTTCATTCCTGGCACGGCTTCTAGAAACCAGGGCTCCAGGGGGTTTTCTCCCAGGTGGAGATGCAGCCCCTCCACCACCCGGGCACGGGCCAGATGTGTTCTCCGGGTTTGTCATGAGGCTTGACCCTGTGGGATAGCTCGCCTTTGGAGATGTTTTTTCCTTGGTTGTAGATAAAGTTGACAGGTGAACAATGAATGACTTTGGGAAGTTTGTGTCTCTCCTAATAGAGAGTCAGGGAGAGGGAAAGAACATCCTGGTCTCTGTGTTTTCATTTTTTTTTTTGAGACAGTCTCACTCTGTCGCCCTGGGTAGAAGGTAGAGTGCCATGGGAGCATCATCATAGCCCCCAGCAACCTCAGTCTCTTGCGCTAAGCCTCCTGAGTAGCTGGGACTACAGGAGAGTGTTGTCTAAGCTGCATCTCAGTGTCATGATGCCCAACTAGTTTTTCTATTTTTAGTAGAGGCGGGGTCTCCCTCTTACTCAGGCTGGTCTCAAACTTGTGAACTCAGGTGATCTACTGCCTTGGCCTCCCAGAGTGCAGGGATTACAGGCGTGAGCCACCGTGTCAGGCCAGTCTCTGTGTTTTCAGCCAGGAAGAGCAGAAAGCCATTTCTTTTTCTGTGCTGTCACGATGCTGCTGTGTCTTTGAGCCTGGTCCATCTTTTGGTTCTGGCTGAGCACATCTTCCTGCTGGGATGGCAGTCGATCCTCAGAGTGTAGAAGGGCTCGGGCTTGCCCTGTGTTTGTTTCATGAGCCATCGAGGGTAATATAACCACACAGAGAGGCCCTTTTCACTACTTGGGTCATTGTCACTCCCATCAGTAGGCCTTTTTCAGGGAGTCCTTTGTCACTTTTGAAAATGTTATTTCTTAGGAAATAAAAGAACAGTATGGCCATGGTTAGTGTTGCTGTTAAGTTATATTACTTGGAGCACATTTACTGTAATGGGAAAATATGAATCTGATCAGTGCGTTAGGAAGCCTATTACTGCCACAACCATCATCTTTGTCCCCAGACGCCATGGTACCTGCACTTCAAAAGCGTGTTCTTCAAAAGCCATTGTGTTGGGGAAACAGGATGAACTGTGCTTCCTGACGCTGGTTTTCTTGAAAAAGGAAAGAGAGAGCTGTGCCACTCCCCAGGGCTCTCTGCGAGTGCTGGCTCCATGCTGGCCTGCTCCGTTGCTGATTTTGGTCAGGGATGTTCCAGATCGCTTCTTTGGATTTAATTCACATGGCTTTTTGTTCAGCCTTGTCTAAATCAATATTCTTCACACTTACTAAGCTGAACATGGCTCCTGAAAGGGGCTCCAGTTATCAGTGCTGTCACATTTTGGTGGGAGCATCATCTAAGGATGTGAAAAGATGCAGGTCAGGGACTGGGCCATGGGATTTTGGAACCTGAGGATCAGCATGGAGCAGCTTTCTGGATCAGTAGTTTTACTCGCAGACTTTTGGGAAATGTTTTTATATTAAGTAGTGATATAATCATGGAGTTGAGTGCTCAATTCGCATGAATTTCTTTTTTTTTTTTTTGAGACAGAGCCTCAAGCTGTCGCCCTGGGTAGAGTGCCGTGGCATCACAACTTACAGCAACCTCCAACTCCTGGGCTTAAGCAATTCTCTTGCCTCCACCTCCCAAGTAGCTGGGACCACAACGCCCGGCTATTTTTTGGTTGCAGCTGTTATTGTTGTTTGGCAGGCGCAGGCTAGATTCGAACCCACCAGCTCAGGTGTATGTGGCTGGTGCCTTAGCCGCTTGAGCCATAGGCGCTGAGCCAATTTTCATGAATTTTAAAGATAATGCTGGGACTACCAGCCCAAGTCACCACATCTGGCAATTTTTTTCAAAAACATTTTATGTTTATATCTGATAGCACATGTGATCCTCCCAGACACCTGAAGTGGGCAAGTGTTATGGGTTGAATTGCGTCCCCTAAAATGTGTTAAGTGCTAACCCCCAGGACCTCAGAATGTGAACTTATTTGGGAATCAGGTCATTGCAGATATAAATAGTTATGTTTGGATAAGGTCATATTGGAATAGGGCGAACCTCTAATCCAATGTGACTAGTGTCCCTATATAAAGGGGGAATTTGGGCACAGAGGCTCACATAGAGATTACACCATGTGAAGATGGCTTTTATCTCCAAACAGAGAAGTGCCAAAGGTTGCTAACACCACAGAGAGGTGAGTGGCATGGAACAGCCCTTCCCTCATAGTTCTCAGAAGGAACCAGCTCTGCTGACCTATGAATTGGACTTCTGCCTCTAGAACTGTGAGACAATAAATTTCTGTTGCTGTTGCTGTTTTAGTGCTAGCATTTGGCTCTGTCACCCAGGCTGGCGCATCGTGACACAATCATAGATCATTGTAGCCTCTAACTCCCAGCTCAAGCCATCATGAGTCACCAGACCTGGCATTGTTGTTGTTTTAAGTCACCCAGTTTGTGATACTTTGTTACGGCAGCTCTAGCACACTGATGTGAGGGGTCTTTCTTTTCTCTGTTGACAGAGTTTGAGAAGCACTGAATTGTGCAAGGAAAGAGGTTAATTTTGGAGTCTAGAGATGCAGCTCTGGATTCTGGCCATGCCACTTACAAGTCCTGTGTCCTTGGGCATGAATTCAAACGTCCTCTTGTGAGGATAAGCAAGAGGTTTCAAGCAATAATATCGTGAATGGGACCTGGAGGCCTCCTGGGTTATCAATGGATGTTTATTCTTGTTTCCCTTCCCTTTCTGAGCATTTTATCTAGGAGGCGAGGAGCTCAGGGCCTGGGGAGGTCAAACGACTTGTCCCCAGTCACACCAGGAGCTGCCGCCTGTCTAGATATTGAGTCTGGGCCACCTGACACCACACCTGATCTGTAGTGACCTTTGATGCAGTCTCTCCAGGCTCCCATTGCCCCACTACAAAAGCTCCCCTGTGTGTCGTCTCCTACAAACAATGGTAAAAGAGAGCACTGGGGCCCTGGACCCTGTGTATGCCATCTAGTCAGAAGCACCTGCCATTGCTTGAACTACCCAGAAAGCCTTTGTAACCAAAGAAAGGCCCCTATGCTATTCTTATTTGTACATATTCTTGACATGTAATCGTTAGCATGAGGTCATTAAATCCCATAAAAAAGTGATAATGTGTTAAAAAGGTGTTTTGCAACAGGCACAAAGGGCTTGGGCCTTTAAAGGAGGAACCAGGGCTGATGGAGGTGGTAGGAACTGTAACGCCCTGTCCTGCAGGAGCGTGTGACCCGGGTGTCTTCCCCAACCCCCTTAATAAGACAGCGTAAACAGGGGATGAGCATAGCAGCTTTTGGTGACTCATTCTGGATGCAAATGGCCGAGTTACAGTTATAGAACAAAGCCACGGGGAGAAACAGGTTTGAAGATTCAGGCATGTTGCCTAAGCTCTCTCTGTTTCAGGACTGAGGACTGAGGGCTGGAGTCCTGCCTGTGCAGATCTTGCCTTTCCCAGAAAAGTCAGATGCCCTCCAGGAAGGGCTATGGTTCCCTTTCCTGCAACATGCTCCAATACAGCTCTCCACAAGATGTTACAATCTGCAACTGCACAGCCCCCTCCTCTGCTCCGCTTCAACTTGCTCCTGGGTCCCTGAACTCTGGGCTAAGACCCATTCCCTGTCTACCTAATTGGCTCCCTTCAAAAGAAAAGAGAAGGAAAGCAAGCTGAGGACTAGTTCAAAGGGCAAGTTAGGATTTCTTTTATTTAATGACTAGAGATGACTCAGAAAAACCTCATGTGGCATGGAGTGAGCACAGTCATCAATACGTAATATTGGTGGGAGAAACTAAACGCCAAGGTTTATTGAATGAAAAGGGCAGAGTCAGAGGTTCTGCTCTGTTACCCGGGCTGGAGTGCAGTGGCCTGGTCCTGGCTCACTGTGAACTGAGACTTGTGGGCTCACGCCATCCCCCTCCTCAGACTCCCGAGGACTATGGATGCGCACCACCGCACCTGGCTGATCTTTTAAAAATTGTTCTCTAGAGATGAGTCTTGCTATGTTGCTCAAGCTGGTTTCCTACTTGTGGCCTCAGGTGATCCTCCTGCCTTGACTTCCCAAAGTGCAGATGACAGGCGAGAGCCACCATACTGGGCACTCACAAGTAACAGTGTCACCTCGTAGCTGCCTTGTGAGATGAGACAATATCATGGATCTCAAAACTCTGTGTCCTCTGTCACATGAACAGAAAGTGATGATAAAGTGAACAAAATGAATGACAGAAATACCTCAGCATTTATCATTTTTATTCTAATTTTTGATACATTAGAATAAAAAGTATATTTTATGAAAAATCTCCCAAACAGTAAAAGACAGGGTCCTGTTCTAGCCTATGTTTGAATTTTTATATCTAGAGGGAAAGCCTCCCCCCAGATTGCAGATGACCCCACAGTGTATACTTTTGACTGCAGGGTGTAAAGCAAACATTGTTTTTTAATCAAGTGTCAACATTTAAAACTAAAAGATTTCCCATTTAAAAGCCCCGATTTCCAGCTTTTCTTGGGGAAATCAGAGCAGCGTTACTGGCACAGTAGATCAGTACTTCCTGAGGCCCCCTGCCCCTCTCTCCTGGGTTGTCCACTGCCTGGGTCATGCCACCTCCTGGTGTCACCTTCCCACAGGGAGGCCGAGAGTTTCACAGAGCAACTTTCTCCCAAAATCAAACCCCTAAGAAGACAGCCAGTTCCTGACACCAAACGAGGGGTGTCTGGTCTCTTTCCCCACAGCTTTGTTTGACCCTCAGTCGGGTCTACTTGGCCCGGGAGTTGGTGAATGCTGCCCAGGTGGAAGGAGTCTCTTTTGTAAAATGAGCACAGGATTTTTATGAGGATTAAGTTAGATAAAAACATGTCAGCACTCAGGGAAGCAGTGCTGACCAGGGTGCCCAGACCACTCAGGGCATGGAAAGGATTCTGTTGAATAATACACAGCTCATTTCCGAGGGGAGATGATCACAGCAGGGCACAACATCCCTTTGCCACCAAACACCTTTGAGGATCAGTCTGAAGAAGAATATGCTGCCCGAGACCACATTCTCTGAGAACTAGGACCTAGGACCCAGGACTCAAGACTGGTACCCACAACAGAAACAGACCTCAGGCTCTAACACAGGTGTCCCTTGCCTTTGGTCAGTGACTCCCGTTCTACCGTGAGTGTTAGAAATGTTGGGGAACATACTGGGCAAAGAGGTGTCAGAGGTGACATGGGTGTGATCCAAAGAAGACATTATGTGATTGCATTTGCCCCCAAATGCTCCCTTCCAGTACAAATATATAGCCAGCTTCCTGCAAGGAGCCCACAGCTAAGACCTGCAACCCTAGAGAAGCCCGGACTTCTCTGCCGTGGGAGGGATGCAGCTGCCGGGCACTGCCAAGGGCCTGCCTGCCCAGCCTTATCTGCATGGAAATCGCCAACCCCTAGAAGCCATGCCCAGGGGTGATCTCACCGCTTCTACTCCCTGCCAAGGATTCCACCCAAGTCTGTTTCATAGGATGCTGCCTTTCTTCTGAGCAGAAGGGGACCATCCTGCATTGAGAAAAATGTGAGTAAATGATTACTGGCAGCCATAAAAAGTCTCATAAAGCGTTTATGTTTTCCCACGAAAGGACGGAGTTTTTATACTTCTGTCTTTTTAGTTCATTTGCAAAAGGTCCAAGGCTGCCAACGTCGTTTAGTGATGCCAGGGGTGAGATTCACTTAAGGAAATGGGGTAGCCAAGGATTTGGGATTTCCCCACACGTTCCTCCTCCATCTCATGACCTGACCAAAGCTCTGTGAGTCACACACCAGGTGGACTTGCCCTGAGAAAACAGCCCATGTTTGTCTGCTATTATAAGCTAGGGTGGTCTTTGGAAAGCAAACCGGGGCTTTTTTCTGAGTGGAAAAAAGGATGCCATGAGGCAAAGGATACGGAAATGACCCGCACTCTGGAGATGTTGAAATGAAAAGGGGCATTTTTGACAAGAAATCGAGGTCCTCTGGGTTCAAGCTGTAACCACGGCAAAGATTCTGAGCCAGGGTGGGCAAGTCCATAGGTAGCCCGGTTTCAGGGAAGTCTGGTGCTTCTTGATGAGCCTGGCAGCCAGGTCCCTGGGGAGATCCCTCAGCCACCCCCACCCAAGGAAACATCCAGTTCTGTTGAAAGTCTGAATTTCCTAAAGTGGCTCCAGTCTCCAAGGAGTCTCTGGACAGATGAACTTTGGCTCCCGACTTTTAACATTCTCAACTGTTCCCCACATCAATTCCTGGGAGTTCCCACTGGCTGGGGTCCCTCAATCAGAAAGGAGATGAGGATACTGCTCAACCCCACAAATCTTGAGCTTGGAGGGCTCCCTATTCTCTTTCAGCCCTGTGTCTTCTCCTTACCCCCCAATTATCCCCTTAATCTCTGGGCAGTCAAATCTGGGCCACTTAGACAATAGCTACTCTTCCACCCCCGATCTGGAGCATTGCACCCCTTAGCAAATGCATCAAAAAAGGAATCCTGCCATTTAAGGCAGGCTTATTTTCTGGGATGTGAAGAGGTTTAATGGTCTTATCTGTGGAAGGGCAACAAAAACAGCTTATCTGGCTAGACCAGACAAAATTGAACCTGAGCGTTTCTTGACTCTAGTCCATCTCCAGAATCTACGATTCCAAGATACTTTCAAACATTCACACTGAAAGTGCATTTTCCAAAAAAAGATTGTGGCTCACACAAAATCACACTGACTGAGCCAAATACGGAATTTTACTGAGTTTCTGCATCAGGAGGAACTTTATAATTCACTTTTTAGGTGAAGAGTCTCTACCCTACACATATTGCGTCAGTATAGCAACATTCTCCACTGAATGTTAATGTTACTATAGCAAAAAAAGAGGCTGTAATAGTCTAAAGCAGAAATAATGTGGCCTGTTGTTCCAAAAAAGTCTATGAGACAAAAAAAAGTTTGCCTCCTCCGTCCTTATACACCCGCTGGCCCAGGGCGGGCCACGCAGTCAGCCCCTCAGCTCCTCTCCCACCAGGCAGCTTCCCTGACTTTGTTCAGGTTTTTCTGTGAACCCAACTTCCCCTCCCATTTTGCCAGTCTGAAGTCCCCTCATCCATAAAGTCCCCACCACTCAGTCTGAGGGCTTCTCGCAGCCCACCTGCCCTCCTGGCCAGCTGGAGCTGGTCTGTCCCTCTCCACGTTCCCAGCCCTTTGTGTGCTGTGATAGCTCACCACTGTGTGGTTTGTGCACACCTGTCTGTCTCCACAATGGACTTGAGCTTCTGGAGGTAGAGATGCTGTCAGCCTATCCCCAGGGGCCCTAACACAGAATGCTTTCCCTTAGAAGGCGTGGGGGACCATCGCTGCTTAAAATATTCACACATGCAGACTCGAGGAGGGTGCACACCTCGTTTGGCATAAAGCCCCAGAGCTGTGAGTAGAGGCGATTTGAACATTTGAGGCATGCAGAGAGTGATCTCATGCGTCCTCAGCCCAGCCTGCTGGGGCGGGGGCTATGTGTCAGCAGCGAGCAGCCGGCAGGCAGGTGAGGGAGCACGTTGTTCAGACTTGGCAAGTGGTGTGTGAGGAAACCGCCGCCCCTGCTTTTTTTTGAAGCTATGCTACTCTGTCATGTCGGGGAGTAAGTCCGGGGGATGCCCGGTGGCCAGGATAGACTCACAGCGCAGGGCAGCTGGGATTGGCTTATTCCCTCAATGAGTCAGGGAAAGATTGCTTTTCGCGGCAGTGACGGGGCACTATGCACTCATGATTACGCAGGGATTTTCATCTCACATGTCACCCGCTACAGCAGACACAGAGGCTGGTGTGTAAGGCGTTGCCTCAACACCCTTCCATAACTCCGTCCTCACCACGCCACTTCCCTGCAGGGTGCTGACCCGGCAGGCGGGCAGGAGGGGACCACGGTGCGCTGCAGAGCATCTGGGGCTGCCCGTGGGCATGACTGAGGCGGCTGCGGGAGCGGAGGCTGCCTCGATGGCAGTAACCCCATTGGCTGCTCCAGGGTTTGACTTCCCATAGGCCTCTGATGAGAAAATCAAATGTTTCAGCAACAAGCAGGTTGTTGACACCACGCTCTCCCCTCTGACACCTGGAGAGGAACTCGCTGAAGACCTGGTCAGATGCCACAGGGCTACGTCAGCACAGTGTCCTCAGACACCCAGCATCATAACGAGGGCAGGGATGACGAGAAGTTCAGTCTCTGCTCCGACGCACAGGCATGGATGTAAGAGGCGCCTCCCATGCTGATTTTGCACATCTCAGGGCAAATTTACAAAGTAGGGGTCAAAGGGGACAAGGACTCTGGGCAAGGAGCTGCACCAGTGGCCGTTCAGAGCAGCCTGGAGAAGTCTCTGCTGTCTAGCCCTCAGTCTCTCCACCTGCAAAACACGGGTCACAATAACACGTGGCAGCCACGGTACAGTGGAGTCGAAAGGACCAGTTCAAACAGTGGTTCTTAGCTTGAAGTTGGTGGCCGAACAGGCTTCAGGGGACTGTGACACCCTGAACTTTGCATGAAGCAATTTGTCTCTATTTTTCTTTTCTTCTTTTTTTATTTAATTATTTATTTATTTATTTTTATTTTTTTATTGTTGGGGATTCATTGAGGGTACAATAAGCCAGGTTATAGTGATTACATTTGTTAGGTAATTTGTCTCTATTTTTCTACGGGCATCTTCCTGAGGGGGGAGCTTGTAGCTTTAACTATGTTCTTAAGAACATGGTTACTCTTAAAGGTCAAGACCCACTGGTTTAGGTCACATGTGAAAGTGATATATGTGCCCCATAATTAAGCTATCATCAGCAGACATTTCTAAGGAGAAAGGGACAAACCTATTGTGTGTTCTGGGCTGTTCAGGACACGGAGAGAAACAGGAAGACACCACTCTTGGCATCCTGAGCACATGACAGACTTCGGGCATGAGACAGATCAAAAGTTGGAAAGAAAACATAAGTCCAGATACCATAGCTGAGAGGTCAGCAGACTCAATGACGCAGAAATTCAGAGGAGGGAAAGGGGCTTCTGCTGCAGCAGGGTTGGGGCTAGGGAAAGGCAGGGAAGGGTGTTTGAGGAGGTCGGTGGCCCGGTGTGGCAGGGCCTGAGAGCTGAGTGTAGACACACCCAGACTCTAGAGACCACTGATCTGGGCGGGATATCACCACCTGCTCGAGTCTAGGCCTTCGCCCCACAGGAGGGGTTAAGGAGCTCCCTGCTCCGTGAGGCCCCGTGAGAAGACTGCAGTCTGCCCAGACAGACATCCTCCCCCAGGGGACGCATCCCGGTGACTCACTTGTTCTAGGCAGGGAGCCTTCGTGTCTAGACTTCCTTCCTGCCGTGGGGCACAGAGGCAGCCTTGTCCCAGTTAGCAGAGTCCCTCTGGTGGAGGGAGCCTCAGGAGGCTCACCCAGCATGTAGTTACTCGGAAGCAGATAAAGCCCTGGAAAATGGGAAAAATTGGAACTTATGTGATATTTCAGCAAAAGGTACTGAAGTGTTTGTCCTGGGAATACTTGGTACCTCGTGAATCTTTTTACACTTATCGTATGACATGGCAGTTTCTAAATTCTGAGTGTGGTGGGGCCACTGTAACCCCTTCTGGGAGGGGGACAACCCAGTGGTCTTACTCAGACCCCAGCTCCACTGACTGACAAGGCCACCCCTCCCCAAATCAGTGAGGATCCCGGAGCAAATGGCCAACTCTGCATTCCTCTGGGAGACTCTAGAAGGGCTTTCTCCCGACCTCTTGGGATCTTGTTGTGGTTCTATGGATATAATGATACTGAAGGCTTTTCTAGAATGTACTCTTAAAGACTGCAGGTGACTCTGGAGACTAAGGCAGGCCTGCTTTCTCTACGTTGCAGCCCCACGCCCACTGCTCAGGGGAGCGATGCCTACAGCCCTGATTCCCGGGAGGGGAGCTCTAAAGATGGACCTGCAGCTTTCCCAGGCGATTCCCCTGGTAAGGGAAGTAGTGAGGGTCTGAGACTGCACTCCTGCCTCTGTTCAGTTTGGAGCCTGCATTCCCTGACCACCCTCCTGTCCTCGTGGGCAGCTCGGCCCCTGTGTGACACTCTCTCCTCCTGGGAAACTTCTCCTGCACCTGTTACTTTTCATGTCTTACAATGACAATCAGGCAGTGTTACCTTGTTTCTGTCCCTGAATTTCCCCTGTCACTGCCTGGCTGAGTGATGGGCATCTCTGAGGGACATCTGGCCTCTTCCTCCTGTTCCCAGGAACCAGAGGTACGCACAGGCTAATGACCTCAGTTTTATTCACTGGAAAGAGGAGTGATTCCTACCAGCCAGGAGGGAAAGACAAATCTGGGAGACACTGTCTTAAGGGAGAGACCTTTTCGGCAGATCCAGCTCCTAAAATTATCCCTTCCCCTGTAGCTGTTTTCAGTGTCCCTGTACACAAAGCCAGGCTGGGTGGTGGGATCCTCCGCTTCTCCTCTGCATTGAGCTCATCAGGTGGAGGCCCGCAGAGGCGGCAGCGGGCGCTGCACGTGGACCCTCAGTCAGGACTCCTTCCAGGCCACTCGTACCCGGGCTACTTTCAATCAAAGCCCAGAGTCCAGAGGAAAATGAAGTGGGGAAGGGGAGAACTAAAACTCAGTTCAAGGTAAAGCAGGACTATTTAGCTTTAATTATTTATTCATACCAACTTCTAGTACAGCCTCTCAGACATGACAGCTTGTATTTGGAATTTCTCATTTGTGTCCCATCAAAGCCTAACAGTTCTGGGTCTCATGATTTCAACTTTGATGGGGCACAGTGGGGTGGAGAGCAGGAGTTTGGTAAATGAATTTGGGCTCCGGGATTAGTAACAGTTAAATCTTAATATTTCTTCCCTGCCAGGTAACATGGCCGGGTAAACAGCTTTGGTTCCGGCTAGCTACACCCTCATCTACCTCTAAGAATCGCTTCTCCCACGTATGGGAACCCGCTCCTCAAGCTGCCTGCCTTTTCCTGGCCCAAGGGCCTGCATGGGAACCAGCGAGGTCAGTCAGGTCTTCCTTCCCTAGAAGCTGAAATTTGAACAAAGTCCTCAAAAGACAGAAACCAGTTGGAGTTCATTTACTGTTCACAGCAGTGTGACCAGGTGGCCCTGGTCAGGTGGTCCTGTGTTTTAGAACCGTGGTTCCGTGCCGCTTTCTGCCCATGGAGCTACCCCACCTCCTGCCATTCTGTTCTGGTTTCTGGGCCTGTTTTACAGCTGAGCCATTGAAAGACCAGCTGTTTCCCCAGTAGATTCCCTTTTGATTTACATTAGCCGAGGTCAGTTTAGTAGCTCGCCACCCAAGCAGCCCTGAGTGATACCGCAATGAACCTGTGTTTCTGAGAGTCCCTTTAGTCACATTAAATGGTACCCCGAAGTTGTGCTGGAAGCAAATGAAGTCTTTTCGTTGGCTTTGACTCTGCTGTAATCACTTCCCAGAATTTCTTTCTTTAGTTGCCAGTTCCATGCTGCTCGTTAGTTGACTGTAGTTCATAGCCTGGCTTTTGGTTTCTTTCAGCGTTTTTAATTCACTTCCAACTCAGGCAAATCCCTCCCCGGGTGCCTGCAACCAGGCTTGCTTCCCCGGCTGTCTGCTGCTTGAGAAACCCAGCAGCATTTCTGCAAGACAGGTGGGATAGACTGTCAGCCAGAGCTTCTAAAACACTCTTCCTTTTGAGCTTGTAATTCAAACAGTTCAGGAATTTATCCTAAGAAAATTGTCAGAGAAGTCTAAAGATGGATAAGTATATTTATTACAGTGTTATTTTGTAGCAATGAAAACTTGAAAATATTTCCTAGCAGCAGGGAAATGCTTAAATAAACAAAGATATATATTCATATGACAATATGTGATACATCATTTCAAAATCACAGTTTTGTAGAACACTTAATGCAGTGAGGAAAATTCTTACAATATCTTGGGTACCGGGGGGAGGGAAACCTCAGGACCCCAATCTTGATTTTTTTTTTTTTTTACTTCAAATTGGGAAGGACTACACCGACATGTTAGCAGTGGTTAGCTCTTGGTGATGTGATTGTGGGTGGGTTAGCAGGCTGTGGACACTTTGAGGGCAGGAACTATGTCTTGCTTATAGTTCTAATATAATTCATAGCTCAGGTCTAGGCACATTGCTTGCCTGAGGTAATAAGCTTCTTTATATTTTTCTATAGTTGTATTTTCTTTTAAATAATGAATGTGCAATTTATGTAAAATCAAAAAGTATCTTAGGCCATAAAGTGCATGTTTATTGAAATTCTATTCCTGCTTCAAGGCCTTTGTGGCAATTTTAAAACATGGCAACAAATATTTGATAATTCCATAGAGAGGAAAGGTCTGTGCTCCCTCCTTGTAAATGTTCTTTCTCAACTGATTTACTTTAACCAGTAAGTGAACTAGAAATGAGGCTCTAGGACTTCTAGGCCAGGTCATGAAAGGCTGTGGTGTTTCTGCCTCGTTTGCTAGGAAGGCCTGACCTTAACATTCTGAAGCCCCATGTGGGAGGCTGACCACCTGAGTCTGTGGTGTTTGGGTCACCACATGCAGGTGCAGTCCGTGTCCCTGCTGAGCCTGTCTCTCTGCCCTGGCATTAGCACCTGAATGAAGATGTCATCTTGGAGGTGGATGTTTCCAGCCCTTCTCATTTGAGTCACTTCCAGCTGGGGTTCCAGACAGCATGGAGCAGAGGCATGTCCACACCGCATCCTATCCAAATTCCAACTCACGGACTCCTTCAACATTAAAAAATGGTGGTTGCTTTACACCACTAAGTTTGGGGTGGTTTTCTAGACAATAACAGCTACCAAAACCGTCCTACTCAAACTTCTCCCTCTTTGTGAAACCTTCTCTCATTCTTCCTGCCGCAATCCCAAGGCTGCCATTCAGATAAGTCACTTGTCACCACAAGTTCCTTTTTATACCTAGATTGGCGTTCTGGCTCATCTTTGCCTTCTGCAAGAAATGACAAGTTCCCTCTGATTGGCCATCTTGTGTTCTCAGAGCACCGGGGACCCAGCTGAACCTCACTAAGCATCCTTCTTGTTGCTTTGCTGTCAGTAAAATGCACAAGGAAGACGGACAGTGACGGAGAAGCCCAATTTGGGGTGTTTGTCAGGCTATGGCGGAATCCTGGCTATCTCCAGGATTCTGGGCTGCAACTTGCTATCACAATGGGATGGCATGTTATGCGTAAACCATCTCAAGTGTCTTAGTTTGCTAGGGCCACTGTAACAAAATACCACAGGCTGGGTGGATTAAACAATAGAAGTGTGCTTTCTTGTAGTTCTGGAGGCTCAAGTCCAAGATCAAGGTGTTGGCAGGGTTGGTTTCTCCTGAGGCCCCTCCCCTTGCCACCTCCTCACTGCACTCTCACATGGCCTTTTCCGTGTATGCACACAGCTGGTGCCTCTTCCCTTTCTTATAAAGACATTAGTCCTGTCAGACTAGGGTCCTACCCTTTGGACTTTTCATTACCTCTTTAAAAACCTTATCTTTGGGGGTTGGGGGTTGGGGCTTCAAACTATGAACTTTGAGGGCACACAATTCATTCCATAGCATCAAGAGTGGATTCTTAGCTATTGTTTGCAATCCCTGTCCTTGTAGATGTCAGTGAGGAGAAATGGTGAACATAGTGATCCAAATTCCATCCATAAATACCGTCTGGGCCGTAGGCCCCAAACCCACAGAAGATTGTCTTCCCTTCTGATTAAGAGGTTATGCTGTTGTGGCTCTCAAATCCTGTTAAGTAATGACCCGCTCAGGTGATAGCAGTCTGTGACAACTTGCCTTTCTATACAGCCAGTGACAAGATCTGATTGCACGTAGGTTTTGTTTGTTTGACTGTTTGGTGCCCAGGGAAACCTCAAACAAATCTTCTTTAGGATCACTGTCAGTCCACAAAACAGTGCCGATTGCGTAGTGATGCAGGGTGTGTCGGTGTGTTCAGGGGAGCATGCTCCCGTCCCAGCGCCATCCTTCACTGAGGCTGAAGAAAGAACATCAATGCAGGGTTTGGGAAAGAAGTTGCTGCAAGCGGAGGATAGAGTACAGACGCAGAGAAATGCCAGGAGCAAAGGTGGCTGGAGAGACGTCTCAAAATTTCCCTTCTCAAATTAATTCCTAGCAATTTCCTTTTATTAAATTCCTAGCAATTTCCTTTTATTCCGTGATATGTTTTATATCATGTCCTGAAAATATGAGGAGGGGAGAGAGAGAGATCTGATCTATGGAGTTAGGATTTGGGGCTATTTTATGCCCACATCCGTGAGCTACATGTCTTTTGCTAAGAAGGCATGTATAAGATTATTCAAGGTCACGTATTTTTTCATTTGTAATTCAAATTAAAACGTACCTATCATGCAATGTTTGCCCCTTGTTTTCAGCTGCTCTTTGTCTCACTACCTCCCTGTCAGACCAGCCCCCCACCTCCTCCCACCTCACTTTCACCACTTAAGGAAGGAGAAAACACTTCTTGTTCTGATTCGTGGAATCACTCATGAACGCCCTTAGATCAGTCAGTCAGCTCTCATTTTCACATAATGCAACACGTTTACACAATCACTACCTATTTATATGAAGTGTTCTAATGTTAAAAAGTTATGTGACAGTAATTTCTGAAATACATTGTCTCTGCCAGTTGAAACTGGAAAAAATTTTGTCTCTATCTGTAAAAAGGCTTTAGCTGTGCTCCGCACTACAAAGCCCTCAAGATTTCTTTATCTTTCTCAAATTGGCTGAAAGTAGGAAGATTCGATTTGCTAAAGATCCATGTTTTTGACACAAAGACTAATCTCCATTTCTGCCCTAGCCTTCATAAAACAGTAATTCATTTAAAAAAGCTCTCTCAGGATCACGGATTCTCCAGATAGAATGAACCAAGTTTTGCTTTCCCATTAATTTCAGTGTGTTCTCCTCAGCTGTTGCACTTTAGCAAATGGGTATAATTACTATCTTTATGAGTCAGGTTCACAGCCCAGCATCTGCTAGAAAGGTAAAAATTATTTTCCCCACATCGCATTACAAAGTGAGGCTCATTATTTTCATACAGTTGCTGGTGTTCACTCATTTGCCAAAATGACTACATTGAAGGCTTTTAGAGCTTTAGCAATAATGAAAAACAATGACTAGCGATGTTTCCAAAGGTCAATACATAAAGGTAGTAGCATGGGGTGGCGCCTGTTACTCAAAGGAGTAGGGCACCAGCCCCATATACTGGAGGTGGCGGGTTCAAACCCAGCCCCGGCCAAAAACTGCAAAAAAAAAAAGATAGTAACATGAACTTGATAAACTCAGATTTTCATTCTTTTAAAATTATTCGTAGATTAATAAATGCATCTGCTTCTCCCAGACATGACAAAGCAAGTGGCAGATGCAGGTGGTTCAGAGCTGTTTTTTTAAAAATATACGGAGATAGTTACTTAAGCCTTAGGTATGAAATTTGATCAATGCTAACTATGGAAGATGATTCAATACATTTGAATATGAGTATGTTATTGATATAAAGATTAAGGAATAATTATAATTAAAACTGATGTCATGATATAATAAATGTTCAGCTCAGGAAGGGGATGAGTGTAACAGAAAAATCTTTCTTTTTATTTTATTTATTTATTTTTTAGAAAAATCTTTCTATCATTGATTTCTTGCCTAAATGCTGTACAAAAAGATAAAGGCCAAAATACTATTGTTCTGCATATGACAAATACAGCATTTGATCCCAATGCCAAAGAAAAGGCAACACTGAAGCATCAACTCTGTTGACTTTGCTGAACATTCCCAGTGGCTTCACAGGGTGTTTCTGTACAAGACAAGACTACCTCGTAATTTACTTTGAATGAGAAATACATGCTGCACAGTCGTGGGCTGAGATATAGCAGGAGGAATTCCCCTACCACTCATACCCTGCCCAATTAGAGGCAGTATTTCCAGGCCTTGCCTTGTTTATGGATGGGGAGAGCAGAGAGGCAGTACATGTATTTGGCCAAAGGTGATAGGAAGCCAAACCTCCCTGGAGATTTACGCAGTCATCTTTGGGTATCATCAAGGGACTGGTTCCAGAACCCCCACTGATGCTAAAACTTAGGACACACAAGTCCCTTATGTAAAATGGCATAGTATTTGCAAATAACATACATATATCCTCCCTTTAAATAAGCATACTTTAAATGATCTCCAGATTTACTCATCCTATCCAATACAATGTCAACGCTCATGTAAATAGTTGTCATGCTACATTTGTGAAATTCATGTTGTTTCTTATTGTTGCATTGTTAGTTTTCATTGTGTTTTTTTCTTGAGTATTTTCCATTATCAGTTGGTTGAATCTGTGAATATGGAACACGCAGATATGGAGCGTGACTGTAGTATGAAATCTCACTTCAGATTTTGTAACTGCAACTTGGCCTTTGTAGAAACTTATTTCACATGTATTTGAAAAATCAAAAATGGAGAATTTTATTAAAGTGGTCCCCGAATGTTTGCATAATCAAATAGGAGCAGTAAATGCAAATAGTCTCTGGAAAATGCGATCTCAATCCAGGTCTCAAAGAATTCCTGTAGATAAATTCCAAGGAACATATGGTCACATTAAAACATACCTATACATACTGACCCTCCTGACACAGACAAGAAAATGAAGCACCAGGAGTGACAACCAGCAGAAATAATACAGCAAAATTAGAACTGTAAAGGTTATCAGACACAGAATATAAAATAAGCAAGTTTGATATATTTAAGGCAATGAAAAGTTTTTAAGCAAGGAATAAAAGACAGTTTTTGAAAAAAATCAAGAATATTAAAGAAAATTGAATGAAACATTTAGAAAGGAAAAAAATTGCTTAGGCAGAAAGATTATGAGGCCAATGCAGGAAGGTCTGAGATGCAAGAAAAAATGGTGAAGAAATGGGTAAACATGTTGAGTAAATCTAAATAAACATTATTATCACATTATGTGATAATAATGTCTAATTGTGAGGTTAAAAAAATAAGATAGAGGCTGGGCACAGTGGTTCATGCCTGTAATCCTAGCACTCTGGGAGGCTGACACAGGCAGATTGCATGAGCCCAGGAGTTCAAGACCAGCCTGAGCAAGAGTGAGACCCCATCTCTACTAAAAATGAAAAACTTGAGGCAATAAGATCACTTGAGCCCAAGAGTTTGAGGTTGCTGTGAGTGCGATGCCATGGCACTCTACTGAGGGTGAAAAAGTGAGACTCTGTCTCAAAAAATAAAAACACTAAAAAAAAAAGAACAAGATGGAATTCAAATATAAAAAGGAAAGGGATGAAAATTATAGTTAAAGCATTTTCAAATTTCTGCATAATGTGGGTAGAGCATCAAGAAATTAACCTTAGGGAGGCACCCGTAGCTCACAGTGGGTAGGGCACCGGCCACATGCACCGAGGCTGGTGACTTCAAATCCAGCCAAGGCCAACTAAACAACAATGACAACTGCAACAACAACAACAAAAAAACCCAGCTGGGCGTGGTGGCGGGACCTGTAGTCCCGACTACTTGGGAGGCTGAGATAAGAGAATTGCTTAAGCCCAAGAGTTGGAGGTTGCTGTGAGCTGTGACAGCACAGGACTCTACCATGGGCGACATAATGAAACTCCGCCTAAAAAAAAAAAGAAGAAGAAGAAGAAAAGAAAAAAGAAAAACAGAAATTAACCTTAATTATGTTAAAGTGTTTAGGGAAGAGGAGGAAACAAAAACAGAAACAGGGGTCCTCAAACTTTTTAAACAGGGGGCCAGTTCACTGCCAATCAGACTGTTGGAGGGCTGGACTATAGTTAAAAAAACAAACAAACAAACAATGAGCAAATTCTTATGCACACTGCATATGTCTTATTTTGAAGTAAAAAAACAAAACAGGAAAAAGTACAATCATACCGCCTCATGTGGCCCGCGGGCCGCAGTTTGAGGAACTCTGAAATTTTAGAAGATGGCAAGTGATGGGGGAGGAAAACCTAGAGAAATAGAAAGCACGCAATAAGAGGGTAAAAATAAACCAAAGGAAGAAGAACTGAGTTTTAAGATTCTCTGGACCATGGGAGTTTATACACATTCTAAAATCATGGGTGTTGATTTCATATTGCTACTAACAATGAACAAAAAGCATAATTGACTTTGGAAAATAAAAGGTTTTTCTCCACAAAAGAAGACTTAAACTTAGAAGATCCATGTCTCAAAAATGGACACTTACAAATTTCAAGAGCTCTCTTATGGTTACTAGATTAAGAACAGTTTTTTATTCTTGTCAATTTTGGCCTTTGAGTTTATCTGGAGAGCTTTTTCTGATGAGCAGCTGTATTGTCCGTTAGTTCTCTCTGTCCTTTCATACCTGTATTCATAGTTTTTGTCCTTTGTATTTGGAAGGACCTATTTTTTCGAGGCTAGAGCTAGGACACCATTTTTAAGAAATAAATCAGAAAGTACAGGACCTAAAGACTTAATATAGAAAATGTTAAAAATAAAGAATGAGGCCTATAATACCTGTTTCTACGGGATGCTAAGGAGCTTCCTGAAGGGTCCTGGTAAGATTCTGCAGTAGGTCTTTTCCGCAGGTCTATTTTTTCCCCATAATACTGCTTTCTTGCTTTTGTTCTATAATGATTTTCCCATAACTTTTAAGTAGCCCACCCCCCTTTTTTGAATGGTTATCCTCAAATGAGTTTAGATCTTTATGTCAATAAACTGGCTACAGAGATGTCTTCAACGTTTGCCCTGCGTTGAGCATCAGATGCCTTCTCAGAGGCACAACTGGACAGCGAGGAGATGTGCACAGTCCCCAGTCCAATTCCCAGATTTCAGGGCCTGTTCCCCTAATCCAGACTTTGCCACTTTTAGCTATGGGATTTTGACATACAGCCTTGTAGTCTGTGAGGACTGGATGAAATGTGTTTAAAGCCCTTATACACACTAAATACCAGCTACTAGTATGTTACTGCATTGCTGCTGCTGCTATTGTGCCGTTACTGCGGTACAAGCGGACTCTAGTGAGTGCACTTCTCCACTCATACTGCCCAGAGCGGTGGGACAATTGTAGAAGCCATCGCTATCTGAGGACCATGAGCAATGTGCCTATGAAGTCAGCATAAGAAACTTTTAGGATATCAGTAGCTAAATTAAGAACAGCCTCATATGTGGTGCATCTTACAAGGGTACATGTGAAACTTAGTGAATGCAGAATATGATTGTCTTAACACAATAACTAAGAAAATGCCAGGAAGGCTATGTTCACCAGTGTGATGAAAATGTGTTGAACTGTTTATAAAACCAGTGAATGGTGCCCCATGATCGCATTAATGTACACAGCTATGATCTAATACTAATATAAAAAAAAAGTACAACATAGCGATGTTAACCTATAGATTGCTAAAGTACAACCGCAACATAAATTTTATTACAGATGAATATATTTTATTAAAACTAGGTACATTTATCAAAAAAAAAAAAAAAAGAACAGCCTCATAGACTCTACATATATAGGCTACTGAAATACATCATGACCAATTTAAAGCATCAAATTAGATAAAGGCATTTTCAAAGACTCACAACATATAATCGATACAAACTCTAATATTAGTTGTATGACTATATCTGAGTCATCAATTACAAATCAAAATGTGAAGAAAAGATTTCTTTTCATCAAGGAAGGCCATTTCTTCCTACTAATGTATCATGTCCAGGGCATGAATAGTAAAAATAAGTACGAATTGCATAGATGCTCAGAAGTTGATGATATCAACAAGTATTGTCTCAGAGTTCTAACCACTTAGTTACAAGGAACTGCAGCTCTGCCTGACCCCAAACTCTTTCTTTGTGTCTCACAATCCTTTTCACTGCTTCGCTTACTGCATCCGGGGGCTGGAAATTGAACTTCCTTCTTGGTGATTGCAGGCCTGCCTCAGACTCCCTAAGGTGGATGGGTTTGGTCAGTTGTGGGATCCCTCTGGTTAAGAGTGTTACAGGGAGTTTCACAGGAACATGGTCACAGATGCCCTCCAAGATTTTCTTCTTCTGTGATTAAGGCCAGATGAGGCTTCCGGAGTCCTGTCACAGATACTCTGAACTCCTGGGGGGAGGCAGGCTGAGGGAAGGCGGTGCAGCCTCTCTCCTCAGTCTGAGGCCTGGAGCCCCAGCCCTGGGCCGGGGGTAATCTGCTTGTCTTTGCCAGGAAGGTCTAATGTTCTGATGTAAATAAGATTCTGGTTGGCTTGTCATGGTAACTTTTGATGGTCTTTAACGTGGAGTATGTGTACCCCAGGTGTATTTGAGGGGTTGATGATTTTAAGTTCACTGGGCTTTTGGTATTTCCCATAAATATCCCTTTTAAAATGTAGTGCTAGAAATGAGACTTACAGAGTTCAGATACAAGATAGCGTGCAGGGTGGAAGTAAGACAATTTTGAACTAATGATTCTCCTCTTCTGTGTCCTAGCTTTGTCAGAGTATGCATGTGAAGGCCACTTTCATGAAAGCAAGGCAAAAAAAAAAACCATAGTTAGAAATGTTTACTGTTGAAAATGACCCCTCTCTAACACATTCAAATATAAACAGCTTTTTTCAGCTCTTGATATTTATCTCTATGATACATCATTAGCTGGAAAGAAAAGAATCTTTAAATAGCAAAAGCAGATAGGTTAGTGTCACTAACTGTTTTAAGTGTAATTATAATGTTTTCTTAAACTCAAAATTTATAGATAATTTTTTCTTTTTCTTTTTAGACAGAGTCTTAAGCTGTGGCCCTGGGTAGAGTGCTGTGACATCACAGCTCACAGCAACCTCCAACTCTTGGGTTTAAGCAGTTCTCTTGCTTTAGCCTTCCAAGTAGCTGGGATTACAGGTGCCTGCCACAACGCCCGGCTACTTCTTTGTTGTTGCAGTTGTCATTGTTTCTTTAGCAGGCCCGGGCTGGGTTTGAACCTGCCAGCCTGGGTGTATGTGGCCGGCACCCTACCCACTGAGCTATGGGCACCGCCTATAGATAAAATTTTTAATCAATAATTTTTTATCCAGTATAGCAGAAATACACTAGATAAAAGTTCTGTCAGATCTTTCCCCTTGGTGTTCATTAGTCAATAAAGTATTTAAAATAATTTTATTAGATACTATTTGAAACGTTTATTACAATACAATAAAATCCTCATCTTAAAATATTGAACTTTTTCTTTTTTTTCTTTTTTCTTTATTTTTTTATTGTTAAATCATAGCTGTGTTATGATTTAACATAGCTGTGTTAATGTGTTAAATCACATTAGTGCAATCAAGGGGTACAATCTGAAATATTCTCATCAAACTGTTCAACGTAGCCTTCATGGCATTTTCTTAGTTATTGTACATAGACATTTGTATTCTGCCTTTAGTAGGTTTTGCCTGTACCCATTCTAAGATGCACCGTAGGTGTGGCCCCACCCATTGCCCTCCCTCCACCCTAACTTCCCCCCTCCCTTCCCCTCCCTTGGCCCTTTCCTTATAGTCTTGTGCTATAGTTGGATTATAGCCTTCATGTGAAAGCTATAATTTAGCTTCATAGTAGGGCTGAGTACATTGGATACTTTTTCTTCCATTCCTGAGATACTTTGCTAAGAAGATACGTTTCAGCTCCATCCATGTAAACATGAAAGAGGTAACGTGTCCATCTTTCTTTAAGGCTGCATAGTATTCCATGGTGTACATATACCACAATTTATTAATCCATTCGTGGGTCAATGGGCACTTGGGCTTCTTCCATGACTCAGCAACTATGAATTGGGCTGCAATAAACATTCTGGTACAGATGTCTTTATTATATTGTGATTTTTTGTCTTCTGGGTATAAACCTAGTAAAGGAATTATGGGATCAAACGGCAGTTCTATTTTTAGGTCTCTAAGTATTCTCCAAACATCCTTCCAGAAGGAACGTATTAGTGTGCATTCCCACCAGCAGTGTAGAAGTGTGCCCTTTTCTCCACATCCATGCCATCATCTCTGGTTTTGGGATTTTGTTATGTGGGCTACTCTTACTGGGGTTAGGTAATATCTCTTGCATTTCTCTGATGATTAAGGCTGATGAGCTTTTTTTCATGTGTTTGTAGATCGTGCATCTGTCTTCATTAGAGAAGTTTCTCTTCAAGTCCCTTGCCCACCCTGAGATGGGATCATGTATTCTTTTTTTGCTAATATGTTTGAGTTTAATTTTTTCTATAAATAAAAAACCAGTAAAATTCTATGTAAAGACCAATCATTTTTCACTGCATATACTTTTCTTTTTCATTAAATGTAAAGAAAAAGTTAGATATTGGTTTATTTCTGAAAGAAATGAATTGTCACAAGATCTAGCTTTTACATTTAATAATTATTTATCAGACTGTAATATTTATATTGTTTTTAATAGTAGGATAGCAATAATAACTCCAATAGTAATTCAATCCAGACAGAGTTTCATAAAGTCATGCACATATTTTCATAGTAATTTAATATGATAGCTCAATAGAAGTTTTACAAGTCTTAAAGTAACAACTCTTTTGTAAATGCCAATATTTATAACATACTAGTTATCTTTACAATATCTTTCACAGCTTTCTAAACTTAGAATGAAATATTTTAGCTAGCAACCTAAAAAGGTACAAATGATACAAAGTTTTAAAAAATTGAGAGAGGTACATTAGATAAACATGGACTCATGATTCTGGAGCCTGGAGCATGTGGACTTGGTCCATGCATGGCTGGGTCAATCGCTGCTATTAAATAAAGTAATGCATTTTTTTCTCCCTAACTTCACCACAAATATATTTCTCAGTTTCTATACTAAGCACCATGTACCACTTGGAAAAACAAAAGATTCCACTTTGGAGATACTATGAGATCCCAGCTTAAACCTCAACTATACTATTTTAAAAGTCTGGGAATAGTAACTGGAAACTTGGCTGCCTGGGGTTTTATGAAATCCTGCCTTAAATCAGTTAAAAAAAAATTAGTCACTTGAATCTTGGCAGAATCCTTAATTCCCTAGAAATGTAAATTTTGGATAGAAAATTACAACTGTAGAACTCATTCACTTTAAGGAATGACAGACCGTATCTCTGTGGATTAATGTGTTAGACTATACCGAGCTCCTCTGGGAAAAGGCAGATCTATCTGGAATGGTGCAAATACAAAGCCAGATGTTCACATTGTCCAGCAAACAAATATATTTTGAGAGTTAAACTTTTTTACATTTAATAATTATTTATCAGATTGTAATATATTTATAATGTTTTTAATAGTAGGATAGCAATAATAAGCTTTTTCACAAAAAATCCTATGTAAGACTCTATTTTAAAAAATGCTTCAATATTGTAAATTATATATCTAATTCTTGAGTTTGACTTATTATTTAACTAAAGGAATTATTAATGTTAATAATAGACAACCATACAAGTTAAATATCAGCACAGAATTTGTTAATAAAAGATACTTTAAAAACTTTTTAATGGTGAATAAAATCAATCCCTTTCATTATTTTCTGAATTCAAAAAAATTTTTAAAAGGTGGTATCATGAGATAGGCTGACCTAATGCTCACAGAGTGTAATGCCTCACTGTGTTAAATACATATTTTGAAATGGAGAATCTGAATCTATTCCCATTTAGCCACTGTTAGTTCTGCCTTTAAAATAAACAGATTTAGGTGCAACGCCACAGATAGCAGTGTTACATTTAAAAGTGATTTAGAACTATTTCAGGGGGAACAATGGTACTGTAACATTTCTTTAATAATTCTAATTATTTCTTTCATAATTCAAATTATCTAGGCATTCTGTGTTTCACAAGCCTCAAAAAACACCCAGGATTACTAAATTTTCTTCTGGGAATCAGACATCAAATATATGCTGTTGAGTTGCCAATGATCAAAACCAAAGTACTTCTACTAGATTTGATTTTATAAATAACAAATATCTAGTTCTTATACTAGCTCAGACCCTTTGGTATAAGATATTTAAGGTTTTTGTGGATGAACATTGATTTCCATTAATTCATTAGTTTTCCTGGTAAACTGCAGATTCTTGATCAATGGGAAAAGAATTTGAGTGCGCTGGGAGCCAGGGGGTTAAAAGGGTCAGTGTACCACTGGTGTCAGTGGGGCACAAGGAACTGAGAGTGGAATGTAAACGCACAGCTCCTACACCGGGGAGGTGTCAGGGCCGATGGCAACACCACATGCTGTGTTTCCCTTTGACCAGTGTAGGAATCTCCCGAGGATCACATCAAAATCAGATTCCAGTAGGTTTAAGTGTGAGGCCTGATATTCTGTCTTTCTAACAAGCTCCCAGGAGATACTGACCCAGCACAGCCACTTTGAAAATCAAAAGTAATCGCACTGATGCTGTTCTTCCTGTCCAGAAATGAGATGGGCAGGCTGGAAGTAGGAGACCCAGGCTTTTGCATTGAGACTGCTGTTAAGAACCTCTATGGTCTTTTGGCTCGCTAAGCACCATCGTGGCGGCCAGCAAGAACAAGCGCCCTACAAAAGGTGGCAAAAAGGGAGCCAAGAAGAAAGTGTTTGATCCATTTTCTAAGAAAGATTGGTGGAGGGGCGGAGACAAGACGGCTGGCTGAAGCCAGCTCTCCACAGAGGCTCCCATCCAGAAGGAGAGTTAAAGGCCAGAAATTTAGCAAGTAACCTGGCAGATTAGAGCTGCACCAAGAGAGAAGGTTGAAGAACGCTCATCAACCCAGCTGAGGCGAAATGTACAAACAAAAGATACAAAATCCATCACCAAGCAGACAGGAGTCCCCTCCCCCATGAGAACGGCTGGGAGTACCCCATACCCAAATGAGCAGAGTTCAAAAGTCCTCCCATTATACTCCATGGGAGAGACCCTCTAAAAACTGGACCTACTTCCCCTACTAGGGTGCCATGGCATTCTCCTGCCAGGGATAAAACTGTGTAAAACTGTATATATTCTCTACCTGCAATTCTGAGCTTCCAGTACTCCCCTCCATTCTCACTCTGAGGTCTGGAGCCTGTCCCCCAGGAGTCCAGATTCTTGGGTGATTTCTTGAGGGGTGTGGGCCTGCATTGCAGCTGGTCAGTGCTGATTCTGCGGCACAAGAGTGAGGAGAGGATGGTCAGCTGAGAGGGAACCATGCTGAAGTGACGGTGCCCCGAGGTGCAGAGCAGCAGATGTTTTTGGCAACAATAGGGCTCACCCCTGGACATTGTGAAATCACACTCCCTGTCTCTCTGGGCAACCAGAGGCCGGGCATCTTCTCAGGTGGCAACCACCGGCAGAACAGATCTGGGACGGAAATGCAGGCCCTGTGAGTAAAGGGTTTGCCTGAGGCAGTACCGGCCTGGGTGGAGCACAGGGACTAGAAAATGCACATGCAGTGCCAGCTGACTCCCAGGGCAGGGCTGACCCAGAGGACCACTTTACTGAGCCTGAGACGCACCCGGCCACGAGAGGATCATAAGCCTAGACAAAGGAGGGCAGGAGGCTAGAACTGGCAGCTAATCATGCTGAGAATACAAACCTGCAGTAGCAAAGACAGGGCCTGAGGTACAGGTTCTGTGAACTCAACACAGCTTCTCTTCTGCAGGGGAATTTAGCTGGGACAGAAACAACTTCCGCAAAGTTGTTCTGTTCTGTCAGTAACATCAATCAGGGCGGGGCTGGAACTGAGTAAACACCCCCAACCTCCATCGAGCGCCTGAGGTTGTCAAGCCTCACTTCCCCCTGCCTGATAGAGGCAGAGAGCAGTGGCCTGGCTGAGGAGACATGGATTTCCTTGTGATTCAGGCAGGTGCAAACCCCTGGAGTATCTTCTCATTGGAGGCAACTGTGTCACAGCCCTACGGGGTTATCAGTGACAGGGTGTGACAGAGGTGCAAGTTGGGGAAGGAGGCATCAATCTTCCCAGACTAATCTATTTGCTCGGTGGGTCTTCCTGACCTCACGGAGCACCGGAGCAAGTCATAAGTTGTCAGCAGACCCCTGCGATCTAGTTGCCAGAGACCTTTTAAACTCTCCCACCTGAGACAGGTGCTGACTGACACAATTGATTTGGACCTTGGGAACAGAGCCAATCACCCGAGGACTATCCAAGTGGTGCCCTGGGTGTGTGGTTGTAGGAAGTTTTGATTTTCCTTTTTCAATTGTTGCCTGTGGTGGGCGGGGTGACTTAATTGCTGGTATTTCTCCACAGCTGAGACTTCAACCCAGAGTAACTGTTTCACTAGAGTCAGACAGAGAGCAGCTGAAAACAAGACAAAGCCACTTAGCCCCACCACACCAAGCAGGTCCCCAGTTTCTCAGGCCATAGCACTGTAGGGGTTCTCAGCAAAGCTCCAGGGGAAAAGGTACAGACAGTAGTCCCAGATTTTGGACAAAAGGCTGGTTAATCACTACTCCTGGAGCCCTGAGTCCAACTTTTCTTTATCCAATCATTTAGTCAAACAGTGTAAAATAATCATGGGGCAGAATCAGCAGAAAAACTCTGGTAACATGAATAACCAGAGTAGATCAACCCCACCCCCCCAAGGAAAGATATGGCAGATGTAACTGAAGATCCATTCATAAACAGATGGCCAAGATGTCAGAAATTGAATTCAGAATTTGGATTGCCAACAAAATTAATAGCATGGAGGAAAATTTGGAATTAGAAATTCGAGGAGAAATTCAAAAGTTATCTCAAGAATTCAACAAATAAATTTAAAGACAAAACCATCAAATATTTTGACACATTGAAGCAAGAATTTGCAGTCCTTAAAGATCTGAAAAAACACAGTAGAATCCCTCAGTAACAGAGTGGAGCAAGCAGAAGAAAGGATTTCTGACTTTGAAGACAAAGCTTTTGAACGCTCCCAAACTCTCAAAGAGGAAGAGAAATGGAGAGAAAAAATGGATCATTCTCTCAGCAAGCTCTGGGATAATTCACAGAAGGCTAATATCGGCCTAATTGGAATCCATGAAAGTGATGAAGTGGCTTCGCAAGGCACAGAGGACCTTCTCCATGAAATTATGAAAGAGAATTTTCCAGACATGCCAAGAGATTCTGAAATTCAGATACCAGACAATTTTGGAACCCCAGCACAACTCAACCCAAATTAGACATCCCCCAGGCATATCATAATTAACTTCACTAAAGTTAATATGAAGGAGAAAATTCTGAAAGTAGCCAGACGTAAGAAAACAATTACATACAAAGGGAAAATATTAGAATAACTGCAGATCTCTCTGCTGAAACTTTTCAAGCCAGAAGAGGGTGGTCATTGACTTTTAAAATCCTAAAACAAAATAACTTTCAACCCCAAACAACTTTCAATCCTGTATCTGGCTAAACTGAGTTTCATTTATGATGGAGAAATTAAATACTTTAATGACATTCACATATTGAAAAATTTGCCATAACCAAACAAGCTAATGACCAGCCCAATGCTCTACCACAAAAGTAAACTCACTCAGAAACTTTTGATCAAACTCCAACTTCCACAGTGGCGAAAGAATTAAAAATGTCCACTGGACTTTCGAAAAACTCAATACCCCAAATCTTACCAGACTTATCTATATTCTCCATTAATGTGAATGACTTAAACTGTCCTCTAAAGAGGAACAGGTTGGCTGCTGGATATAAAAACTCAGGCCAGATATTTGCTGCATGCAAGAATCACATCTTACCTTAAAAGATAAATATAGACTTAGGGTGAAAGGATGGTCGTCCATATTTCAGGCAAATGGTAATCGGAAAAAAGCAGGTGTTGCAATTCTATTTGCAGACACAATAGGCTTTAAATCAACAAAAGTAAGGAAGGATAAGAATGTTCACTTCATATTTGTTAAGGGTAATACTCAATATGATGAGATTTCAATTAACATTTATGCACCCAACCAGAGTGTGCCTCAATTTATAAGATAAACTCTAACAGACATGAGCAACTTGATTTTCTCCAGCTCCATAATAGTCAGGGATTTCAACACTCCTTTGGCAGTGTTGGATAGATCCTCCAAGAAGAAGCTGAGCAAAGAAATTTTAGATTTAAGCCTAACTATCCAACATTTGGATTTAGCAGACATCTACAGAACATTTCATTCCAACAAAACTGAATACACATACTTCTCATCAGCCCATGGAACATACTCCAAAATTGATCACATCTTAGGTCACAAGTCTAACCCCAGTAAATTTAAAGAAATAGAAATTAGGGCGGCGCCTGTGGCTCAGTCGGTAAGGCGCCGGCCCCATATACCGAGGGTGGTGGGTTCAAACCCGGCCCCGGCCAAACTGCAACCAAAAAATAGCCGGGCGTTGTGGCGGGCGCCTGTAGTCCCAGCTACTCGGGAGGCTGAGGCAAGAGAATCGCTTAAGCCCAGGAGTTGGAGGTTGCTGTGAGCTGTGTGAGGCCACGGCACTCTACCGAGGGCCATAAAGTGAGACTCTGTCTCTACAAAAAAAAAAAGAAAAAAAAAAAAAAGAAATAGAAATTATTCCTTGCATCTATTCAGACCACCATGGAATAAAAGTTGAACTCAGTAACAACAGGAATCTGCATACTCATACAAAAACATGGAAGTTAAATAACCTTATGCTGAATGATAGCTGGGTCAGAGATGAGATTAAGAAGGAAATTGCCAAATTTTTGGAACAAAACGACAATGAAGACACGAATTATCAGAACCTCTGGGATACTGCAAAGGCAGTCCTAAGAGGGAAATTTATAGCACTGCAAGCCTTCCTCAAGAGAACAGAAAGAGAGGAAGTTAACAACTTAATGGGACATCTCATGCAACTGGAAAAGGAAGAACATTCCAACCCCAAACCTAGTAGAAGAAAAGAAATAACCAAAATTAGAGCAGAATTAAATGAAATTGAAAACAAAAGAATTATACAACAGATCAATAAATCAAAAAGTTGGTTTTTTGAAAAGGTCAATAAAACCTTTAAAAAGTAGATAAACCTTAGGCTAACCTAACCAGGAAAAAAAGCGTAAAATCTCTAATTTCATCAATCAGAAATCACAAAAACAAAGTAACAACAGACTTCTCAGAAATCCAAAAAATCCTTAATGAATATTACTAGAAACGTTATTCTCAGAAATATGAAAAGCTGAAGGAAATTGACCAATACTTGGAAGCACCTCACCTTCTAAGACTTAGCCAGAATCAAGTGGAAATGTTGAACAGGCCTATATCAAGTTCTGAAATAGCATCAAACATAAAAAATCTCCCTAAAAAGAAAAGCCCAAGACCAGATGGCTTCACGTCAGAATTCTACCAAACTTTTAAAGTGGAACTAGTACCTATATTACTCAACCTGTTCCAAAATGTAGAAAAAGAAGGAAGACTACCCAACAAGTTCTATGAAGCAAACATCACCCTGATCCCCAAACCAGGAAAAGACCCAACAAGAAAAGAAAATTATAGACCAATATCACTAATGAATATAGATGCAAAAATATTCAACAAGATCCTAACAAACAGAATCCAACAACACATCAAACAAATTATGCATCATTACCAAGTCAGTTTTATCCTAGGGTCTCAAGGCTGGTTCAATATACATAAATCTATAAATGTAATCCAGCACATAAACAAATTAAAAAACAAAGACCATATGATTCTCTCAATTGATGCAGAAAAAGCTTTTGATAATATCCAGCATCCCTTCATAATCAGAACACTTAAGAAAATCGGTATAGAAGGGACACTTCTTAAACTGATAGAGACCATCTACAGCAAACCCACAGCCAATATCCTATTGAATGGAGTTAAATTGAAATCATTTTTACTCAGATCAGGAACCAAACAAGGTTGCCTGACAAGGTTGCCCATTGTCTCCACTGCTCTTTAACATTATAATGGAAGTTTTAGCCATCGCCATTAGGGAAGAAAAGGTGATCAAGGGTATCCATATAGGGTCAGAAGAGATCAAACTTTCACTCTACGCAGATGGTATGATTGTATATATGGAAAACACCAGGGATTCTACTACAAAACTTTTAGAAGTGATCAAGGAATACAGCAGCTCTCAGGTTATAAAATCAACATTCATAAATCGGTAGCCTTTATATATACCAACAATAGTCAAGCTGAAAAAACAGTTAAAGACTCTATTCCATTCACAGTAGTGCCAAAGAAGATGAAATATTTGGGAGTTTATCTATTGAAAGACATGAAAAATCTCTATAAAAAGAACTATGAAACTGTAAGAAATAGCTGAAAATGTTAACAAATGGAAAAACATACCATGCTCATGGCTAGGAAGAATCAACATTGTTAAAATGTCCATACTACCCAAAGCAATATACAATTTTAATTCAATCCCTATTAAAGCTCCACTGTCATACTTTAAAGATCTTGAAAAAAAATAATACTCCGTTTTATATGGAATCAGAAAAAACCTCGAATAGCCAAGACATTACTCAGAAATAAACAGAAAGCAGGAGGAATCACGCTACCAGACCTCAGACTATGCTATAAATCAATAGTGATCAAAACAGCATGGTACTGGCACAAAAATAGAGGTAGATGTATGGAACAGAATAGAGAACCAAGAGATGAACCCAGCTCCTTACCATTATTTGATCTTTGACAAGCCAATTAAAAACATTCAGTGGTGAAAAGATTCCCTATTTAACAAATGGTGCTGGGTGAACTGGCTGGCAACCTGTAGAAGACTGAAACTGGACCCACACCTTTCACCATTAACTAAGATAGACTCTCACTGGATTAAAGAGTTAAACTTAAGGCATGAAACTATAAAAATACTAGAAGAGAGTGCAGAGAAAACTCTTGAAGAAATTGGTCTTGGTGAATATTTTATAAGGAGCACCCCACCCCCACCCCGGGCAATTAAAGCAGCTTCAAAAATACACTACTGGGATCTGATCAAACTAAATAGCTTCTGCACAGCCAAGAACTGTAGGATAATATTTATAAATAAACATATCCTACATCAAGCACACAAAGTGAACTCAGTGTGAGCTTAAAATGACTTGCTATTCTTCCAGAGGCTTAAGGGACCTGGGCCCCCCTGGGACACACACAGAGTTGGCTTACCTGGAGTTAAAAATTCCATAAGCCCATTCTCTGAAGCTGTGCACCCCGTGAAGCCTGAGGTCAAAGGGCATGCTGCCCTTCCTCAGAGATACGGGCCAGAGGGTTGATGTATGTTAACAACATATTTTCAGAGGTCTATAAGTGCTCTGCCCTGAGAAAAAAACACAGTCATTACTTTATACTGAGTAAACTGAGTGAACACTTGAAGATATTCTTCCATTAACTCTGTTCCCCTGTGGCTACTTTCTTCTTTATGATATCTATTTAGATACCTACCCAGAGATTACTCAGTGTCTAGAAGAAGATGTTTACTACAAAAGTGATTATATTAATGTGATAACAGGATATTTCCTTTCAAGTTGATTTCAGATAAGTAAAATGAGGTAATAGTGAAACTAACTGATAATAGATTAAGTGTGTACGTGAGTAGAAAAGTATAAAATCAAACCCCTAAACAAAGAACTTAGCTACACGCCATCCCATCCCGTGTAGTCTGTTTCTTGACTTAATAATTACAGGAACGAGTTTACACCCATGACAAAACTACTGTTCGTTTGCATCTTCGGTCATGCAACAAGAACACAGTAAATAAAGCAAGAAGACAGCCCTGAGAATGGGAGTAGATATTTGCAGGTTATGTCTCTGACAAAGGTTTAATTACCCGAATCCACAGAGAACTCAAATGTATAAGCAAGAAAAGAACAAGTGATCCCATAGCAGGCTGGTGAAGGGACTTGAAGAGAAACTTCTCTGAAGAAGACAGGCACACGGCCCACAGACACATGAAAAAAATGCTCATCATCCTTAATTATCAGAGAAATGCAAATCAAAACTACTTTAAGATTATCAGCTAACTCCAGTAAGATTAGCCCATATCACAAAATCCCAAGACCAGAGATGTTGGCGTGGATGTGGAGAAAAGGGAACACTTCTACACTGCTGGTGGGAATGCAAATTAATACATTCCTTTTGGAAAGATGTTTGGTGATCACTTAGAGATCTAAAAATAGATCTGCCATTCAATCCTATAGTTCTTCTACTAGGTATATACCCCGAAGACAAAAAATCACATTATAACAAAGATATTTGTACCAGAATGTTTATTGCAGGCTGATTCATAATTGCTAAGTCATGGAAAAAGCTCAAGTGCCCATCGATCCATGAATGGATTAATAAATTGTGGTATATGTACACCATGGAATAATTATGCAGCCTTAAAGAAAGATGGAGACTTTACCTCTTTCATGTTTACATGGATGGAGCTGGAACATATTCTTCTTAGTAAAGTATCTCAAGAATGGAAGAATACTTCTTAGTAAAGTATCTCAAGAGTGAAAGCCCTACATGAAACTAATTTATGGCTTTCATATGAAAGCTATAACCCAGTTATAACCTAAGAATGTGGGGAAGGGGAAGAGGGAGGGGAGGGAAGGGGGAGGATGGGTGGAAGGAGGGTGATTGCTGGGATTACACCTGTGGTGCATCTTACAAGGGTACATGTGAAACTTAGTAAATGTAGAATATAAATGTTTTAATATAATAATTAAGAAAATGCCAGGAAGTCTATGTTAACCAGTGTGATGAAAATATGACAAATGGTCTATAAAACCAGTGTATGGTGCCTCATGATTGCATTAATGTACACAGCTATGATTTAATAATAATAATAATAAAAAGATTGGTATGATTTGAAGGCACCTGCTATGTTCAATATAAGAAATTTTGGGAAAACACTAGTCACCAGGACTCAAGGAACCAAAATTGCATCTGATGGCCTCAAAGGTCATGTGTTTGAAGTGAGTCTTACTGATCTGCAGAATGAAGAAGTTGTATTTAGAAAATTCAAGCTGATTACTGAAGATGTTCAGGGCAAAAGCTGCCTGACTAACTTCCATGGCATGGATCTTACCCGTGACAAAATGTGTTCTATGGTTAAAAATGGCAGACTATGATTGAAGCTCATGTTGATGTTAAGACTACCGATGGTTATTTGCTTCGTCTGTTCTGTGTTGGTTTTACTTAAAAAACACAACAATCAGTTACAGAAGACCTCTTACGCCCAGCACCAACAGGTTCGCCAAATCCGGAAGAAAATGATGGAAATCATGACCAGAGAGGTGCAGACCAATGACTTGAAGGAAGTTGTCAGTAAATTGATTCCAGATAGCATTGGAAAAGACATAGAAAAGGCATGCCAATCTATTTATCCTCTCCATGATGTCTTCGTTAGAAAAGTAAAAATGCTGAAGAAACCCAAGTTTGAGTTGGGAAAACTCATGGAACCTCATGGTGAAGGTAGTAGCTCTGGAAAAGCTACTGGAGACGAGACAGGTGCTAAATTTGAACAAGCTGATGGATATGAACCACCAGTCCAAGAATCTATCTAAAATTCAGGCTTTTAATAATGACAAATACTCTGGAGAGCCACTGCATCTAGGTGTCCTAGCCAATTTGAAGATCCTGAAGCTTCCTGTGTGGAAATCATTTTTTGGCTGCCTTCTGAAAAATATTCAAGTCAACCACATCGCTGTCCCTGTCACCAAAGCCGTGGAAGTCCAGGGAGCTGCCAGTCTGAATGGCCGTCCTGACCACTAATTCAAGCCATTTCACAGCAAGGAAATTTACTTTCAGAAGCATTGATTACTCAATGCACCTCCCTCCCCCTCCCAAGAGACCACCCAGATGGGTTTAATAGAAACCCTAATTTTGAATCCCAGCCACCGATAGCCATCATTTTGGCATTTGGTGCTACCTATGTACTTTACACAAAAATCCTATTTCTTGGAAAAGATAAATTGTTATTCAAATATGCACAAAACACTTTCTGATAATATTAATTCCCACTAAATATTAAATCTCTTTTAAAGAACATTAAAAAATAAATAAATAAATAAAAATAATGACAAATAAAGAATCCTATTTGTGATTTAAAAAAAAAAAAAACCTCTGTGAATGAAAATTGTCTAAGGGACCTATTGTCTCCTATAAAACTGCAGGTCTGGACCAGGTGATGCAGCAGGCCCCTTTGGGGTTATAAATATTTATAGATTTTTTAGATAACCTTACTTTTTTTTTTTTGAGACAGTCTCACTATGTCACCCTCAGTAGAGTGCTGTGGCATCCCAGCTCACAGGAACCTCAAACTCTTGGGCTTAAGCGATTCTCTTGCCTCAGCCTCCCAAGTAGCTGGGACTACAGGCCACAATGCCCGGCTATGTTTTGGTTGCAGTTGTCATTGTTGCTTAGAAGCCCAGGGCTGAGTTTGAACCCTTTACCCTAGGTGTATGTGGCGGGTGCCTTTGCCGACTGAGCTACAGGCACTGCCCAAGGTAAACACCTTTTCTTTGAATTGGAATTACTATCCAGAAATCAGACTCTCGGGGAAGACTGTTTTCCTGTAGGTTATGTATCATATCCCTGACTGAGCCTAAAGATATCAGATTAGCCAACTAGACTGCAAGGTGAGGGAAAGAAGCTTTTGACCAGCAGGAAGAATTCTGTGAATATTCGAACTAAGCATTTTGGAAATTATCTAATTAGGGATTAAAGTACTTTGTTTTTATCTGGAATATATATGACATCTCTTAACTTATTCAGCTCAACAAACAAGTGAACAAACACCAACAAAGCCAGTACAATCTATATTTTTGTGGAAACACACCTGCTTTGTAATGGTCAAAAAAAATTAGAAAACATGCGCTGGGTGAAAGATTTTACCAGTGATCTCTCAGAGGGCACACTCATAGTGCACACCTACACAGACGTAATACATAAGCAAACTGACCTGAAATACCAGTCACCCGACTAGTATAAGTGTTGGGTCACCATTTTTCAGCTTGTTACCTTTTACAAATGTATCTATAGGCATGCATTCTTAATCAGCGAAAATGATTTGATCGTTGTCATCCTCAGCTACTGAGAGTTTCTGGCACTCTGGGAAAGAGCACACTCCTGCCTTTGGGCCATCACTGCTGACTGAGCCTCCTCTGAAGAATGGCAGCCAGTCCCTGTCTGGTCTCATTTACTGCAGAGGCTCCAACCCTGGGAGGACGTGGCTGGAGGACCACAGGTAAGCCTGAGCTGCCCACCCTCTTGGGTGTATCTGGGGTTGAGGAAGTGGTGGGTCTTGACCCTCGGTGCAGGCTGGGGACTTTGATTCCTTTCTCAGAGTTCAGTCTTGTCAGGCTTCTCTCTCTGCAATGACCCACTGCAGCCACAGGGGAGGTCAGGCTGCCCTTGCTGAGGGCACACGGCGATGGTGGCAGCCCTCCGCTGAGCCTCCCGAGCCTCAGGAGCTGCTCCCTGGCTTGACTCAATGCCTCCGTCAGCTCAAAGCGTTCTTCACACTCTCTACGCACTGTTTCCTGAAGAAAAGTGTTCTGAAAAGAGAAGGGGAAAAGCAGTGCAGCCTTAAATAGTGTATGTAAGTGGAGAGTTAGGACAGAAACCGAGAACTGAACTGGAAATCAGAGGTCTGATATTTGATTGCCTCTATGAGTCTCTACCACGTGGAACAGACAAGTCAAAAACGCAAAGTATTTGTGAAGGTGGAAAGAACTTGAAGACAGCATTTCATTCAATTCTTGTGGTTTGTGGCAGAGGAATCAAGACCTGGAGAGTCTGAGTGACCTGTCCAGGGTCACCTAGATGGTGGGGGGGCTGGGGACAGAACCTGGCCTTGTAGTGCCTGCTACATTAGCATTTTACCTTCTCTGCCTCCTTTCTCAGACACTGATGCCTAACAGCTAACCTCTGTAGAGTCATGAAATATGTTATTTTATAGTAAAAGCACTGTGATATATATGATAAACAGGTGAAACTCCTTGAATGATAAGATTGAAAGAATAACAATATAACGGCTGTATCATTTAAACAATAATGTTACTTATCTCATGCTTTCTCAATGGAACTCAAAGAGACCTATCATTTGCCATTCTGTAAGATGATATCCCAAAATAAAGAACACCTGCTTTTAACTGCATTCAGCATTTGTCAGGTTACTAGTGGCTGTAGTGGACATAGCCCCTGCCCTCACCAAGTTTGAACAGAACTGCCTTTTATGCTAATAGCATCTGGATCCAGGGTGGAAACTGTGGGGTTTAAGATAAAGAACTTTTTAATAGACCTTTCTGGAGGGCAGTGGAATCTCACTTGGTGGGGGATATACTGGAGCAAATTTAAGCTTCAAATGTGTGACTGGACCAGAGATCATTAAGGCTCTTTAAAATTCTAAGAGTCTACATTTCTAGTTGACGAGTTACCCATCTTTCAACTATGGGGTTCATCAAAATTACTCAAAGGCCCACGGTAAAAATTAGGTCTTGGATTGCCCCAGTGTCCTGATGTTTATGTTTGCAGGATGTCAAAAAAGAGGTTGAAAAGTAAACAATTCGAAGTGGGTGCTAATAAGTAAACGTGATTTAAAAGGTTATGTCACAGAATTCATCAACTCTGAATGAATTTCCTTCAGGGTAGCTTGTTTATAAAAACGGCCAAGGCATTTCTGACTCTCAGTGGAAGAATCCTTGCTAGGGGCTGACTGGCTACTCTGCCGTCAGTGGAGCTAAATAACAAAGCTCTAGAGAAAGGAGCATCTTCCTGGCTTTGCGTTTCTTGTGATCATGGACCAGAACTCTATTCAATCCCAAGTGTGGTAATCAAAATCGAGGAATATGGAGCAATTCCAGATTAACCAGTTACACAGTAATTTTCTATGAAATCAGCTGCATATCTGGGGCAAACAAAGCCTCATCTTTTACATATGCTGTTTACATACCTACATGATTCAGATAACATCTGAATTAACCACTTGCTTCCAGTCACTTTTGTTTTTGAGAAGAATTGGAGAGCAAGGATGGTGTTTGCAGCTTCATCACCTAGTTCTCATTAAATCTACCGGAAACACTCGCTGAAAAGATGGAGGGGCAGGATCATAGGGGAAGAGTAGTATGGTGCCACGTCAGGTGGCATCCCATTTACTGCTCCCAACAATCATATTTGACAAAGAGAGACAGTGAAGCTCAGCCTGGCTCTGTAACTGGCTGAGAGCAACCCAGTTCTGAAGTGGTGGAGCCCTGCCCACCTCCAGAGCCCTGCCGCATGCTGTCTACACCTAAATTAGTTACCTAATTCATTACATCAACCACACTAGGGCGCCTGTGGCCCAGTGAGTAGGGCGCCGCCCCATATACCCAGGGTAGTGGGTTCAATCCGGCCTCGGCCAAACTGCAAAAAAATAGCCAGGCGTTGTGGCGGCGTCTGTAGTCCCAGCTACCTGGGAGGCTGAAGCAAGAGAATCGCCTAAGCCCAAGAGCTAGAGATTGCTGTGAGCTGTGACACCACAGCACTCTACTGAGGGTGATAAGGTGAGACTCTGTCTCAAAAAAAAAAAGTAAAAGAAATCATAAAAAACAGTAAGACATTTTTATCTGGTTTTGCCTAGGTTTTCTAAACTCTATTAATCATAACCGTCTTTTAAGAGGGGAAAAATCCAATGTATTATTTTTATTGTCTACTAGTAGTAAGTTGGCAAAATGCATTGAAGTGAGTTATTTCAGTGGTTTTCAATAAGTTAGTATAAAAATACCCTTGATTAAGAAGGGTATTTTTCTTATTTTATGAGGAAGCTTATTTTATTTGAATATGTAAAAAAAAAATGGATACCAATGAACATTGAGGCTAACAGACAACATTGAGGCTAACAGACTGGTGACATGAATAATGGGCACAATAGTATGGACGGATGTGGAGGATGTGATGACAAGAGTGTTCGTGAATGAAGAATAAAAATCAATTTACTAAAATTAAATCAATCTCAGAGGAAAGGAGCAGCGCTCTACAGAAAACACCCATAAAGTGAGTCACGTAAAAGCTATTTCAGGCAAGTGACACTCCACTACAGAAGAACGTGAGAAGAACAGGAATCAAAAGATGTCCTCACAGCAAATGCACTGGGAACCAAGTGCCAGCAGACTCAGGCTGAGCGTTTCCCATGCTCTAGACCAGGCCTGAAATGTCACCAATGACCAACATGGTTTCTACACCCTACCTGGACATATTCCAGGGTGGATGTGCAGCCAGCCGGCTGGGCAGGGGAGGGCTGCTGACCAGTCTGGGGCCCCCTGCTCTGGAACTCATCCTTCTTCAAGGCTATTCGCTTTCAGGACGAAGGACTAACTCTCTCTGTTCTATTATTTCCCAAACCTGGAGAATCTCTAAATTGAAAACAGGTTCCTTCTATTTTTTTCTGTGCCAAAATCTTAGGTGGATCTCATAATATCTTCATATCTTCTGCCACCAGTACCTACTTCTTTCTCTAAAATCAAGATTATAACAGTTTTGTCCAACAGGCAGCTTAGATGTTATAATTTATTCAATCATGGGGTGAAAAAACTGGAAACACAACACAGCGAGTTCAGGGGACTGCTGTTTCGCGGGGGAGTGTGACAGGGCATGACTGGAGGACATTTAGATGTGTCTGGACTCAGTAGACAGAGTAGTGGAAAATTCCACCATACATGAAAGGGATCATCCCCTCGTGGTTAGATTGTTTTCAGCAATTTAGGCAAGAGAAGAATTAAGTTGTTGCAGAATTTTAGTATGTTTTCATTGAGCAACCTGGAAAAATGTACAAGCTGGGATATGTTCAGTAAGATCGAAAATCTTGCATAGCATTCTACATTTTAGATAAAATTATCTTTGGTTATATTTTAGCATGGTAAAAATTGCACTGGATTGCAAATAAACTGGAAGTCACAATGAAAAGGAAGGCATGAGCCCGGTGAAGAAGGTGTCATGGGGTTTTCAGGCAAAGTGAGCAGCGAGTACAAATGCCTGGAGGTGAGAAGGGGAGAGGCACAGCCTGGAACAAAATATGGCTTCATATGACTCAGGGGCAAGGGCAGGAGGTGAGGAGAGAGCAGAACTCAGGGTGGAAAGAGCAGGATCAAATCAAGAGGGAATTTAGCAACATGTTAATACCAGATTACAACTTAATTCTGAAGTCGTGAAGTCACTGGAAGGGTTATTTCAAGCAGGGGCTGGCATGATCACATCCGCACGAAAGGAAGGTCCCTTTGCCAGCTCTGTGGAAATCAGCCTAGAGTTGGGCAGAATGGGAGGCAGGGAGGACGTAGAAGCCTAAGGTTTTCTTTCTTTCTTTTTTTTTTTTTTTGAGACATTGTCTCACTTTGTCACCCTCAATAGAGTGCAGTAGCATCACAGCTCACAGCAACCTCCAGCTCTTGGGCTTAGGTAATTCTCTTGCCTCAGCCTCCCGAGTACCTGGGACTACAGGTGTTCACCACAACGCCCGGCTATTTTTTTGTTGCAGTTTGGCTGGGGCTAGGTTCGGACTTGCCACTCTCAGTATATGGGGCTGGCACCTTACCCACTGAACCACAGATGCCGCCCAAGCCTGAGGTTTTCATGAAGGAGGTAACCTACCCTCGGTCAGGGTGGTCTAGAGGAGGGAGGTCTAGCTCTTAGATCCTTAAACTACACCAACTGGTGGCAAGCATTATCTACAGCTATCTCTCTAGCATTTTCAGTGAAGGCCACTTTGAATAGGCTTAAAATATGGCTTAATTGCACTCCCACTGAGTAGGTAAATGTCAAAATGAAAATACAAATTAGCTCACCATCTGTTTGAAACTTGTATTTTAAAAAATGGCCAATTTCTCCCACTCTTTGCAGTGTAAGAGTGGTTTATTTTTATGTTTGTTTTCATTTTTATCCTCAGAGACAGCCGGGTTGCTTTCAATTCCAAAAACAGTGGAAGGAATGAGAGCAGGCTTTACTGGGTAACTTGATTGTTCTGAAGGTGAGAATCCTGTCTGTGATGGGAATTAGCTGTATTTGGCATAATTTGGGGAAATACGCCAGGAAAGCAAATCCTCAGCGAATAATAGGCACAGATGGGTGGCTTTGTTCATGCTTCGTACCCAGCAAGGTTTGAAGCCCATCGTGGAAGGATCAGACCTCACAGTTCCTGGAACCCTGACTGGAAGTGTCCCAGGGAACATGTGAGTAGAGGGCTGATGTGGAAGGAAATTCTGTGGAAAAGGTGTAGAAGCCTTTTAGAAAGGCTTTTAGAAAGATAAGTAGGAGTTAGCAAAGGATGTGCACAGCCTTCATTCGAAGGCTTCTGTTTAAGTAATCCGATCAGCCCAGAACACTGCAGGGCAGTAGAAAAAAGCAGTAGAAACTGCCTTGTGGTAAGACAGGAAGGAGAACCTGAGGAAATGTCTAGGAAAGAAGTAAGGTGGATGTCAGGTTGGTTGTTTTCAAAATTATATTTCCATGCTTGCAAACATAACAAAACCAACGATGGCAGATACATCAAAGCAAGTTATAGAAACAGAAAGCAATAATCCCTCAGGCTGATATTCTCCAAGAGCAGAATTTCAGGGTAGGGAGGAAGAGCCCATGTATTCAGGATTGACTTTTGTAACTCAACAATCCAGCTTCGACTGAGGTTTAATTAATATTAATTGAACACACACAATATGGCTTGCCTGCCTGCCTGCCTTCCTTCCTTCCTTCCTTCTTTCTTTCTTTCTTTTCAACAGAGCCTCACGTGTCACCCTTGGTAGAGTGTTATGGCATCACAGCTCACAGCAACCTCATACTCTTGGGCCTAAGCCAGTGGTTCTCAACCTTCCTAATGCCACAGCACTTTAATACAGTTCCTGTATGTCGACTTGCCTCAGCCTCCCAAATAGCTGGGACTACAGGCACCCGCCACAATGCCCAGCTATTTTTTTGCTGTAGTTGTCATTGTTTGGCAGGCCTGGGCCGGGTTCAAACTTGCCAGCTCCAGTGTATGTGGCTGGCGTTCTAGCGGCTCAGCTACAGGTGCTGAGCCTATGGCTCTGTTTCTTGTCATTCGGTCCATTTTCTGGCATCCCCCTCCATCCTGGAGACTCCCCCTCTGAGCACCCTTCTGCCCCAAGGCTAAGGCCCTCAGGTTCTCAGTTCACTAGTCCTCCTGCCAACCAAGTCTGGGAATAGTCCCTGGCCCCTAAAAGCTTTCCTCATCCTGCCCTGCTCCCTGTGGGCCCAGAGGTTAGAGAACCTCCCTTTACTGCCTTACTCTCTGGAAAAGATACAGACGCTCTAATTTATTATGTCCCAAAGTTGAAAACCAATCACTCATTTAGTAATTTACTAACCAGTACTTGGGTTTCTCCATTCTCATAGATGGAACTATTAAAGAAGTGTATGCCTTTTTCTCTCTATTGATTAAATATGTAAATATAATAAATGCACATCTTAAAACTAAGCAAATCCCTCTTGTAAATAAGCTATCAATGCCTGAAAATATCCTATATTCTAATATTTAATCTTAGAGGTTATATAAATTCATCCTTGCCAGATTAATAAACTTTCTTATATAAATAGGGTTTCTTTATTTCTTTTTCTAAAAAAGTAGATTTTACATTGGAAAACTATGCAAAAACATCAAAAAAGTTTCAAATCATCTATAATTGCCGTATTTTTAAAAAGTATGTAAGAAGTGAAACTCCTGCCTATCTCCTCCTCTCCCCAGGGGCAGCCTGTTAATGGTTTGGAGGCAAATCCTTCCTTGACTTTTTCCTATTATTTGTAACCCTAAAGAGATACATATGTACAGTCCTTTTACGTTTTTTAAACAAAAACAGGTCCAAGACGCCAAAAGATGGTCAGGCGAACCAATAGAAACAACAAAAATAGCTGTTACAATCAAAGCAAACACAGATCAACATTCCTTTAGCCCCACTTTTGACATCCAAAAAGCTCTGAAAAGAAACAAAATTGTAACATTGCATTTGGTGATAAAATCTGGCCTGATAATTCTATTATTTAGTTATGCCATGTAGTATGAACATTCACATGTTTATTGCAGAATACTAATGTCATCACATGGGGGCACTGGCCTAGGTCTCTAGAGGATATAAGTACTATACTAAATTGTTTTTTGTTTTTTTTTTGAGACAGAGGGTCACTATGTCCCCCTTGGTAGATTGCCCTGGTGTCACGGCTCACAGTAACCTCAAACTCCCTGGCTTATGCGATTCTCTTGCCTAAGCCTCCCAAGTAGCTGGGATGATAGGCGCCTGCCACAATGCCCGGCTATTTTCTGTTGCAGTTGTCATTGTTGTTTAGCTGGCCTTGGCCAGGTTCAAACCCTCCAGCCCAAGTGTATGTGTCCGGCACTGTAACCACTGTGTTCCTGGCGCCGAGCCATATATACTAACGTTCTAAACTTCAACCTACTTTGAATTCCACACATACCTGAACCCAAAGTTCTCAGCTAAGGGACAGTGGACCCGTAGATGCCACATGTTCCCGTTTTTAAATACTGCACTTCCTTTGGAGTCTTCGCTAGAATTCTCTTCCGATTGTCTTCCTACTTCCCTAGAATTTGTTTGTCACTCTTGCTAGATTCTCCTCCTCTTCCTGGCTTCTAAAATCTGGTGCCCCTGTTCTCAGTTCTCTGCTCGGTTACCTCATTCCCTGGGTGGTCTCAGCCTCAGGGCTTAAGTATCAGCTACACATAGATGTCTCCAAAATCAATGCCTGCAGCTGGCCTTCCCCGGGGACACAGTGCCGAGTCAACACCTTCATTTGGATCTCTAATAGGCATGTCAAGATTTACATGTCTCAAATAAAAGCCTTGATATTTCTCCTCCATTGTATTCCTTTCCCAGAATTTCCCACCTCAGTAAATGGTACTTTCACTCACTTAGTAGCTGAGATTTCAAACTTTGGACTTATCCTTGACTCCTCTTATGCTTTTATATCATCTAATCCATAAGCAACTCCTGTTGCTTTTATATCTATTTAATTTAATTTTACTTATTTAATTTTTTTTAACTGAGCCCATTCTTCTACAGAAATTCTACCTTTAAAATAGATTCTGAAATTTGGTCACTTCTCACCTCCTTCACATTATGACCATTAATGCTTGTCTAGACCTCACCAAAGCCTTACGACAGGGCTCCTTGCTTTCACGTTTGCCATTTCGACCTACATTTTATGCAGAAGTCAGAGTTATCCTCTACAAGTAAGTCAGAGCATGTCACTTCTCTGTTCAGAATTCCTAGGTGGCTTTCCACCACACTTAGAAAAAAATCCAAAGTCCTTAACATAGGCTACCAAGACTCCATGGGAGCTGGGCCCTGCAAGCTGATCTCTCTCACTGTTCTCTCTAAGTCGCAGGGATGCTTGCTGACTTCCCTGTGCTTCCTTTCTTGAAGGTTCCCAGGATACTCCTAGCTGCAGGGTCTTTCAACTATTCCTTGGCCTGGAATGTTCTTTCCCTCACTTTAGGTCTGCTTGACTATTATTTCCTGAGTCCTCTGACAAGCCCATGTAATACGCACCCCTTCTTCAGAAGTAACCTTCACCCAACTTAATTTTTTCTTAGCATCTATTAAAAAAAAAACAACAACAACAGAACTGTAAATGAACATCTACACAACTGCGGTGGGAGCATACATTCGCATCAATACCTGGGCTTGCTCCTGGGACTTTGTGGCTTCATGAACGACCTCTCTTCACATTCAGACTTGAGGACTAGACGGAAGAGCCAGGTGCCTGTTACTAATGTTTAAGCTAGAATTGGCTTTGTCTTCATGTTTTTATTTCTCATAATTAAAAAAAAAAATCTCATTAAGGTTCATATTCTGCTGTTTATTTACTTATAGCTTTCCTGATTTTCTTCTATATCCTTGGCCTTTATCCTTGACTCTGCTGCCTTCTCTACCAAGTCCTTTTTATACTTTATTTCTTTCTATTATTTTAAATTTTTAAAAATTCAAGTCATACATTACACATAGTTAAAAAGTAAAACAGTACTATAAAACTTAACAATGAAAAAAAGCATTCCTTTACACTTCCAAGTCCTGTCTCCCAGGAAAAACCATTTTCAATTTTAAAGCTGTTTCTTCTGATATTTACTTCCATGTTTCAAAATAACATCATTATACAGCTATCTCGTGGTTTTCAATTCTGAATATTACCTATTGATATCGTGGAATGGAAGACAAGGACTTAGCTTTCTAAACCAATTCCTGACACATGCTTCTCCTTCCCCATCCTCATGTTTCTATCACAAGGTTTGGCCAAATCTACGTCCTCCTTTATGTAATCATATGAATGCATGCACACGTGAGTCATGCAAGGAACCATGATTACGTTTTCTTTCTTGCACAGCTTCCTTCTAGAATTATTGTCTTGTTATTTATCTTCTTAGATTTCTAGGTGTTGATTTCACCCAACTCACAGAAGTGTAAATATCCAATGAACATGTTCAAACCTTCCATGTAAGCTCTCAGCTTCTCTTTGCTCTTGGGGGCATACCTATAAGAACCCCCCATTCTTCTGCTCAACTTGGCCTGGCTGTTCTGTAAACCCGATGCACTGCTGTAATCCTAGCACTCCCTCCTCCCACCACCCTGGGGATTCTTTCCACCTCTCTCCCGCTGGAACCCTTATTTCCCAACTCCTGTGTCTTCTCCATTCTTAGTTGCTCCCTCATTGTGGTGTCCTACCTTCTCCAACAGCTTCTTGAGAAAGGCTGCAAGGGAAGTATTATTTTTGAGAACTCTAATTCTGCAGATATCCTTATTAGACACTTATACTCGATGGGTCATTTGGTAGGATATAAAATTCTAGGCAGGAAATAATTTCCCGTTGGAATTTGACATACATTATCTTCTATTTTTTATGGTTATTAGGGATTCTAAAACCATTTTGGTTCCTGATCCTTCCCGTTCCCTCTCCAGAAGCTTTTAAGTACTTTCATTTCTCCTCAGGGTACTGACATTTCAGGATGAAGTGCCTTGATGGGTTACTTTGCCTTCAGTCCTTGGAAATGTCCTTGAATTAGTTCCGCATAGTTTCTTCCCTTTTATTTTCCCTGTTCTCTCTTTTTGGAACTTCTATTTATTCTGGCTCGATCTTTTGTTTTCTCCTCTACATCTCTGCTTTTTTCTTCTAATTTCTGGGAGAGTTCTCATTTTTATCATTTATCTCAATTATCTTCTTTTCTTCCCCCCTACTTCAGTTCTTACATTTACATACTCATCCTTTTTTGTCATAGTCACTTGTTCAAGTTTAATGGATACAATGGATCTCTTTTCTCTCCAAAGGTATTAATTATACCTTTAGTCCCAGAAGCTCTTTTTTGCTCACTGCACTGTTCTGTACCTGCTTTTTCTAGGTTCTTTTTGCTTGTTTGTTTCTGGTTTCAGTCCTTCATATCAGACAGTTCCTCAAATATTTGATAATCCTTCGCTACTCATGTTTAAAAATGAGTCCTCAGAATGTTACCAGGAGCTCTACGTGCCCCCTGGCTTATTGGCTGGCATACTTCTGAGTAGGCAGATTCAATATGGAGATAGCCGTTTCATCGGGATCCCCAGCTGTCAGTGCCAACAGTTCTTTTCTGTCAGGTAGCTCATTTCTCAAGAGAGGGCTCTTCCAGTTCTGTGGCTATTAATATATAAGTCTGGTTGCTCAGACATATGTGAAAGGCTCTGGGAGGTCTCACCGTTTAATGTACACGCTTTACATCTAACTTTTGCTTCATCCCATACTCTGACGCCTTTCATGCTCAGGTGCAGTACCTCTTTCATTCATTTTTGCTCAAGAGTGAACCTCTGGTATTCCGCCAAGATGGTGCATAAGGGCTGCTTGGGGATTGGGAGGACATTTGAGGGTCCTATTTGCTCCCTTTATAATCTTTCAAACCGTCCTGTTTTCAGCCTCGCTCTTCTGTCCTTTCAGAGATACAGGCATGACTTGGAGATATTGCAACTTCAGATCACTGGAATAAAGTAAAATTCACAATAAAGTGAGTCACACAACATTTTTGGTTTTCCGGTGCATAGAAAAGTTATGTTTGCACTGTACTGCAGCCTATAAGTGTGTAACAGCATTATGTCTAAAAAACCAATATTCATACCTTAATTAAAAATACTTTATTGCTAATAAATGCTAACAATCATTCTAAACCTTTCTGCTGGTGGGATCTTGCCTCCATGTTGATGGCTGACTGATCAGGGTAGTGGTTGTTGAGGTTGGGGTGGTTGTGATGATTTCTTAAAACAAGACAACAGTGATGTTCTCAGCATCAATTGACTCTTCTTTTCATAAAGATTTCTCTATAGCATGCCATGCTATTTGGCTATCTTACCCACAGTAGAACTTTCAAAATTGGAATCCATCCTCTCAAACTGTTCCTTTATTGACTTAAGTTGATATAATCTTCTAAATCCTTTCCTGTCATTTCGACAATGTTCATAGCATCTTCACCAGGAGTAGATTCCATTTTAAGAAACTGTTTTCTTTGCTCATCCATAACAAGCAACTCCTAATCTGTTCAAGTTTTGTCACAAGATTGCAGCAGTTCAGTAACATCTTCAGCCTCCACTTCTAACTCCAGTCCTCTTCTTGTTTCCACTAAATCTGCAGCTATTTCTACCACTCAAATCTTGAACCTATCAAAGACATCCAGGAGGACTGGAATCAACTTCTTCCAAACTTTTGTTAATGTTCATCTTTTGACCTCCTCCTATGAATCACAAATGTTCCTAATGACATCTAGAATGGTGAATCCTTTCCAGAAGATTTTCAATTTACTTTGCCCAGGTCCATTAGAAGAATTACTATCAGCAGCAATAGCCTTATGAAACGTAGTTATTAAATAATAAGACTTCAAAGTCAAAATTACACTTTGATGCTTAGGCTGCGAAATGGATGTTGTATTAGCTGGTGTGAACACAACACGGATCTCCTCGTATACCTCCATCAGAGTTCTTGGGTGACCAAGTATATTGTTAATAAACAGTAATATTTGGAAAGGAATCTTTTTTTCTTAGCAGTAGTTCTCAACAAGGGGCTTCAAATAGTAACCTATACTGGAAACAGATGTGCTTTATTGTTCCATTTATGGCATATAGGCAGAGTAGATTTAGCATAATTCTTAGGGGTCTTAGGACTTCCAGAAAGGTAAAATGAGCATCAACTTCAATTTAAAGTTATCAGCTGCATTAGCCCCTAATAAGAGAGTCAGCCTGTTCTTTGAAGCACTGAAGACAGACATTGACTTTTCATCACTAGCTATGACAGTCCTAGATGACATCTTCCAATATAAGGCTGTTTCATCTACATTGACAATTAGTCATTCAGTGCAGCCAACTTCATCAGTGATCTTAGCTAGGTCTGGGTAACATGCTGCAGCTTCTATTGACATATCAGAATTTGCTGCTTCACTTTGAAGTTCTATGTTATGGAGATAGCGTCTCTGCTAACCTCACGAACCAGCCTCTGCTAGCTTCAAACTTCCCTTCAGTGGCTTCCTCACTTCTGTCAGCCTTCAGAGAATTGAAGAGAGCAAGGTCCTTGCTGTGGATGAGGCTGTGGCTTGGGGGAATATTGTGGCTAATTTGATCTTCCATCCACACCAAACGTTCTCAGTATAAGCAATATAGATGTTTTACTTTCTTGTCATTCATGTGTTCACTGGAGTAGCATTTTTAATTTCCATAACTTCCCCTTTGCATTCACAGCTTGGCTAACTGCTTCACACAGGGGGCGTGGCCTGTGGCCCGTGTCAGTCACTGCTTCACACAGGGGGCGTGGCCTGTGGCCCGCGTCAGCTTTCTCCATGCCTTCCTCTCTAAGCTAAATCATGTCTAGCTTTTGATTTAAAGTGAGAAATGTGTTGGGTGGCACCTGTGGCTCAGTGAGTAGGGCGCCGGTCCCATATGCCGGAGGTGGCGGGTTCAAACCCAGCCCCGGCCAAAAAAAAAAAAAAAAAAAAAAAAGTGAGAAATGTGTGATTCTTTCTTTAACTTGAACACTTAGAGGCCATAATAGAGTTAATAAACTGGCCTAATTTCTCTATTTTTGTGTTTTAGCAAGTAGGGAGGCCTGAGGAAAGATAGTGATGGGGGAATGGCTGGTTTATCTAGCAGTTAGAACACACACATTTGTCAGTTAAGTTTGCTGTCTTATATGGGCACCGTTCTTGGTGCCTTCCCAAAATGACATCAATAACACCAAAGATTGTTGGTCACAGACTGACACAACAGATATAATAATAATTAAAAAGTTTAAAAAATTGCAAGAATTACCAAAATGTGACATGCGACGTGAAGGGAGGCACATGTTGGAAATATGCCACTGATAGACCTGTTCAATGCAGGTTTGCCACAAACCTGAAATTCGTAAAAAACACAATATCTGCCAAGTACAATAAAACAAAGCAGAATAAAGTAAGCGAGGCCTGTGTCTGGGTTCTCCGGTGCCTGAGCGCTCCGGTGTTCTGGGCCCACCCCATCCGCACCCCTCGCAGGCACTGGGTTTCCCCATTGATACACTGCAAAGTCAGTTACTCTCGGCCTCCTTTTCCCAAAACTTTGTGAACATTTTTTTTTCATGTAGTGTCAATGCCTATCTTGTTCTTTGGGTCCTCATGGACTTACTTTTTATTAATTTATTGTCATTTTAGTCACAATGGGATGAAGTCGAGAGAAACATGTATGCAATTCTCCATATTTAACTAAGAGTATTATTTTCAGTTTTTGAGCTCCATTCATGTTCACTATCTGCCTATAGAAACTGTGGAATTTAAAACTTTCTGCCCCCCCTTTTTGCCTTATCTATGGTGTTAAAACAACAAAATACTGAACTCTCTGTGCTGATTTTCCTTCAGTGGTGTATGTGAGCTGTTCATATGAATTTACCACATTCTTCTTCTGGATCACAACGAGGTCCCTAACAGGGGGCCACCCTGAGTTGACCAAACACAGAACTAGTAGGAAAGAAAACTGCAGTCGAGAAGAACGTGACCGTTTTGATTTGGTTGTGATGATCCGGGGCTGTTCTAACATATTAACTTTCGCTTCTGACTTCCGACTTCCTTCTATTTTTCTTCCTCCTTCCTTCTTTTCTTTTCTTTCTTTCCTTTCTTTTTTAATGTTATAATTTTCTTTAATGTGTCTTTTCACCAGCAAAAATTTTCAGAGGCTCTTTTGTTCACATTTACATTTCCCAACAGTTTTATTTTCCATTTTCTCTCCTCTTGTCGACCTGCCCCTCTTGTTGCTCTGCCCGTGACCCTTGCTGATTTTGTGGATGACCCCATAATTCCTGCTCCACTTTTAGAAAGTACATTTTGGCCTTAGAGGCTTTGCCTTTCCTCTTATCCTGAGAACCTTCCTCATACAATTAAAAACAAAGGCCACCCACTCTTTGGCCTCTTGAAAGAGAATAGGGCTTTCCTTCCCTTAATTAGCCTCCTTATTAGACCATTAATTTATTTTCATTCTAACAGAAGTTTATTCTCTACTTAAATGCACCTTTATTTCTCCAGAATCTGAGAAATTTCAAGTGTCTGGCATGCACGATCAAAAACGGTGGTGCTTTTATTTTACATGCTGCAGCCTCTATTTTTTCTGGCTCATAAATCCTATTCCTTTTATTGGCTTATTTCTTGTTTTTATAAGCATATTCTGAATGTTGGCATGCTTTGCCAAAGAAGCAGCCTTAATTATTTACTCTTATTTAACTTTAAGGTGATATTTTGGTAACTTCTAGTGGAAAATTCAGTCTTCCCTCCCTACCTCCACCAAAGGAAGTTGCTCCTCAAGTACGTCCTTAATTAGCTTTTCTTTACGTCTGAGATAATCCTTTTCTCATATCTAGTAATGATCCATGATCATTTATATATATACCAACCCAATGTCTTAAATCTTTCAGTCCACATTAAAAAAAAAAAAAAATTCAAATTGGTTTCCTTTCACAACTAATGAGCAGGAAGATTTCCACACGGAGCTCCTCTAGTTTGATTAAAAAAAAAAATCCACTTCTCACTTTTAGTCTAGTTTCTCTGGCTGAGATGACATCCAGAAGCCTGGTGATCAGAAGCCTTTAAAATGGCCCTCAGTGAGCCTTCCCCTTCTGACACTTACTGTCCTACAGTCCTTTCACTGGGGAGCGGTTGGACTTGTTAGCTCATTTGTAACGACTGAAAAACAGCAGCAGCAATGGTGTGTCACTTCTGAGACTAGGTCACAAAATGACTGTGACTTCTGTCTTGGCACCGTCTCTCTTGTTCTTGGTCACTTGCTCACCCTAAGGGAAGCCAACTAACATACTACAGCTCAGCTATGGAGTCAGGCATGTGGCAAAGAGCGGAAGGAAGCCTCTGGCCACTAGTCTACGAGGAAATCCTGCCAGCAACCTGGAAGCCCGTCCCCCCAGCAGAACCTTTAGATGAGATGCCAATCTCAGGGGACACCCTGACATCAACCTCCTGAAAGGCCTTGAGCCAGAGGCACCTACCCAAGCTGTGTTCAGATTTCTGACTCACCGAAACTGAGATAATAAATGCTTGTTGTATGAGGTCACTAACCTTGAAGGTAATTTGTCACACAGCAATAGATAATAATGGGCTCTTCAGGCACATTTTCTAGCTTTTAGTCTATGCTTTTTATATGATTAATTTCTATTTAGATCATTCTTTCCCCTGGATGTTAATTTAATTACTCATAAACGATTCTCTTTAAATTCCTCTTTGAGAGCTGAAGTAGCAGCTGCCTCTCTTATTCATAATTATGTCGCCAGTGCTGCCTAGCACCGTGCTGGCACCTTGACGGATGCTAGTATAGAATTACTGAATTTGACCCTTCTCTTTTTTCCTATTTGACCTAGTTCATACATTACTCCTTACTTTCCATATTGTCATTTCTTTGGGGATTTAAGAGTTAGAAAACCTGCAGGTCTAGGTGTCTGGACCTTTCCCTCCTTTAACCTGCTGTCCCTCCTCTCCAGCTCCAGCATCGCCTCTCTCTTTGTGGGGTTTCTCCGGTGGAGCTGAGCTCATGTGCACTCTCCCTCCCCACTCCTGCCTGAACTGGGGATGTGGCTCCCTTTACTGGGGAGGCTGCTGTGTTCCAACAGGAGACAATTATTTGACCCCCTGGGCATCTGGAGGAGTAAGGAGTATGTTGATTGTTTGTTTTGTTTTCATTTTAAAAGCAAAACCCCAGTGGAGGTCCAGAGTGTTAAGCCTGAGGTCATCTGGAAATTTAGAAGCATGATAATAAGAATTCAAGATTCCTGAAAGGGGAAATATCACGGGTGGAGATTCAAATTTGAATCTTAGCTCCACCAAGCTATGTTGTGACCTTATGGAAATCATTCAATCTTCTTCAGTCACTTCCTCATCTATAAATGCAAATAATTTCTACTTTATAGGGTGGTCTTTGGCATTATTCTTGATCCAGCTTCTGTCCACTTCATATTATATCTGCTATTTATAACACCTTTGCAATAGGTTCACTTTGTAATTATGACATACACTTTCTGTTTTGGTTGGTAATTTAAATAGAGCAAGAACATATTTAATTGTTAACAACAAATATTACTACTAGCATTGTCCTTTTGTTCCTTTGTTAAGGTGTCGATAAAACCAGCAAAAATATTACATCTTACTAACATTCAGAATCTTCCTCCATTTGTCTTTATTTGCTATGCTGTCATAAATGGGATCAAATATTCTAATGTGACACAACATTGGTGATTAGAAAACAGATTAATTGTTCTACTATTTCCAACCTGCTTAGCAATTCTGAAATAAGACTTTGTTTGAAAAAAAGTTTGCAAATCAAGGTAAGTCTACTCCAGTTTAAATATAAACACTGCTGAAATAATCACACGTATGAGAGAAAGAAGACCAGTGCATGTAAGTTACCTTGTAAGTTTAGGTTGTCTGGTAAAATCCTGAAGTAAAATCATATTTAAAATATATTGTCCAAATACTTTTTGAACTTAAGCAGTTTTAGTGCTTTAAAACTTTTGGTGCTCTCAAAGTTTCTTTGGCAAAGATTCAATGCTAAAACAAATAACACTTAAACATATAAAGACTCCCAGTCTTAGAAATCTTAAAATAGTGATTTGTAACACAGAACTGGCACTAAGGAAACCTTAGAGATGAGTAGCTCAATGTATTCATCCTACGGATACGGAAGCCAGGTCCGGAGAGGTGAAGGGACTACCTAGTTAAGGACATAGCAAGGACGTGATCTCAGGTCCCTGACTAACAGTCCAGGAATCTCCCTGACACCAAGCTGGTTTTCATGTTTTTGTTTGTTGAAAGAACGCATGCTCGTCTACTAAGTGCACAGGCACCAGCATCTGTTTCCTACCTCTTCCTGGGCCTGGTTGAACTGCCGGATCAGCTGTGTTTGAGCCAGCATTACTCTGGCCAGTTCATCTGACTTCTGCTTCATTTCCTTCCTCAAGTCTTCTGAAACTGAATCATTACTGTCAATTTCCTTCTTCAGGCGAGATTCAAATTCTGCAACCATATTTTTAAGGTTTTCTATTTCTTTTTCCTTTGACTCAGATTCTTCAGTGTATCGAATATGGGATTCATGGAGTTTTTCTTCAAGAGTGGTCACTTCCAGCCTTAGATCTCTTGTAGCACCTGTGATTAAGTCAGATATCTGTAAGATAAATCTCAAGTTAGTTTGTAGGCAGTAGGTTTTAGGTAACCACAGAGTTCCTAAGGTTTTTAAGAAGTTTATTCTAATTAATTAGTATACTCTTCTGATCAGACGAAAATAAATGCTATGATATACTAGTATGCAGACCTTCAAGATTTTCTTTTAAAAGCTAAGACTTGGGCAGCGTCAGGCGGCGCCTGTGGCTCAGTCTGTAAGGCGCCGGCCCCATATACCGAGGGTGACGGGTTCAAACCCGGCCCCAGCCAAACTGCAACCAAAAAATAGCCGGGCGTTGTGGCGGGTGCCTGTAGTCCCAGCTACTCGGGCTGAGGCAAGAGAATCGCTTAAGCCCAGGAGTTGGAGGTTGCTGTGAGCTGTGTGATGCCATGGCACTTTACCAAGGGCAACAAAGTGAGACTCTGTCTCAAAAAAAAGGAAAAGTTAAGAGTCAAACTTTTTTTTTTGAGAAAGAGTCTCACTCAGTTGCTCTGGGGTTGAGTACCGTGGCAGCATAGCTCACAGCAACCTCAAACTCTTAGGCTCAAGAGATCCTCTTGGCTCAGCCTCCTGAGTAACTGGGACTACAGGCACCTGCTACAATGCCTGGCTAGTTTTTCTATTTTTAATTAAAGATGAGGTCTCGCTTTGCTCAGACTGGTCTGGAACTCCCGAGCTCAGGCAATCCACCTGCTGTGGCCTCCCAGAGCCCAAGACTAAAACTTTTACTGTTCCACCTGAAATGCTATCAACATTAATTACCCTTGGAAATATCAAAACCATCAAAACCAGCTATACTGAGCTATGAGGGACAGCTCAAGTGTTAACAAGTAGATCAGAGGCCTGTCTGGAACTAACTAGGTTGGTTTTGGGATCTTGAAACGCCTAATGTTTGGGGTGTAAGGAGAGAACACAACAGTCCTACCGTAATCACACCCTACTGATTAGTTTTCCTTTGATGTGAATTTTTTTCTCTCTTGTACATGTATGTCATGGCTGGAGGTACCCCAGATGCTACACTTTCTAGAAAAGCATTGCCTGTGGTGGCACCTGTGGCTCAGTCGGTAAGGCGCCGGCCCCATATACCCAGGGTGGTGGGTTCAAACCCGGCCCCAGCCGAACTGCAACAAAAAAAAGTAGCTGGGCGTTGTGGCGGGCACCTGTAGTCCCAGCTACTCGGGAGGCTGAGGCAAGAGAATTGCTTAAGCCCAGGAGTTGGAGGTTGCTGTGAGCTATGTGATGCCATGGCACTCTACCGAGGGTGATAAAGTGAAACTCTGTCTCTACAAAAAAAAAAAAAAAAGAAAAGCATTGCCTGACAGAACTTCTGTGATGACGGAAACCTTCTGTGTTATCTGGTATAGTAGCTACTAGCTGTATCCTGGCTATTGACAGTGGTATGCTGGTAAATATTTAACAACTGAATCTCAAAGAAAAAAAAAAAAAGAGCCAGATTTGTATCTAATTTCCATGGTGCAAATATTCTCACTATGGTTAACAACATGATATTTTGATCCCTAAGTTGGGAAGAGGTGCACACAAAGGCTCTCAAAAGCCAGTTCTGGCCACTGAGCATTTAAAATGTGGCTAATGTAACTAAGGAACTGATTTTAACTTTTAATTAATTTTAATTAATTTATTTGACATTTAAGTAGCTACATTTGGCTGCCATACTAGTGCAATTCTAGAGAATAGCAGAATACTGTGAAAACACAGTGCTTTTCAAGGCGGTATCTTGAGATAAATAAATGAGGAAATAACTTGGAGAAGCTTTTTCTCATAGCATGAGAGTCTTTACAAGGGAAAAGATTGCTTGTTTTCTTTCTCCTTAAAAACAAAGAACAAAAACAAGAAACAAACAAAAAGGAGCAGAGTTGCTCTGATGAAATATATCCTCATTATTTATGCTACAAATATTATCATATTATAAATATTAGTACAAGAAAATAACCCACAAAAAATCTGGAAGACATTCTTTGACCAAAGTTCCAAGGACTTTGTGAACTATTACTCAAAAAAGAATTATGTATCCAAATTTGTTTCAAATGTTGAGTTTATGTAAGGAATAACTTTTGTGAGAAATCTATTCAGAAGTAGTAAATTTATTCCATTATCTTCAATTAATCAAGGAGGGAAGAGGGCCATTGCTATGTCGGACACTGCTTTTTGTCACCCCGAGGAGAGCTGATAATGAAATAGAGCAAGGTTATCCTTGGGAGAGGAGGATCACATAGTCACAAATATGTTTTGATTTTTTTAAAAGAGAGCCAACACTTAAAAGTCAGGAGATTTCACTTACAAAATCTGGATTTATGATTTCTTTTGAGAAACTGTAATATCTGGCTAGTTCTGGCCTGCCTGTCTAAATTCCCGCGCCTATGGGATCCTGAGCCACACAGGACTGCAAAAGCAGTCACAAAATGAGAGGAAGAAGGGGTGGGGGACAGACACAGTAGATCCTGGGGCACCAGGGCCAGGACCCACCTAGGGGAGATGGAAGCTGAGGAGAACTTAGGCTCCAAGCTCCATTGTCCCAATAGGATTTCACTTGAAAAACACAAATTTAAAGATAAAATTCTTGACCTAATGGCCAATAAACATGAAAAAATGCTCAACATCTCTAACCATCAGAGAAATGCAAATCAAAACCACAATGAGGTACTCACCAAGTAACTCCAGTGAGAATGGCATTTATCAAAAAGTCGCAAACAACAAATGTTGGTATGAATGTGGGGAGAGATGAACCCTTAAATCCTGCCAGAACTAAAAGTAGACCTGCCATTTGATCACTATTGGGCGTTTACCCAAAGGGAAAGAAATCCTCTTATCACAAAGACACGTGTACTAGAATGTTTATAGCAGCACAATTAATAATCACAAAGATGTGGAACCAACCCAAGTGCCCATCAATACATGAGTGGATTAATAAAATGTGCCATGTGTGTACCGTGGAATACTAATCGGCCATTAAAAGAATAGCCAAGTAATACCTTTTCTAATAACCTGGATGGAATTGGAGACCATTCTTCCAAGCAAAGTATCACAAAAATGGAAAAACAAACACCACATGTGCTCACTATTAAATCGGAAGTAATTGATCAACACCTGCGTGCTCATATCGGAGTAAAACTCAAGGTGGGAGCAGGGAAGAGAGGGGTAAATTCATACCCAACGGGTACACTGCACATTATCCAGGTGGTGGGCACACTTATAACCTTGACTCAAACTATACAAAAGCAATTCATGTACACCAAAATGTTTGTACAATCATAATAATTCTGAAATTTAAGAAAGGATTTCAAGGCAGCATCTGCAGAGTGTGAAATGTAAAGCTTGAGGCCTGAGTGTGGGTCCCTGCACAGTGGTGTACTATTGAAATGGCTGCACCATTATCTCCTGTATACAAAGATAGAGGCCATTAGATCTCACTAGATGCTTAACTAACATGGACTCTTACTGAATTTATCCAAAATATGATTTCCTCACTGCTTCTTCACTAATACACACACACACACACACACAACTTCTCAAGTCCTATAAAAACACAGAAACCTTAATAAAACTTTATATTATATTTAGAACACACCGTTTAAGAAATGAAGGTGTGATTACATTTTTAAAATATTTCTCTTTATTAAAATGTTTAGAATTAAAAATATTGCAATGAAAGGGGATATGCTTTAGTTGTTGGGAAATTTTTAATTATGTAAAATACCTCATTACCTGTTAATGTTAGATATTTGGGGCATTTGAATATCTAGCCATGAAAATTATTAGCCTTGTAATTTATGCTGTTTCCAGATTATTTTAGTAGAAAACAATCCAGGTGTGTGTAGCTGGATTGTGTGCATGCCTAATTCTCTCAGTTACCCAAACTGGGGACAGTCACCTGCTTTACTTCTATGGCCAAGACTAAGGTCTGGTGACATGAGAGGGGCTCTAAACCCTGCAGTGCTCTTAGCGGACACAGTCAGCACCTGCACTTTCAAGCTCATTAGATAACCACGAGCGCCATCACTACAAACCTTCGTTTGCAGTTCCTCTTGATCGCGTTTATACTTTTGGATTATTTTTTCGTGTTTTTCTTTTTCAATATCAAGTTCCAGTTTTGCTTCTTCCCTAAAGAGAACAGCTTGCTCCTCAAAGTCCGCTAGATGTTGGGCTCTTTCCTTGGCGAGTTCAGCTTCAATCTAGAAGACAGCATTTAACACACACACTAAAACATTTTGCCTTGAAAGAAATACAGTAAGCTCATTTCCAACTAATTCTTAAAAAATTTTAGCATTACATTTTTAATTTGACTATTTACAAAATTCTAGTATTAAAGAAACTGAATTAGAACTTGGACCAAATCTTCTAACACCTTCTAAGACCTTTTAAGATCTGAAAAATTAATAAAGAAGTTAGAACTATGTATTTGACAGTTTTCAGGGGAAAAAAAGCCTAGTCATCTGTTCATTTATACTATAAACTCAGTCTTTGCCAGTAACTCATAAGAGCAAATTAAAAAACAAAACAAAACAGATTTTGAGGCGCTTAGACTAAGTTCCACTGAGAATTCAGAGGGATACAAAGTATAAAGGTTGATTATTCAAATGGCCTTTTCTTGATGGAGGTCACAGAAAGTTTTGGAGTCACAGACTGTCATTTTAATGTGACCAAGGCTGGAAAGATGGTTAAAGGGATACAATAGTGATGCCTGTACCGATGGTCCCTTGCTTAAAATGTTTTGACCTTTGATTTTTTTACTTTATGATGGTGGGAAAGCAATGCATATTCAGTAAAAGTTGTACTTTGAATTTTAATCTTCTCCCAGGGCACAGGCAGGACACACAATACCTCTCGGGATGCTGGGCAGCGGCGGCAAGCTGCAGCCCTAGTCAGCACGCCAGCATGAGGGCAAACACCCCATGTTCCACGGCGTACGTACTGTACTGCCTGCATTTTGAGGGCACTGTGTTTTGTTTTTGTATCCCATCATGTCTACAAAATGCCCATTTTTGATTTACAGTATCTTCAACTTTCTCTGGTTTCACTGACAGGTAACCTCATAAGTCAGAGAGGGTCTCTAGCCATATTTTGATTCAAAATCACAGCGCTGGAAGGGGCCTTAGAAATCCCCCACACCAATTTCTCATGCTTGCGTGAATTGTGGCAAGAGTAAAGGAGGTCTTTGGATGCAGATGAAGCTGAGTTTAAATCCCAGCTCTAAATTCTGGCTTTGCCACTTGCTGAGTGATCTTAAATTTGTGACCATAACCTCTCCCACTGGGGTTATCAAATTTTCCCTTAGGGGTTGCAATGAGGATTAAATGAGGTAAAGCCTAGGTATAAAGCTCTAGCACGAGCAGAAATTCTATAGTCAGTGGAGATTACTTCCAGGGTCTGATCTTTCAGTCTGTACTACGAATCTTTATGAAATGACCATCTGCTGTGCGCCTCATACTTCCAGACACCATAATTCACTACTTTCCCAGCAGGCATTTCCATTTTCAGACAGTGCTAAGCATGAAGCAGGTTTTCCTGTCATTGAGCCAACATCTCTTTCCGTGTATTTTTTAACCACTGGTGTGGGCTCTGCCTACTGAAGGAAGAGAGAGAACAAATCTACCATTAACTGGACTCATTCACTCCGGGGAGTTCATCTGGTGAGATTAGAGTAAGGATCCCAGTGACAGGCTGACTCTGGATTTACACTGTACTGTGAATGTAAACATTTCCCCGAAGAGGGGAAAATGCCAGCTAAATTGGGGAAAACTGTCAATCCTGATCACATGTGGTTCAGGCCACCAAGAAAAGGAAAGAGGTCAACCTGAATTTCTCAAGGGGGCACTGACACCAGGGTGTCAGGGTGCCAGGACACAAAAATATTTCTAAGAAGTTTATAGACACCCTTTAAATTAAATAAATTGTAGACAGAAGACTAAGCTCAGTAAAGGTCAATTGGTTTTATTGTCCTGGGTATAGTAATGTAGCATTTGCCCCAGGCAATGTGAATATGTTTATATGGTATTCAATGCAAGGAGTTATTCAGGCTGTCTCAAAATAAATTCTAGATAGTCTGGGTAAAAGACTACTGATATCTCTTAGGAAAATTATAGAATTATTTGGATGGGCTATTCTCAGACTGCTAAAGACAAGGAAAGCTTCAGGGCTACCCAGAAAATGATATGAGGCTACAGGTGGAGTGGAAGGGCACCCAGATGTTTCTGGTGCACTGTATAGCTCAGTGTGTTTATCTTCCCATGTAACCTGTCTCTAAATGCATCTACAGAGCCACAGATAAGGACATGGGCTTGGAATTTATTTAGTTTAAAAATATTTGGGTGAGGGCGGCACCTGTGGCTCAGTGAGTAGGGCGCTGGCCCCATATACCGAGAGTGGCAAGTTCAAACCTGACCCTAGCCAAACTGCAACAACAAAAAACAATAATTAAAAAGATAAAAAATAGCTAGGTGTTGTGGCAGGCGCCTGTATTCCCAGCTACTCGGGAGGCTGAGGCAAGAGAATCGCCTAAGCCCAAGAGCTGGAGGTTGCTGTGAGCTGTGACTCCATGGCACTCTACCAAGGGCAACAAAGTTGAGACTGTCTCTAAAAAAAAAAAAACTATATATATATATGTGAAGGGCTCAACTACAACTTGAACTTTACCTTAGAACTGAAAACAATGTGACCTAAACATTTGTACTATCATATTAATCTGAAATAAAAAATTAAATAAATAAAAATATTTTGGGATTTTCCAGATAACGTTTGGTCAATGATTTCTAATTTAATTCCATTATGGTCAGAGAAAAGCCTTTGTATGATATGAATCCTTTTAAATTTATTCAGACTTATTTATAACCCCAAATATGGTCTATTTTGGTAAATCATTTTTGTTATTATTATTAAATCACAGCTGTGTACATTAATGCAATCATGGGGCACCATACACTGGTTTTATAGACCATTTGACATATTTTCATCACACTGGTTAACATAGCCTCCCTGGCATTTTCTTAGTTATTATGTTGAGACATTTACATTCTACATTTAGTAAGTTTCACATGTACCCTTGTAAGATGCACTGCAGGTGTGATCCCACCAATCACCCTCCCTCCGCCCATCCTCCCTCCTCCCCTGCTCTCCCTCTATTTTAGTAAATCTTTCATGTGCACTTGAGAAGCACATGTATTCTGTTAAGTGAAGAATTCTACAAGTATCAGTTAGGTCAAATTTGTTAACAGTATTCAATATATTATCTCGTTAAAATAAATTATTCTACTTTCTGTAGTATATATCCTTACCAGTATTTTGGCTATTTTTATATCAATTAATGAGAAAGGGATGTTGATATCTCAGACTCCAATCATGACTTTACTTCTCTTTGCAGTTCTATCAGATTTTGCTCCATGTACTTTTAAGTTTTGATTTTTGTTGGGTTTTGTTTGTTTGTTGGTTTGTTTTGTTTTTTGAGACAGAGCCTCAAGCTGTTGCCCTGGGTAGAGTGCTATGGTGCCACAGCTCACAGTAACTTCCAACTCCCAGGCTCAAGCAATTCTCCTGCCTCTGCCTCCCAAGTAGCTGGGACTACAGGTGCCCACCACAATGCCCAACTATTTTTTGGTTGCAGCTGTCATTGTTATTTGGCGGGCCCGGGCTGGATTCGAACCCCCAGCTAAGGCGTATGTGGCTGGCGCCTTAGCCGCTTGAGCCACAGGCGCTGAGCCCTTAACTTCTGTTATTAAGTGAATAAACATTTAGGGTTATTATGTACTTCTGATGAACTGACTGCATTATCATTTTGAAATGACCTTCTTTATCCCTGGTGATATTTTAAATATTCTTATTCAGTGGCTCATGCCTGTAATCCTAGCACTCTGGGAGGCTGAGGCAGGTGGATTGCCTGAACTCATGGGTTCGAGACCAGCCTGAGCAAGATCTAGACACCTGTCTCTAAAAATAGCTGGGTGTTGTGGTGGAAGCCTGTAGGCTCAGCTACTTGGGAGGCTGAGGCAAGAGAATCACTTGAGCCCAAGAGTTTGGGGTTGCTGTGAGCTATGATACCATAGCACTCTACTGGGGTGACAAACAAAAAAAAATCTGATTTCTTTGATCTGAAATCTATTTTTGTCTGGTAGTAATACAGCTACTTCAGCTTTCTTTTGATTTGTGTTAGCCTGTTATTTCTTTTTCCATCTTTTAACCTATTTGTATTTTTATATTAAAGTTGCATTTCCTCAGAACCTCTGGAGGTTCTAGCGGGAGGGCACAGCTACTCATATATTCCTCACTGATGAACAGTCTTCCTCTATCAGGAAAGGTGGTCTTGTTCCACCCATCATGCACCGTCAGGAGGGACCCAGGTAGAGTAGTGAGGAAGGAATGGGACATCCCACCGGGCCAGCCAGATCTGCCAAATCAACCCTGGCAATAAATGGGGTGACAGGTGCAGCCGGATCGCCCTCACATCGTAAGGTGCATTTCTTACAGGTAACATACAGTAGGTTCTTATATTTTTTGCCAACGTGAAACATTCCTTTATAGCTAATATCCCTTTTTAATGGGAATATTTAGATTAGGGCTTAGCAACTGTGGCCCACAGATTAAATTCAGCTGTGACCATTTATTTATATATTGTCAATGGCTGTTTTATGTTATAATAGCAGAGTTGAATGGTTGTGACAGAGTCTGTATGCCCCCCAAACCAAAAATACTTACTAATTGGTCCTTTACAAAAAAAGTTTGCTGACCCTTGGTTTATACCATTTACATTCAAAGTGATTATTGATATGATTAGCTTTAAACGTATTATCTTTCTATGTGTTTTCTATTTGGCCGTCTCATCTTTTTTGTCTGTCTTCTTTTCCTGTCTTCTTTGGGATTATTTTTTATTCAATTTTATTTCCTTTAAATAAACTTAAATAATAACAAAGAAAAATGTCTTTACTCACATTGTTACCGTTTCTGGGGCTCTACGTTCCTTGGTGTAGATCCATCTTTCCATCTGGTATACTCTTCCTTCAGACTAAGGGATTTCTTTTAACATTCCTTATAGTGTGGGTCTTTTTGTAATGATTTTTCAGCTTTTTCTGAGAGAAGTCTTTATTTACCCTGATTCTTGAAAGATATTTTCCCTTGGTGTAGAGTTCTCGGTCAACAGCTTTCTGCCTCCCGAGCCTTTTTAGTACTTTCAGTCCTACTACCTTCTTCCCTGCATTGTTTCTGACAAAAGCTTCCGCAGTCATCTTTGTTCCTCTGTGTCTGTCCCTCCCTTGTCTCCCCATACCGTTGCTTTTAAACTTTTCTTTGTACATAGCATTACTTTGAACAACTAGATTTTAATCTTTGGTATGCTTGGTTTTTATGCTTGCAGTTTGTTGATTCTGTGGGAGTATTGTTTTTTTTTTTAAACTTTATTCAAATTAATATGAGGGTACAATGTATCTCCGGTTCAGGGTAAAGTTCCATTTGTAGAAGAGCCCCTCACCCAGGGGGCGTGTTATCCACCCTCACAGTGTGCACATTAGGTCATTTGGCTTTTCCACTTTGAAAAAGAATTTGAGATTGTTTTCTTTTTTTGCCTCTCTTCAAAATTGGAATTGACTCTCCCTTTCCTTCCCTGTGCTTACCCACCCCCTCCCCTTCCCTTCCCTTTCTTTTCTTTTCTTTCTCATCCTCAGTAGAGTGCTGTAGCTCAAAGCTCACAGCAACCTCCAACTCTTGGGCTCAAGCACTTCTCTTGCCTCAGCCTCCCAAGTAACTGGGACTACAGGTACCTGCCATAATACCCGGCTATTTTTAGAGACGGGGTTCCTCTTCGTTCTTCCTCAGGCTGGTCTTGAACCTGTGAGCTCAGGGCAGTCCTCCCGCCTCAGCCTCCCAGAATGCTAGGATTACAGGCATGAAGGAACTGACTATTTCTTGAGGTGAATTTTTCTCCCTGGCATTTTTCTATCTATACAGTTGCTTCAGCCAAGAAGTAAAGTTTGTTTGTTTAACTGTTTTTTTTTAAAGCTCTAATTTAAAATGATGTCAACAGTATAATTCTAAAATGTTCTTAAATGTGATATCTTGATAATGATCTACGAAAATATTTGGTTGGGATTTGTTTGTTGTACTAAAAAATGTTAGTCAATAAGTAATGTGAGTTGATTATATAAGCAATGTGTCTATAAGATTTTTTAAATTACAAATTTAACTGAATAGTAACAATATTGTACATTTAAAACCAAATTTAAAGGTTCGGCTTGCACATTAGTTTTCTTCATGTCAAAGCAATACTTGAAATAAACAAAAGTCCATGACAATTAGTAAATATGCACGTATTTTAAAATATGCCATCCTTGTTGCATAGCAACTATGGATCCTATTATGTGCTTTTTACATACTCTAAAATAATTAAGCACAGCACAAATTGGTATCTACTTCTCTTGAATGTTAAAAGCATTAAGTTATGCAGTTTATTTTAATATGTGTATTATACATTTGTAAAAGGAACATTTCATTCCCACGCAAAGACACAGTGACCCGAGAAAGAGATGGCAATGTCATATTAGGGACTTTCTTTTTCTTATAAGAGGACTTTCAGAGAACTTTTTATTCATAGTCTCAATAGTTAGCAAAGCCAAGACATAATCATTCCCTGGCTTTGCTACCCTGAATCTTGATTTGCTGCTAGCTAATGGATAACACTCATGAACAAGAAGTCATGTCATCTCAACAAAATGAAATACAGAAAAGTGTACATGTGAAAATCACATCTGTGATATAATTAGTTTATTAGGAAGATAGCATGGTCTTAGTAAGAACTTAGAGAACGTTACATAGGATTATTTTCGCCATCAAATTAACTTAACAGCACAAAGCAAGAACATACATGCTTTTTTAGGGTCATCTGTTAATGCTAACTTGTCTATTCTGTTAGCAACTCAGGGATGGGGTATAGTGAGCATAAGAACTAGAGTGGATCATAAACTCAGAGTTTTCTCCAGTGAAATGTATCTGAAAACCCCTTGTATGGTACAAAAGTGGAGACAGAGACTTCTACACAAAGGCAGGGAAGTTCAGTCCAAGAGAAGGAATTCAGGAGTTTGAGAAAAAGGAGAGATCTCTGAATCCCTATCTACGTTAATTCCATTAACATAGACATTTTTGAGTTAAAAGATGGGCCATTTAGAACGCTTCTTGATACATGTTCCCTTAAAGAGTACGTCCGAGGCTATCTCACGAGATCTTCACCACAGTGTTAGGATGATTCTGTCAGTTAGGAGGGTGTAAAAAAACCTCTCATAGTTTTAATTTTTATATTTTGGTTTACTAATTAGGTTGATCATCTTATTTTTGAATTTTTAAACATGGATTGGTAAGGACTGAAGAAACGATTAAAAGCAGACTGGTCAATTGAGTAAACTGAGGCTAATAAAATTAGAATGAATGAAAGAAGCTGGGCCTTTGAGAAGAACAAAGAAAAAGCCTGTACTACAAAGAGAGTGAGATATTTATGGCAACTTTATTCCACATTTTCAAATTTTGTTTTTGCCCGTGTAACTATTGTTACAGTGATCATTTTTATTGTGTAGCATGACTGTGCACCCTGGATATGGAATATTTATTTTTAGAGGGATAATACTGGCTGAGTATGGCCATCTGTTTGAAGACTGGATATGGACATGACAAATTTGGAACTGATCTGAGCCAGCAACAATACCTAAAGGGTTTCGCTCTGCATGGCAGAGTGGGGGATTCCTAGTTTGAAGGTGGCTGCTGTTTGGTGCAAGTTATGTGGTCCAGTCCTCAAGGAGAAGAATCTGATAATAACAAAACAGATCGTCAGGACTTCAGTAGAATAATCTGAATTTCAATGGCCATTCCAGTTCTACAGGAAAACTTAAGACATAATAAGAAAACTAAGGTAGATGGCCCTGGCTAGGCATAAAAAATGGTTGGGGAAGAATATGAGTTGGGAATGCTTTGGCTCAGTATGCAGAATAGGGCCCAGGAATCAGTCAACATATCAGGAGTTTATGGCAAGGACATGATGGCTGCGCATGGCCTGTGAAGATAGGACGATCTTAAAAACACTACTTGTATTATTTAAAATTGTAAATGTAATACATGTTCATTGTTAAAACTTTGAAAACTACAGAAAAGTCCAAAGACCAAAATCAATGCAATTCTTTTTCATAATCTAGGAACCAAAATTTCTTTGTAAATAATGGCAAGCTAAATCCTTATTCAGTTTACTTTGGCAGGATAAATATATCAAAAGTTTATAACTGAATAATTTTAAGTCATTTTCCATAACCTTATATGTTATTCTTATAATAGAAGCAAAGAAGTTGTAAAAATTAATATTTCCCTATTTTTAGAACATGATCACATGCACATTCTGACTCTTGATGAGGAAAAAAGTAAATACTTAAAAGTAAAAATTATGCTTTTCCATGAGAACCCATGCTATCTTAATCTTACAAGATTTCAGAATCTGTTCTTACTTTTTAAATTTCCCATTATGTTGTCTATTATTGTGGAAAAGTTACACATTATAAGCACACCTGATTTAGAAAATTCCGGACAAATCCAAAGTGTGCACAGAAGCAAAGAAATCTATGTGGAATAGTCTTTTGGCAAATGGACAGAATTTTACAAAGCAAATGCGATGCATGCTGATCAAAGTGCAGTCCCCTTACCTTCTCCTTCCAGTTATCATCACTCAGCAGCTTCTGCCTAAGGGTTTCCTGCAGCTGCTCGATGCTTTTCTGATGTGAAATCAGCATCAATTCCCTGAAAATCATAAACCTGACAAGTGAATAAGTAAGACTCGCCCTAATACCATTCCAAAATTGTAGTTCCTGGCTCAGAGAATATTATTTCATAGCTTAGCCTTTTAGTATCTGTAGGACTATATATTAATATATTGCTATTACCTACTATTTTAACTGTTAACAGCAATTCACAAATACTACATACATGGTTAGTATTTTCCCAGGCTTCACTTTTACTTAATAAATAATAAGTTATTATTTTTGCATGAAAGAGTAAAAGCATATGTAGAGTCTCAAATATAAAAAATGTTTAATTTGGGTTCAGAAAGTTTATGACTAAATTCTAGCACCAGAGATGTTAGGATATGCCATAAAGTCAGTATGTGTTAGCAGTTCCCGAGAAATGTACTTTTCTTTTACTTATCTCAAATACTGATAGAAATAAACTACATTAAGTAGAAGATACTGTCAGGGATGTGGTATACTACAAAACATATTAAAATTAGAAAAGAAAACATGCACACTTTAATATTCTAATCTACATCATAGAGCTCAATGCTTAGTTTGTGATCCTCTGGGTAGAAGAACAAGAGGAGACTCATGAGAAAACCTCACAAGAGCACTGGAACTTAGAATAAACCTGGGTAGCTGCAAAAGCACGCCGTTCATCCGGGCGCCTTCCCACTTGCACAATCACCATGACGTTTTTCCTTTTCTATGTATGGAATAACATCTCCATTGTTTATTCCTTCTAATCCCTTTGTTTTCCGTCATCACTCCTGTCCTTTTGGCTTTGACCCCTCTTCTCAGACTTGAGGCTTTCATTTATAACTGCCTGTTGGACAACTCCACCATAAATGATTCATCAACACCAGAGAGTTCACATATCAAGAACTAAATTCACCATCATTTTCTGCAATTTTTCCTTCCCTTCTGACTTCTGCAAACCTTCAAGGGTGAAAACCTTTGGCTTGAAACCCCTGAGTGATCTCTGATGCTTCCTTCTCCCTGTTCTACCACAGCCATTCAACAGCAAGTTCTGTACATTGTGCTTCCGTGGGGTCCCTTAAAGTAGGTGTTTAAACTAGGTCCCTTAAACTTGGTGTCCCTCAACCTGGTCCTGCCTTCCTTTCCCACACAAAAAGGCTTGTTAAAGTCTAGTCTCATCCTTCTTTTATTAAACATTTTTTTACCATAATAAAAATAGGAAGCAGCTGCATTTCTAGGCTAAAAAATAAGAAGATACAGTGACTTAGCATTCCAGATATGAATATCATTGAAGAAAATATCTCCCAGACTTCCCTTTCCAAAAGCATAGCTAACCTGATAAGTAAATATAAACAAATATCCAGTTAAGGCTCAGCACCCAGAGCACAGTGGTTATGGCGCCGGCCACATGCACAGAGGCCGGCAGATTCGAACCCAGCCCGGGCCAGCTAAGCAACAATGACAACTGCAACAACAACAACAAAACAAATATCCAATTCAAATAATTTTAATTTTGTGTAATTAGTGAGGCTAACAAAAAGAAAGAACTAGAACATGGGACAAAAAATATAAGATATACATCAGGAAGGTAGCTATCAGAGTTAACGTGTTCTCTGGTCTTTGCATTATTTGAAAGAAATTTAAGATATTAATTTTAGACTTTATAATGTATTCATGACAAAATTTCAAGGGTAACCACTAAAAGAATAGAAATAAAATATACTATTAGTGAAAAAATAGACTAAAAAAAAAAAAAAAAAACAGAAGTCTAATAATTCTCCTTGCCAAAAGACCCAAAGGAGAAAATAGTGCAGAAAAAGGGGAAGAAATAGAAAGTTCACAGTAATAATCACAATAATGAAAAACTAAACTCACAAGAAAGAAACAGACTTGATACAAACAAACTCAAAGATTAAAAGTTTGGAAAAGATATAATGGATCTATTAATGAAAAGGTAACGTGTAACTATGTTAACATTAGGCAAAACAGACTTTAAGACAAAAGTCATTATCCAGATTTAGATTTAATTTATTCTGAATTTAAATAGACTTAATTTATTCTGAATATTCTAAACTTTTATACAACTGTTAAATAAAATAGTCCCACAATATATAAAACAAAACATGATATAACTATAAAGGGAAATTGTCAGATCCACACACAGTGGCAGAGCCCACCACGGCTTCCTCAGGTAAGTCAGCACAGGAGCACCACACGGCAACAGAAGGATAACCGCATGGCTCCGGATGTTTTGGAAATGGATCTCCTGGAGTTGTGTAATAGAGCAAGCCAGGGTCAAGCGGAGAAATATTAACAACTCCATAAAGATATAGAAGATTTAATTTAGGGTTCATAGATAGAACCTTGTACACAATTAGTGGAAAAATACATAATTATTTCCCAGTTCATATGGAATTAACCACCCACTAGGCCAGAAAGTATTTCAGCAAATTTCACACAATCATTATACTAAAAACCTGCATTGTTCAATATGGCAGCTACTAGCTTCATGTAGCTACTGAGCACTTAAAATATGTCCAGTCCAGGGGTGGGGACTCTGTGGCCTCAAGGTCACCTGTGGCCCTCCAGATCCCCAAGTGTAGTCCCTCAACTGACTTCAGACTGCACAGAACATTATCGCTTTATTAAAGGATTTGTTCTGTAAAATTTGGATTCAATCAAAAGGCTGCACTCAAGGACCCAGAAGGCCACATGTGGCCCCAAGGCTGTCAGTTCCAAGTAAGATGTGCTGTACATGCAAAACATGCACCAGATTTGAAAATTTTATGTAGACTTCCTCCAGCTTTGAAGGAATGTTTGTGCATATTTAAAATTGTTGATTATCAGAGGCGGAGCAAGATGGCAGCCGAGTAACAGCTTCCTTGCATCTGGGCACCGTGAGTCTGGGGAGATAGGACTCCAGGCATCTCTGGCTGGTGGGAACTGCCTATCATCACTCCTATGAAAATACAGGGAGTCAGCGAGAGACTTCTGGACCCCAAGAGGAGGACTAAAACAGTGGAAAGCCGGCAAGTGGTCGCGTGTGTTCAATCCGTCTAAACCCGCCCACAACTGTAAGTTCAGTAGCAGCGAGACTGCAAGCCAGAAAGGCCTTACCTGTGAACTGTTTTGATGTCCTTGGACTTGGCACTGAGTTGAACTGCCTTGGGGAAGGCCTGAGCGGGAGTGCGGAGAACTTTGGCCGTTGTCTAGGGCCCCAGTCTGAGCCGCTGAGCCAGACGGAGCTGATAGTGTTTGGTGGTGGGTCACACGGATCCATTGTCAGTGATCTGCCCCGGCAAGCTCTGCCCTCAGGGTCGCAGAGCTAGAAACGGGTGGGAGCTGGTAACCCAGCAACCAAGTAGCCTAAGGGTGGGGTCTGAGCCGCCTTGCAGCCCTAACCCTCAGGGGCAGAGTGAGATCGGTTTTGGCACACTGAGTAAGTGCATAGCCACTTCAGCAGCGATTCCAGCGAGAAAGCTGGGAAAGCTTCTGCTCAGCAAGTTTACAAGTTCAAAGTGCCTTTTAAGTAGGCTGAAGAGAGATTTAGGGTGTCTACCTGCTGGGGTTTGAGAAATCAGCAGCCTCCAGTCGTATCAGAACTGTGACTAACATCTCATACCCCAGAAGACCACGTGTTGCCCAGACAATATTCAATAACATATACAAACTGCTTTGTTTTTGGTTGTGTATTTTTTTCTTCTTTTTTTTTTGGTTTGGTTGTTTTTTTTGTTTGTTTATTTTGACGTTGCTGATGTTCTTTTGTTTTTTTAATTTCAATCTTTTCCACACAGATCCCTTTTTCTTTCTCAATTTTCCTAGTTTAATTATAATTTCCCATTGCTGCCTTTTTTAATAACTTCAACTTCATTTTTGCTAGTGTTTCTACCGATATAATTTGGTTTTTCACCCAATTTTATCCCCGTAAAGTTTTCTGTTTGTTTCTATTGGTTTGATTTATAGCATTTTTGTCTTTCCTCTCTACTTGGTGGAGGTGGGGTACTGTGTCTGATCAGGTTAGCAAAGAGCTGCTGACCTCAAGGGAACCACGCAACTGGGCACCCCCAGAAGGTGGGGTTTTTTTAAGGTTGTGTCAAAGTACCCTACTGTACACCTATATTGCCCTGTCTCCCTCTTTCTGTGCCTCTCTTCTTTTTGTCAATATTCCTTATACCCACCCCCTCTCCTTTCTCTATCTTTCTTTTTTTCTTATCACTCGGTCCTCCTTTCTTTCATCCCCTTTTTTTGCTCTTCAACCTTCTCACCCTTCTGGTCCTATAACCCTTAGTCCACAGGCATAAGAACTTAAAGAGCAAGAGGAAGTGAAAGGAAAATTAGGGCAAGGAAACAGATAAAAGAAGTCACTCATGAGGAAGAATCAGCAGAAAACTCCAGGCAACATGAAGAACCAGTCTAGAACAACCCCACCAAGGGACCATGAGGTAGCTACTGCAGATGATTCCACCAGTATAGAAATGTTAGGAATGACAGAAAGGGAATTTAGAATACACATGTTGAAAACAATGAAAGAAATGATGGAAACAATGAAGGAAATTGCTAATAAAGTGGAAAATAACCAAAAGGAAATCCAAAAACAGAATCAAATAAGAGATGAACGATATGAAGAATATAAAAAGGATATAGCAGACCTGAAGGAACTGAAACAGTCAATTAGGGAACTTAAAGATACAATGGAAAGTATCAGCAACAGGTTAGACCATGCAGAAGAAAGAATTTCAGAGGTAGAAGACAAAGTTCTTGAGATAACTCAGATAGTAAAAGAGGCAGAAAAGAAGAGAGAGAAAGCAGAACGTTCACTGTCAGAATTATGGGACTTTATGAAGCGTTCCAACATACGAGTTATAGGAATTCCAGAAGGGGAAGAAGAATGCCCCAGAGGAATGGAAGCCATACTAGAGAATATTATAAAAGAAAATTTCCCAAACATCACCAAAGAGTCTGACACACTGCTTTCAGAGGGATATCGGACCCCGGGTCGCCTCAACTCTAACCGAGCTTCTCCAAGACACATTGTGATGAACCTGTCCAAAGTCAAGACAAAAGAAAAGATTCTGCAAGCTGCCAGGAGTAAGCGCCAGTTGACCTACAGGGGCAAATCCATCAGAGTTACCGCAGACTTCTCTAATGAAACTTTCCAAGCAAGAAGACAATGGTCATCTACCTTTAATCTACTTAAACAGAACAATTTTCAGCCCAGAATTCTGTACCCTGCTAAGCTAAGCTTCAGAATTGACGGAGAAATCAAATCATTTACGGATATACAAACATTGAGGAAATTCGCCACAACAAGACCAGCTCTACAGGAAATACTTCAACCTGTTCTGCACACTGACCACCACAATGGATCAGCAGCAAAGTAAGAACTCAGAAATCAAAGGACAAAACCTAACCTCCACACTGATGCAAAAGATAAAATTAAGCAATGGACTCTCACCAAATAAGACGAATAGAATACTACCACACTTATCAATTATCTCAATAAATGTTAATGGCTTGAATTCCCCACTGAAGAGACATAGATTGGCTGACTGGATTAAAAAACACAAGCCATCCATTTGCTGTCTGCAAGAAACACACCTGGCCTCAAAAGACAAATTAAAGCTCCGAGTCAAGGGTTGGAAGACAATTTTTCAGGCAAACGGAATTCAGAAGAAAAGAGGAGTTGCAATCTTATTTTCAGATACATGTGGATTTAAAGCAACTAAAGTCAAAAAAGACAAAGATGGTCACTTTATATTGGTCAAGGGAAAACTACAACAAGAAGACATTTCAATTCTAAATATTTATGCACCCAATTTAAATGCTCCCAGATTCCTGAAGCAGACCTTACTCAGTCTGAGCAATATGATATCTGATAATACCATCATAACAGGGGACTTTAACACACCTCTTACAGAGCTGGACAGATCCTCTAAACAGAAATTAAACAAAGATGTAAGAGATTTAAATGAGACCCTAGAACAACTATGCTTGATAGATGCATATAGAACACTCCACCCCAAAGATAAAGAATATACATTCTTCTCATCACCCCATGGAACATTCTCCAAAATTGATCATATCCTGGGACACAAAACAAATATCAACAGAATCAGAAGAATTGAAATTTTACCTTGTATCTTTTCAGACCATAAGGCACTAAAGGTGGAACTCAACTCTAACAAAAATGCTCAAGCCCACCCAAAGGCATGGAAATTAAACAATCTTCTGTTGAATAACAGATGGGTGAAGGAAGAAATAAAACAGGAAATCATTAACTTCCTTGAGCATAACAACAATGAAGACACAAGCTACCAAAACCTGTGGGATACTGCAAAAGCAGTTTTGAGAGGAAAATTCATCGCTTTAGATGCCTACATTCGAAAAACAGAAAGAGAGCACATCAACAATCTCACAAGAGATCTTATGGAATTGGAAAAAGAAGAACAATCTAAGCCTAAACTCAGTAGAAGAAAAGAAATATCCAAAATCAAATCAGAGATCAATGAAATTGAAAACAAAAGAATCATTCAGAAAATTAATGAAACAAGGAGTTGGTTTTTTGAAAAAATAAATAAAATAGATAAACCATTAGCCAGACTAACTAGAAATAGAAAAGTAAAATCTCTAATAACCTCAATCAGAAACGATAAAGGGGAAATAACAACTGATCCCACAGAGATACAAGAGATCATCTCTGAATACTACCAGAAACTCTATGCCCAGAAATTTGACAATGTGAAGGAAATGGATCAATATCTGGAATCACACCCTCTCCCTAGACTTAGCCAGGAAGAAATAGACCTCCTGAACAGACCAATTTCAAGCACTGAGATCAAAGAAACAATAAAAAAGCTTCCAACTAAAAAATGCCCTGGTCCAGATGGCTTCACTCCAGAATTCTATCAAACCTTCAAGGAAGAGCTTATTCCTGTACTGCAGAAATTATTCCAAAAAACTGAGGAAGAAGGAATCTTCCCCAACACATTCTATGAAGCAAACATCACCCTGATACCAAAACCAGGAAAAGACCCAAACAAAAAGGAGAATTTCAGACCAATCTCACTCATGAACATAGACGCAAAAATTCTCAACAAAATCCTAGCCAATAGATTACAGCTTATCATCAAAAAAGTCATTCATCATGATCAAGTAGGCTTCATCCCAGGGATGCAAGGCTGGTTTAACATACGCAAGTCTATAAACGTTATCCACCATATTAACAGAGGCAAAAATAAAGATCACATGATCCTCTCAATAGATGCAGAAAAAGCATTTGATAAAATCCAGCATCCTTTTCTAATTAGAACTCTGAAGAGTATAGGCATAGGTGGCACATTTCTAAAACTGATTGAAGCTATCTATGACAAACCCACAGCCAATATTTTACTGAATGGAGTAAAACTGAAAGCTTTTCCTCTTAGAACTGGAACCAGACAAGGTTGTCCTCTGTCACCTTTACTATTCAACGTAGTGCTGGAAGTTCTAGCCAATACAATTAGGCAAGACAAGGAAATAAAGGGAATCCAAATGGGAGCAGAGGAGGTCAAACTCTCCCTCTTTGCTGACGACATGATCTTATACTTAGAGAACCCCAAAGACTCAACCACAAGACTCCTAGAAGTCATCAAAAAATACAGTAATGTTTCAGGATATAAAATCAATGTCCACAAGTCAGTAGCCTTTGTATACACCAATAACAGTCAAGATGAGAAGCTAATTAAGGACACAACTCCCTTCACCATAGTTTCAAAGAAAATGAAATACCTAGGAATATACCTAACGAAGGAGGTGAAGGACCTCTATAAAGAAAACTATGAAATCCTCAGAAAGGAAATAGCAGAGGATATTAACAAATGGAAGAACATACCATGCTCATGGATGGGAAGAATCAACATTGTTAAAATGTCTATACTTCCCAAAGCTATCTACCTATTCAATGCCATTCCTATCAAAGTACCTACATCGTACTTTCAAGATTTGGAAAAAATGATTCTGCGTTTTGTATGGAACCGGAAAAAACCCCGTATAGCTAAGGCAGTTCTTAGTAACAAAAATAAAGCTGGGGGCGTCAGCATACCAGATTTTAGTCTGTACTACAAAGCCATAGTGCTCAAGACAGCATGGTACTGGCACAAAAACAGAGACATAGACACTTGGAATCGAATTGAACACCAAGAAATGAAACTAACATCTTACAACCACCTAATCTTTGATAAACCAAACAAGAACTTACCTTGGGGGAAAGACTCCCTATTCAATAAATGGTGTTGGGAGAACTGGATGTCTACATGTAAAAGACTGAAACTGGACCCACACCTTTCCCCACTCACAAAAATTGATTCAAGATGGATAAAGGACTTAAATTTAAGGCATGAAACAATAAAAATCCTCAAAGAAAGCATAGGAAAAACACTGGAAGATATTGGCCTGGGGGAAGACTTCATGAAGAAGACTGCCATGGCAATTGCAACAACATCAAAAATAAACAAATGGGACTTCATTAAACTGAAAAGCTTCTGTACAGCTAAGGACACAATAACCAAAGCAAAGAGACAACCTACACAATGGGAAAGGATATTTGCATATTTTCAATCAGACAAAAGCTTGATAACCAGGATCTATAGAGAACTCAAATTAATCCACATGAAAAAAGCCAACAACCCCTTATATCAATGGGCAAGAGACATGAATAGAACTTTCTCTAAAGATGACAGACGAATGGCTAACAAACATATGAAAAAATGTTCATCATCTCTATATATTAGAGAAATGCAAATCAAAACAACCCTGAGATATCATCTAACCCCAGTGAGAATGGCCCACATCACAAAATCTCAAAACTGCAGATGCTGGCGTGGATGTGGAGAGAAGGGAACACTTTTACACTGCTGGTGGGACTGCAAACTAGTACAACCTTTCTGGAAGGAAGTATGGAGAAACCTCAAAGCACTCAACCTAGACCTCCCATTCGATCCTGCAATCCCATTACTGGGCATCTACCCAGAAGGAAAAAAATCCTTTTATCATAAGGACACTTGTACTAGACTGTTTATGGCAGCTCAATTTACCATTGCCAAAATGTGGAAACAGCCTAAATGCCCACCAACCCAGGAATGGATTAACAAGCTGTGGTATATGTATACCATGGAATACTATTCAGCTATTAAAAGAAATGGAGACTTTACATCCTTCGTATTAACCTGGATGGAAGTGGAAGACATTATTCTTAGTAAAGCATCACAAGAATGGAGAAGCATGAATCCTATGTACTCAATCTTGATATGAGGACAATTAATGACAATTAAGTTTATGGGGGGGGGAAGCAGAAAGAGGGATGGAGGGAGGAGGGTGGGGCCTTAGTGTGTGTCACACTTTATGGGGGCAAGACATGATTGCAAGAGGGACTTTACCTAACAATTGCAATCAGTGTAACTGACTTATTGTACCCTCAATGAATCCCCAACAATAAAAAAAAAAAAAAATTGAAAAAAAAAAAAAAAAAAAAAAGAAAATTTTATGTAGAATACTTGTGGTAAAGTTTTAAGAGGATTGCATATTTAAATGATAATATTTTGGCTATACTGGGTTAAATAAAATATATTATTAAATTTGATTTTGCCTGTTTATTTTTAGTCTTTTACTGTGGCATACAAACATACTGGGTAAAATTACAGAGGGAAGTAAGATGTTACCGTAGGTTTTTGTAGATGCTCTTTATCAGTTTAGGGAAGTTCCCTTCTATTCCTAGTTTGCTGAGAACCACAAAATGCAGGCTGGTGGTTATCTCTGAGGAAGGAGAGAATGGGATGGAGTTGTGGAAAAACAGAAAGGACGTTCAAAGCTAATAGGTTATTTTTCCTAAACTGAGAGGTTGATATAGAGATGTTCTCTGAACTGTAATTCCTTATATCTACATAAACCTTCTATGTGTTTAGAAGGTTTGAAAAAATATAACGGATCTATTAAGGAAAAGGTAACGTGTAACTATGTTAACATTAGGCAAAATAGACTTTAAGACAAAAGTCATTATCCAGAGCTGATCATGCTAATAGATAGATATGCCAGTATTCATAAAAACAATTACTGGGAAAGCCCGAGCACAGCGTAGAATGGGTACATGGAGGAGAGAGAATTGAAAAAAGTGTCATTTGCTTGTGTTGCTTGATACAGAAATGAATTCAGAAGGCAGAGCTGCTGTCCTAATTGTGTTTAGAATCCAGCCAATCTGACATGAAGTGTGAGGCAGATTCACCAGGTCCTGATGCTTGCAGAACAGTCTCTAGGTCTGAGAAAAGGAAGTGACGCACAAAGAGTAAGGAATGAAGACAGTGATCGTGGGATTATATTAAAACCTTCACTTGTGGCTTTCTTCCAAATATGAGGCCTTCTGGGCTCCTCAGCAAACTCATGTTCCTCTAACGCGTGTTCCCAAATGTTATCTCTCGTTCAGATCTGTCTCTGAGTGTCTGACTCATGTACCCAACTCTCTACTTGACTAATCTAGTTTATTTTAGAAACATCTCAAATTTAACATATCTGCAATCTCAGTGTTTTACAATACTAAAGTTTATTTTTTGCACATATTATGTGTCACTTGCTGCTCTGCTCCACATATTTTGTTCCAGGATGTTTCCCAGGGAGCAACTCTTACCTGAGGATGCTGTTTTTGTGGCAGATAGAAAAGAAAAAAAAATGCCAAACAGGATGTGTCCCAGGGAGCAACTCTTACTGTTTTTGTGGCAGATAGAAAAGAAAAAAAATTGCCAAAACATAGGATCCTTTAAAGCTTCTGTTTATAAGTGATCCCTATCAGTCTTCTCACATTTCAGTGGCAAGAACAAGTCAAATGGCCAAGTCTGAGAGTAGTCAGCCATAGATAGCACAGTCCTCTCACTGGGAGGTGGACGGGAAGTCATCCGGCTGGCACTGGTGGACCCCATCACAGCTCTGAAATCCCACAGGAAGTCTACCCTGAAGATGGGGAACATGTCTTTCTTGGATATGGTTCTTCCTCCTGCAAGTAAGTTCTCAGTCCAGTTTTTGCCATAGCAGCCAGCTTTCCTCCCTGCAATGTGCTTCTTTTTCATTATCCAGCTTGGCCACATCAGAAGAGAGTAGAGATGCTTGAATTTCTATTTCCCTGGAGATAGTTATAATTTTGATACCATGAAAGCAGAATCTCTTCCATATGCATCCTCTTATGGACCCAGTACAAGGCATCCCTTTGATATGCACCTTTTTAGAACAAAACTTTAAAAGTCTAGTAGATTATAGCAGTTAAAACATAGTATGCTGGAGTTCAAATAACATTAATCAAGTGATGATTATTCACTGATTTCTCAAGAAATTATGAAATTTTTAATGACATTTCACAAATATAGGTGTTTTGAATAAAATGCTATAGAAATATGAATTTGCATCTGTGGTGGCAATTTTGCTTGATATTATGGTCACAGAGATCAGAAAGACTTTTATACTTATTTGTCTACTAAGCCTCCATTCTTGACTTTGAGAAGTCTTCAGTGAGACTCAGGTTTACACATTGTTCAAGATCACAAAACCATCTTAAGACACTGATAAAGAGAAAGCCATCTCGTGTTGAAAGAAACTATAAAGGAGTATAGGAATAAGCTCTTCTTTGAAGGTTTGATAAAATTCTGGTGTGAAGCCATCTGAACCAGGGTATTTTTTGTTGGGAGATTTTTTTTTATTGTTTCTTTGATCTCAGTGCTTGAAATTGGTCTGTTCAGGAGATCTACTTCATCCACTCTAGGGAGGGGGTGTGATCCCAAATATTGATCCATTTCCTTCACATTGTCAAATTTCTGGGCATAAAGTTTCTGGTAGTATTCAGAGATAATCTCTTGAATCTCTGTGGCATCCATTGTTATTTCCACTTTATCATTTCTGATTGAGGTTACTAGGGATTTTGTTTTTTTATTTCTAGTTAGACTGGCCAAAGATTTATCTATTTTATTTATTTTTTTTAAAAAAAACAACTCCTTGTTTCATTAATTTTCTGAATGATTCTTTTGTTTTCAATTTCATTAATCTCTGATTTCATTTTGGATATTTCTTCTCTTCTGCTGAATTTAGGCTTAGATTGTTCTTTTTCCAGTTCCATCAGATGGCTTATGAGTTTGTTGATATGCTCTCTGTTTTTTGAATGTAGGCTTCTAAAGCGATGTTTTCCTTTTAGGACTGCTTTTGCTGTATCCCACAGGTTTTGGTAGCTTGTGTCTTCATTGTTGTTATGCTTAAGGAAGTTAATGATTTCCTTTTTTATTTCTTCCCACACCCGCCTGTCATTCAGCATAAGGTTGTTTAACTTCCATGCCTTTGTGTGAGGTTGAACGTTTTTGTTGGAGTTGAGTTCCACTTTTAGTGCCTTGTGGTCTGAGAAGATACAAGATGGAATTTCAATTCTTTTGATTCTGTTCAGGTTTATTTTGAGTCCTTTGAACATTCTCAATTTTAGAGAATGTTCCATGGGACGATGAGAAGAATGTTTATTCTTTATCTTTGGGATGGAGTGTTCTTTATACATCTACCAAGCAGAAATTATTCCAAAAGATTGAGGAGGAAGGACTCTTCCCCAACACGTACTATGAAGCAAACATCACCCTGATACCAAAACCAGGAAAAGACCCAACTAAAAAGGAGAATTTCAGACCAATCTCACTAATGAATATAGATGCAAAAATTCTCAACAAAATCTTAGCCAATAGATTACAGCTTATCATCAAAAATGTCATGCATCATGATCAAGTAGGTTTCATCCCAGGGATGCAAGGCTGGTTTAATATATGCAAGTCTATAAACATTATTCACCATATCAACAGTAAAACCAAACACTATATGATCCTCTCAATAGATGCAGAAAAAGCATTCGATAAAATCCAGCATCCTTTTCTAATTAGCACACTGAGGAGTATAGGCATAGGTGGCACATTTCTTAAACTGATTGAAGCTATCTATGACAAACCCACAGCTAAAATTTTACTGAATGGAGTAAAACTGAAAGCTTTTCCTCTTAGAACTGGAGCCAGACAAGGTTGTCCTTTTTCACCATTACTATTCAACATAGTGCTAGAAGTTCTAGCCAATACATTAGGCAGGACAAGAAAATAAAGGGCATCCAAATCAGAGCAGAGGAGGTCAAACTCTCCCTCTTTGCTGATGATATGATCTTATACTTAGAGAACCCTAAAGACTCAACCATAAGACTCTTGAAAGTCATTAAAAAATACAGTAATGTTTCAGGATATAAAATCAATGTCCACAAGTCAATTGCTTTTGTATATGCCAACAACAGCCAAGATGAGAGGTTAATTAAAGACACAACCCCCTTCACCATAGCCCCAAAGAGAATGAAATACTTCAGAATATACCTAACAAAGGAGGTGAAGGACCACTATAAAGCAAATTATGAAACCTTAAGAAAGGAAATAGCAGAGAACTTTAACAAATGGAAGAACATAAAATGCTCATGGCTGGGAAGAATCAACATTGTTAAAATGTCTATACTTCCCAGAGCAATTTTCCAATTCAATGCCATCTCTATTAAAATACCAAGATCCTATTTTCAGACTTGGAAAAATTGATTCTGCATTTTGTATGGAACCAGAAAAGAACCCATATAGCTAAGGCTATACACTAAAAACAAATCTGGGGGTATCACCATACCAGATTTTAGGCTGTACTACAAGGCCATAGTGGTCAAGACAGTGTGGTACTGGCACAAAAATAGAGACATAGACATTTGGAATTGAACAGAAAACCAGGAAATGAAACCAGCAACTTACAGCCACCTAATCTTCGATAAACCAAACAAGAACATCCACTGGGGGAAAGACTCCCTATTCAGTAAATGGTGCTGGGAGAATTGAATATCCACACGTAAAAGACTGAAACTGGACCCGCACCTTTCTCCTCTCACAAAAATTGATTCAAGATGGATAAAGGACTTAAATTTAAGGCATGAAACAATAAAAATCCTCAAAGAAAGAATAGGAAAAACACTGGAAGATATTGGCCTGGGGAAAGACTTCATGAAGAAGACTGCCATGACAATTGCAACAACAGCAACAATAAACAAATGGGATTTAATTAAATTGAAAAGCTTCTGTACAGCCAAGGAGACAACAAGCAAAGCAAATAGACAACCTACTCAATGGGAAAGGATATTTGCATATTTGAATCAGACCAAAGCTTAATAATTAGGATCTATAAAGAACTTCGATTAATCCACAAGAAAAAAACCAACAATCCCATACATCAGTGGGGAAGAGAGATGAACAGAACCTTCTCTAAAGAAGACACGAATGGCCAGCAAACACATGAAAAAATGCTCATCATCCCTAATTATCAGAGAAATGCAAATTAAAACCACCCTGAGATACCACCTAACCACAGCGAGAATGGCCCACATCACAAAATCTCAAAACTGCAGATGCTGGCACGGATGTGGAGAGAAAGGAACACTTTTACACTGCTGGTGGGACTGCAAACTAATACAACCTTTTTGGAAGGAAGTATGGAGAAACCTCAAAGAACTCAACCTAGACCTCCCGTTTGATCCTGCAATCCCATTACTGGGCATCTATCCAGAAGGAAAAAAAACCTTTTATTATAAAGATACTTGTATTAGGCTGTTTATGCAGCCCAATTTACAATCGCTAAAATGTGGAAACAGCCTAAAAGTCCTTCAACCCAGGAATGGATTGGCAAGCTGTGGAATATGTATACCATGGAATATTATTCAGCTATTAAAAAAAAATGGAGATTTTGCAACATTTATACTAACCTGGATGGAGGTGGAAGACATTATCCTTAGTGAAGCATCACAGGAATGGAGAAGCATGAATCCTATGTATTCAACTTTGATATGAGGACAATTAACGACAGTTAATGACATGGTGGGGCATGGGGGCAGGGGCGAGCAGACAGAGAAAGAGGGAGGGGATGAGGGTAAGGAAAAGAAAAAAAAGAAGAAAGAAAATAGTGACTAATTCTCACATAAATTGGATTCAATTTTGACCGAAGTACATTACCTAAACATTAATTTTTACTTCAACTTGTTAGTATGTTTAGGATACAGGATACTGCATCCTCATTTATAAGTGAATTATGTTTGTAATTTCCTCTTTATAATAATATATTTTTTCCAATTTTAATATCAGGTGTATCTAGACTAAGTAAAATGATTTTGAAGTATTTCTTCTTTTTCTATTGTCTGTAAGATTTGGCATGATCTGTGTTTTGAAATTATCTTTTATTTTTATTTATAAATATTAGCTGTCTATTCTTTGATACTTTGGGGAAAAAAAATTAAGAAGAAGTTAATTGATGACTCCATACTGAACCTCAGAGTCAAAGCATTCTATAATAGACGTACTCTGATTTGACAATGTGAATGTCACTTTCTTTGAATTACTATTATTATTATTGCTTAATACTTTGTTGTAGCAATCGTCTGATTTCTTTTCTGAAGGTACTTGTCTTCATTCATTCTTTGCGAGGTTTTTGTTTCTGGTCCCTATCTTAAACATTGTTATTATTGTTAAATTTTAAGCCTTTTAAATTTTGTGAAGGCAAAAAGTGGAAACCTAATGAACACATGTATATGTGAAAATAAAAAAAAAAAAACCTATAATGGACTGACTCTGCTCTAGGGGAACATTTTGCTAAAAATCTGAATAAATTATGAGAAATAAAACCTTAATTATAAAGGCATAATCCATATTTCTCCATGTTATAAAAAGCTGAAAATATGCAGCTGTTTTGGTATCCAGTTTCCCCTTGAGAACAAGTTCTAGAGACTGATGTCTTAGAATTATAGTGACAATATAGATTTAGGTCCAAACTTTGAATTTCGCTAAGAATCCAGTAAAGAAGATTACGATTAGAATTACAGAATTCTCAATGTACTCCCAGGTCTGATTTTTGGTAAGTCATAAGCCTGAGAGAAAAACTGGACCTCCCCAAGTTTAAAAATCTGTGATTAATTGCTTGTTTGGAATTAAATTAATTCCTATCCATCCATCCAGTAAGTATTTATTGGGTATCGTCTGTGTGTCAGGAACTGTTTTAGTCTCTGGGGATAGAGAGGTTCTTTCTTATCATTCCTTCAAAATATGTTAATACAATCTCCTAATTTTTAGAAGAAGTGAAGATGTGAGTACTAAGTGACTAAGGTGACATGATTCACATGACAAAACCAGCTAAAGCTTATGCCAGCCCAGGGATCTGCACAGTTTGTCCTGCTGCCTGACTTTCATATCTCAGAGGGAGGGGTGGCTTTCTGTGCTATCTACCTTGCAATTTCAACAAAATTTTTTTTAGAGAATTGGTTTTGGAGTTGGCAAAATAGGCAAACGAGGACCTCCTCATAAATAAGAGCATTTATTTTTTAAAACCTCAACTATTAAACTCTTAGACCAAAAAGAAAATGAGAATCTAATTTCTCATGCACATGCAAATCCAGATTCCCTTAATTGTAGTCGAGAACAAACGTCAAACCATAATGCCAAAGCAACAGCTTTATGTTCTGCTTCACAAGTTGTTATTTTAGAGGTGTCTTCACATGGTCGAGCTAAGAGATAATTTTGATTTTGCCACAACTCCGTTCAAAGCAGTAAGTGTGTGATATATAAGAAGTTTGGCGAGCCTTTTGTTTTGAGAGCTGTTGATGGATAGGAAATCCGAGAAAGAGGTAAGTATTGGGGGAAAAAACAGAAAAGTTTTATTATTTTAGATATTACTTAGAACACTTCATTTCAACCAATATTTAATTCAATATGGCCAGTGCAGGGTATAAATATTAATAAGACAGGATGCTTTGAGGGGTTAGCAACCTAAAGGAAGTGGAAAGAGGGGGAACTAATGCTTTTCCAGCATCTATGACCATGCTTTAATATTCACTGAAGATAGCTATCATTAATATGCCCATTTTACAGGTAAGGAAAAGAAGGCTAAAGTGGTTAAAGTTGGTCATCTTGGGGATTTAAATTTATGTTTGTCAAACTCTAAAGTCTGTTCTTTTTATATTAAGCCACACCACCACAAGATAACAGGACCTGTGCATTGCTTCTGAATCCTTTTTTTACATCTAACACTAGACACACCCAATCACTTCTCACTGCTTCTAGGCTTTGTGAAAATATGACAAGCCTCACTGAAGTAACTAAACCTTAAGCATCTCTTCTTTTAGAATGCATTGGGAAATGTTTTCATTCTACTTTCAATCTAAAGATACTGTAAACTTTTTTGATTTTGCCAAGGCACTAAAGAGCAGAGGACACCATCTCATATTTATTTAGTGACCAGAAGGATCCTGAGGTGGGGGGGGGGCGGCGGCAAGAAATCGGGAGGGGAGTGGGGACCCAAAGGAGACTCTTGCTTTCTGCAGGGCTGAGGACCTTGAAGACTCTGTGTTACAATGCTGTTGAGAAAGAAAAATCACATTGAAAGAGGCTAACAAACTCAGCCCTTTCAGACAAATACTGTGCACACTGCGGGGAAGGGAACAGGAGTTATAAGGTCAGACTTAACACAGCTTGAATTCTGTCTTTGCCGGTTGTGTGACTCTGGGCAAGAAATCTAGCCTTGGTTAACCTCAATGTCCTCATATGTAAAATGTGGACAATGACCCCTGCTTCATTGGAGAGGGCCCTCTCTCTGCTTGCCAGCACCTTTGTGCAAATTTAAAAATACCTGCGCCCTGGGATAGTGAGTCAGAAAAGAGGCTCCCTCTGTCTGGGTGCAGACCTATGGAAACAGGGCTTGGGAAGGAGAGGTGGCAAACTCGTACAAAGAAAATGAACCCCTTCCTCTGGCAGGTGGCTAGCAGAACAGAGCCTGGCTCCCAGCCTCCTTATCCTTACCCTGAGCCCACGCGATGGCGCACAGCATCCTGCACAGGGTGACATGAAGACAAGGTAATGTCAACAGAGGCATTTGGGGGCTCCTCACTTGAGACCTGTGAGGCTTGAGAGTGAGGAAGGAGAAAGAGAGAAAAAGAGAGTGAGGAGACGAAGGAGAGAGAGAGAGAGAGACCAGGAGAAAGCAGGTCCTGGAATGTTAAGCCCCCGCCCCAGGGGGTCCTGCTATAGGAAACTCCAGGAACCTCCTTGAATAATTTGTGAGATTTTCTGTGTATTTCTCTGAGGTGAGGGGTTGTTGCTTTCAGTTTTTGAAAAATGATAGAGAAAGCAGAAGACAAAAGAGAAAATGCAATGCAGGTGGGGGGAGGAGATAAAAATATCTTCAAGGGGGAAAGGAAGCAATTAAGTAAACTGCAGTTAAGACAGAGACATAGAGAAATAGAAAAACAAATGCAGATATGTATTATTTAGCTCAGAGAAAGATTTATACGTAAGCGGCTTGCACCGAATTTTAATTACAACTAAGCTTGTCTTCTAATTAAATACTCTTCACTATTCCCATTGTGTTATGGGAAAATAGATCACACCAAGTCTTTTCCTCTACTTTTCTTGGAATTTAGTAAGATAGGGCTAAGACAGCATGTGAGATGGCAAAGGGTGTGAACAGCGTGTGCTCCGGCTGCAGGCCACACGCTAGCTCCTAAGTGCATTTCTCCAAGTGCTACATGTGGGCACTTTCCAAGCTTAAACACATATGTCCTCATAAAACATACTTGCAAGTTTGTTAGAGGGAATTTAGAATATATTTTAAACATAGAGATAGTTTTCCATAAAAAATGGAATTAGATCTCCACGCCTGCCCACAAAACCCTATTTAACCTACAACATGCCTGAAATGTTGCTGAACTATTTCCTATTCATGTAACCCCCTTCTTGCTCCAAATTCAGGAGTTCTGCCTGTTACCCCTCTAGGGTCAGTTCTGTTTTTTTACATCTTTTCCTCCTCTGACAATACACAGCCTCTAAATTGCATGTTCTGACTTAGCAAGGGCCCTGCTGAGCCCTCTCAGGGCTCTGGGAGGAGGGATGGCATCTAGCTGGGACTGCCTGAACTGTCTGTCACTGGGAGGGAGCCAGGCTCTGGACTTTGGTGAGCACATCTGGCAGCCTGGCTGGTAGAAACCTCCCCTGGCAGTGCTTTGGAACCCGGTGTGTGGCAGATTCCCAGCACCACCCGGACCTGCGGCATCAGAATCTCCTTATGCGTCACCAAGCATCTCTGTATTAGAAGTGTTTCTTGAGCCCACTTCCTTGGGAGGGACTTTGCTATTTCTAACTGCTTAAGAGAAACCTCTATTTAGACTAAGGTCCCACTGGTATTTCAAATTGAAGTTTCAAGAGCAGACTGGCTCAGCAGACTGGCTTCAGCAGACTGGCTCAGCTGAAGGGTCAGATTATAGAAAGAAAGAATATGAAGAAAGGAGAGTCGTGTGAATTTTAAGCAACATCTATCAGGTGATCTCAGCAGAGAAGGGTAAAGAAAGACCCAAACTGGGAAGGAAACAAGCAGCACAACAGGTTGCTCTGAGCCAAAAGAATATCATTCTAGGCACATCTGAATAGCGATGACAAAGGCTTCCAAGGTAACTTGTGCTTCAGGATGTCCTCTTAACTCTTAGGCTTACGAGGGAGTAAGCTCTGGCTATTTGCTACCATCCGCTTAATACGGATACTTACATAACCCAAGAGAAACGAGCAAGAGGTGGAGCTGGAGACTCATTTTTCTCATGTCTCCTAGGCTTGACTATACATAAAATCCTTTATCAAAGCAGCCAACATCCTGACTCACCTCTGTGGCCATTGCTGTCTCCACCCAGCTGCCAGGATGATCTTTCTGCAGTGTCACTTCTCTGCTTCAATAATCTCTTCTAAGTGCACTGAAAATAACACCCCAACTCTAAACGGCCCGTGAAGTCCCACATGATGTGGCCCTGCCGGCTTCACTCACACCAGCCACCCTGCCCGTCTGTCATTTCCTAGAACTCACCAAGCTGCTCTTTGCATGTAAAGCTCTTACCTGGCTCTTGCCCTGGAATCTTGTCTTTCTTTATGTATTACCTTAGAAGTCATCTATGACCATTTTGTCCAAAGCAGGCATCCTCTTAGTCTCTACTACAATCCCTCTTCCCTTATTCTATGTCCTTTATCATGACCTATGATTATTTTAGTCAGTTCTCTACTGCTTGTATCTCCCATTAGAATACAAGCTCTATGAGGAAAGGGACATTTCAGATTCCCTGTATCCCCAGGGTACCTAATACCTGGCAGAAATAAATGCTCAGCACACAGTTGACTGATGGGCTTGAATTACTCAAAGCAAGAGATTCATTCATTGACTGACTCAGTAAAGATCTACTGGGTGGATACATGTGCCAGGCTCTGGGGATCCAGTTAGAGAAGAAGGCAGCAAAATCTGAGAGCAGCTTAGAACAAAGAACAACTCCCATGCTGATGTTGGGGGGTAGGCTCTATGACTGTGTGATAAATTCCTGGTTCCCAAGTACATTTTTATTTTTATTATGTGACAGACATGATGCCCCTAAACTTAGTGCCACCGAATGACTAAGTAACATGGTGTTTCCTTCTAGATGGACTAAAGCACAGCAGGAGCACGGTAAGGACACGGGACACAGAGAAGGGAAAAGAGGGCGAGCAGGAGATGTCTTCATTCTATACCTTTAACAAACTAGATTATAATAAGAAAACATTTTCTAAAACACGGAAAAACACACACATCCAAGGAAGTGTGCTGAAGCAATCTGCCAAGAAACCTCTATGTTTATCTACTGGTGCTACTAACCCTCAAAACATTCATAAAAATCTCTTTTTCAAATTATAGCCAGAGATAATTTATTAAGCATGGGGGAAAAAAGCAAATACTTTATTTTATTTTGGATCCTAAATAGTATTTCTTGGTTTGATTTCCTATAATTACTGGATTTACTTTCACTAGACCTACTTGAAATCGTTTCAAATATAAAATTTATTCCTAAAGAGTAAAGACCCATTGTACCGAATAGTCTAAAACATGTGTACTTAAGCCAATCCTTAGAGAAGAGTTCTGGACACATTTGGACAAAAATAGGAACTTCTCAGTGACTGCAGTGAAGGAGATAGCATTCATTTGAGTAAACAAAAAGATACCATGAAACAAATAAAAGTTGTTTTTAAAAAGTCTTTGGTTTAGAGCTTCAGTTATCTGAGTAATTTCTTTATTATCTAGAATACCCCATTTCTAATGATGCCAGATTAGTTAGGTTTAACTGTTTTCCAGATAAAGGTGAAATGGTGGGTGGCAATCAGTTCTTGTGGTTGTCTATCTTATTCAATCAAACAGAAGTAAATGGAAAACCATTCCAGGAAGGACCTTTGACAGCCTTGCTTCCCCATGACCACACGGGCCCCCCGCCAACCTGGAGCAGGAACAGATAAGATGCTCAGGGCACAGTGTAGGTTAAAACCTCATTCTAAGCTAACTGCTACTCACTCCCCAGACCCCACTCCTAGACTCTTCCTTAGCAGATACTTGCCTGTATAAAGAAGGAGTTAAAAAAAAAAAAAGGTTATGTATCTTCTAAATTATATTTATACAACAATATGAATAAAATAAAAATAAAAAATAAAAACTATGAAAGAAAAATAGTCTATCTTATGCCTTCTCTGCACAGAAAAATACAAAAGAAAAATTCCTGCCCTAATGAAACGTGTATGCTTATGGCATATAGTAATCACATCAATAAATGGACCAGTCTCTTATAGTAAAGACTCCCAGATTTTTAAAACCAACAAAACAAAAAATCCCAAATTGGTGCTATATATTAAATATGCATTAAATGATTCATAAAGAATGAGCAAAGATGTAGAAGGCAATGCTACAAAAAGAACGAAAGCAGGGTTGAGATATTAATTAGAGATAAGGTTAATTTAAAGACAAATTACTGAATAAAAATATTTTGGAAGGCCAGACCAATATGCTTAGTATCCCTGATACCACTTAAGGATGTTATCTTTGTTTGTGGTAAGCCCTCAGTAAGATGTGCTGACAAAGGAGAACAGGGGAAAAGCAGGAGCCAATAAAAGGAAAAAGGGATTTTTTTTTTTTTTTTTTTTTAGAGACAGAGTCTCACTTTGTCACCCACGGTAGAGTGCTGTGGCGGCACAACTCACAGCAACCTCCATTTCCTGGGCTTAGGCAATTCTCTTGCCTCAGCCTCCCGAGTAGCTGGGACTACAGGCGCTGCCACAAAGCCCTGCTATGTTTTGTTGCAGTTTGGCCAGGGCCAGGTTTGAACCCACCAACCTCGGTATATGGGGCCGGTGCCCTACTCACTGGGCCACAGGTGCTGCCCAGGAAAAAGTGATTTTAAAAAAGTTATTTTTCTGTTGGAAAATGATAAAACTCAGAAATCACTGGTGAAATTTAGTAGTCCAAGAATCACACATGATCTGATTTTTTTTTTTCATAAAAGTCTGATACCAGGGCGGCGCCTGTGGCTCAGTCGGTAAGGCGCCGGCCCCATATACCGAGGGTGGCGGGTTCAAACCCGGCCCTGGCCAAACTGCAACCAAAAAATAGCCGGGCGTTGTGGTAGGCGCCTGTAGTCCCAGCTATTCGGGAGGCTGAGGCAAGAGAATCGCTTAAGCCCAGGAGTTGGAGGTTGCTGTGAGCTGTGTGAGGCCATGGCACTCTACCGAGGGCGGTAAAAGTGAGACTCTGTCTCTACAAAAAAAAAAAAAAAGTCTGATACCAAACGCAACTTAGCTTCCTTTCCTATTTTTCACTGTGTGACTGTAAGACAGTCCTTTAACCAATTCATGCTTCAGTTTAATTACATGTAAAATTAAATGGTGGGATGCAGTAACCTTGCAGAAGAAATGTATCTTTAACCCTGTGATTTCACTGTCATAATATGCAGAACATGGATGTTTCAAATTTAAATGGAATATGGACTTAAACATAAAATATTTTTGTAAAAAATTATTCTTGACAGCACCTTTCATTTTTCAGTGTTAAAATCTCTTCCTTTGCCTGATTCAGAAGAGTTTTGGTTATCTCCAGTTCATTTTCTGCAAGGTTAATTCTTCTTTTTATGTCCTCTTCTTGCCTTTCTTTTGTAGTTAGCTCTTCCTGTAAAGTTTTATATATTTGCTGACAAGTCATTAAAGAGTCTTCTTTTTCATTAAGCAGCCTAGTGTGTCTAAAAATGAGTAGAAAAAGACCCCATCAATGTTCATTAGATACTACATTTTATATTGATCAAAGATATACAAAAAACTCATTTGAAATTACAGATTATAATTATAACTTAAAAAATTAAAGATGTTAAGAAAATGAGTAGTTCTATGATATTAAAATTTTCCCATCTAGGCAGAAGCAAAAGCAATAAACAGTTGCAAGACATGATAAGCTTGAATTAGGTATTGTATATGTAAGTAATAAAAGCTAATAAAAGTAATTTAAAATAAAATGTTATTTAAATATGGTTTCAAGTTCAATTATTAAAAATATGAATTAAAAATTTGCAACATATACCGTGATTCAGAAATAACGGATTCAAACTTCAGTTTTCTAAGTTCTCTTTGATAGGCATCAGCTTCATTAGATTTATTCCTAAATAATAAAAAAGAGGTTCAAATATATTTTTTCAAAATAGTTAGGTAGAAATGTTTTTCCATATCATTACTTTGTTCATCCATAGAAAGAATTTCTTAACATCTTCATACTATATTATTATTTGTTTAAAGAAATAAACATTCAGTCCACTTCTATAATGACCAAGTAAGGACCTATCACCTTTAAATCCTTTATCTAGATTTAAATAAAAAGTATAACAGCTGGACAACCTTAAAAAACAAAAAAGCTTAGCCTGTGTGAAGGCATCGGAAAGTGACCAAAGGCAAGGAGATTCTGGAGGGATAACAGATGGATTGAGGTGACAAAAGCATGAGGTCCAGTTTTTTTAAATGATTTTAAGCCTGAAGGCAGGCCCCAGTCAGCACCAGGCAGGGGAACTAAAACTCTGACAGAAAACTCCCAGCTTTCTGCTTGAAGAACCAAAGGACAGTATTTAGGGCGACCCCGTAGCTGCTAGAAAGAGAGAGCCAGCTGAAAGGAGAGAGCCAGAGAGAGTCCCAGATATCGTATATGAGTTCTGGCCACGTTTCTGGCTGAGCCCTAAACTACATGTGTACAGAGCAGACACCAAGAAGTCTAGTTAAAGAAAAAGACAAACAACTGAACTTGCCTGTAATCTTAGCACTCTGGGAAGCTGAGGTGGGTGGATTGCCTGAGCTCGCAGGTCCCAGACCAGCCTGAGCCAGAGGGAGACCTCATCTCTAAAATTATCCAGGTGTTATGGCGTCGCCGTTAGTCCCAGCTACTAGGGAGGCTCAGGCAAGAGAATCCCTTAAGCCCAAGAGTTTGAGGTTGCTATGAGCTATGACACCATGACACTCTACCAAGGGCAAAGTGAGACTCTGTCTCCAAAAAAAAAAAAAAAAAAGAAAGAAAGAAAGAAAGAAAAAAAACTGAACTGAGATGGAACTGCTGTCCTAGACAGAGTTTGCAGCTTGAGGCCAAGTTAATTGCCTACTTAAATAATACCACTCTATCACCACCACCACCAACAAAAACAATATTTTTCGGAAGACTCTAATAGAATCCAGAATCTCCATAACATACCATTCATAATTCTCCAGAATATAGGAAAACATTATTCAACATATACATAAACAAAAAGTGTGACTCATTTTTTAAGAGAGAGTTAATAGGGACTGACTGAAATGACCCCAATATTAAAATTAACAGATGAAAGTTTTTGAAGGAACAATTATAACTCTGCTTGAAGACACAAAAGAAAATCTATTCTAATTCATAAAAAGATGAGAAATATCAGCAGAGAAGTAAAAACCATTAAAAAGAACCAAATGGAAATTCTAGAAGTGAAATAAACATTTGCCGCGATCTTACGAGATTATAACAATACCCAAAAGGTTAATATACATATTAAGAAAGAGTAATATTCCAATTTACTCATTAACAAGTTGTCATTATCTGAATGCACTTCAAAATATCTTCTAAGTTATTTATTCCTGAACACTATATCTTCATTTTCCACAATGAAATATGTTAGTTATCAATGGGTCTGCCCTCCTGGCAGAATAACTTTAATTTCTAATAAATGACAATGTAAAAATCATCATGAACATGCAGAGCACTCATTTATTTTTAAACCTTTTTATATGTAAAATATGACAAAATTGCAAGATATAGAAAACTGCATAAAACAAATATAGAATATAATGAATTATTATAAAGAGAACACTCTGGTAACTACCATCCAGATCCAAAAATAAAACCTTACCAGCCACTCTAGAAGCCCTTCATGTCCCTGGTCTCAGTCACAGCCAACTCCCTCCTCCCTAAAAGTAACCATTCTCATGAATTTTATTTCAATCACTGGTTTTCTTTGGAGCTTTATTATCTATTATTATCTTTATTATCCCTGAACACTATATTTTAGTTTTGCTTTTATTTTAATGCTTTCTAAAAATACGTTATTTCTACCCTTATCCTCTTTTGGAGAAATGGCTCTGTTAAGGTATTATATTGGCATATAATAAACTGCACATCTTTAAAATGTACAATTTGATGAAGTTTGACATATATATATGCCCAGGAAATCATCACCACAATCAAGTCGCTCCTGAGTGCACTCAGAGCCCAGGCCTTGGTTTCTAACACTATTCTCCATTCAAAGGAACCAGGACTATGCAGAGAAATGGCTGATTCCAAGGCGGGGAGAGTCAGTATCTGAAGTGGCTTATTATGCCCAAAAGTAAGGCAATACTTATAAAAGACAACGGGATCATGTTCCAGTGTCAGATGAGCCAGTTTGAAGGGGCTCCCACTTGCTAAGTCTAGGATGTTCTGAATACCAAAATAATTAAGTGCAGTCATAAATTATAAAGCATCGAAAAATAGCAATTCTTATGTCTGTACAATAAATAAGCAGAAGAAATAAAGGTCTTACTTACAGTAGAATGCTGAGGGCTAATAAATAGGAAAGAGGGTCTGGAGTTGGAAAATCATTATTTAGTTACCACTAAAGGTTAGATTAGGCAAAAATCATTGATGGATGCTGTATCTAGGGATAAATTTGGGTGAGGAGCAAGATATTTGCATGTATTTAAAGTGTCTCTTACGAACTTCTGACTAATTCAAAAGAGAACAAAACCCCTCAGTAATTATATAGTAGAAAAATTGAACAACACCTTGACCAGGTGACCAAAACAAATGTTACTATTGAGGGGCTGGTGGTTATCCTGTGCCTCCAGAAGTGATGTACTCCAGGGGTACATCACCACCTAAATGGTTTTCTGGCTGAGAATATATATCCTTAATCCAATAAAAAGGAAACATCAGACCAATACAAAATGGGAAACTTTTTATTTTTAAAAAGCGTGAGGCCTTCTGTATTCATTAAAAATGTTGACCTCACTAAAAGACAAAGGCATACTGTGGAAATCTCCCAGATTAAAGGAAACTAAAGAGATATCCAAAGAGGCTGACTCCAGACTGGATCCTGTACTAGAGGAAAAAATTCTCCATTAGTCAGAGAGATGGATTTGAACAGCTCCTCCTGTACTCCCAACAAGATGCCTGTCATGTGAAAATATTCCTTTTGTCTTGGGCAATCCGGGTTGTCTCAAATATTGGGTCTTTGTGTGATGAGCAACAAAACACACCTGTGGTTTTGATAACAGAAATATATGTATAAATGTGTGTGTGTGTAAGAGAGAGAAAGAGGGGGGACAGGAGGGGGGAGGGAGAAAGAGAGGGAGAGAAGAGAGGCCTAGAGAGAGAAAAAGAGGGCGAGATAGGGAATAAACGGGTTAGAATGTTAACAAAAGGTAAATCTGGGTGATGATTATTTGGGTGCTCTTTGAACTATTCTTTTTATAATTTTTTGTAATTTTAAAGTTATTTCCAAATAAAACATTAGAAAAGAAGAAATAAGAAAAGACGGATGGATCATTAGACAAGCGGGCAAAAGCTATGCTCAGGTGAGTCACACGAGAAAAAATACAAGGAGTCAGAAATGCAGGGGTACAATTTTATAGAGTTATAATGCCCAGTTTTGATTAGGAAGTGGAGAAATGGGGATTTATAAACATGGCTGAGATTAGAAATCAGCATAATCTTACTGGAGGGCAGTGAGTCATTTTGCACTGAAAGCCTTAAAAATACTCAAGTTTGATTCTAGCAAAAATTATCCTAAAAAATAATTTGTATGTAAGTAGAAAGATTTATCTACATGAACTTTCAAAGTACCTTACTTATAGAAGTGAAAAATTTGGACATTCTAAAAATAAGAAATTAGTAAATAAACTATATTTCATCTATAGGTTGGAATACTATGTAACCATTAGTGACTGTCTATAAATATATCAAATAATGATGTGTAAAAATGTCTAGGATATATCACTAAGCAAAAAAAAGTTTGCAAAACAAAGCATAAAGTATATTCCCAAATGTGTCAAAATATATAATCATGTAGAAAAATAAACTCGAAAGAGTTATCAAAATATAACTATGACTTTTTTTGTATATCACTGTATTTTCCAAGTTTTACACATTTGCTTTAGGATCAAACAAAAATGTTGCTTTTACAAATGCCTTAGGATTCAGAAGCCTCACCACAACTTTCACTACAGTACAACCTCTGTAAATTGACCATCCAAGGGACTGTAACAAACTGGTCAACACGGGGAGATGGTCCACATAAGGAACTAGACCTACTGTCCTGATATGTACATGTGGTGCATGTCCAGTCTATGAAAATTAGGTCAACTTAAGGAGGTGCTCAGTGTAGGAAGGTGGTCCACTATGGAGGTTCTACTGTACTTTGTCAGACTATTACACATATTTTTCCAAATCTAGCAGCAGGGACAGTAGAATTCCTTTCAGCAGTTATTTTACTAAGCAAGTAGATAATGGACCTGGGCTGCAAATTTTTTAAAAGCCCCGCGCCTCCTCCCACCCCCCAAGCCGGTTAAGCCGCTCTTTCTGCTGCTGCTCTTCATTCCCCAATTGTTATCTTCACCTTCATTAGGATGGAGGAATTGGAGAGGCAGAAAGAATGCCTGCATCTCTGTAAGCCCTGCATTCCTTCTTTTACTCTCAGCAAATAGTGTTAATCCTTTCTCTTCAATTGCTATGAATAAACCTTCAGACAAGCCCCTGCTGCTCCTGCCAATCAAAACAAAGGAAATAAGGTAAAGTAATTGGATATTTTCCCCCACTCTGAAAGGCGATGGCCCATACATTCCACTCTTTCATATGGAACAGCCATTCTTAAACTGCCTCCTTGGTACTTCCACTTTGCTGTGTAAAAGGCATCTCAACTCTTGATAGATCAAAAGCCTTGTTTTTGACTCCCCATTCCCCATATCTATTTCTTTCACAGATTTTCCCACTTGGATAAATGGAACCAACATTAACAGGTAACACATTATATATATCCTGCATTCCTCAGAGCAGCCCCCATCCCCATTTTACAGTTGAGAGAACTGAGACCAAAGATGTAAGTTTGCCCGAGGTGATGCAACACTAAGTCTGCTGCTGGATATAAACCCCAGCAGTCTGGCTCTGTAGTCTGGGCTCAAAGTCACCACACTGCGCCGCCTCTTAACTGTCTACCCTGATGCTGAAAAGCCTCAAATCTGTGTTTTACGCTTTTCTTTCATTTCTGGTCGCCGTCCTCCCCAACCACATTTCCTCCATCAGTAAATCCTGCCAGACTGACCTTCAGCGTATATTTCTCCCCATCTCCACACCAGGCTAACCACAGTCACTCCTCTCTTGCATGCATGCACAGCCTGCCACCCAGTCTCCCTGATTTCTCTTTACTCGAATCCATTCTCCGGGTAATCAATACAGTGATCTTTTAAAACATACATGAGATCACTCTCTGACCTAGAATTCTCCCCAGCTTCTCAGTGCGCTCTGAATGAATCCAAACGCCTCAGCACTCCTCTTGACACACAGACAGATTAATTTCTTACTGCTACTGTAACAGATTAGCTCAAGCTTGGCCTTTAAAGCAAAATAATTTATTATTTCACAGTTCTGGAAGTCAGAAGACCTAAAATCAAGATGTTACCGGAGGAGCGTTCCTTCTCAGGCTCCTTGCCTTTCTTAGATTTTGGAGACTTGTGCCCCTAACCCTCCTATCTTCAGATCACAGGAGTGCAACCTCTGCTTCCAACCTCATCTGCTTTTGTGACTTTGACCCTCTTGCTTCCCTCTTATAAGGACCCTTGTGATTATACTGGGCCTGCCTGCATAATCCAGGATAATCTCCCCATCGCAAAATCTTTAACTTAATCACACTGGCAAAATCCCTTTTGTTGTTTAAAGGAACATACCCACAGATTCAGGGATTAGGACCTGAAAACCTCTGGAGAGCCATTATTCTGTCTACCATAACTGGCCTTCTTCACGGTTTTTGAACTTGTAAAACTCTTTTCTAGGAATTTAGGGCTTTGTGCTCAATCTCCCTGCTCCCAGCTGTTGTTAGCACGGCCAGCTCCTTTCTGTTATTCAGATCCTAACTCACAGGTCATGTGTTAAAGGATGGCATGTCACCCACCCTATCCATCCCCATCACTCACATTCTATCATGCCTATTTTATATATGTGCCCCACTTAGCACTGGTTAAAATGACCTAAGTAGCTCTATGGAAATTTGCCGACGTTTTTACTCTTATATTAGTCTCTGTATACAGTTGTCCTTGTATAACTGGCTCTCAATAAACATTTTGTGTTGAATGAATGAAGGAAATAAACCTAACCTGTCCAAGTTAGGAACCTGTGAGAAGCGTATCTCTACATTGGCACTGGAATGCCACCAGGCTACCTGAAAAAGCGACACTCGACCCACAGACCATCAAGGCTTGTAATAAAGGTCTTTATTGGTGAGAAAGGGATGCTGCAGAGAAACACCAAAGAGGAGAGAAGGAAGAGAGAGAGAGAGAAAAGAAAAGCGCACCCTTATATAAGTTCAGTTAGGAGAAGTCTTAGAACGGTGACGGGATGTTTGGACAATAAGGAGTTACTGCTCTGGCGGAAAGAGCCGGTAGGGGCAGCCATAAGTTTGAAATTGTCCGTGGGTAATTGGGATAGGGAGATGAAATAAGTTTTGCGGCTGGGAGGCAATTCCCTGTTATTTAGAGGGCAACTTCCTGTGCTTAGAGAGGAGCTGTAACTTTAAGAGTGAGACAGCTAATCTTGGTTTGTAGAAAGCAGGAAGGGGCTTTCTGGTGGAGGGGCTGTCTCTGGGGCAATTACCTAACACTACCTTCTTCCTGCCAGGCAAAAAGTTCTCATGAATGAACAGAGAGGTAAGAAGAGAAACAGAAGAACCTTGCTATCCATATCTCAAAAATAATGAATGTTATTCCTACAACAGACTGGCCGACTGTACCAGATACTGCTAAAAGGTCAAATAAGAGCTTTACAAGTTAGCAATCTGTGATAGTCATAAACTTATTATTTCTCAAATTATTACTTAATGAGGAGGGAGTGACTACTAATGAAATTAAAGTATAAGTACGTTACGTTACACAGGTCCTCAATTAGATATTTTTGCATAACCACTTTTGACATATTCACTAGTAACTGATAAATTACATATCATTTTAAGTGAATTTTATTTCTTATTATATGCCTGAAAATAAATATATTCACACAATAAACGATCTGTGCAATATATAAATATATATGGAAATAAAAGTCTGCATCCACCCCACACTCTCACAGAGGTAACTGTAATCCCACCCATCATTTCTTCAGTATATTTAAATCCATATGCGTGTGTGTCATTCATATACATTTTTAACATGAATAGGATAATTTTTAATCCCCCAAATTCCTAATAGCTTTTTTTTTTTTTTTTTTAGAATAGCCTATTCTTTTACGGGTACCATCCTGGACATACTTTGGGGGATATCAGTATACTTATTTTAATTCTTCTGTTTGCTATTTCACAATGTCCTAGGGCATTAAAGTTTTTCCATGTGAATTCATAGCCACTTTTGGGGGGCCCTGAAGGGAGGTTTTTGTGACACACTGGTAATTTTTGTGTTCCTCACCCTTAACGTTTCCTGTGTGCTTGTCTGTTGTGCTGTCTATTTTTGCCCTCGGTTGTTTTGGAAGTTTGGTAAAGGGGCAGGGGTGCTCCTGGCAGGGGCACTGGAGCCCCTGTCTGGGGCTGCCCTGGGGTTCAGTGGTTTCCAGTCTTTCCACACTCATTGCTTTAGCCTGGGTTCTGATGCCTCTGCAAATGCTGCTTCCCCCAGGGCTTCCATATCCAAACGTGAGTCCTCAGAGGGGGCTTCACTGGACCAGCCGCATCAGCATCGTGGAGGAAGTACATTAAAAATGTGATTGCTTGGAGCACCTGTAGACCCAAATGTAAAATCAAAATATCTGTTTCGGAAATGAAGCCCAGAAGTCAGGTCCTGGGGTTGGGTTGTGGGGAAGGTGGTGTTGTAATGTACAGTTTTGACAAGTTCCCCAGGATTCGTGTGCAGATTGAAATTTAAAAACCACTGTTCTGATGATTTGTCAGGTCCCTCTCTGTTGTCTCTGTTTGATTCAGAGAAAGGTCTTTCCTGTCACATCCCCTTCTCCACCACCACCACTATCACGCAAACGGCTTTCCTCTGGTTCTTTCCCTCACAGAGTTGGTTCTTTTTACTATCCTTTCTGTGTGTTTCAGGAATTTCTAAAATTTTCTCACCATCTCTGGCAGTCTGTTATGTTACCCTTATTTATCTATCTTTATCCTGATATATATACACACACACACATACATATTTGAAAGTAATAAAAGTATATTTTATGTAAACATATATATTTTCAAGTAACAAAACTACATTTTATAGCCTTCCTATTTTTCTTTTTTTTTGTAGAGACAGAGTTTCACTTTATGGCCCTTGGTAGAGTGCCATGGCATCATACAGCTCACAGCAACCTCCAACTCCTGGGCTTAAGTGATTCTCCTGCCTCAGCCTCCCGAGTAGCTGGGACTACAGGCGCCCGCCACAACGCTCAGCTATTTTATTTTTGTTGCAGTTTGGCCGGGGCTGGGTTTGAACCCGCCACCCTCGGTATATGGGGCCGGCGCCTTACCGACTGAGCCACGGGCACCGCCCAGCCTTCCTATTTTTCATTATTTCAGAGATGTCTTCCCTTCGTTAGTCTAGAGATTATAATACTTAAAATTTGTGCAAAATCTCATCCTCCTCCTTTCAGAGACCATTAATGTTCTACCTCTTCAGCAAACACCACTGGTCACCTTCTGGATATTCACTACGGCTTTTTCGCGGCCATCAGAGTCCCAGTTACCATCTGCTCTAAGGATAAATCCTGCTTGGTCTAAGCTAATTATGGCAGCCCTTTCCCCTTGCCAGTGATTCATTTAGAAGAGAATATGTAAAGGCTTCCAGCCAGACATATGTGAGGACAGAGATGATTGGTAGCTCCTGGTATTTTTTCCCTTCACTTCTAGGAGACACCATTCTACAGACCCTTCCTGCCTACGGGGTGACCTCATTTGGACCTGCACTTGGAACTCAGCCCTCTGTGATCACAAGGAATCTGCCCTTGTGCTGAATCCAGTGATGAGGCCAGCAGGATGGAGACATCAAGGAGATATCAGATCTTTGATGAGATTCCGGAGACGTCGGTCTATTAAAACTGACACTACCCTATCCCTGTTACTTGTAGCCCAGAGCATTCCAACTGATAAACTCTGTTTTCAAGTACATAACAATGTTTTTATAAATCTTGGAAAATATTTTCTTAAGAACCTCAGAAAAAAGAATCCCAATTTCATTCATTTATAAACTGCCTTTCCCCCTTATATCAAAATCCACAAGACTTATGTCCAAATATTTAAAAATCTTTAAACCTTAAGTCAAAAAGGTAAAAACAACTGCTATTCCAAGCCCCCCCACCCAAAGGGTAAGGATTAAAAGTTTAAAAAAACCTGATTTCATAGCTATTCCAATTTCTGGAAGACCAGAGAGATTTTGATGCATATAGTAGATCTCCAATATATTAAGAAGTTGTCTGTCAATTTTTTTGAGTGAATTATTTTTACTTTAAACTTAATTAATTAATTAATTTATTTATTTTTGTAGAGACAGAATCTCACTTTTATGGCCCTCGGTAGAGTGCCGTGGCATCACACAGCTCACAGTGAAAGACTTGGGGCAGGTCCCCCCACTCTGCCCTGAGCGATGACGACCCTAATCAACCGCAAGAGACGGCGCTTGATGCAAACAGCAAGAGGATTTTATTCCAGCATGCTGGGGCTTGACTCGCAACTCTTTTAGGAGCCGAGGAGTCAAGCCCTGAACAGCAGTTTTTACAAGCTTATAAAGGCAAAAACCACAAAGTAGGGAGGAGTAGCAGACATAGCAGGGGCTTTAGGGAGGGGTAGCAGACATAGGGGCTTTTCCAGATAAGAAGAACTCTGGTTCATTACTCATCTGTCTTAAGACAAGATCAGCAGTTAAACATTTGCTTAGCTTTTTTCTTTCAGAAGCAGTTACCGGTTATCTGCTTCAGCTCGGGGCTATTTCCTAGGACAGTTACAAAAGGTCACATTCTTATGGTAGGGGGCGAGGGGTGCTGCTACATATCTGGTCCCCCTCCCCTTTTTGGATTTGGTAGTACTTTCCTTCATTCCCCCATTTGTTTTTTGGGAAGTTCTAATCATGGAACTTCTGGCTCTATGTATTCATTCTCATGGCTATCATCCAGGCGGAGAGACTGGTAATGCTGTCTGAGCATTAACACTTGTACAGCACTTACTTTCTCCTGGATGAAGATGACTATACGGTTGAAAATGCAGGGCCCAAAGGTATGGTTATTAAGTCTCAAGAGGAAATGGGGTGCCAGGAGGCCTGCCCAGTCGTTTCACATTCCCATTGCTTACAATAGAAATTTTTTTATCCCCCTGCATCTGTTGGCCTGGCTTCTCGTTCTCCCGTCCCGGGGACAGATATAGAACTCCATTTGTCGCATCCGGGGCTGGGCGGGCGAGTTGCCACAGCCAGGGGCGTCTGCAACGTACTGGCCTTGGGATGTGGAGCCTTGGGTAAGCGAGCGCTTTGCTAAATGGTGATCAAGGCTCGATGGAACCTCTTTAAAGGTCTCATCGGGGATATCCTAATTATCTAGCCCTGCTATTAAGGCGCAAATATCTGGGGTGAGGGACGGCCACCAGGTCCAAGGAGGGTCCTCTTTTGTAGTACTCCATACTACATCACCAGTCTGAGAGAGAACCTGCCAGGTTAACCTCTGGGGGGCATGGGGATTGGGACCAGAGCTACTTATCACCAGGAGTTGTATCAGCAGGAGCAGGGCTACTGCGGCAGATGCGGAGCTTGAGGGGGTTGTCCGTCTTTTCCACTTTCCACTCGGAGTCTGGCGGCGGTGCTGGTTTGACATGAGACGCGTGGATCCAGGCTGCGATGCCATCAACTTTTACTGCGGTTGGGGTTGTGAGCAGTACTAGGTATGGTCTTTTCCACCGTGGTTCAAGGTTGGCTGTCCGGTGGCGCCGGATGTACACCGAATTTTTAACCTGGAACTGGTGAGGTATTTGCAGATCTCCGGGCTTGTAGGCCTTGATCAGCCGGCTCCACACCTCCTTTTGCACAGTTTCAAGGGCTTTTAATCTGGTGTATAGAGATTGAGAAGAGTGAGATTCTGGGGAAGGGAGGTGCTGCATGGCAACGAGCGGGGGGTGAGCTCCATATAGGATTTCAAAGGGGGTCAGCTTGAGAGTACTAGGGGTGTTGCACATACGGAACAGGGCAAAGGGAAGGAGGACTGTCCAGTCAGTAATGCCAGTCTTTAAGGATAATTTAGTCATGGCCTCTTTTAGGGTTCTATTCATCCTCTCTACCTGCCCTGAGCTCTGGGGCCGATAAGCATAATGTAATTTTTATTCAAGTCCCAGGATTTTGGCCAAACCCTGACTAACCTGGGCAACGAAAGTGGGATCGTTGGGCGGCACCTGTGGCTCAGCGGGTAGGGCGCCGGTCCCATATGCCGGAGGTGGCGGGTTCAAACCCAGCCCCAGCCAAAAAAAAAAAAAAGAAAAGAAAAGAAAGTGGGATTGTTGTTGGATCCGATTACTTTGGGTAGCCCAAATCTTGGAAAAATCTTTTTTAATATTATTTTGGCCACAACTTGAGCAGTCTCTCTCTTTGTAGGAAAAGCTTCGACTCATCCTGAGAAAGTGTCTATGAACACTAGCAAGTACTTGTATCCGTACTTAGCCGGCTTAATCTCTGTAAAATCTGTTTTCCAGTAGCTTCCAGGGCGATCCCCTCAGAGTTGTTTTCCCTGAGGTAGTGTGCTAGGCTGGGTGTTTACTAATTGGCAAGGTCTGCACTCTTTTACAGCTGCATCAATGAGCTTACTTAATTCTATAATATAGTATGGAGAGGACTGAACAATGGTTTTTAGATGCTTGGGGCCCAGATGGGTTAATTTATGAAGTTGCCTGAGAAAGGTGATTGCCTGCTCCTCAGGATGTTTTTCCCTTCCGGGGTTTCTCGGATCTCCTCTGGGGATTGTAGGTGGAGGCCTAATCTGTCCATCCTCTTGAGATCCCGCTCCAAATATTTAAAGTTTTTGATAAGGGGGGGTGCTATTTCTTTAAGGCTAGGCCTTAAAGTGTTTTCATATAGCGGTAGGATGTTGAGTCCTTGAGCCGCCTGCTTAGCTTCTTGGTCGGCTCTTTGGTTTCCCTTGGCAACTCTGGAACCCCCTTTCTGATGTCCAGGGCAGTGGATTATGGCCACTCTCTTAGGGAGGTGAACAGCCTCCAGTAGACTTAGGATTTCTTCCCTGTGTTTAATTTTTTTTCCTGCTGAAGTCAACAGTCCTCGCTGTCTGTAAATGGCCCCATGGACATGGGCTGTAGCAAAAGCATACCTGCTATCAGTGTATATGTTAACTTTTTTTTCTTCTGCCAAACATAAGGCCTGGGTCAAGGCGACCAGCTCGGCCTTCTGGGCCGACGTCCCTTCAGGCAGACTACTTGCCCAGATGGTCTGCTTATTGTCCACCACCGCCGCCCTGGCCACCCTTTTACCTTCTATTATGGAGCTGCTCTCATCAGTGAACCAGGTTAATTGGGCATCCGGCAGGGGCTGATCACAGAGGTCCCTCCGAGTTCCAGTCTCCTCAGCCAGTACTTCTTGGCATGTGTGTAATACATTCTCCCGGACAGAGGTATCAGGTAGTAGGGTAGCCGGGTTGAGGATGACAGGCGGGCTAAACTGGACTCTGTCTCTATTTAATAGGAGACTCTGGTAGTGTGTCATGCGGGCATTGGACAGCCACCGATCAGGGGGCTGTCTGATGATGCTTTCTAAAGCATGGGAGGCAATGACTGTCAACTTCTGCCCCATAGTCAATTTGTCTGCATCTTTTACCAGTACCGCCACTGCCGCCACAGACTTCAGACAGGCTGGCCAACCACCAGCGATGGGGTCTAATTTCTTGGAGAGGTATGCTACTGGTCTATTCCATGACCCTAAAGGCTGCGTCAGCACCCCTCGGGCCACTCCTCTCTTTTCATCTACGTCTAGGACGAAGGGCTTTGTTACATCTAGTAGAGCCAGGGCCGGGGCTGATAATAATGCCTTTTTAATGTTGTCAAAGGCCCGCTGTTGGCTGGCACCCTACTCGAAGGGAGTGCTTTCCTTGGTCAAAGGGTAGAGGGGGGCTGCCAGAGTAGTAAACCCCGGTATTCATAAGCGGCAGACTCCCGCAGTCCCTAAGAATTCTCGCACCTGGCGGGGCAAGCGGGGAACTGGAATCTGAGTCACAGTATGCTTCCTGGCTTCTGTTAACCATCTCTGCCCTCCTCTTAGGGTGTAACCCAGGTACGTTATCTTTTTCTGGCAGATCTGGGTTTTCTTGGTGGAGGCTCGATATTCTAAGCGGGCTAGCTCTTCCAGTAACAGTTCTGTGCCCCGATGGCACTCTTTCTTTGTCGTTCCAGCTAGTAGTAAGTCATCTACATATTGTAGGAGCGTTACCTGAGGGTGGCTGGCGTGAAAGTGAGCTAGGTCTTGGTGGAGGGCTTCATTAAAGATGGTTGGGGAGTTCTTGAACTCCTGTGGAAGTCGGGTCCATGTCAATTGCCCCGTCATTCCAGAGTCCGGGTCTCTCCATTCAAATGCGAAGATGTTCTGGCTAGAGGAGTGTAGTCGGAGGCAGAAGAAGGCATCCTTCAAATCCAGGACAGTGTACCAGATATGGTCCGGAGGGAGAGAGCTTAACAGATTATAAGGGTTAGGCATGGTGGGGTGGATGTCTTATGCCTGCTTCTTTACTTCTCTCAAGTCCTGCACAGGGCGATAGTCTCCTGTGCCGGGTTTCTTGACGGGTAATAAGGGGGTGTTCCACGGTGACTGGCACTTTACTAGTATGCCCAGCTGTAGGAGACGCTGAATGTGAGGCCTAATCCCTTCCCGAGCTTCCCTAGTTATAGGATACTGGCGCACTGCCACAGGAGTGGAAGTAGCTTTGAGTTCTATGACTATAGGCAGCCTTTCTGCGGCCAGTCCCATTCCGGCAGTTTCGGCCCATGCCCTGGGATATTTTTCTAGCCAGTCATGTATGAGACTAGTCCCTTTCTCCCATTGCTTTTTAAAGAGTCTATGTTCATCCTCCAAACGCATGGTCAGGGCTGTTACTCTTTTATTCTGGGTTACCTCTGGGCCATTAGGAGTGAAAGTGATCTGGGCTTCCATTTTGGTGAGTAAATCTCTCCCAAGGAGGGGCGCAGGGCACTCAGGGATAATTAAGAATGAGTGGGTTACTCGTCCCACTCCCAGATCTACTGATCTTCGGGTAGTCCATGAGTACTTCTGATGCCCTGTGGCCTCTACAACCCAGGATTTTTTCTTGGAGACGGGTCCTGATGGTTCGAGTAGGACTGAGTGTTGAGCTCTGGTGTCTACTAGGAACTTAACTGGCTTCCCCTCTACCTTAAGTATTATCCTAGGCTCGGGGAGGGGTTCCGAGCCCCATCCCTGCTAATCTTTTTGTTTCTCTAATGCCAGTACTTTCTTCCTTTTTTTAGGACATTCCCTGGCCCAGTGCCCCTTTTCCTTACAGTAGGCACATTGGTCCTTATCTACGGGACGCGGTTGCCCAGGCTACCTGACTTCTTAGTTCTACCTTGGGTCTGTTCCTGGCTCTTCTCCCCTACTACTGCGGCCAAAATCCGTGTTAAGTTTTTCTCCTGTCTTCGGTCTCTCTTATTTTCCCTTTCTTCTCTCTCTTTCTCCTTTCTCTGCTCTTTTTCTTTCTCAGTTTCTCTTTTATGGTACATTTTCTCAGCTTTCTTAACTAAATCCTGCAAGGTATAGTCCTGCAATCCTTCAATCCTCTGCAGCTTTCTTTTAATGTCTACAGCTGACTGCCCTATGAAAGTCATAGCCACGGAAGCCCTCTGTCCTTCAGAGGCAGGGTCAAATGGGGTGTAGCGCCTAAAAGCTTCCATTAGGCGCTCAAGAAACACTGAGGGGGGTTCCGTGGCCTCCTGTATTACTTCTCTTACCTTAGCCAAATTTGTGGGGCGTCTTGCCGCTCCACGGAGGCCAGCCACTAGAGCCTGGCGATAGACTGTCAGTCGCTCCCTACCTTCTGCCGTGTTGAAGTCCCAGTCAGGTCTGGAGAGGGGAAAGGTAGCCTCGATGATGTTGGGGAGCTGGGTAGGACGCCCGTCCGCCCTGAGTACATTCTTCCTAGCTTCTAGTAAAATCTTCTCCCTCTCTTCAGTAGTGAAGAGAGTCTGTATGAGCTGCTGGCAGTCATCCCATGTGGGCTGATGAGAGAACATCAGGGACTCTACCAGCCCAGTCAGGCATTGGGGGTCTTCTGAAAAAGGGGGGTGATTAGTTTTCCAGTTATACAGGTCTGCAGAAGAAAATGGCCAGTACTGGAGGGGCTGGAGAGGAGGTGGTCCCTCATCTGTTGCCACCAGCGGGGGGCCGTATGCCCTCAGGGGCAGGGCAATAGTAGTGTCGGGAGACATTCCTCCCCGGCGGTGACTCCTGGTACTTTGTGCGGGCCCCAGTGAAGGTTCCCCCGGGGGTGCAGAGGGGGCAATCGCCGGATCCGGCGATGCTGGTTCTCCCTGCCCCCTGACAGGAGCCAAGGCGGGAGGGTATGGGGGAGGAGGGGGCGGAGGGTTGAGGAGAAGATGATCAGTCTGAATTTCTGGGTAGATCTTCTTAGGGGGGTTCTCCCCCTTTTCTGGAACCGGAAGATTGGACAGTGAGCACCCGAGGATTAGACGGGGGCCTGGATTTGGCAGTCCACGGCTGAACCCAGGGGGGCGGAATCTGCACCAGGTCCTGCCAGACTATGATGTAAGACTGTTGATCCGGATGGGCTCCCGGTCCTCTCTGAAAAACAATCTCTTTGATAGCAAAAATAAGAGATAAGTCAAAGGTTCCTCCTGAGGGCCAGCCGACGTTAAAAGTGGGCCACTCTGAGGAGCAGAAAGTCTGCCATGGGCCTTTTTTAACCTCTACTGACAGGTCACGACCTCTTCTCTTTACTTCAGTCCAATGATCTAGAGTTAAACTCGATGATGTTGGGGAGCTGGGTAGGACGCCTGTCCGCCCTGAGTACATTCTTCCTAGCTTCTAGTAAAATCTTCTCCCTCTCTTCAGTAGTGAAGAGAGTCTGTATGAGCTGCTGGCAGTCATCCCATGTGGGCTGATGAGAGAACATCAGGGACTCTACCAGCCCAGTCAGGCATTGGGGGTCTTCTGAAAAAGGGGGGGTTGTCACAGTCTGTCCCATTGTCAGTAGATATGTCAGAAACACAAATAACAGGAATAACAGAAATATTACAGATACAAGGATCTACCTACTATACTTGGTCCCTCACAAGCCTACAACAGAATCAGACGGGCACGTTTCCCGTAATTTTTGATCGAACAACCGGACTCGATCAGTGCCCTTACAGCAGGAGACAACCAGGTGTCGCTGGTTCTCCTCAGTTCCTGGGGCGTCCCCTAGGATTTCAGCCTGTGGTCCTCCGGGCATGTCTACCGACCACTGTCCGGCCACTCTCACGAGGTGCCGAACGGCTGCGAAATCGAAAGCGCGCACACAAAGTTAAACAAAGGACTGAAGACACAGACCAGACAGTTTTCGGGGTACCCCTTTCTTACCTCCAAGGTCGACTCTGCAGGTGAGGGGTGGTCGTCAAATCCCAGACGAGCCCCCAAATGAAAGACTTGGGGCAGGACCCCCAACTCTGCCCTGAGCGATGACGACCCCAATCAACCGCAAGAGACAGCGCTTGATGCAAACAGCAAGAGGATTTTATTCCAGCATGCTGGGTCTTGACTCGCGACTCTTTTAGGAGCCGAGGAGTCAAGCCCTGAACAGCAGTTTTTACAAGCTTATAAAGGCAAAAACCACAAAGTAGGGAGGAGTAGCAGACATAGCAGGGGCTTTAGGGAGGGGTAGCAGACATAGCAGGGGCTTTAGGGAGGGGTAGCAGACATAGGGGCTTTTCCAGATAAGAAGAACTCTGGTTCATTACTCATCTGTCTTAAGACAAGATCAGCAGTTAAACATTTGCTTAGCTTTTTTCTTTCAGAAGCAGTTACCGGTTATCTGCTTCAGCTCGGGGCTATTTCCTAGGACAGTTACAAAAGGTCACATTCTTATGGTAAGGGGCGAGGGGTGCTGCTACATATCTGGTCCCCCTCCCCTTTTTGGATTTGGTAGTACTTTCCTTCAACAGCAACCTCCAACTCCTGGGCTTAAGCAATTCTCTTGCCTCAGCCTCCCGAGTAGCTGGGACTACAGGCGCCCGCCACAACGCCCGGCTATTTTTTGTTTGCAGTTCAGCCGGGGCCGGTTTGAACCCGCCACCCTCGGTATATGGGGTCGGCGCCTTACTGACTGAGCCACAGGTGCCGCCCAAACTTAATTTATTATTAAAAGAAGTGGTCAAGCCACAGTATGACTCTAACCTATAAACATAATTGTATTCATATGCTACTGAGGACCTCCTGACTTCTGAGCAACCTGAGGCTGGGGCAGTCCCAGGCACTGCTTCTAAACGTCCCTCCTACCAACTTCATCCTAGCAGTGAAAGAGAGCACAGGGAGTATACATGGAAGTCTCTGACACCTGGGGCCATCTAAGTGGCTCTATCTCTCATAAGTCATGTTTGCTAAATACTTTTAATTTTAAGAAGGTCTTCTCTGGGTAGGAAGCACCCCTTTTATAATGATTTACTACAGATAATTAGTTTGTTGGACCTCAGCGAGGTGACGTATTTTCCCCTTCAACTTCAATCTACTGTGACTCTTATCACCCCTCAGCACACATATCACAAATTATGTGAAAATACAATTAGTAAAAAATACCACAAAGCGCGTGTTAACATCAGATGGGCAGGCTCCCTGTGCAGTCAGGCACTGCTTCCTGCACGGGTATGTTCCAATAAAGGCATCGGTCGGCCCTTCGGCCATTGTGCAAACATCATGGGGTGTCCTTACACAGCTGGGTAATGTAGTCTGTGCACCCCTGGAACATACCCAGTGTAGCCTACTGCTCTGAGGCTACAAACCATCCAGCATGTTACATACTGAATACTGTAGACAGGTGTAAAACATTGTCAAGTATTTGTGCATCTAAACACCGAAAGCGTACAGTAAAAATACAGCATTACAGTCTGGTCTGTCATTGATCAAAATGTCGTAATATGGCACATGTCCACGTATACAGAGAATTCTGTGTAAACTTTTCCTGTAAACAACCTATTCCTGTCACAACCTATCCGCTTTGTTCCTTTTCTTCAGTATGGCTATTTCTATGGGTAGCTTCTCTCTTCACTTGCCAGGATTCTGCTCCATCAGCTGAGCCCTGGTGTGTGCTAGCACCACCTCCCTGGTCCTAGACTGCGCCTTCTTCTTGAGCTCCAAGAAGGAAACATCACATAGAAATGGGGTCCTGACTAAGGCTGCTCTCCACTTGAGACACCCATCAGCCCAGAGCCTTCCCTGATGTTATCAGAGGAAAGGCAACAATGATTTTTTTTTTTCTAGAAACCATCACTTTGTTTCTTTTTCATGTTTCTTATCTCCCAGGATGTTACTTCCTGGGCCCAGGGGTCCACTCATTCCTTCAACTCCAGCCACTGTCTCCAGACAACTGACTGACTGTACTTACTGTGCTAGTAACATGCTGTTATAAAGCATGCATATTTGGTTTTTCCTGTTTTTTAAAACCAAACTATTTTGCTATAAATAATCCAAGTATACATTAAGCTGACAGGGGACTTTGGAATTTTTCCTCCTTGTTTTGTTCAGTATTTAAACACATTGTTTCTAGAAGCAGTTCATAGTCAACACAAACATTTGGTTGCTAAGCAATCTAGATATTTGCATTTTTTTATGAGGTTCATACTTCTGCAATATAGGACTGAAAAATCAGAGCTACCAGATTATATACCACAAAGTAAAAGAATTTAGGTACTTTTGAAAGATTTTGTACATTCTATTTTGGTGTTATAATTATAGATTTACTATGTTTACATAATAAAGTAATCTTTTAATTTCTGAAATAAAATTAATTTTTAAAATAGTGCTCTTGATTGTATAAGGCCATTTTCCTGTCATTTATTTTCTTACATTTCTTTCTCGCCCATATAAAGCATAAATACTCCAGCATTTCAAAAGTACTCGACTTCTTTGGAACCCAGAATTGGTCATTTTATGAAACAACTTTAAAATTGTTTCTTGTAGACATATAGGAAAGAGACAGAGATACAAAACAAGTTCAGAGACTATTTCACATTAAGTTACTGCAGTTGAACGGACAGGGAAAGCTGTAATGCACAGACAGGCAAATTTCTTATTGAGGAAAGGAAACGCTTTGTGTATTTGAAAATATTCACAGGTAGACAATCTAGGCCAGCAAAGCAGCCCAGAAAAGCAGCAAAAGATTGTGAGCCTCACAACTGCCTCAATGTCAGAAGTCACAGAGAGCTCACTGGGGTCCTCGGCTCTTTCCTGTTGTGTCACGTCTACAGGGCACTCTTATTATCTTACAAGGTGTTTAATGTTTACCGTCGTACATGAGCTTTTCTTTATAGTTCTCCACCTCTGTCACTGCTTTCTGAAGTTTTAACCCAAGTGCCTCTACTTGACTCTGTAAATCTGAAATGACACAATGTATTCATCTGATTAGTACATTTCAAGCATCCAGATATTTTCTTATAGTGAACCATATTCTCTCTCTCTCTCTTTTTTTTTTTTTTTTTTTTTAATTTTTTTTTAATTTTTTTTTTTTTTTTTTTTATTGTTGGGGATTCATTGAGGGTACAATAAGCCAGTTACACTGATTGCAATTGTTAGGTAAAGTCCCTCTTGCATCATGTCTTGCCCCCATAAAGTGTGACACACACTAAGGCCCCACCCCCCTCCCTCCATCCCTCTTTCTGCTTCCCCCCCATGACCTTAATTGTCATTAATCGTCCTCATATCAAGATTGAGTACATAGGATTCATGCTTCTCCATTCTTGTGATGCTTTACTAAGAATAATGTCTTCCACTTCCATCCAGGTTAATACGAAGGATGTAAAGTCTAAGACCAAGGCTCACTTTGTCACCCTGGGTAGAGTACATGCCATGGTGTCATAGCTAGAGCAACCTCACACTTGCCAAGGCAAGTGATCCACTTGCCTCAGCCTCCTGAGTAGCTGGGGCTACAGGTGCCCAGCACAACGCCCAGCTAGTTTTATAGACAGCATCTCGCCCTTGCTCAGGAGCTGGTCTTGAACTCCTGAGCTCAGGCAATCTGCCCGCCTCGGTCTCCCAGAGTGCTAGGATTACAGGCCTGAGCCGCCATTCCCAGCCAAGTAAACCATATACTTTGAAAGTTGGCACTCAGCTCCTAGAGTAATGCAGCTGTTCATTCCACGCTGTCCATATGACCACGTGCAACTCGTTGTCAACTACCCGGTTCTCCCCAGCCTAACCCACAGGATTAATGGGTTTCGATAGACATGATTTGTTGGCCTCTTTCTGCCCCTACCATCATGCTGCCTTTCAAACAGCTACCCTGTTTTCCCAAAAATAAGACAGTGTCTTATTTTAAGGTGTGCTCCCAAAGATGCGCTAGGTCTTATTTTCAGGGGACATCTTATCTTTCCTATAAGTAGGTCTTATTTTCGGAGGATGTCTTATTTTCGGGGAAACAGGGTAGTAGGCTACATTTTACTAATGTTCTCAAAGGGAATTTATGCAGCCAACCCACATATGCATCTCTGATCACGTGGCTAACGTCTGAAACTCTTGATTGCCTGAGCTCACTCTGCAGTCTAGAACTGAGAAGCATTGCTGAGTCCTCTTGGCAGAACTGAAACAGACAAATCATGTGCCAGGCTCACAGTACAGAATTGTTTTTAACCCTGGGCAGCATCTACGGGCACTTTTATGACTTTCAAAGCCAAGCGAATACAAGCAGGAAATTGGCTTCCACAGTCTTGAACTGGGGAATTCAAACAGTATTTGAGGAAGATGATCCCAGCATCTGTCTCTAACGTGTGGGGAGGCAGAACCGGAACTAAAGCAGAAAGAACGCATGGTTTGCCCCCCCGAGTCCTGCCCTTGGCCTGCGTATGGAGACTGATCTGGACCCCAGCACCAAGGAGTGGGTTTCTGTTTCCACAGGCACAGCCAAAAGCTTCCAACACGCGCTCTGAAGAATGAGGAGGGGAGGCAGGTGATGCCGGCTCGTGGCGTTCTGTGACCAGGCACTGTGCAGAGGGCTCTCTCCTCTAACATTTCATTTGTAGTCACAGCTTCCACAGAACACAGGTACACATTTTATTTTTATAGGCGAACCCCTACAGATCAGGGTAATTGAATGACCAAAGGTCACTCAGCTCATGAGAAGTGATCCTGATCCCAAAGTCCTTCTCTGATCATCAACACACTGATGCTTGAAAAACAAAAGCTGCAAGGGGACACAGTACAGTGCACAGAAGTGTGGGTAGAAGACTACCAGTCTGTCACCACATTCCCAGAATCTTGACAGAGATATACTTAAGACAAATGGAAAGTATTACTTTACATGAAATGTGTAGTGAACTCATGGTATTTTAAACTTCAAAAGGTGGTTTAGGTTTTAATTTTTGAAAGTCTAAACATTAATACAATTGATAAAAGATCTTAAGACAAATACACTGTCTTTGCCACTGATTGGATAAGACTGACATCCGAGGGGATGATTCCACCTTCCTATTCTGTGCCCGTTGGTGCTTTTGTCAGGATGTGGTCCTCAACCAGATGAAGCTGGGCTGTGAGCCTATTGGATATAGTTTATGTTCTTACTTCTAAATGTTGCTATAGTTTAAAGGAAGAATTATTATCTTAAAAATAAACTAAAGAATTGGTACTTGATATGTGAGTTATTTAATTACTTCTCAATTACTTGAGAATTAGCAGAATACTAGACAGCAAAAATGGCAGCTAATTCACAGCCTGTTTTTATGCAGTGAAAATTATTCTTAGACTCATGTTTGAATATATATGTGCATCATAGTTCCAGAATTTATGAGGCATAAAGTAAAATCAACTATGCATTCACAACCCAATTCGAGAAGATAGAAAAACCTATTCTACTTTCTAGTAGAGCTCTCTCACCCTATTGGCCTAAATCTCCTTTCTTCCTATTTCAACATAAACATAGATAGCTTAGCTTTTCATTCATAGCTTCTCATTCAAATTACTTCCTCCAAGATTATTTACTATATATTTACAGCATCTCTGAGTAAAAGGGGGAAAATAAATCATGTTTTATTTTCAAAAACAGGAACCTCTGAAGGCTGTCTCATGAAGTAAACAAACCAAAAGTACAAGTAATAAATAAACCATTTTATATAATGAGAACATACCACTGCGACTTGAGGAAGAAAGATTCATCATAAATAAACCATAATGTAAAAAGCCCACCAGGGTATAACCAGGAGTGATTAATATATTTTAATGGCTGTTTTTTTTTTAATGTTTGTTATGTTTTCTCTTACCAAGAAGTGTTAAGGGTTATTTTTTTTAAAAGCACAGGATATATCTTTGCTGCTCTGAATGAAGGATAAGCATCCTGGTTTATTATAGGTTCTGGTAGACTTGGAGGGTCTTTTTGTTTTCAGAAGCAGCGTGCCCAGTTCCTGTCCTTAATAAATAAAGAGACATAGTTAGGATAGGCAGCAAAGAGATTAAGCCACCTGCACGAAACAGCTCCTTCAGTTTCTGAGGCAAGGAGTTCTTAAATAAGTGTATTGTTCTGCACTGTGCTTCTCTATAGTTAAATAAATTCAACTTCAATTTTCTGTTATTCAGCATGACATTGGATGATGAGGCAAAAGGCCCTAAATGCCTACAAAAAGAAAGCAGGCATTGGCTTTAAACACCGTGCAGATGTAAGGCAGAACCCATGGAAACAATCCAAAATTGACAACAGCAAATTCTACTGTGCGACAGTGCTCTTTGCAGATATTAAATAAGAAGCAAATGATTTTAAATGAACGAGACAAAAAGAACCTCTCAGCCTCTCTTCATACAGAGCCAGCTGCTTGCTGGATAGCATTACGTAGGCATCAGATTTGGGGTAATTAGACATTTAAGAGAATCTTGTCATTCTGGAAGGTTTCTAGCAATGACAGATATAAAAGGTATTCATAGTTAGCTATTTTATAGGATGATACAAAACTTTATAGACACATGGAGCAGATATTAAGTTAGCATAATGTTTTAGAAAACAATGAATTAAAGCCATGTAGTGGAAAGATATTGCAAGAGTAAAACTTCCTGGATAAAGAAAACACCAAAAATTTTAAGAATTGGTTCAAAGTACCACATGGAGGAAAAGGACTCCAGGTTGAAGTAGCAGAATGCAAGTAGAAGCAGGCAGAAGACTGGGCACCCAGAGGTCAGAGGAAATTTATTTTTAATGAGATTTTGAAGGCTGTATTTATTTTATTTTATTAATTTTATTTTATTTTATTTATTTTATTTTAAATTGTAGAGATCATTAATGACAAGGATGAACAAAACTCAGCACTTAACACCCTAAGATAGAGGTGCCAGGCTGAGCTCTAAAGCTGGATTACCCGACTCCGGGTTCTGCTTCTATGACTGGCAGCACCAGGTTCCTCCTGCACAGGACTGTTCTGAGGTTAAATCACTTAATCTAGGTGAGGAAGGGGAACAGCAGGCACAGAGGGAGCACTGCGCCCCTCCCCCACCTCCCACTGTTGGGTGGTGTGAATGCCCCTCCCCCACTTAAATAAATTGCAATTAAGTGCCTCCTTTGGCCTTGGTGAATGATAAATTAATAATTTAAATAACAAATCAATAACTCTAAATTAAAGTTTGTTTCATTTTTTCACCATTTAAAATTATTTAGGTAGATGTTAGGTAGTTAGTCATGTGGCTGAAAATGTAAGATTTATGATCAGATATAACTGATCTGAATGAATAAAATCAGTCTGCTGCATTAGATATAATTTATACACAATCTACTATCATATGATAATTTGATGAGATCTTAGTCCTTTACAAAACTAATATCTCATTTAAAATTTTATAATAATCCATCACAGAAGAAACCTTTGCACATGGAAATATGTACACTAATAATGGAAGTTCTTTAGTGAGTATCTGCTATGTCAATTTCTTTTCTTTTTTTTTTTTTTGTAGAGACAGAGTCTCACTTTATGGCCCTCGGTAGAGTGCCGTGGCCTCACACAGCTCACAGCAACCTCCAACTCCTGGGCTTAAGCGATTCTCTTGGCCTCAGCCTCCGGAGTAGCTGGGACTACAGGCGCCCGCCACAACCCCGGCTATTTTTTGGTTGCAGTTTGGCCGGGGCCGGATTTGAACCTGCCACCCTCGGTATATGGGGCCGGCGCCTTACCGACTGAGCCACAGGCACCGCCCTGCTATGTCAATTTCAATTAACATATTTTAACTTTAACAAAGACCTTATAAAGCTCAGATGATGATACAGCCACTTCCAGAATTCATTTCATTTTAGGGTTTATATTTCAGTGGTTTGAGTGACATCTATTTTGAAACAAGTATTCTTGAAGTGCATTTAACACTGCCAGAAGGGACTGAAATAACAACTGGAGATTTGTATAAATCAGATGCTAGAACAGGTGTGGATATACAGTATAAAAGATGCAAAAAAAAAAAAAAAGTGATTCATTACAGATGTAGTTACATTAAAACATTTGTGTGATAAAAGAAAACAGAGTTAATAACAAAGTAAATGAATAAATGGAAGATAGGCACGTTTAGACCTAAAAATATGTAAGACATTTCTCAATGGGTTACATAACCATATAAACATGAACTTCCTTTAATGAATCTGTGCATTCCGTGACTAGAATGCTTAGAGATTCCTGCACGCAGGAGTAACTGGTGCAAAACAATGAAGAGATAAAAGTGTGTCCACGCGGAGCACTGACTCTTCTTTCTGCACCCTTCTCTCTGTGCTGGGTTGGAATGAAATAGGCCAAAGACAAATTCTTGGACAGAGTATTTTCATGCCATAAAACTACTCTGAACTGATTGCCTTCTACACATCTACAATTATATAATACAAAAGTAAAAAGTGCGAAAAGAAACAATTTTTAAAATAATTTTAAGACCAAAGAGATTCTAAAACAATACAGTTAATGTAAAGAAATAGCTATGAGGATATTTATCAGAACGTCATTTGGACAGAAAAAGCAGTGAAAATAAGTGTCCAACAATGGGGTAAGATAAAATAGCTTATGATTCATGCAAACAACAGAATACCACGAATATTTTTGCAATGGAAAGATTTCATAATAGTGGGAATGGGAGTGGGTAGAGATTATAAAAACTCTTTTATCTTATTTTTATAAAAAATATATACTTAAGGCCAGGCATGGGTTGGGGGGGGAATCTGCCTATAATCTCAGCACTTTGGAGAACTGAGGAAGGAGGATTGCTTGAGGTCAGGAGTTTGAGACCACCCTTGGCAACATAGCAGGACCCTGTTTCTATAAAAAATAAAATTACACTGATTAAGCTGGTATGGTGGTCCTACCTACTTAGGAGTCTGAGGCAGGAGAACAGCTTGAGCCAAGGAGTTTGAGGTTGCAGTGAGCTGTGAATGTACCACTGCACTTCAGCCTGGGTGACAGGGTAGGACCATGTTTCCAATATATATGTTTATATATATATTTTATGTATATATGGCCTATAATCTCTTATATATATTCATATATATTATATATAGGCGTGTATACACACACACACACACACATAAAGTCTAGGAAGATATACCTTAAATGTTTATAACTCTATCTGATGTTGGAGTTTCCTAATCAGTAGTAAACATGACTTATCTTGGTAAAGAAAAACCCCAAAGTTACATTAAAGCAGCCTAACACTAACCCATGTAACATGTAATGTACCGCCTCGTAACCCACCGATGGTTTCTGTAACCCATCATCAGGGGTCTACTTTCCTTTGAACCTCTTCTGCCATTGCCATATAGAAACCTGCATTTTCTACCAGCCACATTGGACGTGGCTTGGTGTAGCAGCTCACTTTGAAGTATGATTAGTGATAATAGGATGTGTGCTCTGACGCTCGCAGGCCATGGCAATTGCAGGTGAAGAGCTCCAGTTTGGGTAGCACAAGTCTGGAGTCCTGTTCCATGTCTGCTGATTAGATGCTGTGTGACTTTGAGGACATGTCTCTATTCCTCTGGCCTCAATAATCTCATTTATAAAGTGGAGATGATAAAAGTGCTTCCCCCGGAGGGTGGCTGCACTGTGCCTGGCAGATGCTTCCTGCAAGTGAGCTGTCGCTTCCCCTGTAGGTGGAGGAGGAAATCTACCTGGATGCATGAGAGTGATATATATTTTTTAATGATGTAAGGACAGTATTAGCAATTAGCCAGTGGCAGACTGATGCTGGAGATGCTGGCAAGAGGTAAGAGACACTGGACAAGGGGGTGGGAGGGTGGGGAGAGGAGGTAACTTAGTTTCCATTAGGACAGGGTCACTATTGCTCATGCTACTGGCCCGTGCCTGGGGATGATCTGTGAATGTCTATGTTGTGTGCCTGAGGGTGGTGGTCCATGTGTGAACAAGCTCCCACGTGTGTAGGCAGGAGTGTGCCCAGGTTGGCGGTAGAGAAGCTGCACACTAAAGCCCCCTCCTCCAGCCCCACCCCTGCTCAGCGGGAGTCGCCCTTCCTGCAGAAGCTTCACAGGATGGAGGAGACAGATCATCTACCACATTTGTTCCTGAGAAAGCCTAGTGTTAGTCATATGATAGATGCCTAATTAAAATGCTGAGCGACATAAGTTGGTGATGGGTGTTTGAACAAGCAGGAGAAGAGAAGAACTTGCCCTGGGGGACAGTGGATGGGTTCACATTATGCCACAGTGTAAATGGGAGAAAGAATGGAAGGTGCTAATCTGTCTGACAGGTGGATTTAGGGAATGAGGCAAAGGATGGCGCCCATAGGATGAAAAAAGAAATTATATTATCTACTATATTATCATAGACTTGGAGTATATTTTGGAAGATTGGAAATTTTGATTTTTTCCTATAACTAACACTGTTCCACCCCATGATAATGAGTGCATTCTTTTTCTAATGCTCATTGTCAAATAATGGAGGGAAAAAATCGCATGTGAAGCCTTAATATTCTGGGAAAAAGACTTTGTAGTTTTTTTTTTTTTTTTTGGCCGGGGCTGGGTTTGAACCCGCCACCTCCGGCATATGGGACCAGCGCCCTACTCACTGAGCCACAGGCGCCGCCCGACTTTGTAGTTTTTTAAGCTGCCATCAATGTTGCTATCATAGAAGTATTAAGTTAAAATTTATCACCAAGGCTATAAGGGTCACGGTGTAGTCAAAGAAAAGCCCAGAAAGTGGTACGACTAAGATCTAGCCTTAGAAGATCTAGGAACGCAACACTGGAGGTGAAGATAGAGGAGAAAAGTTGCAACGCCACTGGTGAAAAAAATGACAGAGAATAAACCCAAATTAGAGATATCTCAAAGGAGAGAAAAGTGTCTCAGAAGGGAGACATCTACTCTGAGAAGTGACACCTATCACTTCGTCAAAGAAAAAGTTCTCTAAGATTCGAACATTCATGAAATGGGGATAACAAATAAAATAGTGGGACTCTCTAGATGTAAATTCAAAGCAAGGAAACAAAGATTTTTTTTTTTTTTGAGACAGAGTCTCACTTTGTCACCCTCAGTAGAGTGCTATAGTGTTGTAGCTTACAGAAACCTCAAACTCTTGGGCTCAAGTGATCTTCTTGCCTAGCCTCCCAAGCAGCTAGGATTATAGACACCTGGAATAATGCCCAGCTACTTTTATTTATTTATTTTTTTCTTCTTCTTTTTTATTTTATTGTTAAATCATAGCTGTGTACATTAGTGCAATCAAGGGGTACTATGTGCTGGTTTCATATACAATCTGAAACATTCTCATCAAACTGTTCAACGTAGCCTTCATGTCATTTTCTTAGTTATTGTAGGTAGACATTTGTATTCTGCCTTTAGTAAGTTTTGCCTGTACTCATTCTAAGATGCACTATAGGTGTGGCCCCACCTATTACCCTCCCTCCACCCTAACCTCCCCACTCCATTCCCCTTCCTTGGCCCTTTCCTCATAGTCTTGTGCTATAGTCGGGTTATGCCTTCATGTGAAAGGTATAATTTAGCTTCATAGTAGGGCTGAGTACATTGGATATTTTTTCTTCCATTCGTGAGATACTTTGCTAAAAAGAATATGTTCCAGCTTCATCCATGTAAACATGAAAGAGGTAAAGTCTCCATCTTTCTTTAAGGCTGCATAATATTCCATGGTAGACATGTACCACAATTTGCTAGTCCATTCGTGGGTCGATGGGCACTTGGGCTTCTTCCATGACTTAGCAATTATGAATTGGGCTGCAACAAACATTCTGGTACAGATGTCTTTGTTATATTGTGATTTTTGGTCTTCTGGGTATAAACCTAGTAAAGGAATTATAGGATCGAAAGGCAGGTCTATTTTTAGGTCTCTAAGTATTCTCCAAACATCCTTCCAGAAGGAACGTATTAGTGTGCATTCCCACCAACAGTGTAGAAGTGTGCCCTTTCCTCCATATCCACGCCAACATCTCTGGTTTTGGGATTTTGTTATGTGGGCTACTTTTACTGGGGTTAGGTGATATCTCAAAGTAGTTTTGATTTGCATTTCTCTGATGATTAAGAATGATGAGCTTTTTTTCAAGTGTTTCTAGATCGTGAGTCAGTCTTCTTTAGAGAATTTTCTCTTCAAGTCCCTTGCCCACCCTGAGATGGGGTCACATGTTCTTTTCTTGCTAATACGTTTGAGTTCTCTGTGGATTCTGGTTATTAGACCTTTATCAGAGGTATAACCTGCAAATATTTTCTCCCATTCTGAGGGCTGTCTGCTTACTTTACTTACTATGTTCTTGGCTGTGCAGAAGCTTTTTAGTTTGGTCAGGTCCCAGTAGTGTATTTTTGATACTGCTTCAATTGCCTGGGGAGTCCTCCTCATAAAATATTCACCCAGGCCGATTCCTTCAAGAGTTTTCCCTGCACTTTCTTCAAGTATTTTTATGGTTTCATGTCTTAACTTTAAATCTTTTATCCAGTGAGTCTATCTTAGTTAATGGTGAAAGGTGTGGGTCCAGTTGCAATCTTCTACAGTTTGCCAGCCAGTTCAACCAGCACCATTTGTTAAATAGGGAATCTTTTCCCCACTGAATGTTTTTAATTGGCTTGTCAAAGACCAAATAACGATAAGTAGCTGGATTCATCTCTTGGTTCTCTATTCTGTTCCAGACATCTACTTCTCTGGTTTTGTGCCAATACCATGCTGTTTTGATCACTATCGATTTATAGTACAGTCTCAGGTCTGGTAGCGTGATACCTCCTGCTGTGTTTTTATTGCTGAGTAATGTTTTGGCTATTCGAGGTTTTTTCTGATTCCATATAAAACGAAGTATTATTTTTTCAAGATCTTTAAAATATAACAATGGATCATTAATAGGAATTGCATTAAAATTATATATTGCTTTGGGTATTATAGACATTTTAACAATGTTGACTCTTCCCAGCCATGAGCATGGTTTGTTTTTCCATTTGTTAACATCTTTGACTATTTCTCTTCTTCTTTTTTTTTTTTTGTAGAGATAGAGTCTCACTTTATGGCCCTTGGTAGAGTGCCATGGCCTCACACAGCTCACAGCAACCTCCAGTTCTTGGGCTTAAGTGATTCTCTTGCCTCAGCCTCCCGAGTAGCTGGGACTACAGGCGTCCACCACAACGCCCAGCTATTTTTTGGTTGCAGTTTTTGGCCAGGGCCGGGTTTGAATCCGCCACCCTCGGTATATGGGGCTGGCGCCTTACCGACTGAGGGCTATTTCTTTTCTTAAAGTTTCATAGTTCTCCTTGTAGAGATTTTTCACGTCCTTTGTTAGGTATCCTCCCAAATATTTCATCTTCTTTGGCACTACTGTGAAAGGAATAGAGTCCTTGACTGTTTTTGCGGCTTGGTTATTACTGATATATATAAAGGCTACAGATTTATGTGTGTTGATTTTGTAGCCTGAGACATTGCTGTATTCCTTGATCATTTCTAAAAGTTTTGTAGTAGAATCCCTAATGTTTTCCAGATATACAATCATATCATCTTCTGACCCTATGTGGATACCCTTGATCGCCTTTTCTTCCCTAATTGCAATGGCTAAAACTTCCATTACAATGTTAAAGAGAAATGGAGACAATGAGCAACCTTGCCTGGTTCCTGATCTAAGTGGAAATGATTTCAATTTAACTCCATTCAATACGATATTGGCTGTGGGTTTGCTGTAGATGGCCTCTGTTAGTTTAAGAAATGTCCCTTCTATACCAATTTTCTTAAGTGTTCTGATCATGAAGAAATGCTGGATATTATCAAAAGCTTTTTATACATCAATTGAAAGAATCATATGTTCCTTATTTTTTAGTTTGTTTATGTGCTGAATTACATTTATAGATTTATGTATATTGAACCAGCCTTGAGACCCTGGGATGAATCCCACTTGGTCATGGTGTATAATTTTTTTGATGTGCTGTTGGATTCTGTTTGTTAAGATCTTATTGAGTATTTTAGCATCAATATTCATTAGTGATATTGGTCTTTAATTTTCTTTTCTTGTTGGATCTTTCCCTAGTTTGGGGATCAAGGTGATGTTTGCTTTGTAGAATGTGATGGGTAATATTCCTTCTTTTTCTATATTTTGGAAGAGGTTTAGTAATATAGGTACTGGTTCCTCTTTAAAGGTTTAGTAGATTTCTGATGTAAAGCCATCTAGTCCCTGGGCTTTTCTTTTTAGGGAGATTTTGTATAGTTGATGCTATTTCAGAACTTGATATAGGCCTGTTCAACATTTCCACTTCATTCTGGCTAAGTCTTGGTAGGTGGCGTACTTCCAGGTATTGGTCAATTTCTTTCAGATTTTCATATTTCTGAGAGTAGAGTTTCTTGTAGTATTCGTTAAGGATTTTTCGAATTTCTGAGGTGTCTGTTGTTATTTCATCGTTACTATGTCTGATTGATGAAATTAGAGATTTTGCTCTTTTTTTCCTGCTTAAATTGGCCAAAGGTTTACCTATTTTATTGATCTTTTCAAAAAACCAACTTTTGGATTTATTGATCTGTTGTATAATTCTTTTGTTTTCAATTTCATTTAGTTCTGCTCTGATTTTGGTTATTTCTTTTCTTCTGCTGGGTTTGGGGTTGGAGTGTTTTTCCTTCTCCAGTTGCTTGAGATGTCCCATTAAGTTATTAATTTCCTCTCTTTCCGTTTTCTTGAGGAAGGTTTGCAGTGCTATAAATTTCCCTCTTAGGACTGCCTTTGCAGTATCCCAGAGGTTCTGGTAATTTGTGTCTTGATTGTTGTTTTGTTCCAAAAATTGGGTGATTTCCTTCTTAATTTTGTCTATAATTCATCTATCCTTCAGCATAAGGTTGTTTAGCTTCCATGTTTTTGTATGGGTATGCAGGTTCCTGTTGTTATTGAGTTCAACTTTTATTTCATGATGGTCTGAGAAGATGCAAGGAATAATTTCTATTTTTTTAAATTTGCTGAGGTTAGATTTGTGGCCTAGGATGTGGTCGATTTTGGAGTATGTTCTGTGGGCTGATGAGAAGAATGTGTATTCAGTTTTGTTGGGATGAAATGTTCTGTAGATGTCTGTTAAGTCCAGATGTTGAATGTTTAAGTTTAAATCGAAAATTTCTTTGCTTAGCTTCTTTTTGGAGGATCTATCCAGCACTGCTAAAGGGGTGTTAAAATCTCCAACTACTATGGAACTGGAGGAAATCAAGTTGTTAATGTCTGTTAGAGTTTCTCTTATAAATTGACGTGCGTTCTAGTTGGGTGCATAAATATTAATAATTGAAATCTCATCATATTGAATATTGCCTTTAACAAATATGAAGTGTCCATCCTTATCCTTCCTTATTTCAGTTGGATTAAAGCCTATTGCGTCTGTGAATAGGATTGCAATGCCTGCTTTTTTCTGCTTTCCATTTGCCTGGAGTATAGATGACCATCCCTGCACCTCGAGTCTAAATTTGTCTTTTAATGTAAGATGCAATTCTTGTATTCAGTAGATATCTGGCTTGAGTTTTTGTATCCAGTCAGCCAACCTGTGCCTCTTAGAGGACAATTTAAACCATTCACATTAATTGAGAATATTGATAAGCCTTTTGAGAGTCCGGTGGACATTTTTAATCCTTTTGCAACTGTGGAAGTTGGAATTTCATGAAAATTTTCTGTGTGGGTTTACTTTTGTGGTAGAGGATTATGTTGGTCTTTATGGAGGATAGGTCTGAGAATATCCTGGAGAGCTGGTTTAGTTATGGCAAATTTTTTCAACATGTGAATGTCATTAAAGTATTTAATTTCTCCATCATAAATGAAACTCAGTTTAGCTGGGTACAGGATCCTGGGTTGAAAGATATTTTGTTTTATGAGATCAAAAGTCAATGACCATCGTCTTCTAGCTTGAAAGGTTTCAGCAGGGAGATCTGCAGGTATTCTAATATTCTTCCCCTTGTAGGTGATGGTTTTCTTTCATCTGGCTGCTTTCAGAATTTTCTCCTTCATATTAACTTGAGTGAAGTTGATTATGATGTGTCTGGGATGTCTTATTTGGGTTGAGTCATGCTGGAGTTCTGAAACCGTCTGCTATCTGAATTTCAGAATCTCTTGGTCGTCTGGAAAGTTCTCCTTCATAATCTCATGGAGAAGAGACTCTGTGCCTTGTGAAGCCATTTTGTCACTTTCAGGGATCCCTATAAGATGAATATTAGTTTTCTTCGAATTATCCCAGAGCTCTCTGAGAGAGTGATCTGTTTTTGCTGTCCATTTCTCTTCCTCTTTGAGAGTTTGGGAGCGTTCGAAAGCTTTGTCTTCAATGTCAGAAATCCTTTCTTCTGCTTGCTCCATTGTGTTACTGAGGGATTCTACTGTGTTTCTCAGATCTTTGAAGGCTGCAACTTCTTGTCTTAATGTGTTAAAATCTTTGGTCATTTGGTCTTTGAATTTCTTGAATGTTGAGATATCTTTTGGGTTACTGCTTGGAATTCTAATTCGATTGTATTTGCTATCCAGATTCTGAATTCGATTTCTGACATCTCAGCTATCTGTTTGTGCATGGGATCTTGTGCTGTGTCAGCCCCATTGATCCTTGGGGGAGTTGATCTACTCTGACTATTCATATTGCCAGAATTTTTCTGTTGATTTCGCCTCATGATTGTTTTTCACCATTGCCTCTGGCCATCCTCAGAGTTGGGGAGGTGTTTCTCCAAGATTAGACCCCAGCGGGATCACTCTATTGTTGCTGCATCTTTGTAAGGAGTGGCCCAGTGAGTTCCTCTGGGGCTGCCCCAGCCAGGGAGTTTTGGTTGTGGAAGCAGCTCCGGAGTGTGACACACCCGGATCCAGCAACAGGGTGGGAGGTGGTGTGCACCGTTCCGGGAGTGCCTGGAGTTACTTTGGCACAGAGAGCCGAAGTCTCTAGCAGTCTCTGGCCATGAGAAAGGCTCTGTGCAGAGGCAGGGAGGGCTCCAGAGGGCATGTGGCTACCAGAGTCCCTGGGCAGACAAGCGGGCTGGTGTGGAGGCAAGGAGGGTATAAGAGGGAGGACGCAGAGTTGCATGGCTCCCGCAGTTCCTGGTCAGGGCATGTGGAGGCCCAGTGGGCACAGTGCACGGGTTGGGGGTCATAGCACAGCTCTTGTGAAGTTTCAGGCGGGGCCAAGCCCAGGGGTTTGAGGTTGCTATGAGCTGTGACGCCATAGCACTCTACCCAGGGCAACAGCCTGAGGCTCCAGTGTGCCAGAACCAGTCTCACTCTGCCCCTGAGGGTTAAGGCTGTAAGGCAGCTTAGTCCCCACCTTTAGGCTGCTCAGTCACTAGCTCCTGCCCAATCCTTGCTTTGCGACCCTGAGGGCGGAGCTTGCTGGGGCAGTTCTCTCACAATGGCTTCCTGCATCCCACAGCAGAACACTATTAGCTCCGTCCGGCTCAGCAGCTCAGTCTGGGGCCCTAGACAATGCCCAAAGTTCTCTGTACTCCTGCCCAAGCTCTCCCCAAAGGCAGTTCAACTGAGTTGTCAAGTCCAAAAACACCAAAACAGTTCACAGTTAAGGCCGTTCTGGTTTGCAGTCTCACTGCTGCTTGTACTTATTGCTGCCGGCGGGATTAGGTCGATCAGACACATGCAACCACTTGCCAGTTTTCCACTGTTTTTGTCCTCCTCTTGGAGTCCAAAAGTCTCTTGCTGACTCCCTGTATCCTCAAAGGGATGATTATAGGCAGATCCCACCAGCCAGAGATGCCTGGAGTCTTATCTCCCCAGACTCACTGTGCCCTCTTGCAGGGAGGATGTTACTTGGCTGCCATCTTGGAGTCTCCCCAGCTACTTTTAGAGACAGGGCCTCACCCTTGCTCAAGTTGGTCTTGAATTTCTGAGCTCAAGCAATCCACCCACCAGAGTGCTTAGGATTACAGGTGTGAGTCACGGTAGCTAGCCAAGATAATGTTGCAAAATTACAGTGATCAAAGACCAAAAGGCTTCCACAAGTGACCCATTTATTAAACTCCGTACTTCAATGGGAACCTGGTTCTAAAAACAAATTCTCAGGATTCTAGGTAGTACAATCTGGCTTGCGACTTGTTTAGAGATCTAGGAAATCTGCATTTTTTGTGCTGTCCCTCTTTTGGACATAGAAACAACCTGCAATGTCCCAATATCAAGCTGCTCTCCTTTAAGGTTGTTTGATTTAGTATCACTAAGGATCAATACAAACCTCCTGTTTTTTTTTTTTTTTTTTTTTTGCTTGTAATATCAGCACTCTTTTTTCGTTAGAAGCAAAAGTTACATCATTCCAACTGGAGCCTGGTTCAAAAGGAATCACAAAGGCTGGTCAAGTCACCACAGTCAGTTCTCTGCAGATCACATCTTGCAGGGAAGGTCACAGCGGAACTCTGTTCAGAGACTTCATCTACTGTCCCAGAGATGCTTCCTGAATTAATCACAGGCACTGCCTTCTTGAGCAACCTGTTCTAAGAGCAGGCCGACTACTGCTACAGCTAACTAAGGTTTCCTGGGAGGTAAATGCATGGATGCAAATAGTTGGGCAAAGAGAAATTAAAACTGCAGTTTTCCTTTGACTAAAGGAAAGTAGTAGTTATTTAAGGAAACTCTAACACTTTTATCCTAAATATAATCATGTGGTTTGCTATCACCAGAAAACCACTTTAATGCTCCATATCTACTTGGTTCTTTAGGTGCTCTTGTTTGTTCTCCTAACGCTTTAAGTTAGATAAGAAATGCTATCATATTCCCATTTTATAGACGAAGTAACTAAGTCAAAGAAATTAACAACTTGTCCAAAGGGCCTATAAGAGGCATAAGCAGGACCATAAAGCAGAAGTGTTTGAATTTTAAATAAGACTTTGTTTCCACTGACCCACATCCCTTATTTAGACTTTCAGTTTACTAAAGCAGCTACTAATGACACAACACAGTCCTACACAGCCTACAACGTGGGTGAGACTCACAAATGCCACCCGTAGGGAAAGAAGCCACACTCCAAAGACCACATCTTATATGGTTCTGTTTGTAGAAAATTCTAGAATAGGCAAATCTATAAGAATAGAAAGTAGATTAAGGATTGATAGGAGAGGAGACGGAGTGTAAAGGCGACTGTTAATGGCCACAAGATTTCTTGTTGGGATGACAGAAATGCTCTAAAATTAGATTGTGCTGTTGGTCACCCAATTGTGTAAATTCTGGACAAACAATGAATTGTACACTTAACGTGGGTGAGTTTTATGATCTGTAAATTATATCTCAATAAGATTGTTTTTAAAAAATTTAATTAGGATATCCAAATATTACATATAAAATAATTTCATTACATTATTTGTATTTGTTTTATGTCAAACAGCTTGCCAAAAGAAAAAGTCAAAAGTTTCTTCACTTGGAATAAATTTGAAAGTTGGTCAAACAAATTTAGGAAAGGATATTAATGCTGAACTGATTTCTCTGAACTCTGTCTTCCAATATTTGTGACGGCTGAACAAAAGTAAAGGACACTTTATTCCACCAGGTGGAAGGAAAATCATTTAAGTGAACTGACTTGTGGGTCAAAATGACCTCTGAGAGGAGCATTATCAATTGAGATAAATTGTGCATTTTGGAAATTATATTAGTGTGAGCTAAACATAAAATTACAAAACTTATGTAAATAAATCTTGAAAAAGAGAACCAAGAATTTAGTCTTTTTTTTTTTCCTGCAGTTTTTGGCCAGGGCTGGGTTTAAATCTGCCACCTCTGGCATATGGGGCTGGCGCCCTACTCCTTTGAACCACAGGCGCTGCCCAAGAATTTAGTCTTCAAAATTTCACTTTATATGTTGATTTTCCTATGAAAAAAATTAAATTCCCACATTAAGAGTCAGGTTGCTATTGGCAGCCCATTATTTACTCTTAAACTACTATTACGTTATATGGACCAAATTTAATACATGTATTCAAATTTGTGAGCATCTATATTTTGAAAGATAAATAATGGAAATGTGGAAAAGTAAAATTTAAAGTTTTCATGTAGAAAATTAATGTTCATAAAAATTACATTCTTAAATCAAAATTGAAATTGTTTGATGGTAATTGAAAAGAAAAAATAATACAGTGTAAAAATATGAATGTTTATTTAACTTTTGAAACAAGCAAACCTCATCAGAGTTAGAATCACAGCGTATCAGAGGCCTAAGGGGCTTCTGAGGTTGGTCTGTCCTACCCGTTCATTGCCTAAGTGTGGACGCATCTTCACGGAGGATAAATGGCATGTCAGAGTCACCTGGCTCAGGTGTTGAAGGGCCATCATCTTCTGATTCTTCTTCTTTTTTTTTGGCTGGGGCTGGGTTTGAACCCACCACTTCCGGCATATGGGGCCATCGCCCTACTCCTTGAGCCACAGGCGCTGTCCATCTTCTGATTCTTGGTCTGGCATGCTTTCAATTAATACCAAACTGGTGCAGACATGGGGTAGGGGGCTAGACAAGGCCAGGTGAGGTGGCTCATGCCTGTAATCCTAGCACTCTGGGAGGCCGACTTGGGTGGATCACCTGAGCTCAGGAAATTGAGATCAGCCTGAGCAAGAGCAAGACTTTGTCTCTACTGAAAACAGAAGAAACTAGCTGAGTGTAGTGGGAGGTGCCTGTAGTCCCAGTTACTCAGGAGACTGAGTGAGGCAGGAGGATCACTTGAATCCAGGAGTTTGAGGTTGCTGTGAGCTATGATGACACCACAGCACTCAACCCAGGGTGACAGAGTGAGATTCTATAGCTCAAGAGAGAGAGAGAGAATGATGAAGGCTAAAAGTGAAAAGTAAAAATTATGGGAATATAAAATATTAGAACTTATTAAATGTATTTACAAGGAAACACAATTATGATACAATATTCAGCACAGGTTTAAAAATTCAGAGTCTAAAAAATTGATTTCATATTAGCCAAAAAAAGTGCAGCACATTAACTCTCTTACTGAGAGAGAGAACCTAAGAAAAACCAAGGAACAATAGGGGATAGGTCATAACAGGCCACAATGTAGACATCCAAGTGAGACGGCTGGAGATGCTGTAAGACACTAGGGAAATTGCTACAGTTTGAATTCTCAGAAGGAAAAAAAGAGGGGGAAGATTGGGCAGAAAAATTAAGCCAGGAAAATATTCAATTAGTACTAGAAAGGAAGCCTTACTGTGATAATTAAAACTTTTTTTTATAGCAAAATAAAAATTTATTTGGTTGAAAAACAGAATCTAGCACAGTCAACTGAAATAGAAAGATAATTTAAATGAGCATACGTCCCATCTCTTCTAAAAACATTTAAAAGCAGTAGAAAGTTCAGAACAAATTTTTTTATAAGGAGAGTGAATTGGACACACTATCTGTTTCTAAAGCATTTTTGTAATCATTAAAAGCTATTTCTAGGAATTTTAGGAGTTTATTTAGTTGTACAAAATAGATACTTAATACTTAAACTTGGCTCTGCCACTGTGGAGAGGCTGGAAAAGTAGTTTGCTGGAAGGAGTATAAACAATGCAAATGCTTAGAATTGGATTTAAGATTATTAATTAAAATAAGCCATTTATAAAGTTCATATCAAAAAGTGAACTTAAACATTTTCTATTATTTTCTTTAAACACTTGTGCTCTTAAAAACAAGGCACAAGAAAGAACAGATGAGGGTGTATCAGTCTGCTCTTATTGTGATTTGCCCAAAGAAAATCTAAAATGCTATGCCCATTATGTTAATCCAGTGATTTATGTGCAGAGAAGACATTCACTGCATTTTCCCTTTTCTCGAAAAGTGGACATGATTTCTGAGAAGAAATCTAAAAAAACTATAGATAATGATTATTAAGATAACAGAATATTTTAGATACTAATGGGCTAGTAAAAAAGATTAGGCATGCATTTAAAATAAAGCAGATATAAGAAAATGGTTGAAGTTCATGAAAATTATGAATGTAAATGTTGTCAGATGGTAGGGAAAGAAAACTGAACAAAATACAGTAGAACCTCTGTAAATTGACACCCAAGGGACTGTACCAAACTAGTCAACCTATGGAAGTGGCCAATAAAAAGAACTAGGCCTCCTGGACCGATACGCACATGTGGTTCATGAAACTCAGATTATATCAAGCAGAGAAGGGGCAGGGGTAGTAGAAAGGAGGGGAACAAAGGCACAGGGTCCGAGCACGGGAGGTGAGGACACCTGGGAAAGTCTCCCATAGGCTATAGAGGGAAGAGGAATGTAGCTTGAGATACAACCCTGCAAAACCAGAGATAGAAACTTTGTTGCCTTTCCTGAATTTGTAGTTCAATAGCCTTCTGAAACTATTGTAAATGCTTTTGCAATATGAATTAGAAAGAAATGATATGTTGGTGCAATCAGCTGACTAGAACAGTATTTGTGGATAAAGCAAAAGTTATTTCATGAACATTTTTCTAAATGTTTGGACAATTCCTTCCTCCCTTCCTTCCTTCTCTCCCTCCCTCCCTCCCTCCCTCCCTCTCTCTCTCCTTCCCTCCCCTCCTCCCTCCCTCCTTTCTGTTTTGAAACAGCATCTCACTCTGGGTAAGGTGCCATGGCTATCTCAAACTCCTGGGCTCAAGTGATCAATCCTCTTGCCTCAGCCTCTGAAGTAGCTGGGACTACATGCTTCCGTCACCAATGCCAGCCAGTTTTTCTATTTTTAGTAGAGATGCAGTCACACTCTTGCTCAGGCTGGTCTCAAACTCCTGAGCTCAAGCTTTCCACCCACCTCAGCCTTTGAGATCCACCGTGCCCGGCCTGTTTTGATAATTTCTATACTGAGATTCTGAGGTGGGAATGATTTAAGATTTACTTACTCATTAAAGTAAATTTAAAGTAATACATTTTTTTTTACTGGTTAAAAAAATAAAAGCAAATAGGTACATATTACAAACCCCTTACAGATAGGTACATAGGAAGTAATGCTTGTTACCAGGAGCAGAGAGTAACTCTAATAAACCTGTCACTCTGACCTGCCAGTGTTAAATTGTTTCAACCAAGCATTGTTTCAAGCCTGTTAAAATGTTTTCTTCAGTCAGGGTGCAGTGGCTCAAGCCTTAATCCCACCACTCTGGGAGGCCAAGGTGGGAGGATCTCTTGAGGTCGAGAATTCAAGACCAGCCTGAGCAAAGCCCTACTTTGTCTCTACTAAAAATAGAAAAAAATTAGCCAGCATGGTGGTGGGTACCTATAGTCCCAGCTCCTGGGGAGGCTGAGGCAGGAGAACTACTTAAACTCAAGAGTCTGAGGTTGCTGTGAGCTAGGCTGAGGCCATGGCACTCTAACCCCAGTGAAGGAGCTAAGGAAATTTCACCCCCAAATATGATTCCTTGGTATGAAGAATATTTTCAGTGAAAAGGCCATTTTTTATTAGAAAGCACCAGCCTCTCCCCTATAAAACCTGAGTAACCTGATTTAGAATCAGAAAAGGGACTTCCGGATTCCTTATCATATGCTAATAGACCTGGCCCTAGGGTCATTTGAAGCACAATACCTGTCTCTGAGGTTAATTTACTAATCAATCTATTTCCTTCCATCTACCCATCCCCCCTCACCCTCTCCCTCCCCAGCACCACTTGCTGCTCACAGACTTTCCAGTTTCTCTCCCCCCTCCCTTCTGGAAGGCATCTTTAAAAGCCACTATCACTGAAACTTTGGAAAATCATTCTTGTGGTTCCCCCCATGTGCATGGTATTTGGAAATAAACCTTTCTCTTTATCAATCTACTAGAACTGTGAGTTGATCTTTTTTTAGCGAACCAACCTAGGGGAAAAGGGCAAGTTTCCCTGGGACTCCCCTTCAACAGCAACAAAGCGGGATTCTGTCTTTAAAAAAAAATTTTTTTTTCTGTTACATAGTTTGGGTGTTGCCTATAGAGTAAATCTCTTCAACACTAGCAGCAAAAATGAAAAGCTAATTTAGTGTTGAAATTATTTGCTCTCTGCTCTGCAATTAACTGCCCTTCAGAAGAGAATCTGTGTTCCATCTTTAACCACACAGCCTCTGCATGAAGACTGAACCAACACATCAGCCTTCACCTGGACTGTTGATTCAGATATAGCCTGCACTTAATGAGTGCAGGGACTTCATGAGTATAAAAACTATGTCTGTTTAGTATTGTATTGTTTTGGGGAAGTTTTATACTGTAGGAGCTAAATCTTGAAAGATGTTTAAGATGGTGTTTTTATTTCTTCGTTTTTATTTATTATTATTACTTTTTATTAAATTAGTGGTTGTCAACCTGTGGATCGCGACCTCTTTGTAACAATGAAAATACATCCTGCGAGGGAGTGGGGTGGGGCCTTAGTGTGTGTCACACTTTATGGGGGCAAGACATGATTGCAAGAGGGACTTTACCTAACAATTGCAATCAGTGTAACTGGCTTATTGTACCCTCAATGAATCCCCAACAATAAAAAAAAAAAGAAAAAAAAAAAAAAAGAAAATACATCCTGCATATCAGATATTTACATTACAATTCATAACAGTAGCAAAATTACAGTTATGAAATAGCAATGAAAATAATTTTATGGTTGGGGGTCATCACAACATGAGGAACTGTATTAAAGGGTCGCGGCATAAGGAAGGCTGAGAACCACTGTATTAAATCATAACTTTGTACATTGATGCATTTATGGGGTTCAGGGTACTGCTTTGATATACAATGTGAAATGCTTACATTGAATTAAGTAACACATACATCACAATTATACTCATTCCTTAATAGTTTTGAAATGTACCGTTGCATCATGTACATTATTTGTTTCTTTTTTGAAGAACATTTATTTATTGTTAATATCAGAAAAAAATTAAAAGGGAAAAAATCATTCTTTTCCATTCCCTAAAATTTATTTTCATACCTCCATGTTCCACTGGTTTCTCTTCGCAAATATATCTATTTTCTCATAATTATAATATACATACAATTTTGTTCATTTTTTACTATGTGACATTATTACTGGATGAAGAGGATCAGGCTGCCTGTCACTGTCAGCCAATATACAGAGATGGGGATAGGTCCACCAAACTTTGACAGAAGGCCAGTGATTCTGGAGAACAGTGAGACTCCTCTCCAAGACTGTTCTGTTCTTCCATTTCCAAAATTACAGTTTTATGCATAATAGTTCACAAGAAAGATCACAATAACCCTTATTTTAAATAATAATCAGTGTAAGTCAGTGACAATCTATTACATTTCCAATTCAAAAGTTAATTCCTAACTATTCAAGATGGTTATCTTTTTTTTTTTTTTTTGCAGCTTTTGGCGAGGGCTGGGTTTGAACCCACCACCTCTGGCATATGGGACCAGTGCCCTACCCCTTTAAGCCACAGGTGCCGCCCTCAAGATGGTTATCTTTAGGGTGGGAGCCAAAAACAAAACAGTAAGAATGAGAGACAGGAGGTCAAGGTCACTTAGAACCTAAATGACCAGACCAGCTGTGTCCTGCCTGCCCTAGCCTGACAGACTCCATCTTACCCTCACTACATGTGCTTTCAACAGAATCATAAGCATGTTCCTATGTCGATGCCCAGTGCTCTTACTGAAAATTTTAAGTCTGCATAATGTTCCAAATTTTGGTATTTTACTACTCATTTTTTTGAGTGGTAATTTACTACTCTTTTTTTTTGCAGGAAGATGAGGCCCAGTGGAGAGGAAGAGCACCCAAACACCACGTTTATAAGAGGAAGGGCTTTATTTCAGCCAGAGGAGGGACAACAGCACAGAAGAATTCAAAATGGCCATGCTCTCCAATTGGCTCAGGCTTTTCTTTTTATTTCCAGTCAAAAAGTTCTGGCTCACAGATAACTTTCTCATTGGTCAGTTTGAATCAAGCTGGAGAAGTGGGCTCTGGCTTTTACAGAACAGCGGGCTTTCACAGAAGCAGAAGCAAGCGTCAGCCTCCAAGGTCCCAGGAAGTTAGGTTTCTACAAATTCCTAAGAGCTGAGTCATCACAGGGAGGACCTCACATGTGTATTTTTGGGGTCTCCTTGAGAAGACCTCTGTTCTCTTAGACCAGGGGTCCTCAAACTATGGCCCGTGGGCTACATGCCACCCGCCAAGGACATTTATCTGGCCCACCGGGTGTTTTTGCCACGGCTGCCTGTCCTGCTTAGCAGCCAACTTGTCCAGGCCCACTGGGTATGTTTGCCTCCCTGCCTGTCCCTCTTAGCAGCCGACTTGTCTGGGCTGCAGTGCACATGTGTGGAATGTGTGCCAACTCTCCAACTCTGCTCCTTCTCTCTGTCTCTTGACTCCTCCTCTCAGTCTGTGGTGTAATTGGAGGAGTCACCAGGTTGCCTGTGCAAAACTGCTGCTGCCTAAGGATGGAGGTAAGAACAAGTTAGGATTTTATTTTTTGAAGTTAGATCTGTTTTTTTTTTTTTTTTTTTTTTTTTGCAGTTAGTAGGGCCTCTTTTTTTTGTGGTTAAAGGGGGCCTTTTTTTTCTGAAGTTAGGAGGTCTTTTTTTGCAGATGGGGGTGCCTTTTTTTGAAGTTAGAAGAGCCTTTTTTTGAAGTTAGGAGAGCCTTTTTTTTTAAGTTGTTTAGTTGGTTGGGGGTGGTTTCTAGGGGAGTTGCATCACAGTGATAACACAAATAGTGCTCAGTGCTAATGCAAATGGTCAGTGCTCAGAGGTAATGCAAATGGTCAGAGCTCAGAGGTAATGATGATTGTAAGCGCTCAGTGTTAATGCAAATTGTCAGCAGTCAGTGTTATCATAAATGGTCAGCAGTCAGTGTTAATGCAAATGGTCAGTGCTCAGTGTTATCACATGGGGGCCCCAAACTGGTAATCTGCCTAGGGCCCCATGGGAACTTAATCTGACTCTGCAGACAGCCGAGGAGTAGGAAACCCAATTTAATTGAGAGTAAGTGCATTTATATTGATTGCTATTCAGTTGTGTATGATGTTGTATGTTGTGTGCTGTGTAAGCCCCAGTTCACACTGTTGCAATCTCTGAGCAGTGTGAGTTCAGCTATGGCCATACTTGCACTGCTCAGAGATGGGTGAGAAGACCCATGTGATCAGATTCCACTGCAGGAAAAGGGAAGGCACATATGCCTTTTTTCTTCCGAAAAAAGGAAGTCTTCTCACCCATGCGATCAGATTCCTGTGAGAGTTCACAGATCGCAGTGTGGTTTGCACAGGGTAGTGTAAACTGGAAAGGTGGTGGAGGAACTGGCTCTGTAATTGTGCCTGTTCCCGCACTGCACCAGTGTGAGCCTGAGGTAAAAGCAGAGTTCCACCATATGGTCACTGGCAAGGCTGAAATGATGTGTACTGGCAAGGCTGCATTGATGGGCACTGATCAGACTGCATTGATGGGCAGTGCAGTCTATATGTCTCTGTGTGGGCAAAGTTATTGCTGGTATATTGTTTTTGGAGTTGTATATATATATATATATATATATATATGTATGTATTTTACTAATAGCAATTTGGAATCCCTAGGAAACAATGACATCAAGAAAGAGAAAAATTGACTCGGAGTATAGGATATTCAAAGAACAGTGGACTTATGATTACTTTTTTATGCAGTACAAGGAAAGAGCTGTGTGTTTGATATGCCAGAATATAGTGTCTGTGTTCAAAGAATACAATTTGCATTGATACTATCAAACTCAACATAAAGATAAATATGATTGTTTGGTCGGAGAAGTGAGAAAAGATAAAATATTAAAACTGAAATATACATTGACAACTCAGCAAAACACTTTTGTGAAGCAGAAACAGCTAAATACTTCACCACTGCGAGCAAGTTTTCAAGTTGCGCAGCTAATAGCGTGCACTGGCAGACCATTTGTGGAGGAAGAATTTATTAAAGAATGCCTTCTTTCTGTTGCCTAAGAGATGTGTCCAGAGAAGGCCGATTTATTTAGTACAGTGAGTCTTTCAGGACCCTCAATTACATGAAGGATTGAAGAAATGGGAGAGAATTTGCATCAGCATTTGCAAAAACTCCGCAAAAAAACTTTCCTATTTTTCCTTGGCACTCGATGAAAGTAATGATGTTTGTGATTCTGCATAACTTCTAATTTTTATTCGTGGGACAAATGACTATTTCGAAGTCACAGAAGAGCTTGCTGCACTGCAAAGCATCAAAGGAACAACTACAGGAGAGGATATCTATGAAAAGGTTTGTCAAACTATGAATAGTTTGGAGCTGGACTGGGCAAAACTAGCCAGTGTGACAACTGATGGTGTTCCTAGCATGGTGGGGTCTAAGAAAGGAGTAATTGCTTGCATTAACCAAGAGATGGACAAACATAATCATTCTCATCCAATAGCCATACACTGCCTCATCCACCAATAAGCGCTGTGTAGTAAATCACTGAAGTGGGACTCCGTTATGAAAACTGTGATATCTTGTGTTAACTTCATTAGAGATAATACACTAAACCACAGATAATTTCAGGAATTTCTGTCTGAGCTAGGTGTTGCCTGTGAAGATGTCCCGTACCACACAGAAGTCTGTTGGCTGAGTCGAAGGAGAGTTTTGAAACATTTCTATGACTTACTTCCACAGATTACAGTTTTTCTGCTTTCAAAAAACAAAGAAGTACCAGAGCTCAATGATGCAGAATGGAAATGGTACCTTGCCTTTCTGACAGATGTAACAGAGCTACTCGACAGTTTCAATGTGTAAGTTCAAGGAAAGGGAAAGCTCATCTGTGATATGCAATCACATGTGAAAGCATTTGAAGTAAAATTAGGCCTCCTCATCAAACAAATGAAGGAGGAAAATTTCTGCCATTTCCTCACAACTCAAAATCTGTTAGCAGAAAATCCATTGGTTGCATTCCCAAGTAAAATGTGTGGATTCACTGGGAAAGTTGCAAAAGGAGTTCCAATTTAGATTTAAAGAGCTTCATCTCCATGAACAGGACATACAGCTTTTCCATAACCCATTTTCTATTGACATTGAAAATGTGGATATGATTTACCAAACGGAACTGGCTGAACTGCAGAATTGTGACTCTCTGAAAGACGCATTCAAGTCAACCCCGTTTAAAAAGTTTGAGGATCCCTGTCTTAGACCTTAGTTTTTCCAGATATCTTCTCTCCATTTCATTAGTGTTGGGCATGAACTTTACTCGTAAATATCACATACTTTTATTCTAATTATTCCCTAAGCATAAATTCTCAAGAAGATTACTTGCTCATAAATATTTATTATTTATTTATTTTTTTATTTTTTGAGACAGAGTCTCACTATGTCACCCTCGGTAGAGTGCTGTAGCATCATAGCTCACAGCAACCTCCAACTCCTGGGCTTAAGTGATTCTCTTGCCTCAGCTGGGACTACAGGCCCTTGCCGCAATGCCTGGCTATTTTTTTGTTGCAGTTGGCCTTGGCTGGGTTCAAAACTGCCAGCCTTGGTGTATGTGGCTGGTGTAACCACTGTGTGACGGCTGCTGAACCGATCATAAACATTTCTATGGGTTAAAAATAATAGTAATTTAGATTACCAAATTAAAATCTTATCATTAAATTCTTTGTACTAACTTAAAAGGTAAAGCTGTGTTTGGTTATCAATAATAATTAAATATTTTGTGTTTGTTTATTACGTGTTTCTCCTGTATTAATGGTCTGTCTCTTGGGATCTCAGAGTTTTCTTACAGTTGAATAAATCTTTTATATGGAATGGATTTGCAAATCATACATGTATATGATGTAAATCCCTTTTGTCAGTCTGTTGTATTTAAGTTGTTGGCAGTTTTTAAGCTCAATAATTCTACCTTTTTTACAGGCAAAATATGTCAATCTTTGCAATTTTTAAAGTGCTCCTTTATCCTTCATAATTACAATATATTCTGTATCTTTTGGGGGTGTGCTAGTTTTCCTATTGTTTTTCCTAACATAATAGGAAGTTTATTTTGATGTACTTGGTTTATTTGCTTTAGTTATCTCTAAACCACTTAATATATAATTTTACTTTTTCCCATTGTTTTTTATTTATTTATTTATTTATTTATTTATTTATTTATTTATTTTTTTGTAGAGACAGAGTCTCACTTTATGGCCCTCGGTAGAGTGCCGTGGCCTCACACAGCTCACAGCAACCTCCAACTCCTGGGCTTAAGTGATTCTCTTGCCTCAGCCTCCCGAGTAGCTGGGACTACAGGCACCCGCCACAATGCCCGGCTATTTTTTGGTTGCAGTTTGGCCAGGGCTGGGTTTGAACCCGCCACCCTCGGTATATGGGGCTGGCGCCTTACCGACTGAGCCACAGGCACCACCCACTTTTTCCCATTGTTAATGATAATTATATTAAAATCTCATTCTACTTCTGGATTTGATACTCTGTTCTAAATATATATTGACATTTTTATAGCAGCAACACATCCTGTAATAACACAGTCTAAATATGCTAGAGCTAGGCGGGCTTCCCCTAGACATGGGTCTTCCTTTATAGGCTGTTTAAAAATATATACTTTACCCTAGATCTTCTCCAAGAACGATGGGCCCCAAAAGCTGAAACAGTAGAGAATTTATTCTGGGATCACCTGGTATTCAGAACCAGAGGAATAGTCAGGTCAGGGAGGTGTCCAGTGTCATAATGACTCCGCAGCAGCATCCTCACCAGATAGTTCTTGTGGCATGACTTTGGCCATGAATCTGGCAGCCTTGATTCAGTGGGTTCCTAACCACTTTCCATGCCTGGATCTTCTACCCTCTCAGAGATTCAGCATATCTAAATAATATCTTTTTAATAAATTCCTTTTGAATTTATTAAATTCCTTATTAAATTCAAAAGGAATTTTTAATTAGAGTTAGTTTGAACTACTAGTTTGAACTAGCTGTTTGAATTAGTTTGAGGTACTTGCATCTAAGAAAATTCACAAATATGCTTCTTTTTGAAAATGTAAGCTACTTTTATTTTTCTCTCTCTCTCTCTTTTTTTTTTTACTGTGCTATTGTATGAATATCATTTATCTACATTTCTTCTTACTTTTTGTAAGCTGGTACCAACTTGCCTTAACTAGTTACATTTTTGTAAGGCAACTTACATTTTTGCCTTATCAAAAATAAAGATTCTTGAAGAATCTAATTCAGTATATCTGGACAGATGTACAGAAATGCAAATTTAAACAAGTCCCTATACTTACTCAGTCTTCCCATTCCCACCCATCCATACCCTCCCCCTGAATACTCAAGGACCCAGATGTTTTGTGGCCACACAATCTTGGAAAACACTGCCCTAACTGCTCTACCACTCTAGCTTAAATTTTTAAAAGATCTACTAGGCCAATGGTCTAATTTTGTAAGAGTTTTTGTTGTTGTTGTTGTTGTTGTTGTTGTTAAGAAACAGGACAGTGTTTTCATGTACCTTTTTGGAATTCACTGAAATAGTTAATGAGCCAACACAGGATTTTGTGTGACAAATCTGGGTTTGAAGCTCAGCTGGGTGACCATGGGCTGCTTCTCTGTGTCTAACAGGCATAATAGAAGCTGCTGCGTAAGAATAACACCATGTATCAGGATCAGATGGTAGGAAACTTGTCAAATGATTGGCACAGGGGAGGGAACTGGATCCCAGGGGGTAAAATGTCTTCCTTTTCTTCTCTTCCTGACTTTCCATCACCTCCACAAATCCCATGCACACACTATCACTTCTTTTTTTTAAATATGGAAAGATTATCACTTAACCCTTATCTGTTTTCTGCAATGTAAGATATATTGTACCATGTCCTCTAATGTTTTACTGTTCTTCTAGAAAATGAAAATGTTTAAGGAACTGCTTAATTTATAAGGTAGATTAAAAAGATTAAAGAGAAGAGAAAACAAGATGCCTTGATTTGGGGGAAAGAGTTGCATTATGGGAAAACTGCTTTAAGTGTAGAATGTGTATTTTAGCATATCAAATTTGTCCTCTTAAATCTAAAATAAATAGCATGGCCTATTCAGTGGTTTATTTTATTTATAAATTTATTTAATTTTATAAATAGGCAATATATTTAAGTAGTTCAAAATAGTCCTTAAACTATGAAGTATACAGTAAAATCCTCTCCTGAGGAGGCTATAATAATTCACGTGGTAACAGACTCGAGTTCTAACATCACAAGAACTCATTGTTAGCATAATGTAGTAACAGATGGTTACTTATAGAAATGTTTATAGATATGTATATATACACAGGTTAGTATATATATATGTATACTACATATATATACTACATAGTATATATATACTATATAGTATGTATACATATATATATTTCTTTTCTCTGTCAACTAAGAAAGCCTAAAAGAAACAATAATCCCAGTATTAATAAATACACCTACAACACAGATCTTGAAAGATTTTCCAATATAAGGAATCAGAGCTCTTTAGAGAAATGGCTAATTCTAGGACTAGGGCAGGAAACATACAAGATAAGCTTTTCTCTTAGTGCCAGAAAGTCAGGAAGTATTTTTTTTTTTTTTTTGTAGAGACAGAGTCTCACTGTACCACCCTCGGTACAGTGCCGTGGCGTCACATGGCTCACAGCAACCTCTAACTCTTGGGCTTACGCGATTCTCTTGCCTCAGCCTCCCGAGTAGCTGGGACTACAGGAAGTATTTTTTAAAAACCCGACATACACCTCACATTAGTTGGAATATGTCTAAGGAACAAAAGAACCAGCTACAAGAACTTCTAATGGTCAAAGTTGGAAAATTTGAGCAAAAAAAAAAAAGTGTGCAGTATTGGATTATAATTTAAGTATAAAATATTTAATAAATACCCATGAGTTTATACTCGCATAAATAATAAATTAATAAATAGAGAAAAGAGACAAATCTCCCATGCAGAAAAATTCCAAATAATTTATGTAGCTACTCCTCCCCAGAGAATAGGGAGCCTAACTTCCCACTCAGGTCTGGGATGCACATAGAGACTTCCTTCCAAATAGCACAGTATGGAAAGCAGAGAAGGAATAACTTTACTCTGGAGAAACAACACAGACTCTACTTTAACCATGGGGCAACATCAAGAGTCATAAATTATGTTGGCAGTTTTTACTCTTGACAAGAGATGATGAAAATGGCACTCTGTCTTCCACGCTTTTCTTCCCCCAAACCCACAATCATGAGAAAAACATGAGCCAGATCCAGTAGAGGAGCATCCTACGACATCCTGACCAGTGCACCTTCAAACCAACAAGGACCTCAGAAACAAAGCAAAGTTTGAGAGACGGCCACAGTCAACACGCACCTATGAAGACGTGACAAGTAAACGTAACATCGTATCCTAGTAAGATTTGAGAGCAGAAAAGGGATATTAGACAAAAACTAAGGACATCTGAATATACCCTGTTTCCTGGAAATCTTATTTTAAGGTGTGCTCCCAAAGATGCGCTAGGTCTTATTTTCCGGGGACGTCTTATCTTTTCTGTAAGTAGGTCTTATTTTCGGAGGATGTCTTATTTTGGGGAAAACAGGGTACTATGAATTTTAGTTAATAATAATTTATCAATTTTGGTTCATTAATTATAACAAATGTACCGTACTGATGTACATTATTAACAACAGGGAAAATTGTGGGGGAGGGTGGTATATAAAAACTCTTTATATTATCTTTTCATTTTTTTTATAAATCTGAAATTGCTATAAAAAATAAAGCTTACTTTTTTTTTTTTTTTTTTGAGATAGAGCCTCAAGTTGTCCCTCTGGATAGAGTGTTGTGGAATCACAGCTCACAGCAACTTCAAACTCCTGGACTTAAGTGATTTTCTTGCCTTAGCCTCCCAAGTAGCTGGGACCACAGGCACCCGCCACAATGCCTGGCTATTTTATGGTTGCAATTGTCATTGTTGTTTGGCGCACCCAGGCTGGATTCAAACCTGGCACCTCTGGTGTGTGTGGCTGGTGCCTTAGCTGCTTGAGCCACAGGCGCTAAGCCAAAGCTTACTTTTTAAGAAAGGCTCTCATCACTTAATTCTCATTTACCTAATTCCTATGCTTCCCAAATAGGAAAACACTGTTATTAGTTTCATATACAGGGTGTCCATAAAGTTCATATGCAATTTAAAATAGTGTGTAATTTAAAATCACACACAAACATTATTTATTTATTTATTTTGAGACAGAGCCTTAAGCTGTCTACTTGGGTAGAGTGCCATGGCATCACAGCTCACAGCGACCTCCAGCTCCTGCAATCAAGCGATTCTCCTGCCTTAGCCTCCCAGGTAGCTGGGACTACAGATGCCCACCACAACATGTGGCAGCCATCATGTTGTTTGGTGGGCCCAGGCTGGATTCGAACCCGCCAGCTCTGGTGTATGTGGCTGGCGTCTTAGCTGCTTGAGCCACAGGCGCTGAGCCGACATACAAACTTTATGGACACCCTCTACCCCTGCCCCCAACATACATATGTCCAAAGATGTTAAAATTTATAGACAGTACAAGTAAATGTGAATACACATGTTGTGGCATGATTCTTTTCTTTTTTATACCAATTGTATCGTGATGCATAGGCCATATTATGTGTCTTGCTTTCCTTACTTAGCAATATAGTTTGGTGATCTCTCCATATCGGTACCCAAGAAACTTGCTCTTCTTTTTTTTTTTTTTTGAGACACAGTCTCACTATGTCACCCTGGGTACAGTCCCGTGGCATCACAGCTCATAGTAACCTCAAACTCTTGGGCTTAAGCGATTCTCTTGCCTTAGCCTCCCAAGTAGCTGGGAATATAGGCGCCCGCCACAACACTGGCTATTTTTTGTTGTTGTGGTTGTCATTGTTGTTTTAACTGGTCTGGATGGGGTTTGAACCTGCCAGCCTAGGTGTATGTGGCCGGCGCCCTACCCACTGAGCAACAGGCACCGCCAAACTTGGTCTTTTTTTTTTAATGGTTACATGGAACTACTGTTTGAATATTGAATTAGGTTATATAACTACTTTAACACTTTATTTAACTAGTCATCTATTATAATTTTTAGCTTGCAATATTTTGCTATTACCCTGCTTCAATGAATAACTGCACGTCTGTTATTTTACTTACAAAGAGTCCTGTCTGTATGTAAATTTCTAGAAATAGAATTGCAGGATGAAAGCGGCATGCATTTGTATTTCAAATAGATATTGACAAGCTACCCTCTATAGCAGCTATACCATTTGACAGTCCCCCTAGCAATGTATGAGATTGCCTCACCAACTCAACTTGCTATCACACTTTTGGGTTTTTTCAATCTGAGATATGAAAATAGATAGTTTACTAGTTTTATTTTTCATTGATCTTATAAATTTGATCAGCATTTAGTTTGGGCAGTTTCATTTTGAAAAAAAAAAAGGTCAAAGCTAAACTCCAAAATGTCACAATTTCCTTGAGAATCTATTATTCATACATTAAGGAATTTCACACGGATTTATACTGTCAGCATTAACAGCTTGTAATGTAATAAATTCCACAAATTTATTTTTGCTGCTACTTACTCTTATATGATTCCAGTGTGCCTCTCTCATCTAGCTAGAAATAACTTCCAGTTCTGAAGAGACTCCAGGAATCTACAACCCTGGGGCCATCCCATAGCAGCTATTCCACATCAAGAGGACAATCCAGGATATGAGAAAAGAATTTCAGTTTTCTGACGAATGTAAGAGTGTCTTTTGATAGAACTTGCAATATTAATTCCCTGCTTTTTTAGTTCATAAAATCAAAACTCCATATACCAGGTTGACATATTTCAGGTCACATGTATAAAGAATTCATTTGAATACAACTTCCATACCCTAAAAGTTTAAAAATTGATTCGCTCATCCACTATAAAAAAACACTTGAAGCATTAGAATCTTAAAATTATAAGCTACCTGGTTTAACTTCCCACCAAACCGGGAAGTCCTTTCATAATATATCTGAAAGATGACCATCCAGACACAGTTCACATCTTTATAAGGCAGATCAATATTGTTAAATAATAGCTTAATCAAGGCAAAGTTATACCATTGTATTGCAATTGCCAAAAGAATACCGTACAGTAGCATGCTTTACCCATTTGTACCAAGGAGGAATAGGCTAAACCTTATAGCCTAGGTGTGGAGGAGGCTATATAATCTAGGTTTGTGTAAGTACACTCCATGATATTCACACAATAATGGAATTGTCTAAAGATTCATTTCTCAAAATGTATCCCCATTATTAAGAAACACATACTGTATACCAACAGATGATGGAAAGGCATTTGGCAAAAATCCAAAAGCATTTCTAATAAAACATCTAAATAACATAGCAATAGAAAAAAATAAAGAGTATTTACCACAAACCAAACATCAGATATAATTTCAAGTGGCAAAATACCAAATAATTTCAATTAAAATCAGGAACTAGATATGGATGCTCACAGTCTCAGAAGTTCAAATGAATTTAATAAGAAGAGAAGAAAAATTTTAAAAATATAAACACCGGAAAGATAAACTTTTTTGGGGGGATGTGCTCACTGGTGGTATGATTGTATAATTAGAAAATCCATGAGGCACCAATAAAAAACATTTGCTGTAGAGTAAGTACGAGAACTTTGCAAAGTGGATGGCTATAAAACAAACATAACAAAATTCAATAGCTTTTGTCTACTTTGTCGACAAATACAAAGAAATTAAAATTGGAAAAATAGTCTATTTGTGGTAGAGGTAAATGCTTAACAATAATGACAAAGAAAAGATTTAATGAAACTACAGAATTTTACTAAAAAACAAAAACATTGAAAATGGAACAACAAACCATATTCTTGAATGAGAAGACTCACAATATTAAAAAGACTTAATATTACCGAAAATGTCAATTCTCCTAAAATTAGTATATAAACATCATGCAGTTCCAATTAGAATCCTATTGGGATTAGAACTGAATGAAACTATCTTAAAGTTTATGTAGAATAACTGCCTGTGAACATGGAAGAAAGGGATAAGGATTAGAGCAAGGGGCAGTGCCTGTGGCTCTGTGGGACTGTATCCATTCACAGTCCCCATATGCCGGAGGTGGCAGGTTCCCAGCCCCGGCCAAAAACTGCAAAAAATAAAATAAATAAATAAATATATAAATAAAGATTAGAGAGAGAAAAACCTTACCCAGTACATCTCAGAGCCTTTGGGTTAATGATAAATAAAATTATTTTAAAGTTGAAATGAAAGAATAACTGCTTGCAAATATATATTTAAAAAATAAGAATATCATTGTTACTACCAGTGCTATTAAAAAAAACCAGTGGAACAGAAGAGAGTAATAAAGAGAATTAATAGTTGCTAGTCCAGAAGGTTCCTAACTCCTGACTTAGCAATGGTTTGATGTTTTTTCTGGCTTTATGATAGGTTTACCAGGACATAACACAGTTAAGTTGAGGAGCTCCTTACAATTTACAATGAGATTACTGTTTCTTTTTTTCTTGTTAAATTTCAGGCTAATGTGAGGGTACAAACAACTAGGTTACAATGTTTGCATTTGTTAGGCAGAGTCCCTCTTGTAGTTATATACCCTTACATTGTGCCCATTAACCCCATCCCCCAACCCCCTTCCTCCCTTGCTCTCCCCTCCCTCATTTCCTTACCCCTCAACTTGAATTGAATTGAGTTTTTCTCTTATGTGGGTGGGCATTAGTTCCTCTACTGCTTTAATATAAGTATTGGTACATTGGATACTTGCTTCTCCATTCTTGTGCTACTTTTCTAAGAAGAATGTGTTTCAACTCCATCCAGGTTAATACATTTATGGTTGAATAGTGTTCCATGGTGTATATATACCACAGTTTGTTAATCCATTCCTGGGTTGATAGACATTTAGGTTGTTTCCACATCTTAGCGATAGTAAATTGAGCTGCAATAAACAATTTAGCATTGGTGGGACTGCAAACTAATATAGCCTCTTTGGAACGAAGTATAGAGAATCCTCAAAGAACTCAAATTAGACTTCCCATATGATCCTGCAATCTCATTGATACAGGGCAGGTGGTGCCCCAGCCAGCTCAGCAAAGTTGAGGGGAGGAACTATTGTCTCTCTGCGGTGTTGGTGCATTGGCAGCCAGCAGATGAACCAGAACCGGTTGGCAGTGTGTGTGCGGGTGGGTGGGAGGGTGGGAGGTGCGGCAGCAGGAGGCTCCAATAGCCAGAGGACACCAGTGCCTTAGTAGGGTCTCCCTCCCCTTGCACTAGCCCTGAAGGAGGACCCCACACCGACCCCCACCAATTACCTAGGCCTGGTCAATTTCATGTAAGTTTCCTAGGCCTGGCCAATTTCAGAATGGCATTCATTCACCTTGTCCCAGCATTAAGAACTGTATCCATTCATTATTGCACTCATTCTCCTGGCCCCTAGCGGAAGGGACTGTAAACATTCTTTAATGCACTCATTCACCTGGCCTCTAGAAGAAGGGACTGTATCCATTCATTAACGCACTCATTCATCTTACCCTAGTGGAAGGGACTGTATCCATTCATTTGTTACCAAGTCCTGGCCTAATGTAACTACAACGGACCCCTGTGACTATATATACCCCTAGACAAGAACCCAGGAAGAGAGAGAGCGAGCTTTCTTTCCACTTGGGTTTGTCTCTGCCCAGAGCTCTGGTGTTTTTCTCTTTATTCTTTTCTGTAAAATAAATCCTGTCTTACCACTGATCTGTGGTCCATGGATTCATTCTTGGAATCACGGAGACCAAGGCCTACTGAAGATGAAATTCTGGTGTCATCATTCCTAGGCATCTATCTAGAGCTTAAGGTTTCTACTGAATGGATATTGCTTTTACATCACTATAAGGTCAACAAATTATATAATGAACTCGGGTCCCCCTCTAAAGTTTGTCTGTGCAGCAGCGGGGCCCCCTGACTGCCCTGACACAGCTGGGGGCACATCAGCATCCGGAAGCCACGTGGCCTGAATGGGATGCGGCCTGCTGCCTACAGCACAGGCTGTGATGGCTATGAGGAGGTCAGTGGCCTCAGTGGCCACTACGGCTTCACCACTGACCAGGTGAGGAGAGTCAATTCCTGTCTTTCCGGGATGGACAACACAGATACCGAGACAGCGAGTTTGCAGTGCAGGCGAGCCACGGGAAGCTGAACAAAGCCACAGAGAACGACATTTACAACTTCTCTCCACTCAACCCTCTCAGAGTGCATATAGAGACTGGAGGGACCTGCGAAGCCCATGTGGAGTTTGCTGCTGAAGAAGGGCTGTACAGCTATGCGGAAAGCCAGGGCCGCCGGCTGCACACGTACCTAGAGTGCTTCTGGAATCCACAGCAGGGGCCGGCACCGCGCATGCGCGGCCAGGTGATGCAGGCGTGGGGCGTGGGCAGCCCAGGCCCAGAGGGGCAGCAGGGCACCACAGCCTGGGTGGACAATGCTGGTTTTGGAGGAAGTTTAAGTTTTTTCAGTCAAATGTTCAAAGGCAGTCAATAAGCAGTGAAGAGCAGTTTTACCTCTAGAAGAAGCCGCAGTGACCCATTTTGCACCATCTGTGAAAGCTGGATTAAAAAACTTACCTCTTTAGAGTTTTCTCATTTAAACTTTTCTTAGAGAAAGTGATACTGAGTAAACTAAAATTATATTGAGCTTTTCTCAATTAGTAGTTTTGGGAAGATGCTTCCGAGTGATATCTTCTGAGTCCAAGTAATTTAAGTATATGAAATGTGGACCTTTTGCCCCCACATTGCAGTGAACACATTGGAGAGAAGTGCTTTTTTTTGAAAACTCAAAGGTGCTAGCTCCCCGATTCAAAAAGAAATATTTCTCATGTTCTTCATTCTAATTTTTTTCATTTAAAGTCTTTTAGGTTAAGTTTAAGCTTTTTAAGAGTTCGTGCTAAGAACTGAGACAATACTAATACTGAAGGAATTGGTGAGGCCTTCACTTGAAACTTTATATTGTGGTTCTTCTTTTGAGTATATTTTGCTAAGGAAAACTTGTTAAGTTTTTTGTTCCCTCATTTTTTTTTTCTTAAAATAAAGATATTTTTCACACACAAATTATAAGTTGAACTATAGTAAGTTGGGGACTCTGCTGTGTTGCTAGCATAAGATGCATTTTTTACTTAGTTTCAAATTAGGATGAGTTTATTGAGATGTAACTCCACTGTAAGTCAAAATTTTAACATATAACAAGCAATAATTCTATTTAGTGGGAAAAGGATGGATTATTTACCATATAGTACGGATATAACTGGAAGTCCATTTGGAAAAGAATAAATCTGGACCCCTACATCTCATACTATATTAAAAATAAGTTCTCATTCTTCTTAGCAAAATATCATGGGAATGGGGAAGCAAGTATCTAATGTACTCAATTCTAATATGAAGCCAGTAGATGATCTAATACATGCTCACATAAGAGAAAAGCTCAACTCAAGGTGGGGAGGGGGGGTGCAGGGAACAAGGGAGTGGGAGGGAATGGGTGTGCTCTCACTTAATGGGCACAGTGTTGGGGTGTATGTTCTTGGGAGAGGGACAACTACAAGAGGGACTCTACCTAACAAATGCAAACATTGTAGTGTAGGTTAACCTCATGTTAACCTGAAACAATAAAATAAATAAATAAAATGGTTAATTTTATATGAAAGAAATAAATTCTATATATATTAATGACTTAAATGAAAGAAAATCCAGGACTATATGTAGTATTTAGGAATGGGATTGCTTTAATCAAGACTGACCATAAGCAATGAAAGAGAATTTGATCATAGCAAAATGAAGAACTTTGATACTGTGAAATTTACCATTAAAAAGATAATAGGCAAATTATAAATTAGAATTGAATATAGAATGTAATTAACATTTATACTATACAAAATGCTCCTAAAACTTATCAAGGAATAAAGTTTTAAATATTTTATTAAAAAAATTTTATTTTAAATATTTTGTGTGCAAAATATACACAATGAGATACTATTCAGTCAAAAAAAGAATGAAATCCTGTTATTCACAGCAGTGTGAATGGAACTGCCTATAATGGAGGGCATTACGTTCAATGAAATAAACCGGAAACAGAAAGTTAGACACTTAGGACCTAAAGTTTCTTATGGCTAACCTAGGGATTAGGTTACTGGCAAAGACAGTTTCCAAATGACTGTTGGGTGCTCATCTGTTGATGCTCAGAACATCTCCATTCACTGCTAACATTAATTTTCCTAAACCACTGTTTTTATATCATTTTTCTGATTACCAATTTGCAATGATTCCTCACTGTTTTCAGGTAAAAGTGCAAATTCTTTAGTGACCACCAGGATACTCATTCCTATGAGATAGAGACACGTTTAAAAACGTTGCCCAAGGTGCCCCAAACACAATTTTTAATCTTTACATTTGGGAAAATGAAGGATTGCCTAAAAATTTGGATTTACCTTTAGAAGAAAAACACATATATACCCAAGTAAATTCCACTTTTTTTCTGAAATTTTACTTTGTAGTGGAAATGTGTTTCATCTAAACACTTCAGACTTACCACTCTAAATGGGAAATTGGAAGGAATGATAGCAAATACTGATGACAGAGCTATCATCATAGTAATAAATAATTAGGCATATTTACAGATGCAAAATAAATCAAGATTTTCTTGTGATTATAAGAAAAACATCAGGCATTTCCTTATATAGCTATACAGCTATTTGCTAAAACAGCAAAAATAATTTTCTTTACCTAGTACTTCTTTTTGCAAATCATAGCATCTGGTCTGCAAGTTTACTTCCTGTTGTTTGGATGTCTGAATCTGCTGAGACCTCAGTATGGCTGCATCTGACAATAATTTCAGATTTTTCATTTCCTCTTCAAGACATATCTTATTTTTCTGGAAGACTGTCAAACTTTTATTTAGCATGTTTATTTCTGTAAAGAAAATTCAAAGTTCAGAAATAGGTAACACTGAATCATAAAACATTTCTCCAAAATTTGATTAATTTCTTTTAGGAAATTAATAATAGAAAGCTAAGATGACTTTTCTGAGATTATAATGACACTTAACCAAAAAGTTAAATTTAAATTCAGTAGCCATTCTGAAAAAGAAATAAGATTCTGCAGAAATAGCAGCCATGTGGGTCAGTGAAGACCAGAAGTAAAGCGAAATAGGACAGACATGGCAGCAGAGGCAGTAAGGACAGCAAATGGTCACAGAAGAAGAATGGGACACAACGAAGAGCATGACTTTTCTTTTTTTTTCTTTTTTAGACAGTCTTGCTCTGTCACCCTGGGTAGAGAGTACAATCACATCATCACAGCTCACAGCAACCTCAGACTTCTGGGCTCATGTGATCCTCTTGCCTCAGCCTCCCAAGTACCTGGGAATACAGGTGTGTGCCACAATGCCAGGCTAATTTTTTACTTTTAGCAAAGACGGAATCTGGAGCTTGCTCAGATTGGTCTTAAACTCCTGACCCCAAGCTATCAATCCATCAAGGCCTCTCAGAGTGCTAGTATTAGAGGTTTTAGGCACCGCCTCTGGTCCCTAAGAGCTTTACTTAAGAGATTGTGACGGGCAGGATCAGGAATGAGGTCTAAAGAGAGAAAAGCAAAGTGTCTTTCCATGGGTAGAAAGTGTACCTGGGAGAAAAGGTGGCATTTATGACAGACCTGAGGCGTGAGCACAACGTGAGCAAAAGGGATCTGGCACCTCCTACCTTTTTAGCTCCCACTCAAAATGGAAAACCTGGAGAAATTAATTGGCAGGGGCCAAATAAATGGGCATCTACTGTAGTTCAGTGATTAGGTGGGATTTTTTTCCCCTAAAAACATCTGTATGTAAGTTTTAAAAAGAATGCAGTTAAAGAAAATAAGATTACAGTTTTCCTTCACATCTAAGAAATCTTTCTGGGCTTTTCTGTGTAGCCATAAAGGTGACTTCATATGACTGGAGAACCCGTACCACACCATCCTCATGTCTGCCTATGTTTAAGTCAGAATAACACCGCAGAGCAGCACACACACGCTGTCTCCTATTCATCGTCTGCCAAAATGACACTGCTTAGGATAGTAAGCGGACTCTGTTAATGTTCACTACACTCTAAAATAACTATTCATGTCAATGTGACTTTCTATCTGACATTAAAAGAATAAGAATCTGTAATACAAATTTCTTTGTAAAATATATTCTAACACATGGGAAGGTGGAGTAAGATTTCAGAACTAATAGGAGGGACGACATTGCTAACATGGAGGATGGAAAAAGCAAACTCAATACAAGTGAATTAACTTCCTTAAAGTTCCTGTATCTATGGCACTACTGGTGTGAAAATTCTGCCTTCTCCTTTATATAGTTTCATACTTGTTAATTACAGTGCCCCAATTTATGATCCACACCAGGCCAACCTATACTTGTCATTGTAACCACCTGGGCCTTCCCTGTCTCACATTACTCTGTAAAGAAGTTCCTGCTATCCTCATACTTTCAGCCAACGACGGCTCAAGTGTACCTCTGCCTAGAAATCTTTTCTGACCTGATATAGATGTGACCTTGATTTTCCCGGAATGCACAACGATTTGCACCATTTGTACTGCACTGATGGAATGCATACATGTGATCTACTACTGGACTATAAATTATTTTAGGCTGGACCCAGGATCTTCCTTGTTTTTGTTCCCCCCTATCATTTCTACAATAATGTCCTAGAGTTGAGAGAAGCTCAACAAATACCTACTAAATGAATAAGGGCATTGCTGAGTAAAGCTTCTAAATTAGTTTCTGATACACCACTAGTTGAAGATCCTGAATATGTGATTATCTCAACCTTCATTTCAGTGGCAAGCATTTTGGGCCCCATATTTTGTGCTGTCAGAGTAGCTTAGGGAGTTAAAAGAAGGAAAAAATTTTAATAGGATAAGAAAATAGGCCTATTTTATCCCTAACTTCATCAATTCTGTGAAAAAATGTGGACTACACTTCTGAGTCTAATTCTAGATTTGAATTTTAAAAGTTTAAGAGCCATTTGGTCAATAGTTGTTTGGGCATGAAAACAAATTTGATTTTTTACCTGATAAAAATTCCACCTTGGTTAAAAAAAATTATTAAAATAAATATGCTCTGGTTTAAGACAATCTAATCCATGCACATTTAAATTTAAAACTATTGATTACATGAAACAATACTCATTCACTAGCAGAAAAGGAAGTCCTTCTGTCCCCGTGCATTATCAGCAAGACAACACTAAGCCATGCCTTTTCTAAGAATGTTGTTTCTGTTTTGGACTTTGATTTTAAAACCTAACTTAATTTTAATGTGCAACTCTTTTAAAGTAGCTGAATAATACTGTGTGTGTGTGTATGGGGTTTACTTTCTTTACTAGTTTGCTAGGACTGCTGTGTGAAGGTACCACAGACTGGGTGGCTTACGTGGCAGAAATGTATTTTCTCACAGTTCTGAAGGCTACAAGTTTGAGATCAGGTGTCAGCAAGATTGGCTCCTTCTGAAGGCAGTACAGAAAGTATCTGTTCTGTCTTTGGCTTATTGATGGATGTCTTCTTCCTGTGTCTTCACCTGTGTCTGTAGGTGTCTAAGCACAGATTTTCTTTTTATGTAAATTTGCCTCTCTGGCTATCACTTTTCTGGAATATGCCCTCATTTCTCAGAGGCTAAGCCTTCCTTGATTTCTGCCATCCAGTCTTCAGAACAAAAAGACATTAGATTTCTATCAAATTTCCAGCTTCCCTCTGCCTGAAGCAAGCTGTACCTTGCTCTCAGTCCAAGAGCCTTAAAAAAATTAAAAAGGAGTTTACCTACTGTCATGCCTTTTTTTTAGTATTTCTAAACAATTTTTTAATACGTTTCTTACAGCAGCTTTAGGGTCACAGGAAAATTAAGCAGAAAGTCCAGAAAGTTCCCTTATACCCCCAACCCCATATGTATGACCTCCCCTGCTATTGCCACTAACACCCTGCTCTGGGGAGTTACATTTGTTACAACTGATGAATCAGCATTAACATTTTGTAAACACCCCAAGTTCACAGCTTCCACTAGACCTCACTCGTGGTGGTGTGCATTTGGTAGATTTTGACAAATGTGTAATGACATGTGTCCAGCATTGTAGTATCACACATTGTAGTTTCACTGTCCTACAAATCCTCTGTGCTCCAGTCAATCATCCTTTCTGGACCAGAACTCCTGGTAACCACTAGCCATTAGTTACTGTTTTGCAGTTCAGTCTTTTCCAGAATGTTGGATAGTTGAAATAATACACTATGATGTCTTTCAGACTGGCACCTTCCACTCAGCAACGTGCCTCTTAATTTTCAATATTTCCTCCATTCTGTGCTTGGTTTGGGTCATTCTTAAGTAGCTATTTTGTCCAGAAGGCTGATCTAATATGAGCTACTCAGCCATTGAGAGAAGAAAAGTCTTAAAAATACAAATTGATATATTTAATAGTAATAACCAGAATTGTCCACAGTTTAAGATAGAAGTATCATAACTTATCTTAGAACAGCTTATTATTATTATAGAATTTCAGGGTTGGAATAGATCTTAATAGTTACCTGCTCTACCAAATGATTATAGATTTAAAAAGTTAACCCTAATTCCCATCACATAAAATTAAATATCATTATTTCATTACTTACAATGTACCATTTACCGAAAAATATGTTCTAAATAAGGGCAACAAACCTGTCAAGGCTGTTTCACTTATAGATTTAATTTGTAGAAAAACTTCTCCTTTCAGTGAAGTCCAGTTTTGAAAATTATCATAAACTTCATTTTTAATACTGGTTAGTTCTCTTTTAGTAAAAGTAAGTAATGAAAGAGTCTTATTCCAGAAATGTTTGTACTCCAACAATCTTCGACTGTAAAGTAATAGAAAAAGAGAATTTTTAAAAACAGTATGCATAAGAAAAATATTTCTCCAAAAAGTGGTTTTAGAGTGACCATCATATAATCTGCTGTCTCATTGGAGACAATTTTGAAAGCAAAAGAAGATGCTATTCATATTACGGTGAGACAACAGATAAAAACTGGGAATGGCTCAGGTAGAATAAGGTGTATGGTCATTCTAACTCATTTCCATTTTGCCATTTTAACTACAAAAAAAGATAGCTAATTATCTTCATACATAATCATTCTATTAATCTTTTTTTAATTATTTCAACAGCAAATATCTAGTGAACAAAATTAGGTCAAAGCAACTTAGTCATAGAGCCTAAATGAGAATCTTAGATTCTTAGGCTGCATTGTTACCGCATACCACGGTTTTACAAGCAGTATAAAATTTGGGGTAATAATAAGTAAGATCATTCAGAATGACTGATCCAGTGTTTTGATTCATCAAATCTCACATCTTAAAGGAATTGCATGCTTTTTGTCACCTTGGTGACTTTTATTACTTTAGATATCCTGGTAATAATTTCCTTAATAATCAAACAAAATGCAGACATTAATTTGGGAGCTATCAGTGAAAAGGTGAGTGAAATCATTACAGTGTAATTATTTGACCAATATTTATGTGCCCAAGTAAACTAGCTTCTGTAATGCAGAGTTTTTATCTTACTCATTGCAGTCTTGCTAGCATGTAGCACAATGCTGACCACATCGTATATGCTCAGTGAACTGAAGAATGGATGAATGAAAGAGAGAATAAAATATTAATACATTCCTTCTCAGTTGGAGGAAGAGTAAGTGAGAAGTGCTAAGGATGACTCAATGAGCATGCAGAGCTGGGAGCTAAGAGGAATGTTGATGTCAGAAACCAGAGGAATAGTCCAAACAGGTCACTAAAGCAAGAGAACCAAAAGTGAGGATGGAAAGCCTACTGTAGAGCCAGGAAGACTCCAAAAAGGCAGGGTGACGAAAGTCAAGAACTAAGTCAAGGAAGGGGCTGAGGGGCCCAGTGTTTGACAGCTGCAAAAGCAAGCCGTATACACAGGGATGGGGATATTTAACAGAAGAAAAAGATTGGATGCAGATTATTAATTAATAGATGCCTCTGTAGGGGAAAAAGATAAGAAATATAAAATTCAAGCTTATTAGCTAAGAGGAGATCCAAGTTCTTGTGAGACATGAAATGTAAATGATTTCTCAAAACACACACACACACACACTCTTTCTCTCTCTCTCACATTGAGCCTCGGTAGGCTCAATCAAGAAGAAAGAGAACTCCTCAACAGGCCAATATTAAGTTCCAAAATTGAAGCAGCAATAAAAAATCTTCCAACTAAAAAAAGTCCTGGACTAGATGGTTTCACATCCAAATTTTATCAAGCCTTCAAAGAATACCTTGTACCTATACTGCAAAATTATTCCTTAATACTGAGAAGGAAGGAATCCTCCCTAACTTGTTCTACGAAGGCAGTATCATCATGATATCAAAGCCAGGAAAGGACACAACTAAAAACTAAAACTACAGACCAATATCCCTTTTGAATATAGATGAAAGTAGATGTAAAAATTATCAATAAAATCTTAGCAAAACAAATTCATCTGCATATCAAAAAAAATAATTCATCAGGACCAAGTAGGCTTCATCCCAGAGATGCAGGGATAGTTCAACATACACAAATTTGTAACTGTAATCCACCACATAAATAGATACAAAACAAGGACCACAAGATCCTTTCATTAAATTAGCTCTCTTGTATGATAAGAATGCTTAACAAAATAGCCATGGATCGGACTTACCTCAAAATTATAAAGCCCACATATGACACACCTACAGCCAACATCATACTGAATGGGAGAAAAACGGAAAGTATTCCCATTTAGAACTGGAACCAGACAAGGTTGCTTCCTATCTTCCACTTCTATTCAACACAGTGCTGGAAATCCTAGCCAATCAGGCAAGAGAAGGAAATCGAGGGTATCCGAAATGGGGAAAGAAGAGGTCAAACTATGGCTCTTTGCTGACAACATGATGTAATGTCTAGAAATCTCAAAGATTAAACCAAGAGACTCCTGGAATTGATAGAGAAGTCCAATAAAGTCTCAGCCTACAAAATAAATGTATACAAAGCATTAGCTTTCATAAACACCACCAATATTCAAGCTAAGAATCAAATAAAAGACATAATTTCTTTCTCAGTAGCAACAAAGAAAATAAAATACCTAGGACTATATTTGTAACAAAGGAGGTGAAAGACCTCTATAGACAGAATTATGAAACACTGAGGAAAGAAATGGCAGAGGATATAAATAGATGGAAAATACACCATGCTCATGGATCAGCAGAATCAAATTGTTGCCATACTACCCGAAGTGATTTACAGATTCAGTGCAATCCCCATTAAAAATACCAACCCCAATCTTTTTCAAATCTAGAAAAATCAATTCTGCACATTTTATATAACCAGAAGAGACACCAAATAGCCAAGGCAACCTTATGTAGTAAGAACAAAGCAGGAGGCATCACTTCACCACACTTCAAGCTATCTTCAAGGCTATAGTAACCAAAACAGCATAGTACTGGCACAAAAACAGGGAGATAGACCTATGCATCAAAAAAGGGAACCCAGAGATGAAGTCATCCTCATATTCTCATTTGATTTTTGACAAAACAGATAAAGTCTATACTTGGAAAAAGAATCCCTGTTTAGTAAATGGTGCTGGGAAAACTGGATAGCCACATGTCAAAGACTAAAACAGGATCCACATCTCTCACAACTCACAATAATTAACTCACAATGGATAACAGATCTAAACCTAAGGCAGGAAACGATAAGAACCCTAGAAGAAAATGTTGGGAAAACTCTTATAGATATTGGCCTAGGCAAAGAATTCATGATGAAGACCCAAAGGCAATCACAGCAACAACAAAAATAAATAAATGGGACCTGATTAGATTAAAAACTGTTGCACAGCCAAAGACTCAATAAAAATAGCAAATTGACAACCCACAGAATGGGAGAAAATATCTGCATGCTATACTTCTGATAAAGGACTGATAACAAAAATCTACAAGGAACACAAGCAAATCAGCAAGGAACAACCAAACAACCCCATTGAAAAGTGGGCAAAAGATGAACAGAAACTTCTCAAATGAAGATATAACAATGGCCAACACACACATGAAAAATGTCTCTAATCATTAGGGAAATGCAAACCAAAACCACAGTGAGATACATGTATCATCTTACTCTGCTGGGAATGGCTCATATTAAAGTCCCAAAACAACAGAGCCTGGCGTGGATGTGGAGAAAAAGGAACTCTTACACACTGTTGGTGGGACTGCAAACTAGTGCAACCTCTATGAAAAATTCTATGGAGATACCTCCAAGAAATTAAAGTATACTACCATCTGATCCAGCAGTCCTATCCTGGGTATATACCCAAAAGAAAAATGTCAACCTGCACTTGAATATTTATAGCAGCAGAATTCACAATTGCAAAGACATGGGAACAACCCAAGTACATTCATTAATACATGAATAGATTAATAAAATGTAGTATATACATACTATGGAATACTACTCGGCCATAAAAAAATGGGGATCTAATATCTTTTGTGGCAATGTGGATGGAACTGGATATTATTCTTCTATGTGAAACATCACAAGAATGGAGAAATAAGCACATATTCAATACCAAATTGGATCTAACAGATCAACACTTAAATACACATATGGAAGCAAATCTCAATCAAAATCAAGCTGTGGGGGAAGGGGATAGGTAAATTCATAGCTACTAGGTACAGTGCACATTACCTGAGTGAAGGGCACACTTATTATTTTGACTCAGTCTGAACAAAAAATATGTAAACAAAACATGTATACCTCCTAATATTCAGAAATTAAAAATACAGAAATGATTCCTATAAAATTAGGTTAAAAGGTATGTAATTATTTATAGAGGAGAAAATCACAGAGTCTCACTCTGTTGCCAAGGTTAGAGTGCTGTGGTGTCAGCCCACTAATCTCAAACTCCTGGGCTCAAGTGATCCTCCTACATCAGCCTCCGCAATAGCTGGGATTACAGGCACTCGGCACAATGCGTGCCTAAATTTTCTATTTTTAGTGGAGACAGAGTCTTGCTCTTGCTCACGCTGGTCTTCAACTCCTGAGCTCAAGAGATCCTCCTACCTCAGCCTCCCAGAATGCTAGGATTACAGACATGAGCCACTGTACTTGGCCCAAATAAAATTTTTAAAGTTGATAAATTCCACTAATATCAAAATATAGAAAATGACTTTTTTTTTTTTTAAGTTTTGGCTAGGGCTGGGTTTGAACCCGCCACCTGCATATGGGGCCAGCACCCTACTCCTTTGAGCCACAGATGCCGCCCAGAAAATGACTTTTTAATAAGTAACGTGTCTATAATATTTTTTGCCTACAATTTTTGGCTACTTGCTCTATAATCACCTCTTCATGTGCGAACCATTTTATAATATTAGTTTATGTGGAAAGACTCTACAGATACACAGTTTTTTTACCTACAATGGTCATTTTAAAAAATTTAAAAAATTATTAATAGTTTAGGAAGATCTTTTGGCTTCATAGTTCTTTATTAGTAATGCCATGTAAATATTTAGTGTTGTCAAGTTTAGAAAATTCCTTATCAAATTTTTCTCATGTATGATTATAAGATTTTGGCATTTTAAGTTTTCTTAGAAAGTGACTGATCTTAAATTATCTTCAAAAAATGAAACCCATGAACCAGTTTATTTTAGATATTTTCCTTGACCTCCTCCCTACATTGACAACCTCCTTAAGGTGACCTAGTTTTCACAGACCAGACAAACACCACATGTACACATCATTGCAGAAGGCCTAGTTCCTTATGTTGGTCACCTTCCCATGTTGATCAGTGTGTCACAGTCCCTTGGGTAGTCAACTTATAGAGGTTCTACTGTAATTTATCCTAAAGTGGTAAAGATGTCAAATTGGAGAAGTAGGATGTTGAAATAGCTATAAATCGTGCTGTTGCAGGCCCAGTTATCAGCATGGTTCACTCCTACTCAGCCACAGACACTTTACTCCAGGTCAGCATCCATTAACCTTTTAAGTCCTCTATGCTGAAAATAGTCTCCAGATAATGGCCCATGGGCAAAGGGAAAGCGCCACACCTGAAATAAAGCAGTTTGTGGTGGGAAGAGTAAATTTGGCACAGAAGTGGAAGTTTGGAAAAGAAAAATGGAGACATCTTAAGGCCAAGGATGTAATTATTTCTCCCTTCCTTCTTTTAAAAACAGCATAGCATAACGGTTAAAAACACAGACTATGCCAAACTGCCTGTGCTTACTCCTGGGTTCTGTTCTCAGCAGCTCTGCAATCTCAAAAAATATCATATCTCTATGTCTCAATTTCCTAACTTTTCAAATTGGGATGTTATTAATACCTAACTTCCAGGATTGTTGAATTAATATATGGAAAGGATTTACAATAGTGTCTGGCACATAGGAAATGCAAATAAATGCTGGCTGTTAGTTTATTTCCCTTAAGGATACCAAAACCCTAAAAACCAGCTATGGGTTTAGAATATACAATGAGTTATAAATATTTTCTTGTATGATTGATATTTTTAGACATTTATTTCACAACTACTTAATATGTATAGGATATGGGTACATGTGGTACGTGTCTGGTGGGGAAAGTTGACTCGAGAGTATATACCCTATGTTTGCCATTGGGAAAGACATGTTAGAATGCTTCAATACAAAATAAGCAATAAATCATACTAATTAATTTGGGCATATATAAATTTTTAAAAATCAATAGAATAAAAGCAATAAGATAAACAAATTAAACAATAGAAATTATTCTGGCATAAAGAAGCAAATTATAATAACAATTCTTTTCAGATTACATCAAAGGAAATTTATTATTAATAGAAATTCTTGTTTTTTTGATGTTATAAAGAGGAATTAATTATTCAAATACATTGGAGAAAGATTTGTTTCTTACTGACTTGACAAAAACTACTATCATCATCAAATATAAAATAAAAATCATAATATAAGGTGCAACTTTAAAGTGCACACTATTTTAAACTGCACACAAACTTTATGACCACCCTGTATAGTAGAAACTGCAAACTGACCACCCAGGGGACTATAACAAATTGGTCAACATATGGAGGTAGTTAACATAAGGAACTAGGTCTGTTATTCTGATGTGTATATGTGGTGCATGTCTAGCCTATGAGAGAAAAATTAGGTCAGCCTAAGGAGGTGGTCAATGTAGGGAAGTGGTCAATTATGGAGTTTCTACTGTAGTATTTAGAAATCATCCTTTACATTCATAATGAATTAATTTTAGGTAAAGGTGCCAAGGCAATTCAATAGGGGAAAAAAAAGTCTTTCCCTTTTTGTCTTTTTTTAAAAATAGTCTTTTCAGGGTGGCGCCTGTGGCTCAGTTGGTAAGGCGCCGGCCCCATATACCGAGGGTGATGGGTTCAAACCCGGCCCCAGCCAAACTGCAACCAAAAAATAGCCGGGCGTTGTGGCGGGCGCCTGTAGTCCCAGCTACTCGGGTGGCTGAGGCAAGAGAATTGCTTAAGCCCAGGAGTTGGAGGTTGCTGTGAGCTGTGTGAGGTCACGGCACTCTACCGAGGGCCATAAAGTGAGACTCTGTCTCTACAAAAAAAAAAAATAATAATAAAATAGTCTTTTCAACAAACAGTGCCAGAACAATGAATAGCCACATGAAAAAAGAGTCAGTTAGATCTTTATCTTGCATCATATACAAAAGTTAAGTCAAATATATCATAGATCTAAAAGTAAAAGCTAAAATTATAAAAACTTTTAGAAGAAACTATAAGAGAAAATTTTTGTGATATTGGCTTAGGCAAAGTTCTTACATACATCACCAAAATCACAATCCCAGGGAAGAAAACAGATAAATTGTATTTAACTACAAAGAAAAACTTTATCTTCAAAAGACACCATTAATAAAATGAAAAGATGGGCGGCGACTGTGGCTTAAGGAGTAGGGCGCCGGTCCCATATGCCGGAGGTGGTGGGTTCAAACCTAGCCCCGGCCAAAAACCAAAAAAATAAAAAAAATAGCCAGGTATTATGGCAGGCACCTGTAGTCCCAGGTACTTGGGGGGCTGAGGCAAGAGAATTGCTTGATGAGAGAGGTTAAGAGGAAGAGTTTGAGGTTGCTGTGAGCTGTGAAGCCATGGCACTCTACCCAGGGCAACAACTTGAGCAAAATAAAATAAAATAAAATGAAAAGATAAGCCATAGATTTGGAGAAAATACTTGGAAATCATATTTAATATATGAGGAACTCTTGCAATTCTTTTAAAAGAAAACAAACCCATAAGTTTAGTAAAAAATTTGAGTAGATAGTTCACCCAACAAGATGTACAAATGGTTAATAAGTATATGAAAAGTTCCTGAACATCATTAGTCATCTGGAAAACACAAATCAAAGCCACAATGAGACACTACTTCACACCCATTACAGCAATTAAAATAAAAGAGACAGACAATAATAAAGGGTTGATGAGAATAAGGAGAAAGTATTATAGAATCCTCATTCCTGATGGGAATGTAAAATGAAGCAGCCACTTTGGACAACACTCTAATGGTTTCTCAAAAAGTTAAATACAGATTAATCATATGACCCAGCAATTCTACACTTAGGTATCTATTTCCTCCCCAATGAAAACATATGCACGCACAAAGCCTTGTGTATGAATGTTCATAGCAACATTACACATAAGGACCAATAAGCAGAAACAACCCAAATGTCCATCAACTGGTAAATAGTTGAAATAATGTCGTGTATCCATATACGTACTCTTAGGCAACACAAAGGAATAAAGTAGATAAATGCCACAAAGTGGACAAACCTTAAAAACACATTAGTGACAGAATCCAGATGAAAACACTACATAATGTATGATCCCATATGTCGGAAATGTCCAGAAAAATGCAAATCTGTAGAAACAGAAAGGTTAGTAATTGCCTAGAATTAAGAGTGAGAACAGGGATTGATTGAAAATGACCTGAGGGTCTTTTAGGTATGACTTAAATGTCTAATATTAGACATTTAAGGTAAAGGTAAAGGTCTAATATTGGTAAAGTGGTAAAGGTCTCACTATTCTGTAGGTTTATTAGAGTCATTAAATTTTCTACTTAGTATGGATGAATTTTGTGTGGTATATATTATACATCAATGACACTGTTTTTAAAAAGATGAGGGGTAATAAAGACAGGTAAACAAAGTAAAGCCGGAATATGAGTGGGAAAATGAGAAAAAATACTGACAGCCTTAATGAGGCTGAGGAATAGAAGCAAGAGGGAGGGAGCTGGGAGAGACTTTGGGAGCTGGCACTGAAAATGTCAAAGATGACACGGTCTCAGGTGTGTCCAACCTGCAGCCCAAGGGATTCTGAGGACTTTTGTGAGGATTTTTTTTTCTTATCTGTGGTGTTGGATATCACAAAAAGTATGCACAGACCTTTCATTTGCTAATCATCTTTCATCAGTGTTTGTGTATTTACTGTGTGGCCCAAGATAACTCTTCTACTGATGTGTAGAAGAGGGAAAAAAGGTTGGACACCCCGGCCCGATTTACAAATAAGAAAAAGTACAGGATGATTGCTTTATAATTCAAACAATTCATGAAAGACTCACAGTAGAAATTCTTTAAAATTAAACACTGCTAGAATATTTTAATATGGCCTGATTTGAAATATTAGACTTACATATAACTTCATATGAAGTGAAGTGTAACTATTGGTTACTGGTTTTTAATATCTATTTTATAGGCTTCTTAAAGTTCATTTCCCTTTTTAAAAGATTCTTTATTCTGAGGAGCAGAGGTATTGAGCCAGCTGAGGTATACCATACCTACTCTTGATCACTTTTTAGCAAGAGCAGGTTGGAAATGATGTCAGGGAAAATATAGAACATGAAGAACATTTTGCTGGAGGATAGGTGACTAGGCCCAATTTTAATTAAACAAATAGGGGAATAATTTTTCAGGAGCAATGTGACCCCAAAACACAGTTCATTTTATCTATTGCAAGTTCTTTTGGGGCTCCATAAATAAAGATAATTACACCTGGGTAGAAAGCTCATGCTTCTTGCCTTTACCTCTTTAAGAGAGAAGATTGTAAGTTCCTTTTCATTACCAGAGAAATCACTACATTGTATGTTCTAATAGATTTTTTTTAAGAGACTGATATCTCAGGCTGGCTTGAAACTCCTAGGCCCAAGCGATCTGCCTCAGCTTCCTGGCGAGCCAAGATGACAGACACATGCCTTGTCCAGCAGATATTTTTTAAATAACCAGTAAACAAGTTTAAAATCAGCTTTGAGTGAAGCAACAAAAGTGCTGAATTCTGCAAACTTTGGTTTGATTTTATTTTTATGAATATAGATTTTTCTGTGCAATGTATATACTAGTGAGAGTATAAATGAAACCAGTAATTATTCTATTTATCTATCACAAACTTTAATTTGTACTAAATGTTCTAGTTGGATGTTTATTTCCAAAATTGCTTTTAGCATGTACTCATTTTTTATATAGATCAGATCCTGGACTCTTAATTTGTGATCTTTTAGCTAAAAATGAACAAAAATCACAGTTCTATTGAAAACATGTGAACAAAACAAGCAGTTACAGCATAACTCAAGGACAAGAAAATTAGAATGTAGGATAAAAATAACATTTTGAAACTGGGCGTTGTGACAGGTGCCTGTAGCCCCAGCTTCTTGGAAGGATGAGAGAAGAGAATCACTTGAGCCCAAGAGTTTAAGGTTGCTGTGAGCTATGATGCCATACGACTCTACAGAGGGCGACAAAGTTAGACTCTGTCTCAAATATACATATATGTATATATAAAATAACAGTATGTATATCTAAGTTTCTTCAAAAGCTTAAAATACTAAAAATGATATGTAAAAAATTTGAACGAGGACAACTGTGTTAGTCCCATAACATTCTGAAGCAGCAGTAATGATCTACTTTCAAGCTAACCTTTAAAATTTAATCAATCCTACCATCTATGGTGGACAAAACAGACGAGATTTCCTTAGCAGATGTGGGCTGAAGCTGTTGTAGAAGCCAAGAATGAATACTGATGGTCCTGATTAAAATGGGAGAATTGGGCATCACCTGGGCAGTACTATCCTGCTAGTTCAATACCAGATTTCTAGGAAATGGCCAAAGGGATTTCTGATGACAAAAATGGCCATCAACCTTGTGAGTAGATTTCAGAGATTATTTATTGAGCATCAGTTGTGTCTAAGGCATTTATAATAGGTAGATGCCAGGAGGTTATCACCAGATAATGCATAAAAAAATTAGTAGCCCAGACAATTTTTTAAATAGAAGATTTCTGGTAATAATTAGTAGGTTAAAAACAAAAACCTAACATTTAAAATACTCACCTAGCATATTATTTCAGTCATCCTGAACCTGTGGCATTTGTCATACTGATTTAACTTATTTTCCTTTTTTTTTTTGAGACAGTCTCACTCTGTTGCCCTGGCTAGAGTGCCGTGGCATCAGCCTAGCTCAAAGCAACCCCAAAGTCCTGGGTTCAAGAGATCCTCCTGCTTTGGCCTCCCAAGTAGCTGGGACTACAGGCACCTGCCACAGTGCCAGGCAAATTTTTCTATTTTTAGTAGAGATGGAGCTTTGCTCTTGGCTCAGGCTGGTCTCCAACTCCTGAACTCAAGTGATTCTCTGATCTTGGCCTCCCAGAGTGCTAAGATTACAGGTATGAGCCACTATACCCAGCCAAAAAGGAATCAATTTTTTCTTATAAACATTCTCAATATATTTGATTCCAATTTTTTTTCTTTCTTTTTCTTGGGGGGGGACAGGGTCTAGCTCTGTTGCCTGGGCTAGAGTACAGTGGTACCATCATAGTTCACTGTAACCTCAAACTCCTGGGCTCAAGTGATCCTCCTGCTTCAGTCTCTCTTCTGAGTAGCGGGGACTACAGGCACGTGCCATCACTTCTGGCTTAAAAAAATTTTTTTTTGTAGAGATAGGGTTTTGCTACTGCTCAGGCTGGTGGAACTCCTGGCCTCAAGTGTTCCTCCCAAAGTGCCAGGATTATGGGTGTGAGCCACCACCCATGGTCTGATTCTACTTTTAGAAGAGAAAATGTATTTCCTACTTTCTTTATAACATTGCATTTTACCTTTAGGCATTACAAACCCTCTAAAGAGTATATAAAAGCAGAACTGACATTCTTCACATTGAAGATTTCTAAATTTAAGGGGTCTGTTACTATCATTTAGAGCATTTCTCTATTCTATTAGAGATAAAATACAACAAAAACTACTGGTGAAGAGGAAAATAGACAAGTTGCTGTGCTTTCATTCTAAATGTCACTACAAAAGAAGAACAAGAACAAAATGCTAGTAAACAAGGTGTTTGCTTGATCTAAGTTTTATTAGTAAAACTATTCAGTTAAGATAATGGCTTACAAAAGAAAAAAGAAAATGTGATGCTGTTTCTGCTTTTCTCAATCACACTAGATATAGAAACTATATGGCTAAAATGCATTCAAATGTTTATATAGTATTAAATGTATCTTTTCAACCTTTATAATTTTCATTTCTTTGAAGATAAATCTTACCTGAAGACTTGTGATTGTCCATGTTTAATTTTTAACTCCTTTTGCAAATGACTCAATTCTTCTTGTACTCTCTGAAATTCATTTTGTTGACTTTTTAACTGCATGTTTGCATCCTGAATTCTAAAAAGATAAACCAACAACATCCATTACAAGCTTAAATATTCTGTCATAATTACTATTTTAAAATTAAAATGTAAGTATACTTTAAATCATTTGAAGAAAACTATGCCTTTTTATATGTATGCTGTATGAATATATAGAAAAATTATGGAGAGACACATACAATCGTTATCTGTGGGGAGGACAGTGAAAATTATGGGCAGGGGAAAAAGTAAAGACTATTTGGGGATTCCCACTTGGATTCCCTTCAACTGCTGCTGGAGGTTCTGTTCACCCTCTTTTGCTTATGCTGTTTATCAATCTTTCTCCCTGTCAATAAACTCTAGCCTGTCACTTAAAAAAAAAATTATTGAAAGAAGCCACAACTTTTACTCTATATTCTTTTACCTTATCAAATTTTTATGGTAAACATGTATACATAAATATTAAGTACAATGTAACTAAACTATTTTTTACTAGAGTGATATATGAACATAATTTAAAATGTCAAATGTTATCATTTTAGTTCATTCTGTATTGCTATAACAGAATACGTGAGGCTGGGTAATTTATGAAGAGAAAAAGGTTTATTTTGCTAACGATTCTCATGACTGCTAAGTTCAAGACTGGGCATCTGCAATGGTGGCGGTCTCGTGCTACTTCTGTTCATGGGCAAAGTAGAAGGACAGCAGGCATGTGCAAAAAGACCATGAGGTGAGAGAGGAAGCAAGAGAAAGAGAAACCAAGGAAACCAGAGTCTTTTAGAATTCTCACCAGAACTAATCCATTCCCACAAAAGTGAGAACTTAACCCCAGGGAGGGTTTAATGTGCTCATGAAGGATCCACCCCATGACCCAGACACCTCCCACTAGACTCCATCCCCCAACACTGTCACATTGGAGATCAAATTTCAACATGAGTTTGACAGGGAGAAACCATGTTCAAACCAAATTACTACATTACTAAAAAGATTATAAGAACAAATAGTAACCATTTGCCTTTACCCCAATTCCAGCTGCCAAAAGCAACTTTCCACTTTTGTCTGTTTCTTGTACTATGTACCTCCATATCAACAAATAACATGTTAACACTGATATTTCGCAATATTTAATTTTAGATATTATTCAATGAATTATAAGTCAGTTAAGATCTAGTTCTGCTGCACATAACTGAGACTTGAATAACTGAGAGCTTATATACATATAATCTCACAAAACACACATGCATTGCAAACTAGTTCAGAGAGGAAACAATAGCCTTATGACACCAGCAGGGCCCCAGATCCTTCCAGCTCTCTGATCTGCCATCTTTGGTGTGTGTACTTTATTCTCACAGGCCGTGGTTGTGGCAGAAGCTCCAACTATTACATTTCCATTCCAGACCACCACCAGCAGGAGCATAAAGGCCTACTCCATTCTTTTTAAGTCAATCTCCTCAACGTGCCACTGAATACTTCTACTGAACTTGGATACAGGGCCACACTTAGCTAGCTGCATGTGAGTTAGGAGGAAGGGGGATTAGCCCTCACATGCATTTGTAATTCTATTACTAAGCTAAGGATCTAGTAGAAACTGATCCTCCTACACACACATTCTTTCTTCCCCTCATCCTTTCAATAGTGAAATCAAACCCCTTTCATTAAATTATCTTCAGTATTTACATTTTTCTTCATTACATGTGCAAAAAGCCACTCGATACCTTCAGATACAGCACATAATCTCCCCACATTATTTCCTTTCCGGGAGGCAGTCTTCCTAGAGCTCTCCATTCCCTGCACTAGTCTGGTTATGCTCTGGTTTGATGACATGGGACTTCTGCTCCCTGTCATTTCAGGAATTATTTTCATCTCTCTTTCATGTCCATTCTCCTACACTCTGGTTCTGAAATTTCCTTCCTTCTTGATTTATTCCTTTTAGTATGAGTTAAAATAAATTTTCTGTGCATGAGGGGAGCAGTAAGTTTGAGATGCTGAATGCCTGAAAATGTCTTTTCTATCTCAAACCGAACAATTTGGCTGAATATAGAATCATAGATTAAAAAATATATTCAGCAGTAAATTAGGACACTGTTCCACTGTGTCCTAACTCCCAGGGCTGCTGCTGAGAAGTCCATGACACTCTCGTTTCTACTTCTTTGTGTGATACATGGTAGTTTCCCCTTTTGATACGGTTTAGATGTTTGGCTCCTCCAAATCTCATGTTGAAATTTGAGCCCCCATGTTGATGTAGGGCCTGGCTTGGTGCCCTCACTGCAACAATGAATGAGTTCTCACTTTATTCCTTCCTGTTCATGTGAGAGCTGGGTGTTTAAAGGAGCCTGGCAGAACCCCGCCCCTCTCTTGCTCCCTTCCTCACCATGTGACCTGCCTGCTGCTCCCTCACCTCCTCCGTGTTCAGAGGCTCCTGGAGCCCTTGCCAGAAGCAGATGCCAGCACCATGTTTCTACCGCCAGCAGAACTGTGAGCCAAATAAATGTCTTCTTTATAAATTTTGCACCCTCAAGTATTTCCTTTATAGCAGTAGAAATGGACTAAGACACCTTTCCTAACCACACTTCAGATGTTTTTCTCCTTTCACTTGAGAGTCTTCAATTTGATCACAATGTTATCATGTTAGTGAATCTTTTGTAATTCCCTGTGCTGGGCACTTGGTGAGTACTTGCATTAGAAAGAAATGTTCTTTAGTTTTAGAAATTTTTCCCCAAGGAAGAATGATTCCTTCTTGTCCATTCCTAGAAAAAAAAAATGATTCTTTCTGTAATATTTTTCTATTATTTTGGTTATGGGAACTCCTGGACAGATTTTCTAACTTTCTTACCTTTTATCTATCATTTTGCCACTTTTGACTATTACATTATCTTTCATTCTGCCTATTAAATTCTAATTTCAGCTATCATAGAGTTCTTTCTTGCTCTCCAAAAGGCTCTTTTCTTCAGACCCGTTACTCTTGTTTCATGGATACAATTCTTTGAGGATATCCATTCTCCACCTTGCCATACTGCTTCTGTCCCCCCGCCCCCCCCCCTTTTTTCTTTGTTTTGCTTTTGGTCTTTCACATTTGAGGCTTTCCTCAAAAGTCTGGTGATGCCAGTAAGTAAAACAAGCAAACAGCCCTCAGAATGGGAGAAGATATTTACAGGTTATGTCTCGGACAAAGGTGAGAACTCAAACGCATTAGCAAAAAAAGAACAAGGGATCCCATCGCAGGCTGGGCAAGGGATGTGAAGAGAAACTTCTCTGAAGAAGTCAGGCGCGCAGCCTTCAGATATATGAAAAAATGCTCATCATCTTTAATCACCAGAGAAATGCAAATCAAAACTACTTTGAGATATCATCTAACTCCAGTGAGACTAGCCTATATCACAAAATCCCAAGACCAGAGATGTTGGCGCAGATGTGGAGAAAACGGAACTGCTGGTGGGAATGCAAATTAATACATTCCTTTTGGAAAGAGACATGGAGAACGCTTAGAGATCTAAAAATAGATCTGCCATTCAATCCTGTAATCCCTCTACTGGGCATATACCCAGAAGACCAAAAATCACATCATAACAAAGATATTTGTACCAGAATGTTTATTGCAGCCCTATTCATAATTGCTAAGTCATGGGAAAAGCCCAAGTGCCCATCGATCCACGAATGGATTAATAAATTGTGGTATATGTACACCATGGAATATTATGCAGCCTTAAAGAAAGATGGAGACTTTACCTCTTTCATGTTTACATGGATGGAGCTGGAACATATTCTTCTTAGTAAAGTATCTCAAGAATAGAAGAAAAAGTACCCCATGTACTCAGCCCTACTATGAAATTAATTTAGGGTTTTCACATGAAAGCTATAACCCAGTTACAACCTAAGAATAGGGGGAAGGGGGAAAGGGAGGGGAAGGAGGGGGGAGGTGGGTAGAGGGAAGGGGATTGGTGGGATTACACCAGCAGTGCATCTTACAAGGGTATATGTGAAACTTGGTAAATGTGGAATGTAAGTGTCTTGGCATAGTAACTGAGAGAATGCCAGGAAGGCTATGTTAACCAGTGTGATGAAAGTGTGTCAAACGGTCTGTGAAGCTAGTGAATGATGCCCCATGATCATTGTACAACAGCTATATACACAGCTATGATTTAATAAAAAAAAAAAAAAAAGTCTGCTGATGCTTTGTTGTCTACTCATATTTAAGATTATGAGGTACTTGAAGGACAATTGGACTGGTTTCTACAAAAAGCTAATGATGACAAAGGACAAAAAGGGGGGTCTTCATAGATCAAAGAGAACAAAATGTGACATATGGACTTTGTATAGAAACTGATTAAAACACACTAAAATTTTTTCTTTAAGAACTAAGGAAATCATATTATGGACTGGGATTAGACAATATCAAGGAACTGCTGCTAACTTTGGGGTATATTGTGGTTATGTAAAAAAAAAAAAAAAAAAGTCACATCATACCAAAGTAAATAGGAATAAAATAGCAGGTAGACTAAGGTTTGCTTTAAGATACTTCACCAAAGGAAAAAAATAGGAACAGATAAAACAAACATGATAAAACCTTGAAAATTTTAAAATATGGGTTATTGAGTATTTACCATTTTCTTCTAAAAAAACTAATAAGGAATTGAAATGCTGTCTGTTTGGGGGGCAGGTAGGGTTTGGTTATTTTTTATTTTTATTTTTTTTGGTAACATACTTTTATTTCTCTTTAACCTCATTAATGACAAACTGTAGCAGAAATTTTACCAGAAGGGTTTGGTTATTGTTAAGTGATGGGCTTCACTGTGGGTAGGTCAGGGGAGGTTTTCCTCCCTATACAGTCATTCTGGATCTCTTAATAAAGTTCTGGGAAATAAGGGAAAGTACCAGGGGATGTCACTGTTCTGAAAGTCAGCTTAATCTCCCTGTTTTCTTTTCACCACTTCTCTTCCACCACTCTCCATCCTTAGCTATGCCCAATGTCATTAAAAGCAGAGAAGAAACACCCAGTCTTCTACCAGTGTCAGGGAAAGGTAATTACATGTCTTAGGTTTCCCAACATGGGTTGAGAAACATAATCTGGAAGCCTAAATGTATCTTTAAAATATTTAACCTTGTATTTTTAGCCCCACTTAATATCTTGGCAAGTATTTCTTTTAGCATACTAAGAGAAAAAAGTCAGCCAAATGTTATTTATAGAAGTCACAGCATTAAACAAAAATTGACAGAGGAATGTAGAAAATAAAAGGTTATAAAAGCATGTAGCAGATGCTTTAAAAAAATGATACAATATATAATGTTAATGTTAATAACTAGCAAGAGCATTAAATGGAACAAAGAATATTTTATTTTGATAAAAGCCCAATCACCAAGAAATGGCTTCAGAATAAATGTATAAACAAAAATCTCTTAAAAATACAATGATAACAAATAAATAAATATAATGAGAAGTATTAACACTCTTCTCCCAGAAATGGAAAAGGTCATAATAACATGAAATCTTAACATCTTCAAATAACATCTTCAAATACCTTGAAGATTCAAATAACAAAATTAACAAATTGATATGTAAATATAATTGGAATCTTCTATCTAATAAGAACTTTTCCCAAATACATGGTATAACTGTGAAGATTGACCATGTCATTGGCCACAGTCAAGATACTAGCATATTCTTTATTATTATTTTATTGTTTGGGATTCATTGAGGGTACAAAGAATTAGGTTACATTGATTGCATTTATTACAGTCCCTCTTATAATTGTGTCCTGCCCCCAAATGGTGTGCTATACATGGTGATCTCTCATCCCCTCTCTCTCCCCCTCTCCCCACTTTCTCATTCCCCTACCCACCCTCTTATATTAGCTCATCTGCTGCCTTCATATTAGAATTGAGTACATTGGATTCTTGCTTGTCCATTCTTGTGAATGTGTTCTACCTCCATTCAGGTTAATGCAAAAGAAGTAAACCCTACATCTTTTTAATGGCTGCATAGTATTCCATTGTATACATATACCACAGCTTGTTAATCCATTCCTAAGTTGGTGGGCATTTAGGCTGGTTTCCACATTTTGGTGATTGTAAATTGAGCTGCAAGAAACAGTCTAGGGAAAATGTCCTTATGATAAAAAGATTATTTTCTTCTAGGTAGATGCCTAGTAATGTGATTATAGGATCAAATGGGAGGTCTAATTTGATATCTTTGAGGATTCTCCTTACTTCCTTCCAAAAAGGTTGCATTAGTTTGCAGTCCCACCAGCAGTGTAAAAGTTTTCCCTTTTCATCTATTTCTTCTTGACTAAGTCTAGGGAGAGGGTGTGATTCCAGGTATTGATGCATTTCCTCACACTGTCAAATTTCCAAGCATAGAGCTTCTTGTAGTACTCAAGAGATGATCTCTTGTACCTCTGTGTCATCTGTTGTTATTTCTCCTTTATTATTTCTGATTGAGGTTATTAGAGATTTTACTTTTCTGTTTCTAGTTCTTTTTTTCAAAAAACCAACTTTTTAGGGCAGCGCTTGTGGCTCAGTGGGTGGGATGCTGGCCCCATATATCAAAGATGGTAGGCCCCAACTTTTAGCTCCGGCCAGCTAAAACAGCTGGCAATTGCAACAAAAAATAGCCAGGTATTGTGGCAGGCACCTATAGTCCCAGCTACTTGGGAGGCTGAGGCAAGAGAATCGCTTAAGCCCAAGAGTTGGAGGTTGCTGTGAGTGTGATGCCACGGCACTCTACTGAGGATAACAGAATGAGACTCTGTCTCAAAACAAAACAAAACAAAACAAAACCCTTTTTATTTCGTTAATTTTCTGAATGATTCTTTTGTTTTCAATTTCATTAATTTGTGACTTAATTTTGGTTATTTCTTTTCTTCTACTGGGTTTGGGATTAGATTGTTCTTCTTTTTCCAATTCTGTTTTTCAAATGGAGGCATCTAATGAGACAAATTTCCCTCTTAAGACTGCTTTTGCTATCCCACAGATTTTGGTAACTTGTGTCTTCATTGTTGTTATATTTGAGGAATTTAACAATTTCCTCTTTTATCTATCAACCCCAACTATCATTCAGCAGAAGGTTGTTTAAATTCCAGGTCTTTGTGTGAGGATGAATGTTTTTGTTGGAGTTGAGTTCCATCTTTATTTCCTTGTGGTCTAAGAAGATACAAGATATAATTTCTATTCTTTTAATTTTGCTGAGGTTTGATTTGTATCCCAAGATGTGGTTGATTTTGGAGTACGTACCATGGGCTGACGAGAAAAAAATGTACATTCGTTGGCTTTGGGATGGTGTGTTCTGTATATGTCTATAGATCCCATTTGTTCTAGGGTCACATTTAAGTCCTTTGTATATTTGTTTAGTTTCTGTTTAGAGGATCTGTCCAGTTCTGTCAGAGGGGTGTTAAAAGTCCCCACCTATTATGGTGTTATGGGATATCATAGTGCTCAGACCCATCAAGGTCTGTTTCATAAATCTGGGAGCACTTAAGTTGGGTGCATAAAGACTTAAAATTGAAATATCTTCTTGTTATATTGTCACTTGCCTAATTCATCAGATTTCCACCACTCTGGGTCATATGCTGTATTCAGCTCACTACCTCCTCTCTGTGACTGAACTATGACTCAGGGTAAGGTTCCCACACCAGGTATGGCTGGGTTCTCTCACTCTTTCTTTTTCCCCAGTTGTTCTACGAGAGTTCAGCTGAATGATTCTGCTGGTCTGCCATTTTGTTCTGCCCTAGCTTAACTAAAATACTGGTATATTTTTAAACAAAAAGAAAGTCATATACCTGTTTTATTGGCCATAATAAAATTACATGAAAAATTAACAATGAAAGGGCAGTCAAAAAATCTATATAGATAGGAATGTAAACATATACCTAATAATCCTTGGGCCAAAGAGGAATTAAAACTAGAAATGATAAACTATTAATGTCTGATTTCAAATGAAAAGTTTAGGTGATTATATCTCAAATAAGAAGCAGTATAATTAATCTAAGTATATGCCTACACTTTTGACACAGTTTTGCCATCTTCTTTTTTTTTTTTTTTTTGAGACAGAGTCTTCTCACTCTGCCAACATGGGTAGTGTTGTGGCATCACAGCTCACAGCAACCTCAAACTCTTGAGCTTGAGCAATCCTCTTGCCTCAGCCTCCTGCATAGCTTGGACTACAGGCATGTACCAAAACACCTGACAAGTTTTTTTTTTTTTTTTTCTTTTTTTTCCCTAGTGTTAGTAGAAATAGGGCCTCACTTTTGCTCAGGCTGGTCTCAAACTCCTGAGTGCAAGCAATGCACCCAGAGTGCTAGGATAACAGGCATGAGCCACCATGCCCAGCCAGTTTTGCCATCTTAATGGTAGCTTGTGTCTGCCCAGCAGTGAAGAAGCCTGGAAAGTGAGTGGTGATAAAATCATGAAAGGCACTGTCCACAACTTATTGAGAATTGAATATTTTTCCTACAAGAAGTAGTGCAAAGCCTGGAAGAAGTGGTGTCAGTTGGTACAAGATCTGGTGAATATGGTGGATAACAGAGTGTTTCCAAGTCCAGCTTCTGTAGCTTGAGCAACATGGTTTGTATGACATGTGGTTGAGTGCTGTCATGTAAGAAGATTGGCTTGTCTCTACTGGCCAGTCTTAAATGCTTAATCCCAAGCATCCTCACCATTTCATCCAAATGTTTGCTGTAATTAATTGGCCAGCTTTCAGGAAGCTGTAGCAGAAAAGACCAGTACTGTCTCACCAGATGCCATTGGCTTTTTTCTGATGAACTTTAAGTTTTGGACTACATTTTGGCACCTCACCTTTTCCTAACCATCATGCTGAACACTTGTGTTTGTCAAAAAGAATGCATCTTATCACACATTACAATACAGCATAGAAATGTTTTACCTTATGTTGTGACAGCAAAGAAAGGCAATATTCCAGATGATTTCTCTTCTGATGTTCATTTATCTCATGCAGAAACCGTCTATCCAGCTTCTTTACCTTGCCATTTTTTTTCAAATGGTCCAATATTGTTGGAATAGTGACACCAAACCTTGTAGTTAATTCACATGTTGGTTGAGATGGATTCATTTCCACCACAGCTTTCAGCTCATCATGATGCACTTGCATCTCAGGTCACGCATGTGACTCATTTTTAAGATTAAAGTCACCAGAATGGAACTTCTCAAACCACCAACTTACTGTACATTCATTAGCCACATCCTTCCCAAACATTTTGTTGATATGTCAAGATGTCTATATTAGATTGGTTCCATAACAGAACTCATATTCAAAAATAATATGAATTTTTGACTTATCCATGGTTTTACAAAAATTGCTCTAAAAAAGCCTTAAATATAATCACAAGCCAAAATGTGTGCTTGAAAGAATGAGAGTATACATTCACAATAAAAATAAAATAGTAAGTGTCAAAGTGAAATGTCAGAGAGGTCTACTGTCAAACATAGGACTTAAGGATATCAGCTATTTCATACTTAACCTAATAGTTTAGAAATAAATGATAATGGAAATATAATGGATATTTCCAAATATTTCAAAGTACTAAGAAGAAAATTTATATCTTTAAATGCATTTATTAAAAAACAATGAATGGATATTCTGGTTGTCAGGATCCTAGAGAAAGCTATAAAAGACAAGAACAATGAATTTTCGGAAGTAAGAATAACTCAGTTGCAGTAAGCATACCCAATGCCCAATTGTGGTTTCTAAAAACCATTTTCCAGTAAAAGAAAGTAGAGCATCTTGGAGAACTGACTGATTCTCAGGTTCAAGCATGAAAAATTCAGGATGAGCCTAGAACATTTTATGGTACCAGAAAGTAAGAAGAGCTCAGCAGAAGATGGGGTCAGGTTAAAAGGGCACAGGAGTAAACTCAGAGAACTCACAATGTCCAAAACTAAGCAAAAATGAATAATCTCAATATAATTATGAGTCAAAATGAGACAAACCCAAATTGAGGGATATTCTATAAAATAACTCTCCAAAAGCCTCAAGATCATGAAAGACAAAGACAGACTGAAGAACTGTTAGAGATCAAAGATGACTAAGAAGATACGAACTCTAAATGCAATGTGGAATTACAGATTGAATTCTGGACAGGAAAAAAGACATTCGTAGAAAAAGATGATCAAATCAAAGTCTGTCAGTCAACACTGCATTGGCACAAACCAATGCTACTTTGTTAGTATTTGTCATCATACCATAGTTATTTAAACAAAGTGTAATGTTGGGGGAAGCTGGGTATCTGGAAACTGCACTATTTTTGCAATTTTGTACAAATCTAAACTTATTTCAAAATTAAAGTTTTAAGAATGATAACCTATACACATATAATGAATAATCTGTACATGGCAAATATATCTATAATATAAATTGTGGGATAAAAGAATGGGTGCATTTTAAATTTTGGAAGTTACACAATATGTACTTTTTTAATAGCAAAAATAAAAGGAAACAACCTTTATGACCAACATATGCCAATATATGGTCAGTATTAGAGGAACAGTTAAATAATGGTTCTACTGAATACTAAACAAAAAAATAAAGAAAACTAAATAAAGTACCTCTCTATGTCCTGGCATGGTAAAACCACCATGACTTCAAGGCTTATTATCAAGGGGGTAGGGGAAGTAAGCTGTTAACTTACAGAGATCAGTGAGTATGATACAAAACCACGTCTTTTCATGATAGTTCTATATGTGTATATATATGTATTTAAAACATCAGAGAAAGGATGGGAACAACCTTCTAAAATAGGGTTTCTTCTACCTAAGGAACCAGAGTTGGGAAGGCTGGCCAAGGGAATTTTAGTTTTTTTCTATAATATTTAAATGATTTACAATGAGGATAAATTTATGTATTGCTTAAAAATCTAAAATTAGCATTAAAAAAAACCCCTAAACAGTCTCATTATGTGTGTGTAAACATATCTCAGGTTTACAAATGGGAAGAAAACCTACAAATATTAGAAAGAAACTTAAAAGTATACTGCTGAATGATAAGATTATATTGCATACTGGGGAATGATAAAATTTAAACATGTGTATTAAATATTCCTTAGTACAAGCCTCCTCCAACTTTAAGGATTCACTCGGAAGATAATTTTGTTTTATAAAACATTTTCCTTTTTATAATTAAAAAAATGTTCATTAAAACATTTTTCAAAGTCAGTTATTTTAATATATTTTCCAAATGAATGTTACATGTAAATAGCATCCCAAGCCCTCTAACTATATTCCCTGATAAATTTGGTCACATTATTTTATTCTGCTTTGGCTATGCTAGTTTATTTTACTTCTTCCAACTCAAACTGGAATGGTTAAAACTGACATGTAAGGAAAGCACAAATGTTCAATTGTACTGTATGTTTGTATCAACTTTATGAAATAATTCATAAACACTACAATAGTAGTGTGTTAGTTGTGATTGCATTGTAAAACAAATCATGGAAAGGTGTTACGGTCCTTCCCTAATGATTTTTGATTATCAGTATTACTCATGATGAAAATATTCTAAAGAAAACTACTTTAAAGCTCTTCTTTAACTTTCCTCCACTCTGTAATGAAACACTTTTGGAAAAAAAGCAAGAAAGCTAGCTACATCACTGGGGATTTTACCACCTGTAACTTACACTCTTTCTCAAACAAGCACCCATTTCTAATAGTATGTGCTGTGCTAGTCCACATTATGTTGTAACAATTGTAATGCTGCACAGCATTTGAACATGATGTTGATGTAAGGACATGATGTTGCCTAGTCAGAGGGTGTTCCTGACACAGTGGGTACTAACAGCATGTTCTAGTGGAGAGAGTTCTGTGCTGGGAGTTAGATGACTTGTTTTATAACCCTCTTGCCAATGCAATCATAAGAACAAGCATATTTATTACACTTATCTATTTCCCAGGTTTTCTCAGTTAATTTGATTAAAATGGATCATGTGAGAATCACTGAGTTGTAAAACAAATCATGGAAAGGTGTTACGGTCCTTCCTTAATGATTTTTGATTATTAATATTACTCATGATGAAAATATTCTAAAGAAAACTACTTTAAAGCTCTTCTTTAACTTTCCTCCACTCTGTAATGAAACACTTGGAAAAAAAGCAAGAAAGCTAGCTACATCACTGGGGATTTTACCACCTGTAACTTACACTCTTTCTCAAACAAGCACCCATTTCTAAAGATTAATTTATTTTTAGTCTTTTTCTCAAACTGGTTTTGCAACAATCAAAGATGAGAGATGGAAGTTCAGGGGATCTGAAAAAATGAAGAGGGGAATTTTCAGGATTATATCTTAACTACAGTCTGACAGGCAAAGGCATCCAAATGTCAGGGAGAAAATTAGGACTGCAACAAAGAAATTACTCAAAACAAGGTAGTACTTTAGGAGTTCTTAGGAAATGGACTTCAGAAATTGACATACAACTTCCAATTATGAGAAGTGGCTCATGTAATAGCTCCTTGGAAATTATCTGCTTCTTAAACGCATTCTAAAATTAAATTACTTTCTTTAAGAAAAGAAAGAATAGGGGGCAAGAAGTCCAAGTATTACAGATAGATAAATCTCTAAGGATTCTATAAAACCAGGAAAAAACTCTTATCTTGCACAGAAGTCATAAGCACTTTGTGAAACCCCAGAGGCAGAAACCAATGTACTTTACCTATTACCAGGAGCTATAGCAATTTTTTAAATGTCAACAGGAGAATATACAGGACCAGAAATGCCACTAACATACAAGTACACAGAACAGAAACAATATTTAAAACAAAATTATTTGTGAATACAAATACTTAATATCTAGATGAGTGGTATTGTACTGCTTTTTATCTAGAAAATTAACATGATACCCATGTATATCTTCCTATAAAATTCTTAGTTACTAAAATAAATCCTTTGGTTAAGACAGTCTTAATTTTATACCAAAGAGCCACTATCCCGTACATTAGCGATGTACTTTCGGTAATAAATGTACTCCTTAACAGCTTGACACCTTCTGAAGGGTGCTTGCCCTATGAAAGATCAGAAATATTTATTTTTGCTAACAAGTAGAATCATCAAAATTCTAACATTATCTTCTAAAACTCTTAACTTGACTTTGAAACCATCCATATTCCTTCTTTCTCCTCTCTCTTCTCCCTTATCTCTGTCTCTCCCCAAGTTCTTTCAAAAAGGCGAAAGAAAGGTATCTTACATTGGGCTGAATGAAGATAGCTTCTTAAATTAACCTCATTAGTGAAATTAACTTAGAAACAGAAAGCCAAATACCACATATTCTCACTTAATTTTGTAAGCGGGAGCTACACACTGGGTACACATGGATGTGCGGAGTAGAATAACAGACACCGGAGACTTCAGAGGTGGCCGTGTGAGGGGGCTATGAGGGATGAGAAATTACCTATCCGGTACAATGTGCGCTATTCAGGTAATGGGTGCACTAAAAGCCTAGATGTCACCACTATCCAATATATCCATGCAACAAAACTGCACTTGTGCTTCCTAAATCTATAAAAATAATTCAATAATAAATTAACCTCAATTAATATGATTTGAGCTTTCAGTGTTTGATTATTCACTTATTTCTCCCATCTCTTTTAACATGCAGATGGTTTATTTTCTCTGACTAAATATGATACTCTTAAGCTTTACTAGTACAGAAGCAGATATTAACAATCTTAACCCTGGATTAATGTTTAATAAAAAACTAAACACATAATTTTATGTTAGGGTTGGTATGTAATTTCACAAAATAGAAGTGAAATGTTTTATTGTGTTTTCTGGAAGATAAGTGGATGGAAGACAATTTGGAGAAAAACTGTAATCTCCATCATTTTAAAGTGCTCTTAACAAAATAATGTTTCCAATCAAGCTAAGAATCAAATCAAAGACTCAATACCTTTCACAATAGCCACAAAGAAGATATAATACCTAAGAACATATTAAACCAAGGAGGGAAAAGATCTCTATAGGGAAAACTATGAGTCGCTAAGGAAGGGAGTCACAGAAGAGGTAAACAAATGGGAAAATATATCTTGCTCATGGATTGGTAGAATCAACATTGTTAAAATGTCTATTACTACCCAAAGTGATTTACAAATTAAATGCAATCCACATTAATTAAAAATATAACTTTTGAGGTACACTGAGCAATACAATAAACACAAATGTTAATATAAGTTATCTTAGGAAGTAATATTTATGGCAATCTTTTTTGTCTACTTTCTATTCTCCAAATTTGTGTATTCCAATGAAAGCAAAAGGTTTGATTTTTGTTAAAGAATAGATAATAGAGCCACAAATAATTAACAAATTCATGTTTGAAACTATGAAAAAATGAGTGCATCTAAAACAATAAGAAAGCCTATTTGTTAATGCACCCCCAAATATCACTAGATTACATGGGGTTTTATTGCTGTTGTTGTTTTTAAACAGAGTCTCACTCTATCACCCCGGGTAGAGTGCCATCATATAGCCTACTGCAACCTCAAACTGCTGGGTTCAAGTGATCCTCCTGCCTTAGCCTTCTGTGGCTGGGACTATAAGCACACACCATGATGCCTGGGTAATTTTTCTACTTTTAGTAGGGATGGTGGTCTTAAGCTCCTGCGTTCAAGTGATCCTCCTGCTTCAGTCTCCTGGAGTGCTAGGATTATGGGAGTGAGCCACCGTTCCTGGCCACATGTCTTGTTTTAAATACTGGTCTATGTATTTGCTTTTCTTTGAAGAGATTCAAGAGGTCAAGGTATGTGAGCTTCTGGAAATAATGCAGAGAACTTAAAGAAAAAAAATGATTAAAATATGAGATTTCCTTTTCATTTTTGGATATGAAGCAATAGTAATTGTTTCAATAAAAGGAAAAGAGAATATGTGACGGTGCTGGGTCACTATTTTTATCATCTGATAAAATTGTAATTACACTAGGGAGAAAAAGGAAAACCAAAATTTATTCGCTCAAAAATATGTATTACTCTACTAAAACTAGAAAACATAATGGGGCATGGTGCCGAATGCCTGTAGTCCCAATTACTCAGGAGGTTGAGGCAGGAGGATCATCTGAACCCAGGAGGTTGAGGTTGCAGTGAACTGGGCTGATGCCACAGCACTCTCGCCTGGGCAACAGAGTGAGACCTTGTCTCCAAAAAAAAAAAAAAAAAAAAGTATTACATGCTTACTATCTGTACTTACAAAGCACAATTAAGCATCTATTCTCAAGTGGCTCATGGTTAAGTGGAGGAAGAGCATAAAATGAAGACAGTTACATCACAGTACGATAAAGATGATAAGGCAAGTAACCAGCTGCTCCTTTGTATGTTCTGGAAAGAACTTTCTGATTAGAGAAGTCTCTGCTTGCACTGTACTAGGTTGTTTAGAGGTAAGAAGGAAAGAAAAGAAAGTTTGTTAGACTTATTTTCTTCTCAAAATATTTAATAATAAAGAAAAATGTGAGATATTATGGTTACTTCCAAATCAAAGAATTTCAGTGACACTTAAAAAATGCCCAAATTGCATACTCTTCATTCCACCATTCAATTGCCTGCCATACTCTGAGAAAAACACTCTCCAACTACAAATTAGTAAATCACATAAAAAGATTATAGTCAAAATACTTTTTCCAAACAGTTAAGAAACATATTTTACATCTGCGCTGTTTTTCTGCTGATATCAGAACACTGAAGAGTGTCTTACTAAATACTTTCTAATTCAAATCCCATACTCTTATGTTGAAAGTTTCACATCTACTGGCAATGCCAAAAGGAGGTGTAACGTGATTTTTTTTTGATCATCCATTAATAACATTGTGGTCTCAAGTTAATTTTAAGCATATGCTTATGAGGTTCACAAAAATAATTTTAGTCATGTGGCTGTCTAGGAACATCATTATAGTAGTTTCTTTGTAAACGGCTCTGTGACAAACAGAACCCAGAGCGCAGCTGGTATGAAGACTTGCCCCAGGGTTCTGCTTACGTGCAGTCTGACTGCAAGTTGCAAACTGGTCCTTGAACACGTTTTATTTGACTTGCAGAATTTTTTTTTTTTTATGAGCACCAACATTCAAACTTATAGACTTTTTACATAAAGATCCACATTCCTGCTTCTCTTTAAAAATCAAGTAATTCAAATACAATAGGCCTACATTCTCTCCCCCTCCCCAAACAGTCTCCAGGAGCAGCTGCCTCCTTTAATGAGCATGCATTTTTTGGCATTTATTCTGGATACCCAGTAGGCATTTGAGTTTGCCATACCACTTAACTCTGAAATTCACTAGCTGGATTTTAGATGTTTTTATAACCCATTTAAAGCCCATCTGAATGAGCCTTTAGCTATCCAAAGTATTTTTTCTCTAAAAATTACAAAGGGTAGCTGCCTGCCATTCACTTAAGGAATTCTTTACAATAAATGAATTCTACTTTTATTTTGCAAAATTAAAGAATATATAGACAGAGACAACAGAGAGACAAAGAATGGTAAAAACCGTAGGGAAATGTTTGAATTTACACTGATAGTTGACCACATACTAAAATTTGACAGCAAGAAAAAACCATGACTGCCTCAAAATTGCAGCGGTTCCTTAGTTGAGGAATTAGCCAATGCCTACTCCACTGACAACAGCTTGCAGCTCACACAGCTCGCAAGAACAGCCCTATTTTTGGTCTCCTTCCATATTAAACAATAAAAACAGTAACAGCAGTAACAAATGATTCAGCATTAACCATGCAAAGGCCCTGTGCAATATGCTGTACAGACGCATTTCCATTTAAACCTTTTGAGGAATCCTAGCTCCAGCTTTTCAATTTCCTTTTGGTTCCAACCAAGGGATTTTGTCTGTTTTCTAGCAGTTTCCTTGCCAAACTAATGCTTTACTAATACTTTTAACCTGTATTTTAGTGTTACAAAGTGTGTTCTATAGTAAACTCCCTACCATACCCCTCAAATGGTTTCATAGTAAACTAAAGTTTGAAATAATGGGTTTATTTCCTATAAGAATTCTCAGAGCTTTTACAATGTGCCTTAGTCCATTTGGACCACTTTAACGAAAACACCTTAGACTGGGCAGCTTATACACAGAAATTTCTCTTAGCTCCAGAAGCTAAGAAGTCCAAAATCAAGGTGCCAGTAGAATTGGTGTCTGGGGTGCGCCTGCTTCCTGGCTCAGAGATGGCTGTTTTCTCACTGTAACCTTACATGGTGGAAGGAGTAAGGAATCTTTCTGGGGATACTTTTATAGATGCACTAAGGCCATTTATGAGTACAGAATACTAAAGACATAATCACCTCCTAACCACCCTATCTCCTAATACTATCACCTTGGGGATGAAGATTTCAACATATGAATTTTAGGGGGACACAAACATTAGCCCACAGCACTATGCTAACACATGGAATGGATCACCAAGAGAAGGCAGATGAAGAGTATGTTCTATACATAAAAATCTGACCACAGAATACTTTTTCAACTGCCTTTCTTAGGAATCCCTGGCAACAAACACACTTTGAGAAGCATTGCTTTATTTTTTAGCATTAATTTTATAATCATTCTATATGATTTCTTTTATTTATTTATTTATTTCTTTTATTTATTATGATTTCTTTTATTTCAACAGGGTATCAGAAAGTATCATCAAAAGGGAGAAAGTTGAGTAGTTAGCAGGTACTTCCCCTGAAAAACAGAGATAACTATTTTCCTAGCGAACCATGCAGAGGCTGTATCCATTCACACGAGCCATCCCCTTCAGACAGTACTCCTGCCCAGGATAGAGTCTGCCCCCTCAAAGACTTCTTTCTTCTACACGCTGTTTTAGCGGATTTTTTTTTTTTCCATTCTTTTTTTTTTTTTTGTGGGTTTTTTTTTTTTTTTTTTTGGCCGAGGCTGGGTTTGAACCCGCCACCTCTGGCATATGGGACCGGCGCCCTACTCCTTGAGCCACAGGCGCCACCCTTTAGTGGATTGTTTTAGGCACTGTCATACAAACTTTCTTGATCATTAAACTGTTTCTGCCATTGGCCCATTGATTTAGACCTGAAAGACTCCTTGGGCAGGCCAATGTTCCCAACTTGGAAAAGACACCTGGGGCATGTTCATTACTCCAAAACCAGCTCCTAGTCATCAGCCTAGAAGTTTCTTTTACCATGAGGGAAGACTGACAGTTCCACACCTAAAGATGTTTTTTCTATGATATTGGTGAAGTTGAGTGCCAATATTTTTCTTGTAAATGATCATTAAGGTCAATCCATAAAGACACATCAAAAGAGTTGATGAATAGTGTTTTCTCACACCTGGGACTCATCATATTGTCAATTCACAGAGTCTGATTTATCCAATCTTCAGATATCTACTTAAGTAGACCACACCATGAACTTTAAGAGTCATGAATAAAAATCTCACCCAGGACAATCTCTTCAATGCCATTCCCCCACCTGGAACTTGAAGATAGAGATTACATTATTTCTTTCATCTTTCTCCACCCTCCAAAGTATAGAACCTGAAATCTCCCTTGATAGCAAAGACACATCAGAATTCCAGAGCCCCTGAAGAACAGAGATTCTCCTAAATATCCGACCTTACAAGGCTCCAGTATTCCACAAAGGGCTATATTGAGAAACAGATACCAGCTAAGGATGATTTCTCGAAAGTTTCTGGATGGCTTCTTCATTGCAAACAGGAAGTTGTGATCAGTAGGCTTGAAGCGCCTCAAGCAAGCTAACCATCAAACTGTGCTAAATCACAGCCATAATTCTCTCCTCCCAGAGTCTCATCTGAGTCAAGCATCTATTTATTCATCAAAGAACTTTACGTAATGTAGAAGCCTAGATGGTAGGTCAAACAGTGCTAAGAGTAAGTACAACAAGTATGCACAGAATTTTATGTGAACACAAAGGACTCAGTCAAGGAAGCTGAAGGCTAAACGATGAGTGAGGGTCAATGTGAAGCCTAGGAGGACAAAACAAGGCATTTCAGAAAGGCACTGGCCAACGCACAGTAGCTGCAGAGAAGATGGCACATTCTGCTTAACTCAGAGCAGGTCACGTTTAGTGGCAAGAATCAAAGGCAAATTGGAGGTCACGTGTGCCATGTTATAAAATTTGTACTTTTCCTCAGTGCTGTGGGTTCTCTGGAGGATTTAAAACCAGAATCAGATTTACATTTTAGGAAGATAATTCAACTGGAATTTTTTTTTTGACACAGAGTCTCACTCTGTAGCCCTGGATAGAGTGCTGTGGCATCACAGCTCACAGCAACCTCAAAATCTTGGACTTGAGCGAGGCTAACTTGCGTTAGCCTCCTGAGTAGCTGGGATTATAGGCATGCGCTGCTACACCTGGCTAGGTTTTCTATTTTTAATAGAGACAAGGTCTCGCTTTTGCCCAGGCTGGTCTCAAACTCCTGAGCTCAAGCAATCTACCTACTCAGCTTCCCAGAGTGTTAGGATTACAGGTGTGAGCCACGGTGCCCTGCCATCTCAACCAGAATTTACACCACTTGAAACCTCCTCATTGAATCTTCTCCTTCAGAAACTTGTCTCTTCTATAAAGTTCCAATACAGATGCTTTCACTGATGATAACCTCAATTATCTCCCCTCAGTGTGGCAGTGCTTATTCTACCTCACAGGTATGGCCATAAGATTCCTCTACTTAAGAGACTTCCTCATTAAATCCAATCCTAACTTCAGGTCTGAGTTCAACAACCCCTGTCCAATTCTCTACACCAGTTTATTCTTACAGCTGATTATGTTGCCCTCCTTAAGACTGGATCCCTAATACACTCTTTTGAGGCCAGGACCACTGTCCTGCAGTTCACTTTCTCTGATTGTCACTGACTGAGTGATTAGACTTTTGGATTCCTGGCATGAGATCTGATATCTGTTGGGACAACTTTTTAATACTTTGCGGTGAACTTTTCTTGCTAACTTCTCATCCAGAGGCATCAACCCTCTTGGAAATTTGAGGGGTGTGGATGGAGTGGAAGATGAGGGGATGATGGTAGAAGACCATTAGCTATACAATACTTAAGACTCAGGCTATTTTCCTCAGCAACTGTCCTAGCCAATGGTTAGGAGTAATTCCAGATCCCAGTCCTTTCATGTAAACTATGTACTTGCCGTAAGAAACAAAGCTATGTTCGGCTGAGGTATGGGAGGTGACAAGTATAAATAATTCTCACTGTTCTCTCAGATGATGAGCTGGCCCTTCAGACTGATCCTCACTGATATTTAATCTTACTTTGCATACCATAAAACAATCACCTAGGCCTCTCCCTTATTAACCTTTTAATCTAACTCTTTAAGTCTCTCCTCTTATCCAGATTTAAAAGATTAATAAACCCTTTAAGTCTCCCATTCCTAGAAACTAGATAGTATTGGCCTATCCTGTAGTATTAATCATTAAGTATGGATTCATATAAATGCATATGCTTTTTTCTTTTTTTTTTGTAGAGACAGAGTCTCACTTTATGGCCCTCGGTAGAGTGCTGTGGCCTCACACAGCTCACAGCAACCTCCAACTCCTGGGCTCAAGCGATTCTCTTGCCTCAGCCTCCCGAGTAGCTGGGACTACTGGCACCCGCCACAACGCCCGGCTATTTTTTGGTTGCAGTTCGGCTGGGGCTGGGTTTGAACCCACCACCCTCGGTATATGGGGCTGGCGCCTTACCGACTGAGCCACAGGCGCCGCCCTGCATATGCTTTTTTCTTACCCTTAAGTAATCTTGAATAGTACTTTTGAAAATTAAAATTCTCCTGAAATATAACAGTGTAAGCGAACACAAAGATGTTCATCTAGTTTCCTGTAAATCCTTAAGTTCTCTTTGTTAAAAAAAAGCAAGGCTTCCCAGCTACTCTGGAGGCTGAGGCAAGAGAATTGCCTAAGCCCAGGAGTTGGAGGTTGCTGTGAGCTGTGTGACGCCATAGCACTCTACTGAGGGCGATAAAGTGAGACTCTGCCTCAAAAAAAAAAAAAAAAAAGAAGCAAGGCTTTTAGGAAACAACACCCATAACCAAGATTGTGGCCTCTTTTCTTATCCACCCTCTGTCAAAGTAATGCTGCATCACTTCGGGGTAGGTTGATCATGCTAATCTCAATTAATAACACAGGGAGGCCTCAGCATTGTCTGGCAAATACAATGCTATATAATGATTTGATTGATTCCAGATACACTAATGGGAAGTTGCTGACAGCTGTAACAAAAGGGTAGGCTGAAGTCTGCCTGCATTATTTACAATGGAAATATTAATATATTTCTGCTTATAAACTTCAGGAAAATATATGGATTATTTATATTTAGAAATAATTTAAAATTATAACATTAGGTTGAAGAGTTTATTAAAGCAAATCCACAAAATATTAAGTCACATAATATTTTATTGTCCTGGTTTTATTAATTATATGTATGCAAATAAATGAAACTTGAGACTTACAAAATTTTCTATCATTTAGATACTTACTGAATCAGATTGCTCTTGGTAAACAACTCTGAATTGTGATGTTTTACAATATATATTGGGTCAATCATGTCATAATTTTTCGTATTTCACTTTCATTCATTTTGGCTTAAATAAATAAATGAATTAAGTCAGCATGCTACTCTGTATTGCTGACATTTTATTGATGTTAAAATGTTTCTTTTTCAAAATTATATTTTCTTACAATTAAGAAAGAAAACTTTTATAACAATGATAATAGAAAAACAAAATAAAAACAAAAACTCTCCTGAGCATTTACCAAGTGTCAAGCACTGCACTTAATAATTGAGCTATTATATTTAAACATCACAATATTCCTAGATTCATATCTTCCCCATTTGACAGATGCAGAAATGGAGAGACAGGGAAGCAAGCCAGCTGAACAAACTAGGCCACACACTGGCAAGTGACAGACCTAGGATTTGAACCTAGCCAGCCTGATTCTTACCCTGCCGGTAAAGTGTAGTTGTAATGTGCACTGCTCTAATAAACCTTTTGTTTATTTCTTTCCATATCATTTTAAAAGATTTTTAATTACCTACTATACTTGAATTCTGTCTTGATTAAACTGATGTTTAACAAGGATAGACAGGAATTGAAGAGTGGAGAATTATCAAGAAAAGAAAGTGAGTAGCAGCTAAAACCCACAAACATCATGGGCCTGAAGAAAAGTTAGCAGGAGATTGATTTTATACATATTCCCAAATACATGTTTTTTAAAATCCCTATTTGCAAAATCTAGAGTTTTACAAAGAAGAGTTCCATGGTAATTATCACAAACATTTGTTTTCACGGGCATAAAATGTTTTCAAAATCAACCCCAGTTTGTCTCTGTCTTTCAGCATGGTAAGAATTTGGCATGTTTCTCCTTTCCTCCTGAGAGAGAAATCCAAATGCTTGCCAGAGCACTTAATATTCTAGCTTCCATAGCAAATCGCTTTCATCTCCTGCTAACTGCCTCCAAACTGACTTTAGATTTGGGCAAAAGAGAAAAGGCATTAGAGAAAAAGGAGGGAGGCAAGGGGAGGTTGTTATTGTTGCTTTAAAAAAAAAAAAAGCAACAAACAAAACATGCTAATAATTATGTGAAACATAACTTTTTAGTATAATTCCTGCCACAACTCTAAAAAGCTTTCTAGTTGCTGTTTTCCTTCACACAATAGCACAAAACGCCAGGCCAATGTTACAGTGTAAATAAGGTACTAAATGACTACCTTCTAATTCAAGGACAATTTGGAGTTTTACTTCAGTAGCCAACTTCTTTCCTATTGGAAGGATGCAGGTGAAGTTTACTAAGTGTAGGGTACAAGGGTTTGAACACAGTAATTAAGAAAATGCCAGGAAGGCTATGTTAACCAGTTCAGTGAAAATATTTCAGACTGTATGTGGAACCAGCACATTGTACCTCATGATTGCATTATTGTACTCAGCTATGATTTAATAAAAAAAAAAAGATGTTTCAGAATTACACTAAATAAATATGCACATGAATGTTAAAAAAAAAAGAAGATAGGAAATAGAGAACATTTCCTATTCTCTTAGATATAAGCATATAAGTGCATAAGATATCTAGCCACAGAAAATAAGATTATAAAGAAATCTATGGTTTAGCATTTGCAAGAAAATACATTCCTTTTTAGAAAATAAATTTTCCTTTTTAAAAAATAAGAGCTATAAAACAGGTTATGCTAAAATTAATTTTTTAAAGGTATTAACAAAATGTGTTTTGTTTGTTTGGTTGGTTTGGTTTTTTTTGCCGGAGTATGTGAAAGCTCCAGGATTTGGAAGGGACAGAGTGGACCCTCCAAACATGGGGAAAACTTCTTGCAGCTTTCCTCACAAGCAGCCCACACTCACTTTCGGATGCAGGTGCAGAAATTTTTTCTTTTCTTTTTTTTTGAGAGAGTCTTACTATGTCGCCCTCAGTAGAGTGCCCATGGTGTCACAGTTCACAGCAACGTCCAACTCTTGGGCTTAAGGTATTCTCTTGCCTCAGCCTTCTGAGTAGCTAGAACTACAGGCACCTGCCACAATGCCTGGCTATTTTTTTGTTGCAGTTGTCATTGTTGTTCAGCTGGCCCGGGGTGGGTTTGAACCCACTAGCCTCGATGTATGTGGCTGGCGCCATAGCCACTGTGCTAGGGGCGCCGAGCCAACACAATGTGTTTTGTTTTTCAGTGAATATTCTAATTCATTTTTCACTGAGTTTAAAAAAAGACACAAAGACAGGCTTGTGTTTGGAAAGTGAAGCTGGGGAGAAGAACCTTCCAACACTGGATAAAGTCTGACACAGAAGAACAATGGTAACAAATATCCCAAGAAAATGCTGCTCTTAACAGCAACTTAAAAAATAATTACAAGCTAAAAGCAAAGGTTAACAGCAGATAAACAAATAAGAGCAAATAAAAGGATCAGCAGAACATGGCACGTTTACTTATCTATCTCCTCCCTCAGATTTGCAGCCCCCAAACCTGTTGGACAATTCTGACCAGGCATTTTCGGTCCTTTTATTTCTGTTTCCCTCTCTGTGCCTCTCCAAAATCTTCCAGCTTACTATCAGAAGAAAGCCATTACTTCACTTCACAAAATTATTTATTTTGTAAAAATGAAGTTATTAAGAAAAGGCTAAGAAAAACTTAAATCACAGACCTACGTGTGGTTCAGTGCGAGCATACTGTGTATCTGGCATTAGTTCTTTTGTTGGTGATATTCTAGTTCCAGTCTGAGCCTGAGTCTGAAGTGTATTTTGCTGTTGAGACTGGTCATAAACACTGCCACTTCTCTCAACTGCACACTTTTTGTTTTTAACAGAAGTATTCATCACCTGCCTTGTTTTACCTTTCTGTCCCTTCCCTAACCCAACCCTCTCCCCACTCCTACCCTCCTACCTTCTTTCACCATCTCTTACACAATCACACTCAGTTGAGAGAATTAGATACAGCAAGATACATACAGTCAGACTGAATCACCGATTACATAATTGAAAAGGGAGTTAGCTTTCCATTTTCTAATATCTATCATTACATCCCTTATAGCATGATTTTATCACATATTAATGACAGAATAAGGACTAGACAACTCTCTTGAGTTCATCAAAATAATAACATGATGATATAAAACATAGATATGTTATAGATGAATATATAAACATATATTCAAATAATATATAGATATTCAAATAGCTTTCTCAAAATTCACCATCTGAAAAACATTAGAAAACAAGTTACTCATAAATGAATGAATAAATGAGTTAACCTAAATGTTTATGAATTTTTTTCAAATGGCAGAGAAACGCAGAAAAATTACCATGATCTCAGAACTTTAACACAATAATTATGTCTCATTTTTAATTTTTAAAATTTCTCATAAATAAAAATAACTCTAAGATCAACTATTGGATTAAAGCTCATATGATTATGAGATCCTGTTTCATTGCTCTCTGAAAGCATCAATATGTATATATTGGGCCAGGTGTGGTGGCTCACACCTGTAATCCTAGCACTCTGGGAGGCTGAAGTGGGCAGACTGCTTGAGCTCAGGAGTTTGAGACCAGTCTGAGCAAAGCGAGACCTCACCTCTAAAAATAGCAGGGTGTTGTGGCGAGTGCCTGTAGTCCCAGCTGCTTGGGAGGCTGAGGTAAGAGGATTGCTTGTGTCCAAGAGTTTGAGGGTGCTGTGACCTATGATGCCATGGTACTCTACTGAGGGTGACAAAGTTAGACTCTGTCTCCAAAAACAACAACAAAAAAATTGTACATCAATATGCACATCAGAATGTATAAGTTAATCATTTAAATATTTTTCAGTAGAGAATTCAGAATTCAAAGCACCATTCTGATGACCACATAAAACATCTAAGAAATAGTTCATAATATTTATGAACACATTTCTATGAAGTCACTTTCTCTGAAAGAAAAACAATCCACTATTTTACTAATATAAAATTTGTAAAGAAAATTCTCGATGAAAATACAGGAGTAAATGTGATTATTTTCATCTTTATGTCATGTACATAATCTGAACAAAAGGTCTTGAAAAAAACTTTAAAAAAATTTTTTAAGCTTATCTAATAATTATGGACACAATAAAAATGTGTAATTAATACAAGGTAAAATTATTTTTCCTCCTCTGAATTTTGATTTACTAAAAGCTAATTCTCGCTTTTAGAAAATAGTTCCCTTGTTCCCTGCCTCCTTGTCATACTCCACTCCCAACTGGGGCAAGGAAAGTGTTAATAGATTATTTTCCAGTTTTCTTCTCCATTTCTTTGTGTCCTTTGCTGAGTTTGGGCACAGGCATTCTATAATGTGCCTGCTGGCTGCCAGCAGTAAAGACTTCATCCTTCCTCTTCTGCCGGCCAATGACAACAAAACCCAGGAGTAATCATAGGTGATAAAACTCAATATAGAAACTCACATCCATTAACAGAAAAATGGAATATAAATTCTAAGAAATTATGATTCAATCTTTTAAATTATATTCGAATGACGTACTCTCCAATTCATCTGAAACCACATAGAAGCAAAGCAAGAAATACCTTTCACCACTCTCTAAGCATTTATCTGAGTACAAATAGATTTGGTATGAGTGATGCTGTGTGCTGAGAACAGAAACTGAAATGGCAGAAGGCACATTAAAAGTCAATGTAAATGATGCAATTCATGGCAAAGAGCCATCTACAGGTATACATGCATTTATTATTAATAGAAAATATAGGTGATAGGAAGAGATATATTGTTTCTATTTCTTCTTTCTTGACATGGAAATTATTTGCAGAATAGAACAATGCATAAATTTGAGCACATTCTAGGAAGTATATCAACATTCCTATGTTATGTTCAGTGGTAAAATAAAAATGAAATGTGATATGAAAATCTTGGCTTCATGATTCACTTCATACACTTCAATAATTCAGCAAATTAGTATACACTCACCATGTACCCACAACTGTGCTAGTCCTGTGCGTAATGTCAATACATGTACAGGAAAGATAAAGTATAGTGTCTGTTCTTAAGGATTTTTGACATATTAAAAAGGCAAAACTTAAGAAGATGAAACAAGAAAAGATAAAACAAGACAGTATAAATTCAACTGCTACCCTGTTTTAAAACTTAAGTGCTATCCAAGATCAAAAAGAGATCAATGTGGGCTGGAGCAACTAAAAGTAACATCATGAAAAAGAAGGATCTTGAAGGATAAAAATCATTTAACCACAAAGAAAGAAATGAAATGGGTAGTTTATTTTAGCTAAGAAAAAATATGTACCAATATACTGAAATGGCCTAAGAAGGCTTTATAGTAACTAAACTGTACATCAATATTATAGACTTTTTTGACATACAGAAACGAGTTATTTTCCTAAGACCAGTCCTAAGTCCTGAGACAGTTTCAGTTTAAGTTTATTGTTCAAAAATAATTATGGATAGGATCTCCTTTTACTCTCAAAAAGTTTCAGTTTGGACTATAAATTTATGACAATCTTACTTACAATGAACTACTTGACATCTGTAATCTAATAAAGGTTGTTTTGTTTTACACATCATTGGGAAGGGCACTTGCCAAGGTACACCCTTGACTCTGACTTTTATAAAGTACTTGGTTTTCTAAATTTTCAGGAATACACTACAGATTGACCCAAAGGCTTATGTGTCTCTCTGTGAGAACCCAGAGGGTGCCCTCTTAGGTGACTTTATTTTTAGAATCCAAATTAAACCCGTAACTTAGAGCCCTTCTTAATGAAATATCCTCTTCAAACCTCAATATACATTGTCATCAGCACACATTTGTTGGGCATCTACTACATGCAGGTCATTGCTCAGGGTAAAGTTGGGTGTGGGGAAGAAGGATAAAAAAATATAACATATGGTCTCTATTCTTCAACAGTTTATAATCTTCTGGTTGCTGTCCATCCACCTCCCCACTCGTCTATCCATCCATCTATCCATCTACCCACCCATCCATCCATTAAGCCATCCATCCATTGACCCACATAGAACAGCATACACTAGGTACCAAATACGTGATGTAGGCAGTAAAGTGAATGCATCGGTGATTGCATTGGGCTAATATAACAGAAATCAGACTATTGCATGTTAACCATGTAGTGGTTCATTTCTCTCACATAGTAAGAAGTCAGAGCTGGTAGAAGGGGACCAAGATGTTATCAATTCTGCAGGCTCCTTCTGTATTTATTAAAATCTCATGCTCGTCCTCACAGTAACCTCATTTTGCAAAAAGGCTAATCCACCTCCAACTTGTCCTCTGAATTTTGGGTACGAGGATGAAGAAAGAAGCATTAAAGGGGGACAGGTGGTGCAAAGTTTTCAAGAGCCCCCCAGGAAGTTTTCACTTACATGTCACTCAACTGAGCCCTCACAGAAAGTCACCCTTCATTGAAAGGCAAGCTTGGAAAGTAAGCGTCTCATCTTTCCAGCATCTACAGGGAAAGCTCAGCTCCAATGCCCACAAGAATCAGAAAGTGGAGAATCCCTCAAACACACAAATCATACACTCCTCATATCTGCTTATATAAATATTCAACAAATATTTTTGTAACATTATTATGTGCCAGACATTGTGTTAGGTTCTAGGGATACATGAAGCAAACAATAAGACTGGTTTTCATAGAACTTGTAGTAGGGAATGCAAATAAATAGTTACAATTAAAAAAGAGAAACAAAGGATGTCATGACCCCGTTAGAGGTTACCCAATACCTTTCTGAGGATCTGGCATCTCAGCTAAGCCCAAAAAAAAAAAAAAAAAAAAAAAAAAAAGTAGCAAAAAGGTGGGAATGGTGAAGAGTCCTGGGCAGATGGGATAGTACATTCAAAGGGTCAGAAGACAGAGGATGTTTCCCTTGAGAAAATGAAAAAAGGCTAAGGTGATGAAAACAAGAAGAGTGAGGCTAAAGGGATAATCAAGAGGCAGAAATCACACAGACCCTCAAACCACAGAGGGGATTTTGGACCTTACTCTAAGGACAATGTTGTTGATTACAATCATCAAATACGTATTTTGATTTGTTTGATGCAAACACTTGGGCTACAAAATAGAGAATGGATTAAAAATGGGCAACATGTAATATAGGAAAACAATTATAAATGTCCAAACAGAGAATGGACTGCCACAGTGACTGTATGAATCAATAAACACACAGACAGAATTAAAAAATATTCAAGAGGAAGATGATAAAATAGGAAGAATCAAGTACGATGCCCAGGATGGATGATAATCATAATTACAGTATGTCATATAAGTAATTCATATATTTTATTTAATATACATAGATACATGCACAGACCTCACATGTACCCATTTAATATGCAGAATAATGCTGTGACAAAGGTAGGATTATTACTCTCATATTACAGACTAGGAAATTGAGGCAAAGATTATTTAACTAATTTGCCCAAGTTCACACCATTGATAACTGTTAAGCCACGATTCAAACTCAAGCAGTCTGACTGAAGACCTCAGATTCTCAATATACTACCTTAACACTGCTCAGTGATGGTGGGGGCAGCATTTCCTAAAGTTAGGAGCACAACAGCAGCAGGAGGAGGATGAGCAGTTCACTTGGGGCCTGATGAAGCCTGTGATGCAGCCAGGTGAAGATGCCTAATAGAGAGTTGAAGAAATGAGCTGGAGCTTAGAAGTTGAAGTGGAGATTCTGAAGCCTACAACACAAAGAGGATGACTAAAGCCTTGGAGTTGAATAAGATCAGCTGGAAAGTGAAGAGAGAATGCGGAGTAAAAACAAAAGAGAGTTGTGTACATAGCCCCAGAAGGCTCTAGCATTTACACAGCAGGAAGAAGTGGAGAGGCCAAGAAAGGATGATGAGAAGCAACAGCTATCACCAGAGTGCACATAAAAACAGAATAATGTGACATGTCAGTCAAATAAGAGAGTGTCTGGGGTGGAAGGGGTAAAATACTGTGGCAAATGCTGCTACAAAATTAAGAAAGATAAAGAACTAGCGTATTTTTTAGAGTTAATAACATGGAAATGAACGGTGACTAAATTGAACATTTTTTAATTACATCATTTTTTAAAATGATGATGCACTGTGTGAACCCAGGTTAAAGTAAACTGAGGGATGTACGCATGTGAGAAAATGAGGGCTTCCTACTATAGGGAGAGGAAATGACAGTTCCAGGACCACTGGTAAGTGAGGCAGTAAGGAGGTGGTGGAGGGATAAGGACCAGGCTAACAGAAAGACAAGCCAGGACTGTTTTCTTCAAAACAGTTTTGCTGCTTCCTTGATGAACAACAGCAGAGAGTCCAGCATTGGGGGGCGGGGGGGCACCTTTGTATATTAATACTGGCCTCAGATTCACAGATGGTGGGAGTTCTCACAGGGCTTACTTACTCTCCTGAATTATCTCCCTGAGACCTCTTGGGGGTTTCTTCTAGTGTTAAGTCAGCCTTGCTTAAACATATAAATAAACAAAAACCTACCTACCCAACCCCTGCTCCACTCCTACTCCTATAACAAGGCCACCTATGTGTATAAACATCCTCGGAGCTCAGGTCACAGTATTTTACTGGAATGCTGAACTTAACTTTTGATCCTTGAGGTTGATATATTATATTTGGTTTTTCTCCAACACCTCCCTTTCTTTTTCTACCTATGTCATTAATTTTATTATGCCCTTTTAAATCCTCCCATATCCTTTTTGTGAAGAAAGGGGCTGTAATAAATAGAAGCAATAATTAAGTTCTAAAGTTATGCTTTCATAAAATCTATACTCCACCAAGCAGAAAATAGGCTATGACCCTAATCAAAGTTGGGCTAGGTATTTTAAAATACCAATTAAACTGAAATTAATTATGCAATAGCTAAGATAATGATATATCCTAGACCGAAGAACTTCCCGTGCAAAATCAGTCAATGTTTATATACCCAAGATAGGTGGGAATGTGATCCTATAGGGAGAAATTATATGATATTAACCTTTGTTAACAAACATAGAAAGAGAAAAGATGAAGGTGAGAGAGTGAAAAGAAACTGAATTCCAGGTACCCTATCCCTGTAAAATATCTTTTTTTCTGACCATTTTACACATGAAGAAACCAAGGCACAGAAAGATTAAGAGGCCAGGTCATGAAACTAAGTAACAGCAGAGCCTATACTGTCAGGGGTGTCCAACCTTTTTTCTTTTCAGCTCTACATTGGAAGAATAAGAATTATCTTAGGGAACACAATAAATACACAAACACTAATGAAAGCAGATGAACAAAAGAAAAGCTCCATGCATAATTTTCTGAAATATCATTCACCACAGATAAGCAGAACAGTCCTCAAATAATCTGCATGTGGCTCCACGGGCTGCAGGTTGGATACCTCTGGATTACATATTGCTTACCTTCTAATTCATTCTTATAATTCCTACTTGGATTTAACCCAATAAAAATTGTATTTTATTTGTTATAATTTTAAATAATTTCAAGGAAGGGAAATTCAAGATAGACGAATAGAAAGAATGAGAAATGATTGGGGCCTAAAACTCTACACTGCTAATTAGAAAGCTTGGAGGGGTGGGGGGGGGGGGGAAGAAGATCTTTTAAAAAAAAAAAACAAAGCAGGAAAAAATGTACCTTATTTTGGTAACCATGTTGCTATAGCAACATCACAATGATACATAAAAGGGCTTTCAAAATAATGCTGGTAATAAAAGATATACATGTATATATAGGTCTATCAGAATTGTTGAAGAAATATCTGTATATCCTTGCCAGATCTAGTAACGAGAAAAACTGAGTAAACATGTATACCAATCATAAAAATACTTATCAACTTCTCTTTATTGTTTGCACGTGTCCACAGAAGAGAAGGCATAAAGGAAAAGAGGACATTCTACACCTAAGGACTTTGAACTAGAACGCAATCTAGTGCTGGTGTGGGAGAAAAATGAAAAGATAATAAGAGGATTAGCTGGTCTCAGAACTATGTGGTATGAATTTTAGTTTCCTTGAAGTTCAAGTAATGCAGAGCATAGATATAAATTCATATCTATAATCTAAAGAATGTGACGTAAACTTCTAGGTTTAACTATTTGTTAATGACCCTCCATCTTTTGGTGCCATTTTAGCAGCCTGAAAAAGAATCAATGCATTTCTACAATGGTATTCAACCTTTCTCCCCTATATTCATATGCCCAACCACACTTGAATCAGTAACAGTTCTCATTTTACTGCCAGGATTTCCACCTTTCCCCAAAGCTAGTGTGAATCAAAATCTCAGGAGAGATATAGGGTTTGAGAAGGACTCAGAAGTTTGAAATGGTCCCTAGAAAGTAAGATCCACTCCAGCGAGCACTACAGTTCTACATCAGTTTGTTGTTCTATATAGTCTTTATTTTTCAAAATTCAATTGTCCCAATCATTTTTCACATACACGCCCTTACACGACCGCCATTAACACCAAGAGTGCTGCAAAAGTAGAAAAGCAGAAGCCTTATACAAGACATGAACAAAACATCTTAAAGGGAGTCCTTGCTGTTAGATACTATTTTTTTTTTCCTCTCAAGGAACTAAAATAAGCAAGGATATGCTATGTTCTGGAGAAAAATGTACTGGCCCAGTGAGGCAGACCCTGCTAGTATCTGTTTCTCCTGCTTCTAACAGAACCTAACATCATCTTGGGGAGCAATGAGCCAACATCCTGCAGCCACGGCCAATGACACATAGTGAAGCCTTCTGGAAAAGTTTTTAACTTCCTAATACAGGCACTTTCCCGAATTCCTCCTCCATATTCCTACTTAGAAACTAGATATGATGTGTGGTGGTGCAGAAGATAGGTTGAAATAATAATGAGGCTGAAGGCCTGCTCACTGAATGAGACAGAGTGAGAGGTGGAAGAGTGAGACATTGCTGAGCTGCTTATACCCTTTCTTGCTGCTTCAAGAAATGAACCTTTGTCCATTTAAGCCACTTGCTATGGAATGCATTCCTAACTCACAGAACCATCTAGGTGGAGGTAGGTTTGGAGGAAGAAGATAATGACTAATTAACAGCATCTGCTTTGTTTGCCACCTCCCCCTCTACCCCAAACAGCTGCCCTTATTCCCTCCAAATCTCTCCATTCATAAACTCAGATACACTCTCTGTATTAATTTGGTCCTAATTAATTGTGAACTCAATCTGGCTCTTTGGACCTTTGGTGTCTACCTCTGGTAGCCCATTCCTTGGGCTGCCTGTTCTAGACTTGACTTATCTGGCTCCCCTAACCTGATGACTGCCAACTGTGCAGAAAAGAACTCTTAAGTTCTGTCCCTTATGGACAGGCCTCTCTTACGACAGTGTCTAATGTCATGAGAAGAAAATAAATTAAAGAAATGTTTATCAGCCATGTAGAGGCACATTTATATAATTAGTAACTTCTTCTGTAAGCTACTTACATTTGTGGGAATTGAACCAATTATTTTTTTTTAAATATTCTAATTTACTCAAAGAAATATTTGACTAAAAATGTCAACCCAAGGATTCCACCAAGATGGAATAGTTCCCTTGTTCCCAGATCTTACAACTAAAAAACCCCCAGATGTAATAAAACAAAAAGCATAGGAAGAATCCAAAAGGAGGAAAGCCAAAGACACATGGCCCAGGGGCCTTGGATCTTGAGAAATATCAAGGTATGAAGTCCCTGAATTTCTTTATTGCTTTTCGTATATACCTGATAAGATACTACAGAAGTCTTTAACCCAGAAACACCAAAAAACACAGACAAAAAAAGAGCTTCAAGAGAAGGAGTGGGGGAGGAGAGGGGTCTTGGTGTGTGACACACCTTTTGGGGGCAAGACACAATTGTAAGAGGGACTTTACCTAACAAATACAATCAATGTAACCTGGTTTCTTGTACCTTCAATAAATCCCCAACAATAAAAAAAAGAAAAAACAGAGCTCCAAGAAAAATCTGATCTACTACTAGTTGGCCAAGAAAAGGGTGACTGAACAACAGAAAACATTCTTGGCAATATTTCCCCAATTTCAGCCAAATACCAACTGAAAAGCATACCTCCCACCTTACAGTTTCAGTGGGACTTAGATGGGGAGTTATCTCCCATACCCACAACCCCTGTTAGCACTCAATTACCCCCACTGTGTAATGTCAGTGGGGCTGAGCTGGAAGCTGATCTTTCAATCTCTTATTATAGAAGTAAGTGAGGTTCTAATTTCCCTCCAAGGTAGTACCAGTGGGCCAGTGGGGAGTTGAGCACCTCCACTCCTACCATGCATTGAGACTGAACAGGTGGTACAAATTGGTGAAAGGAAAGCCTACACTTTCCTTCTACCCCTGGTGTCACTGAGGCCCACTGGGGAACTAAACCTCCATACAAATCTGAATGAGGCAGTGAAACCAGGAGCACTCCTATTCCAAGCCCTTCCCCATCTTCCAGAGCCAGCATGTCTCAGTAAGAAGCTTCCAGAACCACACAGCATCACTGAGGTGGTGTGGACACTCTGCTTCTCCAATTCCAACAAGCAGGGAGTTAAGCCTCCACTCCCAGCTGGCATCAGCAAGGCAGGATAATTAAGTGGTTGGAGGCAGGACCAGTGGCACTCTGCTTTTGCCTCTCTTATTCCTTATATCAGAGGGGCATGGAGGGGAGCTAAGCTTCTGTACCTACCTTCTACAGCAACAAAGTGTATAAGCCAGCCCCCTGACTCTCTATTTCCTTGTGACAATAAGTTTAATAACAAAGAGCTGATTTTACTTCCCTATATAGAGACATGGGCAGTGCAAATTAGTGACTTACTTTTGCTGGAAAAGAATGACTGATCCAAGGCAGTGTGAGTCTGGGCCCTATTTTCCCTGGAGTACTGTCAGTGGGCCCAGTGAGAAGCTGAACATGTGTGCTATATTAGTTAAACCTCCCCAGAGAAACAGAAATAATAGGATATGTAGAGATATGGGAACCAAGAAGTCCCATGTTCTGCCATCTGCAAGCTGAAGGCCTAGGAAAGCCAGTGGTGCAGTTCCAGCCCAAGCCCAAAGGCTTGAGAACTAGGGGACCCAATGGTATGCAAGTAAGGCCCAGTTCAAGTCTGAAGGCCTCGAGAATTAGAAGCACTGGTGTCTGAGGGCAGGAGAAGATGAACACCCCAGCTGAAGAATAGAGAACAAATTTGCCCTTCTTCCTTTTAGCTCTTTTCAGGCCCACATAGATTACCTTATGCAATCTGCTTTACTCAGTCTACCAATTCAAAGGCTAATCTCCTCTAGAAACACCCTCACAGAGACACTCAGAAATAACGTTTTTATTAGTTATCTTATCTGAGCATCGTTTAGCCCAGTTAAAATGATACAAAATTAACCATTACCTCTAGCCACCTTGCTATCACACTAAACTTCAACAGGGGGACTGCTTACTTAAAAAGAAAGAAAGAAAAACTACACATATATATATATATATTCACAAAATAACCAGAATACAACTGGCATCACTCATCAAACCAGAATCAGAAAAACCACAAAGTGAGAAAAGACAATCAACAGACCCAACATCAAGAGGATCCAGATGTTAGAGTTATCTGATAAGGATTATAATGTAAATATCACCAAAATGCCCTTAAAAAGCAATTACGAATTGTCCTAAAATAAAAGAAAAAGTAAATACTCCCAAGAAAGAAATAGAAATTACAAAAAAGAACCAAATAAGGGGCGGTGGCTGTGGCTCAGAGGGGTAGGGTGCCGGCGCCATATGCCGGAGGTGGCAGGTTCATATCCAGCCCTGGCCAAAACTGCATTAAAAAAAAAAAAAAAAAAGAACCAAATAGGAATTGCAGAATTAAAAAATGCAATAACTGAAATATAAAAATTCATTGGATGAAATAGCAGAAGGAAATAATAGAAGAGAGAATCAGTAAAATTTAAGATAAATCAACAAAATTTACCCATTTTGAACAACAGAGACAAAACAGAAAAACAAATTAACAGAGTTTCAGGGACTTGTTGGACAATTAACAAAAGAGCTAACAGTTACATGATTAGAGTACACAAAGAAAGGGGGGAAGTAGGACGAAAGAGTATTCAAAGAAATAATGGCTGAAAACTTCCTAAATATGGCAAGAGACATAAATCTAAGATCTAACAAGCTGTTTTCTTTTCTAGAATAGGAAAGATTCAAAGAAGATCAACCCAAGGAAAATCATTCCCAGACACATCACTATTAAATTGCAGATTGTGACAAATTCTCTATCTATATGGTAATACCCAGCCAGAAAAACCACTAAGAAACTCAGACAAAGTGATATACTCAAAATCACTATAAAAATCAAGATACAATTCTAAAAAATGTTCAAGAAACCAACAGGAAAACTGAAAGCATACAGAGTATGTTCTCTGACCATAGTGGAATCAAACTAGCAATCAATAGCAGAAAGTAATAGAAAAATCTACACTTGGAAACTAAAAAGTACACTTCTAAATAATCCATGGATCAAAGAAATCTCAAAAGAAATTTAAAAAATTATATTACTGCAGAAAATGGAAATATCATATATCAGAATATATACAACATAACTAGAGCAGGGAAGAAAGTAAAGTTATAGCATTGAATGCTTCCATTAGAAAAGCAAAGTTTCAAATAAATATTCTAAAGTTCCTACCTCAGGTAACTAGAAAAAGAAAAGCAAAATAAACCCAAAATAAGTAGAAGAAAACAAATACAAAAAAAAAAAATGAGAGCAGAAATTAATTAAATCGAAAACAGGAAAACAATAGAGGAAAATCAATGAAACAAAAGGCTAGCCCTTCCAGAAAATTAACAAAATTTATAAATCTATACCAAGAAGTAAAAGGATGAAAGGAGATCACCAGATCACTGATATATCAGGAATGAAACAGGAAATATCACTATAGTTACCTGCAGCCACTAAAAAAATAGTAAGTGAACGGGAAAAACATTACCATCATAAATTTGACAACTTAGAAGGAATAGAACGATTGTTTGAAAACCACAAATTACCAAAGCTTAACCAAGACAGACAATATGAATGGTCTTATAACCATTAAAAACATTGAATTTTGTAATAAACAGCTTTCAAAAGCAGAAATTTCCAAGCCCACATGGTTTCACTGAAGAATTCTATTAAACATTTAAAGATGAATTAACATCAATTTTAGACCATTTCTTCTAGAAAACAAGAGGAGGCACTACTTCCCAACTCAATTTATGAGGCAAATATTATTTTAATATTAAAGCCAGATACCAATATCTCTACTATTTAGATGCAGAACCCTTCAACAAAATATTAGAAAATCAAATCCAGAAATATATACAAGTGAATTTATTCTAAGTATGCAAGGCTGGTTCAACATTTTAAAATTAATATATCCACCACATCCATGAGATTAAGAAGAAAAATCGTATGATTGTATCAAAGGACACAAAGGTGATTTAGCAAAGGGCAACACTCACAACAAAAACTCTCAGCAAACTAAGAATATAGAGGAACTTCCTCAACTTGCAAAAGAACCTACAAATGACATCGTACTTAATATAATAAAAGACTGAATGATTTCTAGCAAAAATAAGGAACAAAGTAAGAACATCCATTCTCACTATACTTACTCAACATTTATTGCAAGTTCTATCCACTGTGACAAGGCAAGAAAAAGAAATAAAATGAAAAGGAAGAAAGAAAACTATTCATATTTGGTGAACCTAATTGTTCAGAAAATCCAAGAATCTGCAAAAATACCCCTGAAACTAATAAATGAATTCAGCAAGGCTACAAGATGTAACATAAACAACAAAAACCAGCTGCATTTCTACATATTAACATGTGTTTTCATGAACACATGAAAACCAATATTAAAAACACAATACCATTTACAATCTTTTCCAGAGAAAACTTAACACTTATGTATAAATTAACAAAACATGTACAAGACCTATCTACTGATAATTAGAAAATTCTAATGAAAGATACCGAAGAAGATCTACAACTTGAGAGAGATATCATGGGTATGAATTGGAAGACTCAACCTAGTAACAATGTCAGTTCTCCCCAAATTAATATACAGGTTTAATGAATTTCATTATCAAAATCTCAGTAAAATGTGTTGTAGACATAAACAAGCTTATTCTAAATTTTACAAGGAAAGGCAAAGGAACCAGAGATAAAATAATCTAACAAAAGAATAAAATGAGAATAATCACTCTACCTTTAATATTAAGGCCAACTATATAGGTAAAATTTTAAAAGCTGTGTAGTATTGGTGGAAGGAGAGAGACATACATATCAACGGAACGAAATAGAGAAACGAAAATAAATTCACACAAATTATACCAAACTAATTTTTGACAATTGTGTAAAAGCAATTCAATGGAGGAGAAGTAGACTCTTAACAAATGGTCCTAGAGCACTTACACAACTACAAGCAAAAAAAATGTACATTTCAAAATAGGAGAGAATAATTTGTTCCTAGCATAAAATTAAATATTTAAGGTGATGGATGTCTCTATTGCCCTGATATGATTATATAAATGTTATGAAATGATCACATGTACCCTGAAAATATCTACATTTAATACTTATCAATGAAAAAAAATTGTAATGAACCTCAAATGAAGACCTTATAAAAAAATTAACTCCAATGAATCAGTCTTAAATGTAAGACATAAATGTATAAAACTTTAGAAAACGTGTAGAAGGAAATCTTTAGGGTCTACAGCGAGGCAAAGAGTTCTTAAACTTGGTAACAAAACTATGAACCATCAAAGGAAACTGATAAATTGAACTTCGTAAAAAGAAAACTTCTGGTTTGCAAGATCCTGTAAAGAACATGAAATGACAAGCAATAGACTGGGAAAAAATATTTACAAATCACACATCAAAACAAACAAACAAAAATATACATATAGGTTGGGCACGGTGGCTCATGCCTGTAATCCCAGCACTTGGGAGGCAGAGGCAAGTGGATTGCCTGAGCTCACAAGTTCGAGACCAGCCTGAGCCAGAGTGAGACCTCGTCTCTAAAAATAGCCAGGCATTGTGGCAGGTTGCCTGTAGTCCCAGCTACTTGGAGGCTATGGTAAAAGAATTGATTGAGCCCAAGAATTTGAGGTTGCTCTGAGCTATGACACCATGGGACTCTACCAAGGGTGACAAAGTGAGACCCTGTCTCAAAGAAAAAAGAAAGAAAGGAAAGAAAGAATTCTCAACACACAGTAAAATAAAAAATCCAATTAGAAAATGGGCAAATGATATGAACAGACATTTCACTGAAGAGACAGGTAGCAAATAAGCAAATTGTTACCAAGTGAATTGTTTTCCTCACAAAATTCATATGTTGAAGCCCTAAGCCCCAACGTGACTGCATTTGGAGAGGCCTTAAGAAGGTAATTAAGATCAAATGATAAATGAGGTCCTTAGTGTGGGGCCAAAATCCAGCAAGTCTGGTGTCCTCATAAGAAGAGGGAGGGAAACACATACAAAGAAGAGGTCATGTGTGGACAAGACAAGAAGACAGCTGCCTATGAGCCAGGAAGAGAGGCCTTACAGATTATAAAGTCCCTGGTAACTCAAGCTATGCAGCCTTAAAAAAAGATGGAGACTTTACCTGTTTTATGTTTACATGGATGGAGCTGGAACATATTCTTCTTAGTAAAGTATCTCAAGAATGGCAGAAAAAATATCCAATGTACTCAGTAGTTTTATGAAACCAATTTATAATTACTCACACTTTCTTATGAAAGATACATCACAACTATAGCACAGGATGAAGGAGAGAGGTGGAAGGGGATGGGAGGAGAGGGGGAAGGTTTGGTAGAGAGAGAGTAAACAGTGGGAACACACCTATGGAGCATATTGCAAGGGTACAAGTCAAATTTATCAAGAACAGAACATAAATGTCTTAACACAATTAAGTAAATGAGGTGAAAGCTATGGTGATTAGTTTGATGTAAGCTGTCTAAATTGTATAAAAAAATCAACACATTGTACCCCACAAATGTATAAATGTATTCATGATCTATGTGTATATGACTTAATAAAAGGGAAAAAAAGACTTCCAAAGCCACCAAGAACTGTGATAAAACACATTTTAGTTGTTTAAGCCACCCAGTGGGACTATGTTATGGCAGCCCTAGTAGACTAACAAATGAAAAGATGTTTAACATCATTAGCCATCACAGAAATGCAAATTAAAACCACAGTGAGGCACCAATAGCAAATATTGGTGAGGATAAGGAGAAACTGGATGGCTCCTATATTGCTAACGAGAATACAAATGTTACAGACACTCTGGGACACTATTTGGAAATTTCTCCTAAAACTATACACGCAACTGCTATACGAGCCATCCACTGCCCTCTTGGCACTTACCCCAGAGAAACAAACATTTACATCCACACAAAAACCTATAAACGGAGGCGGAGCAAGATGGCAGCCGAGTAACAGCTTCCTTGCATCTGGGCACCGTGAGTCTGGGGAGATAGGACTCCAGGCATCTCTGGCTGGTGGGATCTGCCTATCATCACCCCTGAGAGGATACAGGGAGTCAGCGAGAGACTTCTGGACCCCAAGAGGAGGACTAAAACAGTGGAAAACCGGCAAGTGGTTGTGTGTGTTCAATCCGTCTAAACCCGCCCGCAACTTACACAGGCACGAGAACTTAAAGAGCAAGAGGAAGTGAAAGTAAAATTAGGGCAAGGAAACAGATAAAAGAAATCACTCATGAGGAAGAATCAGCAGAAAACTCCAGGCAACATGAAGAACCAGTCCAGAACAACCCCGCCAAGGGACCATGAGGTAGCTACTACAGAGGATTCCACCTATACAGAAATGTTAGGAATGACAGAAAGGGAATTTAGAATACAAATGTTGAAAACAATGAAAGAAATGATGGAAACAATGAAGGAAACTGCTAATAAAGTGGAAATTAACCAAAAGGAAATTCAAAAACAGAATCAAATAAGAGATGAATGATATGAAGAATATAAAAAGGATATAGCAGAGCTGAAGGAAATGAAACAGTCAATCAGTGAACTTAAAGACGCAATGGAAAGTATCAGCAACAGGTTAGACCATGCAGAAGAAAGAATTTCAGAGGTAGAAGACAAAGTTTTTGAGATAATTCAGATAGTAAAAGAGGCAGAAAAGAGGAGAGAGAAAGCAGAACGTTCACTGTCAGAATTATGGGACTTTATGAAGTGTTCCAACATACGAGTTATAGGAATTCCAGAAGGGGAAGAAGAATGTCCCAGAGGAATGGAAGCCATACTAGAGAATATTATAAAAGAAAATTTCCCAAATATCACCAAAGATTCTGACACACTGCTTTCAGAGGGATATCGGACCCCAGGTCACCTCAACTCTAACTGAGCTTCTCCAAGACACATTGTGATGAACCTGTCCAAAGTCAAGACAAAAGAAAAGATTCTGCAAGCTGCCAGGAGTAAGCACCAGTTGACCACAGGGGCAAATCCATCAGAGTGACCGCAGACTTCTCTAATGAAACTTTCCAAGCAAGAAGACAATGGTCATCTACCTTTAATCTACTTAAACAGAACGATTTCCAGCCCAGAATTCTGTACCCTGCTAAGCTAAGCTTCAAAATTGATGGAGAAATCGAATCATTTACAGATATACAAACATTGAGGAAATTCGCCACAACAAGACCAGCTCTACAGGAAATACTTCAACCTGTTCTGCACACTGACCACCACAATGGATCAGCAGCAAAGTAAGAACTCAGAAATTAAAGGACAGAACCCAACCTCCACATTGTTGCAAAAGATAAAACTAAGCAATGGACTCTCACAAAATAAGACGAATAGAATACTACCGTACTTATCAATTATCTCAATAAATGTTAATGGCTTGAATTCCCCACTGAAGAGACATAGATTGGTTGACTGGATTAAAAAACACAAGCCATCCATTTGCTGTCTGCAAGAAACACACCTGGCTTCAAAAGACAAATTAAAGCTCCGAGTCAAGGGTTGGAAGACAATTTTTCAGGCAAATGGAATTCAGAAGAAAAGAGGAGTTGCAATCTTATTTTCAGATACATGTGGATTTAAAGCAACTAAAGTCAAAAAAAAACAAAGATGGTCACTTTATATTGGTCAAGGGAAAAATACAACAAGAAGACATTTCAATTCTAAATATCTATGCACCCAATTTAAATGCTTCCAGATTCTTGAAACAGACCTTACTCAGTCTGAGCAATATGATATCTGATAATACCATAATAACAGGGGACCTTAACACTCCTCTTACAGAGCTGGACAGATCCTCTGAACAGAAATTAAGCAAGGATATAAGAGATTTAAATGAGACCCTAGAACAACTGTGCCTGATAGACGCATATAGAACACTCCATCCCAAAGATAAAGAATATACATTCTTCTCATCACCCCATGGAACATTCTCCAAAATTGATCATATCCTGGGACACAAAACAAATATCAACAGAATCAAAAGAATTGGAATTTTACCTTGTATCTTCTCAGACCATAAGGCAGTAAAGGTGGAACTCAACTCTAACAAAAATGCTCCACCCCACCCAAAGGCATGGAAATTAAACAATCTTCTGCTGAATAACAGATGGGTGCAGGAAGAAATAAAACAGGAAATCATTAACTTCCTTGAGCATAACAACAATGAAGACACAAGCTACCAAAACCTGTGGGATACTGCAAAAGCAGTTTTGAGAGGAAAATTCATCGCTTTAGATGCCTACATTCGAAAAACAGAAAGAGTGCACATCAACAATCTCACAAGAGATCTTATGGAATTGGAAAAAGAAGAACAATCTAAGCCTAAACTCAGTAGAAGAAAAGAAATATCCAAAATCAAATCAGAGATCAATGAAATTGAAAACAAAAGAATCATTCAGAAAATTAATGAAACAAGGAGTTGGTTTTTTGAAAAAATAAATAAAATAGATAAACCACTGGCCAGACTAACGAGGAATAGAAAAGTAAAATCTCTAGTAACCTCAATCAGAAATGATAAAGGGGAAATAACAACTGATCCCACAGAGATACAAGAGATCATCTCTGAATACTACCAGAAACTCTATGCCCAGAAATTTGACAATGTGAAAGAAATGGATCAATATTTGGAATCACACCCTCTCCCTAGACTCAGCCAGGAAGAAATAGAGCTCCTGAACAGACCAATTTCAAGCACTGAGATCAAAGAAACAATAAAAAATCTTCTAACCAAAAAATGCCCTGGTCCAGATGGCTTCACTCCAGAATTCTATCAAACCTTTAAGGAAGAGCTTATTCCTGTACTGCAGAAATTATTCCAAAAAATTGAGGAAGAAGGAATCTTCCCCAACACATTCTATGAAGCAAACATCACCCTGATACCAAAACCAGGAAAAGACCCAAACAAAAAGGAGAATTTCAGACCAATCTCACTCATGAACATAGACGCAAAAATTCTCAACAAAATCCTAGCCAATAGATTACAGCTTATCATCAAAAAAGTCATTCATCATGATCAAGTAGGCTTCATCCCAGGGATGCAAGGCTGGTTTAACATACGCAAGTCTATAAACGTTATCCACCATATTAACAGAGGCAAAAATAAAGATCACGTGATCCTCTCAATAGATGCAGAAAAAGCATTTGATAAAATCCAGCATCCTTTTCTAATTAGAACACTGAAGAGTATAGGCATAGGTGGCACATTTCTAAAACTGATTGAAGCTATCTATGACAAACCCACAGCCAATATTTTACTGAATGGAGTAAAACTGAAAGCTTTTCCTCTTAGAACTGGAACCAGACAAGGTTGTCCTCTGTCACCTTTACTATTCAACGTAGTGCTGGAAGTTCTAGCCAATACAATTAGGCAAGACAAGGAAATAAAGGGAATCCAAATGGGAGCAGAGGAGGTCAAACTCTCCCTCTTTGCTGACGACATGATCTTATACTTAGAGAACCCCAAAGACTCAACCACAAGACTCCTACAAGTCATCAAAAAATACAGTAATGTTTCAGAATATAAAATCAATGTCCACAACTCAGTAGCCTTTGTGTACACCAGTAACAGTCAAGATGAGAAGGTAATTAAGGACACAACTCCCTTCACCATAGTTTCAAAGAAAATGAAATACCTAGGAGTATACCTAACGAAGGAGGTGAAGGATCTCTATAAAGAAAACTATGAAATCCTCAGAAAGGAAATAGCAGAGGATATTAACAAATGGAAGAACATACCATGCTCATGGATGGGAAGAATCAACATTGTTAAAATGTCTATACTTCCCAAAGCAATCTACCTATTCAATGCCATTCCTATCAAAATACCAACATCGTACTTTCAAGATTTGGAAAAAATGATTCTGCGTTTTGTATGGAACCGGAAAAAACCCCATATAGCTAAGGCAGTTCTCTGTAACAAAAATAAAGCTGGGGGCATCAGCATACCAGATTTTAGTCTGTACTACAAAGCCAAGACAGCATGGTACTGGCACAAAAACAGAGACATAGACACTCGGAATCGAATTGAACACCAAGAAATGAAACTAACATTTTACAACCACCTAATCTTTGATAAACCAAACAAGAACATACCTTGGGGGAAAGACTCCCTATTCAATAAATGGTGTTGGGAGAACTGGATGTCTACATGTAAAAGACTGAAACTGGACCCACACCTTTCCCCACTCACAAAAATTGATTCAAGATGGATAAAGGACTTAAATTTAAGGCATGAAACAATAAAAATCCTCAAAGAAAGCATAGGAAAAACACTGGAAGATATTGGCCTGGGGAAAGACTTCATGAAGAAGACTGCCATGGCAATTGCAACAACAACAAAAGTAAACAAATGGGACTTCATTAAACTGAAAAGCTTCTGTACAGCTAAGGAGACAATAACCAAAGCAAAGAGACAACCTACACAATGGGAAAGGATATTTGCATATTTTCAATCAGACAAAAGCTTGATAACTAGGATTTATACAGAACTCAAATTAATCCACATGAAAAAAGCCAACAATCCCATATATCAATGGGCAAGAGACATGAATAGAACTTTCTCTAAAGACGACAGACGAATGGCTAACAAACACATGAAAAAATGTTCCTCATCTCTGTATATTAGAGAAATGCAAATCAAAACAACCCTGAGATATCATCTAACCCCAGTGAGAATGGCCCACATCACAAAATCTCAAAACTGCAGATGCTGGCGTGGATGTGGAGAGAAGGGAACACTTTTACACTGCTGGTGGGACTGCAAACTAGTACAACCTTTCTGGAAGGAAGTATTGAGAAACCTCAAAGCACTCAAGCTAGACCTCCCATTTGATCCTGCAATCCCATTACTGGGCATCTACCCAGAAGGAAAGAAATCCTTTTATCATAAGGACACTTGTACTAGACTGTTTATTGCAGCTCAATTTACAATCGCCAAAATGTGGAAACAGCCTAAATGCCCACCAACCCAGGAATGGATGAACAAGCTATGGTATATGTATACCATGGAATACTATTCAGCCATTAAAAAAAATGGAGACTTTACATCCTTCGTATTAACCTAGATGGACGTGGAAGACATTATTCTTAGTAAAGCATCACAAGAATGGAGAAGCATGAATCCTATGTACTCAATTTTGATATGAGGACAATTAATGACAATTATGGTTATGGGGGGGAAGAAAGAGGGAAGGAGGGAGGGGGGTGGGGCCTTAGTGTGTTTCACACTTTATGGGGGCAAGACATGATTGCAAGAGGGACTTTACCTAACAATTGCAATCAGTGTAACCTGGCTTATTGTACCCTCAATGAATCCCCAACAATAAAAAAACAAACAAACAAAAAAAAACCTATAAACATATATCCTAGCGGGTTTATTTGTAATTGTAAAAAAAAAAAAAAAAAACTAAAAACAACCCATATGCTCTTCCAAGAATGGTTAAGGCAAACAGTTAAATAAAATGTGGCACATTCATACCATAGACTACTACTTGGCAATAGTAAGAAATGAAGCTACTGCTATGCACAAGAACTTGAACGACTCTTCAGGGAATTATGCTAAGTGAAAAGTATATCCCAAGAGACTATATACTCCATGATTCTGTTTATATAACATTCTTGAAAGGACAAAATTATAGAATGGTAGTTGCCAGGGGTCAGGGCAGGGGAAGGAGAGGGTTGGTTGTCACTACAAAAGGGCAACATGAGAAAGTTTTGCTGTGACGAACTGTTCTATTTGGACCATATCAATGTTAATATCCTGATTGTGAAACTGTACTGTTTCATGAGTTGTTACCATTAGGGAAACCAGGTAAAGGATGTGCAAGATCTTTATTCTTTCTTATAAATGCATGGGAATCTACAATTACCTCAAAATTAAAAGGTAAACTTAAAAAATTAATCCTAAACACAAATATTCCAGTCCAAAAACTTGCCATTATGGCTTCTCAGTTTTCTAAAATAAACACCCTGCTGAGATCAGTGTGCCACTCTGTGATTGCAAAGGATATAATTTAGCAGATATGTCATTAATGCCTGCTGGTGAGTGAGTACCATAAGTTTATACCCGTAGCTGCAGTGAGCTGGACCTCATTACAATTAAAAACTTATGCTCAGCAAAAGACAATGTCAAGGGAATGAGAACACAAGCCACAGACTGAGAGAAAATATTTGCAAAAGACACATCTGATAAAGGCCTATTATCTAAAATACATCAAAAAACTCATAAAACTCAACAATAAAAAATAACCTGATTTTAAAAAATGGGCAAAGCACCTGAACAACATACCACACAAGATACACAGACAGCAAGCACATGAAAAGATGTTCAACATTATATATCATTAGGGAGTTGCAAGTGAAAACAATGAGATACCACTATATTCCTATTAGAATGAGCAAAATCCATAATACTGAGGACACTCAATGCTGGCAAGGATATGGGGCAAGAAGAATTCTTACTCAAGCTGGTGGGGATGGATGCAAAGTAGTGTAGCCATTTTAGAAGACAGTTTGGCAGTTTCTTACAAAATTAAACATGATCTAGCAATCACGCTCCTTTGTATTTATCCAAATTAATTGAAAACGTATTTACACAACAAAACCTGGACATAGATATTATATCTATATGTCTATGTCTGCTTTATTTATGATTACTAATACTTGGAAATAATTAAAACAATGGAATATCATTCATCACTCAAAAGAAGTGAGCTATCAAGCCACGAAAAGACATTAAGGAACTGTAAATGCCTATTGTGAAGTCAAAGAAGCCAATCTGAAAAGGCTACATACTGTTTGGTTTCCAACGGTATGATATTCTGAAAAGAGCACAACTATGGTGACAGCCACAGACATGTGACAGCTTGGATAGGGCTGCCACATGTTAGTGGGGAGGCAAGGACACGGGTGGAGCACAGAGGATCTTTAGGACAGTGGAACTGCTCTGTACTGTACACTACAATAGTCAAATACACGCATTGTCACCATACACGCATTGTCAAATCCCACAGACTGTGGAGCACCAAGACGATAATGTGTACCCCTACTACAAACTACGTGCTTTGGGTGATAAGGAAGCGTCAATGTAGCTTGAACAATTATAGCAAATGCATCATTGTGATGTGGGATATCCCTGGTAGGGCAGGTTGTTGAGGGAGAAGGGACTGGGGTATGCTCTGCTCAAATTTGCTGTGAACTTAATACTCCTTTAAAAAAACAAAGCTCAATGACTTTTTAAAAATTCATTATAAAACATTCATGAAGTGAAAGTACACAAACTATGATTTTAAAAATTGGTGTTAGAAAAATTAAAGTAGGTCAAAAAGAATATTCTATACTAACAAAATATATGAAATCCACTGGTATACTCAAGTGTCTGCAATTTCTTTAAATCACAGCCATATGGTAAATTTTCTATTTTGTTATGGTTCTCTCTCTTCTTCTTTTTTTTTTTTGATGGGCATGCAGTGGGTAATTCTTGGAAATGGCCAACTTCCAAGGTTACATTTTCTGTCCACAATGGAATAAAGAGTACATAAATAAAAGCATAACGAAAAAAATCCATCCACTTAGCGATTTGAAAATATTCTTCTAAGTATTTCTTGGGTTAAAAGTGAAATAAAAACTAAACTTCCATCTTATTTAGAAGTAAATGAAAATGAAGTGCCATTATTAAAAGCTTTGTTGTTAACAAAGCTTCATCACCACAGGCAAACTTGATGATAGCTTTAAAACGTCTTTATTAGAAAAAGTGACTAAAAACAAATCAACCAAGACTTTAACTTCAGTAAAAGGATAATAAACAAATGCAAATATGGACATATGTTAACTAAGTCCAAAAAAAAACAGAAAATAAACATATTGATTAATTAAACCAAAATTTCGTTCTGAGAAGGCCAATAAAACAGACAAATCTGTATGTTTTCCTAGAAAAAAATTTCTCTCCCTCTTCCTTTCTGTCTTGTCTCTTTTTCACTCAAACACAAATAACCCAAGGAAACAGAAAGAAGGCCATAATAGATACAGAGGAAAACTTTTAAATAAGAGGCTATTACCTAATACTAAATACCGAGAAATTTGAAATGCCAAGTGAAATGTGTAATTGTCTAGAAAAGCACCAATTTCCAAAAACTGACTCAAAAAAAAGGTAAAAATCCATAAACAACTATTAATTATAGAGAAAACACAATGAGTCATGAAAATTCTGCACCCCACAAAAAGATACAAGACATTTTTTATGAAGAACTATCAAAGTTACAGAACAGGTAACATGTGTTATTCAAAATGTCTGGGGTACACAAAAGATGGAGGCCTTCTTACCTTACGATGAAAGACTGATGAGAGCCAGTCTTATACCATTAAAAAAGAAAACTGTAGGCCAAACTTACCTGTGAACATAGACGCAAATATCGATGTAAATATTAATAAACTAATCCGGCACTATATTAAAAGAACATGCTCTTCATAAACTGTTTCACACATCATTAGAAATACAGGCAATCATTTGGGTACTACAGAGATACTTTAATAAAGAAATGCTCCAAAAATCCAAAAATTTTTGAGGAACAATATGACATTCTAAGGAAACACCCTTAGAGCATCTTGGATTTCAAATTCTCGATTAGAGATGCTCAAAGGGCATGTATACTACAAATACTACTTTCCAAAATACAAAGAAAACCTAAAATTCAAAACATTTCTGGTCCCAAGTATTTTAGATAAATGATACTCAACCTAAAATTATATTTTTACTTTTTATGCTTCTATTGATGGCAAGTGATATTTTTCCACTTAACTATATTCATGAAAATGCATATATTTACGGGAGTATTTATAGAAAAACAGTACAAAGTACTTATAGCTATGGCAAGAATCATGAAGAAGATAAGCAAATACACAAAATTTAAGGACTCTTAAAATATATATCATAATCAAAATGGCTTTTTACCAAATATGTAACTACAGCCTCATAATATAAAATCTATTAGTCTTTTCAACAAATTAAAGGAGAAAAATCTTCTGATCATCCCAATAGAAGCTGGAAAAGCATTTATTAAAATTCAATAACAATTTCTGATTTAAAAAAATAGACTTTGAAGAGCTAGGAAAAAAAGGGGGAATTCCTTAAATTGATAAAAAGTATCTTTAAGAAAATTATAGCAATTACCAGGCACAGTGGCTGACGCCTATAATCCTAGCACTCTGGGAAGTTGAGGTGGTGGATTGCCTGAGCTCACAGGTTCTCTGCCAGCCTGAGCCAGAGGGAGATCTCATCTCTGAAAATAGACAGGCATTGTGGTGGGTGCCTGTAGTCCCAGCTACTTGGGAGGCTGAGGCAAGAGAATCACTTGAGCCCAAGAGTTTGAGGTTCCTGTGAGCTATGATGCTACAGCACTCTACCTGGGGTGACAACTCTACCCAGGGTGATGAAGTGAGACTCTGTCTTAAAAAAAAAAAAAAGCCACCTGTGGCTCAAGTGGCTAAGGTGCCAGCCACATACATCTGACCAGGCTTGGCCCACCAAACAACAATGATGGCTGCGACCAAAAAATAGCCGGGCATTGTGGCAGGCGCCTATAGTACCAGCTACTTGGGAGGTGGAAGCAGGAGGATCGCTTGGAGGTTGCTGTGAGCTGTGATGCTACAGCACTCTACCCAGGGCAACAGCTTGAAGCTCTGTCTCAAAAAAAAAAAAAAAAAGAAAGAAAGAAATCTATAGGGAACATCCTATTTAATGTATTGGACAAATTCACATTAAATTAGAATCCAGGACAAAGATTTACTCTACAAATCTGCTATTCAACATTGTTCTATAGGTCCAATACAACTTAATAAGAGGGGGACAAGGTGTAACTATTGGGAATAAAAAGATAAGACATGTACTATTTGAATATGATGTGACAGTTTTATATGTACATGTGTATTAAGAATCTAGATAGTAAAAAAGGCAGAGGGAAGGCAAACGCACTTTCTCTTTTGGAGCAGGAACTGCTATCTGCTCTTAGACATCAGAGCTTCAAGTTTTCAACCCTTCAGACTCCAGGACTGACACCACTGGGATCCCATGTTCTTAGAGTTTTGGCCTGGAACTAGATTACAGCACCAGCTTTCCTGGTTCTCCAGCTTGCAAAAGGCAGATGACTTCTCAGCCTCCATAACTGTATGGGCCAATCTTAATAATAAATCCTCTCTTATATATCTATATGTATAGCCATTGGTTCTGTTTCTCTGGTGAACCCTGACTAATATACCCTCTGATAAACTGGAAAAAAAAAAAAAAGAATCTAGACAGTGATATTGAATGAAGAGACTCAAGTGTAAAGCATACACAACAAAAGAACTTAATAAAGAAGCTACATCAAAATCGATATACAAAAATTAATAGCATTCAGAAAAATTAGAAAATGCAATGAAGAATAAGATTCAATCCCCAACTAATTTCTAGGGATACAACTAATACAGAATGTGTAAGAAAATTATAAAATCTTAAGGGATTTGAAAGACATCTGACTATATGAGGAGAAACTACTAGGTTGAACGACAATTTATTATAAATTATCAAAATTTTCAATTGGCATTTGCTTGCTTTTAGCAATTTCACTTCTGGGAGTTTATCCTATTTAAAAACATGTTCACAAGACTACACATATAAATATTATATGTAATAACAAGAATTATAAATAATATAAATGTTGAAAAGAAAAATGATTATGTAAATCATGGCATATTTTTACTAAGGAAAACATTGTTCTGCAGTTAAGAACAAGGTCGATTTACATGCACTAACATGGAACAATTTCCAAAATATTTATATTTAATTAAGTGGCAAACATAAGTCACAGAACAATATATTTAACATATGGCTTATGTTAAAAACTAGCCTATTAAAAGATAAAGATATAAAACTGCATATCTTAAGGAAACCTATATATATTAAATGTAAAGGCACAATGAAAGATCTGCAAGACATATACCAAACTCTTAAAAGTGGTGTTACCTCCAATAAGAAGACAATCAGCAGGGCTGAAAGGGACTTTCTTGTCTTTTATTCTATGCCCTTCTTTTACTTCACATGTTTATGATTACTTGTATAATACAACATCTTTTTAAAGAAAGTAAAGAGTGAATAACACCAAACAAAAGATCCCTGACAGGCAAACATCTTCAAAATTTGAAACTTTAAACAATACTTCAAATTTAAAAATTTTTTCCAGGCAAAAATTATAAAATATTTAGTATTCAGATGAAATTGAGGAAACTATGACAATGAAATTTTCTGGGAAAAGGACTAAGAAGTATCAGAGTCAACTGGCATATGATATAAATTATATACCTTTTAAAAAAATTAATAAAAGTAATTCTAAGAGGTTTAAGAAAGTTCCTACCTCTTTATTATTTTTTTAATTTTCTCTATACATATACATGTGCTTATTTGGTTTCCACTTTTTGCCTTCACAAAATTAAAAAAGCTTAAAATTTAATAACAGTAACAATGTTTAAGATAAGGACTGGAAACAAAAACCTCATAAAGAATGAACAAAGATAAATACGTTCAGAAAAGAAATCAGACGATTGTTACAATGAAAGTTCCTACTTTTTATATGATATTCATTGAATTCATTAGATCAAGGCTTACTAACATTAACCGTTGATACTTTAAATTGAGAAATTTCATTCATAGGAAAAAAGAAAAACCATAAAATAACAACAAAACCTGCCTGTATAAGCTTAAGAATGAAGTCCCTTTAGGCAGACTAAGTTGCCGATTAGATCCTAAAACATTAGGAACCCATTCTTTACATTTTACTACTATTGCAATCATTTAAAAACATTCACTCCACTAATTTTAATGTCTTGGAATCCTTTTCAAAACATGAGAGATTATTCTATAAATCTAAAAATTCAAAACCATTTAAAAATAAATGTTAGTGGCTGGGTATGTGATATGGTAGCTTATGCCTGTAATCCTAGCATTTTGGGAGGCTGAGAGAATCGCTTGAGACCAGGAGTTTGAGACCTGCCAGGGCACGAGATAGCAAGACCCTATCTCTACAAAAAATTGGCCAGGTGTGGTGGCATGGCCTGTAGTCCCAGCTACTTAAGAAGCTGAGGTAGGAAGATAGCTTGAGACCAAGAGCTTGATGTTGCAGTGAGCTATGACCACACCACTGAACTCTAGCCTGGGCAAGAAGAGCAAGACCTCGTCTTTAGAAAAAAAAAAAAAAATGGTAGGTACTAAGAACTACCAAATTAGGCTAAGCCTGGTAGCTCACAGCTGTAATCCCAGCACTTTGGGATGCTGAGACAAGAGGATTGCTTGGGCCCAGGAGTTCAAAGTTACTGTGAACTATGATCATTACGATCAGGCCACATTATTGCAGCCTAGGTACCAGAGTAAGAGCTTGTCTCTTAAAAAAACAAAAAGAAAAAACCAAAATTCACTTGATTTTGAATAGATAAATCTTCCTATTTAAAAAAATATATAAGATACCTATCTGGGAAAAAAACTTGATCCATGTCAATTTACAGTTGCTGAATTAATTGGTTTCTAATTCTTCAGATAGTAAATTAATAATTATATTTAGTAATTATTAATATAGTTAATGAACAAAATCAAATGTATTCAAGAATGGATTATATCTGATATGGAGAAATTCTAGAAAAATATTCAATGTCTATTTTCTGCAGTTTTCTTTCAAACTAAATGCATGATAGAAAAGAAAACATACTCAACCTTTCTGTTTTGGATTCACTGTCAATTTTGTACTGTTCAAAATCTCGGCTAAGAGACTGTAATTTTTCTTGAAGTATCTTTTCACGTTCTACACTTCCTTGATAAAATGCCATCTTTTTTTCCATTGCTTGCACTTTTTCTTCCATTGCTTTGAACTCATGAAGAATTAGATAGCTGACTCCACAGTACTTGCAAACTTTCTCTTCAGGTGACATCTAGGAAATAGAATATACACTCCTATTAATAAAATGATTTTTTAAATCTGAAAAATAAAGTTCAAGAGAAGATGTTATTACAGCCATGCTGGTCAAATGAAGTAAACATATAGTATACTATGCCGGGGAATGATAATTATGACATTGCCTACATCTGGATAAAATGTTTCTAACTGGCATATTGTCTCTGACACAAAATCTTAGAATTAGAAGAGAGTCTTTCAGAGTAATTATTTCTCCATGGTATCTTTTTTTTTTTTTTTTGGTAGAGACAGAGTCTCACTGTACCGCCCTCGGGTAGAGTGCTGTGGCGTCACACAGCTCACAGCAACCTCCAACTCTTGGGCTTATGCGATTCTCCTGCCTCAGCCTCCCGAGCAGCTGGGACCACAGGCGCCCGCCACAACACCCGGCTATTTTTCTGTTGCAGTTTGGCCGGGGCTGGGCTTGAACCCACCACCCTCGGCATAAGGGGCCGGCGCCCTACTCACTGAGCCACAGGCACCGCCCTCTCCATGGTATCTTTAAGAAAGATTTACTCCTAAAATGTTTTCCATACAATAAAACTTAAAATGGCGAAAACACTTTTATAATTTTTGTTTTCCATGAAGTAGGAGGAAATCTCTGGCCTTTCATTGTCAACCTTCTGTGATCCTGGAGATGCCTCTTGGCTTTTTCAGATCTTACTTCCCGCATTTGTAAAATTATTGCATTGGACCAAACGAACTCTAAGTTCCTCTTAAGTTTCATCATTTTATGACTTTTATAGAATGTAACATTTTGTCATAACATAAATAGAAAAAGCACTTTGAACTTAATCTCCCTATATCAATTCTTTTCTCTTAATAGGTCTGGTTATACCCATTCTATAGATTTTTTTTAAAACCTAAGACTATTGAAGTTAAATAATCAGCTGATATGCAGAGAAGGTGAGACTAAAACCCAGGTCTATTTAAAACCTATGCCTTTAACCATTTGTATTATATTTATCTATCACGTGTGTGTCAGCTAAATCTTCTTATTTCCTTCAGTGAAAGTGTTATATGACTTAGGCAAGCATATGGGCAGTGAAAAATGAAATTTCAGCACAGTCAAGAGAGATAATTCTATTTTCTTTCTCAAGTATAAATATTCCTCAAGTAGACTCTGCTTGCTTTGTTATTCACAAAGAATAAGAGACAGCTTCATAAAATACTTGCTCCAGGGCACTAAATTGAAATCAACTCTTGGATTATTAAAGGAGCATTTATTCCTAATGCTGTCTCCCTTGAGACTGTAAAATCTGCTCCTGTAACTAAGAGTGGGAGCCGCCATATCTGCCACTCAATGCTATTACACAAATATTGGCCAGAAGAAATAACAAATTTTTATAAAGTAAAAGTTGGCTCATTTAAATTTAATACTAAAAATTCTAAATTAAAAACCATAATATAATACCATGGGATATAGATGAAGGACTACATCAATCTAATTGCCACTGATATCAAATTTATAGCTTCATAAGACACGATGTTTAGAAGGAATTATACGAATAACCCCGTTCAAGCTATAGATGGGTTCATTGAGTCTATTCCAGCCTAGATATGTTGTGTAGCCTCTATTTTAACATCCCCAATGTGGGAAACTACTTTTTAAACTACTTTCATCTTCTGCCACTTTTGCCTCTTAGTAAATTCCTTCTCATGCTCATCCCGAATCTGCTTCCCTGGAATATCCATTGATCCTATTCTTCCTACTAACCATGGGACTGACCAGGCCTCTTTCACACACAAGTCTTTTTAATATTTAGAGGCAGCCATCAGGATCAATCCACGTCTTCTCTTCTCCAGGTCAACACCTCCAATTCCTTCAGCTGAATTTCTTCCTTTCTCATTCTAGATTTCTCTGAACTAGTTCCAGTGTTAGGTATATGTTTCAAAGTCTGGTGCTCAGAATCGAATAATTCAGCTTAGTTGGTCTCACTAAAACAGAGACAAGAGAACTGAAACTTCTCACATTCTATCTCATTAGTAATATCATTAGTAATATCTTCTAATGCAAACTTAGACCACATCGGTCTTTTGTATTGTGAGCAATTACATGCTGCTATTATGTACTGTAGCTGGCTTTTATATTACATTAAAAAATACTGCAGTAAAACTCATGTCCTCTTATACTGAACATACCAAGCATTTCCTTCTCACCTATGTCCTCCTTTTAAAAAATCCACTTACTTGAACCCTGGCTGCTGTGTTTGGTACCTAAGACTCTCTCCACTTGTCTATCCTAGTCATGGCTGATTAGAATTGAATATTGGACACAGAAGCACCAAGCTCTAAATAGGGATGATGCAACCAGGCCTATAAATGTTGATAATCTAGACATTTAGGTCACCTTTGCGGCAGTCATAAGAGAGAAGGGTCATGCGCAAGATACACAGTAAGCCACATTGCTGAATGAGAAAGAATGAGCACACCCACAGACGGAAGCGGAGACAAAGACGGTGTGGCTACAGAGAAAAACAGTCACTTCAGTCCTTCTTGAGATCTAGCTGCCCTGATTGTCCTTTGAGATCCATGCCCATCCTTCCTCCACTAGTTTTCTCTTCTCCCTTAAGCTATCTATTTCTTGCAACCAATACTTCCCATTCTATTATGTGAGGATTTAGCTTTTCAGATCCAAGTATAGAACTGTAAGAACAGTACCTTTACTGTAAGTGTAAAGGTAAATACATATCCTATATTTTCTTAGACACATATATGTGCATGTGTTTATAAATGTATATATAAAGTTATCTATCTATCTATCTATCTATCTATCTATCTATCTATCTATCTATCTATCTATCTGTATTAGGCTAAGTCTTTAGCTATTACCTTTTGTATCCAGGAAACTCTAAAGCTGTGCTTTTGCAAATTTGATCCTGATCAGTCATTTCACCCATTTACTCATTGATTTTAAAATGTTTAATACAACACAATTGAGAATAGAGCTCAGCAGCATGTCCTATCTCCTTGGTTGATATGAATCTTTTACTTAGTACATTTCAGGTATAACCCTTCATCTTCTCATTAAACTATCCAATTATCTTTGCAAATAACCCATGTTTATTGATACTGTCTTCTTCAGGAATATTATGACAAACTTTATCAAATTCCTTCATAAAGTCCATATATTCTATGCCTAATCAGCTTCTGGATCTAGTAACCCTCTACAAAATGAAATGGCAAGGCCTACATGCTACCTCTTACTGAACATAAAACTGGTCCAAGGCTTACTGTGTTCACAAATCACCCTTTAATAATATATTCTAAAATCTTGTCAGGAATTGAAATAAAGATCACAGCTTGCAATTTACAGGCATGTTATACGTGTACACAGAATGGCTTTTTTACTTTATCCACTTACTTTCTACATGTCCTCAAAGATAACCAATGGGTCTGCAATCCCATTCAAAGAAACTATCAGCTCCCAGAAATATAATTTATTCAAAGCAAGAGACCAGAACTAATTTAGAACAGATGGATATTTTCTTAAAATCTTTTCACCCATCTTGAGTATATTATTTATTCTAAGACATTACAGCTTTTACATATATTTCTTACTCTATTTTCATCCTTAACCTTTGCTTATTAATCACAATTTTATACCTTCTGGCAAAGTACACTATCCTTACTCTAGAGAAAACTCCTGACAAGTATATTTGCAGCCTAATGCACAAAAGAGAAAGAGTATAAACTCTACATTGTCAAAGCTATTAGAATGTTATTTCATCATGGCAGTTAAGGGAGGAAAAGCTGAAATGGGAGAAATGATACATTTTAGAGAATCAGTCTTCTAAAAGTTCAGCAAAGAAAGGGGAAGTATAATATTCTTTATGATCTAGGAAACAAGATAACAAAATTATAAAATAATAGGTCTACAAGGGCTAGCTCTTGACTTCACCTAACACAATCTGAATCACTAAGTGATCTGTTAAAAAGCACATTGCACAAAAATGTCAATGCTATTCAATTGTAAATAATTTCTGTAGGCAATCTACAACAGAAAAAAATGTAATAACCATTTCAAATTCTTAGTGTCTGCATGCACTAATTACTTAGGGCATTTTTTTTTTGAAACTTTAGAAAACATTAAATACTGTAATTATGTTCCCAAATGAATAAAGTAAAAGTTATATAGCTTTCTGTGAAATATAATTTATGCTTCATTCTTACAGCTTGGTGTTATATCATCTTCTCATTTTGAAAGTAAATAATGATATACTGTCATTCTTGACAAAAGGGTTTTGCTTTCCACAAGATCCACTTTGGAGGAGGCATTAACAAACAGAGTATATTAAACAAACATAGAACCATTTGAAAATAAATTACAAAACAGACTCCTCATCTGTAGAGTGTGTACTTTTAAAATTGCAGTTATTGAATGTCAAAATGATATAATATTTTTAAAGGTTAAATTAGGCTTCAAATCCTTTTCAGAGTTTGTGCCTATACTTTCACTTGAAGAGGTACTCAGTACCCTCCCGCTACCAAGCTATGGTATTCTCTGCTTAAAACCTGTGCCTCCTTCTTCTCCACCCAGCCTGTGTTTTTTGTCCTTAGATAAAGAGAAAAGAAATAGATAAACTAATCCACAAAAGAGTAACAGTAGTATAAAATGCTAATCCTTCTAAGAGGTTTTACATTCAAACAGATGCCTTTACTCTAAACAATAAGTGTCTCAATACATTTCATTCAGATTAGAAGAAAAATTTTGAGGTAGGACACTGGATGATGCAACCATTAGTCACACAGACCACACGCCTGCTTCACAAGGGCATCGAGGCCCTTCTTCATTGTTTAGTTGACTTGCTGCACTACTAATTGAAAAATCAATGTGGTAAAGGGCAACTACAAAAACACCTAAAACTATATTATACTTAGTAGTAAAAGACTGAGTGCTTTTTCCTTAAGGCTGGGGAAAAGGCAAGGATGTCCACTCTCACTGCCCTTATTCAACATAATTCTGGAATATCTAGCCACAGCAGTAACTCAAGAAGAGAAAATAAAAATTATACATATTAGAAGGAAGAAATAAAACTGTCCCTATTTGAAATGACAAAAAGTCGCCTTTCCTTTCGGCCGGAGACACCATCTTCCAGTAATTCACCAAAACGACAAACACAAAGGGAAAGAGGAGAGGCCCCCGATACATGTTCTCTAGGCCTTTTAGAAAACATGGAGTTGTTCCTTTGGCCACATATATGAGAATCTACAAGAAAGGTGATATTGTAGACATCAAGGGAATGGGTACTATTCAAAAAGGCATGCCACACAAATGTTACCATGGCAAAACTGGAAGAGTTTACAATGTTACCCAGCATGCTGTTGGCATTGTTGTAAACAAACAAGTTAAGGGCAAGATCCTTGCGAAGAGGATTAATGTTCATATTGAGCATATTAAGCACTCTAAGAGCTGAGATAGCGTCCTGAAACGTGTGAAGGAAAATGATCAGAAAAAGAAGGAAGCCAAAGAGAAAGGTACCTGGGTTCAACAGAAGTGCCAGCCTGCGCCACCCAGAGAAGCCCACTTTGTGAGAACTAACGGAAAGGAGCCTGAGCTCCTGGAACCCATTCCCTATGAATTCATGGCATAATAAGCATATAACATAGCACACAGGAGTACCAGTGGACCCATGTTTTTAGGAGCAAGAACCTATTTATTCCCCATGAGCTCATGGCATAATATGTGTACAGCAGGGGCACACAAGATAACCAATAGGCCCCACGTAACAGTGATATCAGGTGCTGGGACCTATTTCCCACGAATTCAAAAGTCAATCAATACTTTGTCACATTAAATGGCAAGGTGCCTCCCTGAGCTGCTGGAACCTCTTCCCCTATGAATTCATGGCACGGTAGATACAAATAATAGCATAAAAATGTTTCTTGTTCATTCACTACAAGTGTGGTTTTTTCCCCCCAAAGAAGTATTAAAGCAAATTTTAATGTGTCCTAAAAAAAAAAAAAAAAAGAAATGACAAAAAGTCTATGTAGAAAATCCCAAGAAATCTATAAAACTCCTAGAACAAATAAGTTTAATAAGGTTGTATGATTTAAGATACACATAGAAAATAAACTGTAAAAAAAAATAGCTAAGACTATTGAATAAAGTGCCAAATTGCATCTAAAAGAAAAAAGAAAATAAACTATAATAAACTATATTTCTCTATACCCTCAGAGAGCACATGGACACTGAAATAAAAAATACAATACAAAGAAAACCCCCACTACTGATTAGAAATGATAAAAACATTAAATACATAGGTATAGACATACTAAAACATGTACAGGATTTATGAACTGAAAACTACAAAATCCTGATGAAATAAACTGAAGACCTAAATAAATGAAAGGACATACTATGTTTTGGTTTGGAACACTTCAAATAGTAAAGATATCAATTCTCCCTAAATTGGGATATTACAATTCCTTTTAAACTCATAGGAAGATGTTTTATAGATATTGACAGGAATATTCTTAAATTTATATAGAAAGCAAAAATAACCAGAATAGCTAAAGCCATTGTGAAAAAGAATAAAGTGGAAGAATCATTCTACCTGATTGCTACAGTAATCAAGCTTGTGAGGCACTGGGAGAAGGAAAGACACATCGATCAATAAAACAGAACAGAGAACCCAGAAACAGACCTACGTCAATATGCCCACCTGACTTTGACAAAGGTGTAAAAGCAATTCAAGGAAGAAAAGACAGCCTTTTCAACAAACAGTGCACAATTGGATATCTATTGGTTAAAGAAAAAACAAAAAGGATCTCAACCTAAATGTCACACTTTATATAATCATGGACTTACAAGGTCTGACAACCAAGTCTGAGAAGGCATCCTAGAAAGAGTGCAACATAACTCACTGCTGAATATCACTATGGTCACCTTAGAAGTGCCCCCCTTGGGAGAACTGGATGTCTACATGTAAAAGACTGAAACTGGACCCACACCTTTCCCCACTCACAAAGTTGATTCAAGATGGATAAAGGACTTAAATTTAAGGCATGAAACAATAAAAATCCTCAAAGAAAGCATAGGAAAAACACTGGAAGATATTGGCCTGGGGAAAGACTTCATGAAGAAGACTGCCATGGCAATTGCAACAACAACAAAAGTAAACAAATGGGACTTCATTAAACTGAAAAGCTTCTGTACAGCTAAGGAGACAATAACCAAAGCAAAGAGACAACCTACACAATGGGAAAGGATATTTGCATATTTTCAATCAGACAAAAGCTTGATAACTAGGATCTATACAGAACTCAAATTAATCCACATGAAAAAAGCCAACAATCCCATATATCAATGGGCAAGAGACATGAATAGAACTTTCTCTAAAGATGACAGACGAATGGCTAACAAACACGTGAAAAAATGTTCATCACCTCTATATATTAGAGAAATGCAAATCAAAACAACCCTGAGATATCATCTAACCCCAGTGAGAATGGCCCACATCACAAAATCTCAAAACTGCAGATGCTGGCGTGGATGTGGAGAGAAGGGAACACTTTTACACTGCTGGTGGGACTGCAAACTAGTACAACCTTTCTGGAAGGAAGTATGGAGAAACCTCAAAGCACTCAAGCTAGACCTCCCATTTGATCCTGCAATCCCATTACTGGGCATCTACCCAGAAGGAAAAAAATCCTTTTATCATAAGGACACTTATACTAGACTGTTTATTGCAGCTCAATTTACAATCGCCAAAATGTGGAAACAGCCTAAACGCCCACCAACCCAGGAATGGATTAACAAGCTGTGGTATATGTATACCATGGAATACTATTCAGCTATTAAAAAAAAATGGAGACTTCACATCTTTCGTATTAACCTGGATGGAAGTGGAAGACATTATTCTTAGTAAAACATCACAAGAATGGAGAAGCATGAATCCTATGTACTCAATTTTGATATGAGGACAATTAATGACAATTAAGGTTATGGGGGGGAGGAAAAGCAGAAAGAGGGACAGAGGGAGGGGGGTGGAGCCTTGGTGTGTGTCACACTTTAAGGGGGCAAGACATGATTGCAAGAGGGACTTTACCTAACAATTGCAATCAGTGTAACCTGGCTTATTGTACCCTCAACTAAAAAAAAAAAAAAAAAAAGTGCCCCCGTTGGGAAACTACATACCAATGCCAGTGCCTTATCCACCTTTCAAAGCAATTTTAGAATTCTTTGCCTGGAATGGCCATGAAAGCTGTCATCATACTACTCTTGATGTCCTGAATGTCATCAAAATGTCTTCCTTTCAATATTTCCTTTATCTTTGGGTAAAGAGAAAAGTCACTGGGGACCAGATCAAGTGAGTAGGGAGGGAGTTCCAATACAGATATTGGTTTACTGGCTAAAAAATCTCCCATAGTGTGATCTAGTGTATTATGTCATAATGCAAGAGCCATGAATTGGCCAAGATTTCCAGTTAAGATATTCCTGTTTCTTGTGCCTGTAGCTCAGTGATTAGGGCGCCATCCACATGATCCAGGGTTGGTGGGTTCGAACCCAGCCTGAGCCTACTAAACAAAAAAACCCCAAATACCTGGGCATTCTGGTGGGTGCCGGTAGTTCCAGCTACTAGGGAGGCTGATGGTACATTTCAAAACTATTTTAAAAAGAGTGTAATTCTGATGGACGTGTTACTTAGTTCAATGTAAGCATTTCGCATTGTATATCAAATCAGTACACTGAAACCCATAAATGCATCAATGTACACAATGTACACGATTTAATAAAAATAAATACATAAATAAAATAAAGACCCCAATGGAAAAAAAAAAATAAACTTGAGTAAGATCTTTGGAAAAAAAAAAAAAAGGAGGATTGCTGGAGTCCAAGAGTTTGAGGTTGCTGTGAGCTATGATACCATAGCACTTTACCGAAGATGACAAAATGAGACTCTGTCTCAATTAAAAAAAAAAAAAAAAAGATATTCCTGTTTCTCTATCAGTGTTTACTTAACAATGCTTCTCACAAATAGCCAATGATTTTGATGTACAATTCGATGAAGTTCTGCAATGTTTTCATTAGCTCTCGTTATTACTGGATGCCTTGACTGCTCTTCATCAGTGATGCTTTCTCTCCCCTCAGAAAAATGCTTAATCCACTTGCACACCGCTGTTTCCTTCATGGTATTATTATCGTCATAAACTTGGACTAAACACGTGCTGACTTCACTTTCACTCTTGCCAACTTTAACCTGAAATTTATGAATGTTTGTTCATTGCTCTAATTCATGCTGCAACATTCTAGTGACAGCACAAAAACACACAACAACAGTAAGGAACGCCACTCAGCAAAACACTGTATGTGACACGTCAACAGGAACACAACTGTGAAACACTGATATACCAAGTTTATAACACCTTACGGATTTGTTTGTACAGTGCTGTCGATGTAAGCACATGATGGTAAGTTCATGAACTTGCCAGACCTCATAAATTGTAAAATATATATATATGATTTAAAAATAACAGGAGAAATCTTCAGAAACTAGGGCAATATGTTTTATACTTTATACCCTAAGCATGACCCATAATGGAAAATCTGACAACCTGGATTTCATCAATATTAAAAACTTTTGCACTGCAAAGACCCTGTGAAGAGGATGAGCAGACAAGCTATTGACCAAGAGAAAATATTTGCAAATCACATATCTGACCAGCTTATAAAGAATTCTCAAAACTCAACAGTAAACAAAAAAAAAATTAGAAAATGGACAAAAGACAAGAAGACAATTCACTGAAGAGTATATAAAGATCCCAAATAAGCACAAGAAAAACTATTCAACATCATTAGCTATTAGGAAAATGCAAATTAAAACCACAATGAGATATCACTATACACCACTGACAACATCAAATAAAGATGCAAAGACATTGGATCACTCACACATTTCAGGTGAAAATGTAAAATGGTACAGCCACTCTGGAAAACAGTTAAGCAGTATCTTAAAAAGCTACGCATGTAATAATTATCATACAATCTAGCAATTATACTCATGGGTATTTATCCCAGGAAAATAAAAACATATGTTCACATAAACCAATGTTTACAGCAACTTCATGTGTAATAACCAAACACCACATAAAAGCCAGATGCTCTTCAACAAGTAGGTGAATGGTTAAAGAACTAGTTCATTCATGCCACAGAACACTACTCGGCAATAAGAAGAAATAAACTATTCATATACACAACGACCTGAATGAAGCTCCAGAGAATTAGAGTGAAAAAAAGCTAATCTCAAAAGGTTACACTCTGCATGATGCCATGGATATAACATTCTTGAAATAATAAAATTATTCCAGACAAGATCAATCATTCCCAGGGGGCATAGATTGGGAAGAGGGAAGAGTTTGGGAAAGTTAAGGTGAGTATGTCGGTAACAGGGCAACATGAGGAATCCTCGTTTTGATGGAACCGTTCTGAATCCTGACTGTAACAATTGCCAATATCCTGGTTATGACACTGTATTTTCATTTTACCAGATGTTATTATGGGGCTTAGCTGGGTGAAGGATATGTGGAATCCTGTGATGTTCTTTCTTATAACTACACGTGAATCTACAATATCTCAAAATAGTAAGTTCAAGTTCAAAATAATAAAATAAAAACACACCAATCTGGCACTAAAATACTAGCGAAAAATCCATAAAGACATTTTTATTGAGCAGTATCAAGAAATGGTGGTTTTATACCGTATAAATTATACATTACATACCTATGTCTATCTAGATAACTTCCAGAGTTTATTGCTTCTAATAGCTACCTTCCCATTGGGAAACCTCACCCAAGTAAACTCTGTGACATTCTATGGTCAACCAGCCAAAGGAAATTTGACTGCAAATTGACAAATTCAGATTTTTTCAAGAGTCATAGCAATATTTTGAAAAAAAACAAAACAAAACTTGTTTTATCTAATGAACTCCCTTAGCTCACAGTATTAAGTGAATAAATAGTCTCTCCAAAGATTATACTGCTTCCTATTCCTTTTGTCATAATGTTTTTAAATCCCAGTTGCTTCAAAATACACTACACGGGCACATGCACACACACTCATATCGCAACTTTCCCAAGATGCTAAGTCTAACATTTCTAAGACCATTTTCTATTTCTTTTCCTCTACTTTAACTCAACACAAAATCTGAACCTAGCCACGGTGCCCCAAAATGACCTGGAAAATTAAGTTTATTTTTTCTGGCAATGACAATCTGTGCTTGGAAATACAAAACTGTTATTCTGAATAAATTTCAAAGTTCCAAGTACTAAAATTACTTTACTGAAACAGGACAAAATGAGCTGTTACTGCTGGGGAAAGGGATTGTTATCCCAGAAAGAACAGTGTGCTTTCCAGCCCTTGTATAGCCACTTCTGTTTTGTAAAATAAACAACTCTGATCTCTTTATTTTACTTGATGTCCTGTGTTAATAAAAATCTCCTGAGGCTAAAATTCTATTACAAGTGTTCATTTTGTCACCATTTTAAAAAACAAGGGATCAATTTTCACTTTTGCAAGCTCATTTTTTTCCACTCACTTGTTGCTGTTGTTTTGATTTCTGCGTATGCCTCCTTGCAAAAACAGCAAAAGGAAGATTGTTCATTGCTCTTTTCTAAAAAGAGAAGTCCATATGTCTCTAAATGGATTGACAGTCATAAAGAGAAGAGAGATCCAACTATAGTATCACTTTGCTGATCCATATATAAGTGTTGTTTCAGTTTTAAATTGTGGCAGTAAAATCCTAAACCCAGAACTGTATTGTTATTTCCAGTGCATTCCACTTTGAGAATACTGGATGAAAATTCTAGCAACGCTGCTGGCTATCTTGAGGTCAGAGACAGGTAGGAGTCAGCTCAGCTAGAGGGAGCAGATTCAGAGATACAGTGCGAGCATATCCAGAGGTAACTACAGAGTCCAGCAGAAGACAAAGACGACAAATGTGATCTTGATGGCATTTTCTGCACACTTAAAGAGAGGAGAAATGTTTCATGCTCAGTCAGAAATTGTGATAAAAAGCAAAAAGACCTAGGAATGACAGTCAAAGAATATTTAATTCCTTTTTCCCTTGTAATCCCTGAGGAGATAAGACCAGGGGAAGGTGATCTGACAATCTTAGCCTTCGAAGATAGGCAATAGATTCTCTATTATGAAATCATCATCCTTCTTCTCCACACTTTTCTCCCAGGGCCATCTCCCCTACCACCTTTACGTTTTCTTACAACTCTCCTTTTTCTACTTTTACTCATTTTGCTATTAATAGTACAGGGTAGTACAATCATTTTCATGTCCTAATTTATCAACCATCCATTTCCTATCATGTAGCAAAAGTACAGAAAGAAAAACAGGACTCTCCCTTCACCTTTCCCCCCTTGATTTCTATACTATTCCTTCCTTGTCTTATACACAGGAAAAAAAGGAAATTCAGCAAGAACTTCTCCAGAAAGAGAAGCCAGCATAAAAAGTGACACGAAAAGTTAACAGAAGAAGAAAAAAAGAAAAAAAAATCTTTGAAAGACCTGTTACTGCATGCTGACCCTCCTCAAGTTTTTTCTCCAATAAAGAAAGGGACTGGCGGAGAATGGTCACTCTTGCCTGTAATCTTAGCACTCTGCAAGGCTGAGGTAGAAGGATCACTTGAGCTCAGGAGTTCACGACCAGCCTGAGCAAGAGTGAGATCCCGTCTCTATCAAAAAAAAAAAAGTAGCTGAGTGTGGTGGTGTGCCTGAATTAGTCCTAGTTACTGGGGAGGCTGAAGCAGGAGGATGCTTGAACTCAAGAATCTGAGGTTGCAGTGACCTATGATGATGTCACTGTACTCTATCTAGAAGAATAAGACCCTGCCTCAAAAAAAAAAAGAAAGAAATGAAAAGGAGCACAATTTCTAAGCCATTATAAAAAAAATTTCATCTTAAAAGTGAAACTGTTCTAATTTGAGCTATTCCTGTTATTACTGTAAACTACACATCTATATCTCTAACATTATTCCATACGGAATGATATACGAAAACTGACTAGACATGCTGTCCAATCACTAGGCATTTTCCTTAAATTATGGACAAATCATAAACAAATCAAATATAGGTAAGAAGTTATGGAAAACAAATATTTATTGTAGGTGACTGTGCTATTATAAATTTTGGGATGCTTATCCATATTTTATTCACTTTATAATCAAGCATTCGGAATAGTATCTCACCCTTAATAGGCTTAATAAATACTTGTGTAAGTATATTTAACTTAGGTCTGAAAAAGTGCAAAACTGCACTTTACATTCTAAACATTGGGCAGGCCAAAGGCTCCAACCAGCACATGCGTCCAGCATCCTAGGCAGCTGTGCTGCTCCTGGCATTCCATCCCCACTTCCCTGCACGGCCTGGAGAACTGCCTGCCACTTCTGCTTCAGACTTTGGCCTTGGATTCATGAAATGCTCAGTTTGGGCAATTTTTAAACAATTCACTTATAAAGTACCTCAAATACGAGAGAAAACACTCTACAACTCTAATAAATACGCAAAGTTGTTAAACATTCTCTAACTTGGCCAACTTTTTCTCATCAGAAAGCTTCTGTTCCTTTGGTCTGGGATGCTCATCTGCTGTCTCTGGAAATGGCTAGCCTTCAAAAACCAGCTCCAGTTCCTCCTACATAAAGCTCCTTCTTTGACCATCCCAATATACAAGGATCTCTCTTTCCACCTTCTCCATTCTCACAGCAGATACCATCTTATATGGCATTTGACTCACAGACTGTCTTGTAGAGGTTTTTTTTTTTTTTTTTTAATGTCATTATATGTCCTTTTCCTGATGGGTGATTAGGGCCTAAAGTGTAGGTATTGTTTCTTGCCAATTTTGTTTTGCTTTGTTTCTTTTAATCTCTACCACATCTAGACTAATACACGGAGGAATTCAGTTCAGGGTAAGAGAAAGGATATTCCATATCCTCAAACAATATAAGCATCATTTCTCAGGTGAACAAAAGCATACCCAAGCTCTCTCTGTCCTTACTTCATTATACTTAAAAGGTGAAGAGAATTGAATGAAATCATTTAAAGGTCTTTTCTGGTAACTAGACTCCCCTTCCAGTTCCTGCTAGGTTGCGGTTTATATAAATCTGAAGGACAGGCAGCAACAGTAAGCTTCCAGTTAAATCAACAGCATGATTAATGCTAACTCACAGCCCAAAGCAACAAGCACAATGTACAAGGGCGCATCTGAGAGCTGACTGCAATTTCTAATTAAAATATAATAGACTGGAGGTTAAAAATTGAGTATAGATTTACTATAAAACCTGAATGATTAATGATAGCTAAGGTTTGAGGTTTTAACTTTAAATTTAAACCAATCATTTTCAAGGAGATATTTTTGAAATTATACCATTACCAATGTATGGATTGCCAAAGTAAATATAGGAGAAATGCTTTTGCCTGAGGACAGATGTGAACTAATAGAGAGTAGCATAGAAACTGTGAAGAACTGATTGTTTACCAGATTAAATGGGTTGATACATAGTTGACTCTTGACCAATGCAGGGGCTACTCAAAAATCCATGTGTAACTTTTGACTTCCCTTTAACTACTTTACTTTAACTACTAATAGCCTACCATTGACCAAAAGCCTTATTTATAACATAGTCAATTAGCACATATTTGGTATGTTAAATGTATTACATATGGTATTCTTACAATAAAGTAAGCTAGAAGAAAGAAAATGTTATTAAGAAAATCCTAAAGAAGAGAAAATACTGTATATTCACTATTCCTTAGGTGCAAGTAGATCATCATAAAGTTTGTCATCCCCAGTGTCTTCACGTTGAGTCCTGGCCATGGTAGGCAGTTGAGGAAGAGGCGGGGCTTGCCTTGTTGTCTCAGAGGTGGCAGAGACAGAGGAGGCGGGAGGGGAGGCAGAAGAGACAGGCACATTCCATGGTGTAACTTTGAGAAAATACAACACAATTTCTGAATTTTTTGCTTTGTCATTTCTCTAGAAACTTTCTATGCAGTATCAATATTTCTTTCAACGTTTGCTTTAGTTGCAGTGCCAATATCATAGAGTAGTCCATGCTATAAAAGAAGTTGAAAGCAGTCTGCAATAAATGGAACCCTTGGCCAGAACATCAATGTCAATTCTGGCACCGGTTCTGCCTTATTCCTCGTTGTCTGGCACTGGATTGGAAGCACTCATATCTTCTGTTAATTCCTCTGGTGTGGTATCTGAATTTCTCCAAGATCAGTATCTTAAAACCTTTTGCCTTATTTTTTCCATATCCAAATCTCTTTCATGATTTCCTTGATTGACTCTCTTGTTAATCCTGTGGAGTCATGTACAACATCTGGACACAGTTTTCTCCAGGAGAAATTTATTGTTCCGGGCTTGATGACTTTCACAGTGTTTTTGTACAATGATGGCATCTTCAGTGGTATAATCCTTCCAGACATTTATGATGGTCTCTCTATTACGGTTCTCTTCTACAGCATTGACAATCCCTTCCACAGAGTATTGTGTATAATAAGCCTTAAAGGTCTTTATGACCCTCTGATTTACTGGATGAATTAGAAATGTTGCATGTTGTGTTTGGGGGCAAGTAGACCACTTCAACATCTTAGGTGTTGAACTCAAGGAGTTCTGGGTGGACAGAGGCATTGCCCAAAATCAAAAGAACTTTAAAAGATAGTCCCTTACTGGCAAGGTAGTTCCTGACTTCAGAGACAAAGCATTGATGGAACCAATTTAGAAAAAGAGTTCATTGTGCAGGCCTTCATATTGTACAACCAAAAGACTAGCAGCTGCTTTTCTCTTTTCCCTTCAAGGCTCTGGGTAATAGCTCTATAGATAAGGACAGTACTGATCGTAAACTCAACTGCATTTGCACAAATGGTAGAGTTAGCCTATCCCACCCTCCCTTAACTCCTGGTGCTCGCTTCTCTTCCTTACTAGTAAATGTCCTTTGTGGCATTTTTTTCCCCCAGTATAGGGCATTTTCATCTGCATTAAAAACCTAGTCAGGCAAATACTGTTTCTCTTCAATGGTTTGCTTTTTTTTTTTTTAGACAGAGTCTCACTTTGTTTCCCTTGGTAGAGTGCTGCAGCATCATAGCTCACAGAAACGTCAAACTCTTGGGCTTCAGCGATCATCTTGCCTCAACTTCCTCTTGCTTCAGCCTTCCGAGTAGCTAGGACTACTAGCTAATTTTTTTTTTTTTTTTTCAGAGACAGGGTCTCCCTCTTTCTTAGGCTGGTCTCAAACTCCTGAGTTCAGGTGATCCACCCGCCTCAACCTCCCAGAGTGCTAGGATTACAGGCATGAGCCACCACACTCAATGGTTTTCTTAATAGCATCTAGAATTCATCTGCTGTCTCCTGGTAGGCAGAAACTGCTTCTCCTATTATTCTGACATTTTTTAAAGCTAAACTTCTTTCTAAAATTATCAAACCGTCTTTTGCTGGCATTAAATTCTCTAGCTTTAGATCTTTCACCTTCCTTTTAAGTTGATTTTCCTCAAATCTTATTAAAGACTATAGGTATGACTTTCTTATAGCAATCCTGCACCCACATAAACACTGCATTTTCAATATGAGAAAAAAAAAGTATTTCTCAGAAAGTGAAAAGTTTTCACACCTCTTGGTGCAAGTACAGCTATGGCATCACAAATTCCTTTCTCTTTTTTTGACAATGGTCCTTCCACTGCATTCATTTACCTTGAAATGGTGGGTAACCACAACTGCAAACCTCAATCTACAGTACACATCAAACAATTCTTTTTCTTGTAACGCCATGACTTTTCTCTGCTTCTTGAAAGTACTTCTAGCATCACTACTAGCCCTTTGTATGGGTTCCCTGGTGTTATTCAAGGCTTATGGTATTATACTAAATGTGATGAAAAATACACAAGAACAGCAAGAGATCACTTTTTACTAGAAAAATGAACACATGGAGATGATTAGTATCACATGACATTTTATAGCAACAGGAGATTGCTCTGAAATTATTACAGTAGTACAGAACATAATACAGTTAATTTTATGCAGTTATGATTTAATACTATATCTTTACATTTGTTTACATTTCTCTTGACTGTGAATGGCACCATGTACAGTGTGTATCTGGGTGGATTAAGTTTTGATAAACTGTAACTTTTCATAATGGATTTATGTATATTTCACAGTCGTTGATACAACAGATTAATATCTACATAATCTAATTTTTTCAATATTTCTAAGCTATACCTTTCATCTGTTTTTTTGAATTGTTTCAAATCTCAAAAAATTTTTCCAACGTATATATTGAAAAATATTCACCTATAATTAGAGCTGGGCTGTTCAAATCCATGTTGATCAGGATCAACTGTATTATGACAGGGCTTAAAAAGCAGTGCCTGTCACACAGTAAGTGGCAAGAATTAATGTATGCAAAGTTGCATTACATAGAGACTTAGAAATCCAGCTTCATAAAAACTTAACAAACATAGACATTTCTGGAGCTTTCTTTTCACTAGGGCTCTACAACTACTTGGTCAAATACTGTACTAGAACTTTTTATTTGTCTTCTTCCACAGGAACAAAATTCTTTACACTGAATTGAATTCTACAATTCTGCCCAACATGATTGACTCCCATTCCATCCATTCATTCAGATTCTGTGGCAAAAATAAATACAAAACCTCTGCTAGACTGAAGTTTTGTTAGCTACCGTTATGCTGTAGTAATGCAATAGAATGCCATACCTTTTGGATTTCTTCAGGTAAAGCATGCATGGGAATGTGACGATCCATACTTTCCCAAAATAGGCTGAGAGAGTTCTTGAGCAAAACAATCTAAAGACATTGATGGCAAAAGTCAGAATTGACATATGGTATTAAAAATCTGAATTTTTAATTTAAAAGATGATTTATAAATTCTTAGGAGCATCTGGGGGACTATCAGAGCATCCCTATTCATTAGAGATGTTTTCAAGAGATATTCATCAACTCAGTGTTAAAAGGTATGATTGGGGTTTTCTCAGTTATTATGCTAGTAGAAGAGGAAAGAACTATAGAAAGAAACTGCCGAGTTAGAAACCATATTTTCTCATTTGTTAAAACTTTATAGTTTAATAGTAATTTCTGCTGTGGTTTACTACTAATTATTTGTTTTGCAAATACAGAATAACTGCAAAATTTTAAATTCACATTTCAGTATAATTTTTAGAACATCAAATTTTTTTCCGGAAAAGCTGCTAGAAAAAACATAAATATGATATTTCAGTTCAGCAGATGATAAGAATAGTAATTGTGGCATGAATACTTGTTTAAATGATGAACTACTGAAAAAAACATTTAGAGTTACCAGATTAAATACGACATGTAGTCACTGAACAGAAGAGTCATCAAAGCCTTAGAAGTCCAGTGCCAATTTTATCTAAGATAGACATTTATATAATTTTATGTATTTTACTTTTAACAGATTTTCTTTTTCCAATAAAAGCAATTCAATATAAAACTTTATTACTACTTTCATAAAACCACATGCAATGAACGGAAAAGCATTTAGATTCTTTTTTTTTTTTTTTTTTTGTAGAGACAGAGTCTCACTTTATGGCCCTCGGTAGAGTGCCGTGGCCTCACACAGCTCACAGCAACCTCCAACTCCTGGGCTTAAGCGATTCTCTTGCCTCAGCCTCCCGAGCAGCTGGGACTACAGGCGCCCGCCACAACGCCCGGCTATAGATTCTTTTTTTAATCCTTTCCAAATATGCAGAAAGGATAGACAGTCAAGTTTCAGGGGGACATTTATATAGAATAGCTAAGGAGTTGGGGCTGGCAGCAGAGTCAGATAACACAGTCGTAATTCCACAGCAGGGAAGAAGGTCTGAGGGCCATGAGTTATAGACAAGAGCAGTCCAAGAGTTCAAGAAAGAAAAAATGTCTTTTATGTTTACTACAGGGGTGGGGAGTTAGTGATGGCTTCCTGAGGTTTATATTTGATCAGAGCAGGATATTGATACAGAGACACTAGAGAGGCACAGTACGCTATCAGAAGGAGCAACCCCAGCCACAGCAGGGTGGCAGAAAAATTACAGTTGACAAAAAGTCCTAGAGTGGTATTATTCTTATAAATTGTGCAACCATTGGTGGAAGAAGGGATTCCTCATTTCCTATGTTAACACAAATACTTATTTCAATGAGTTGCTGTTTAAAACAACTAATGAGCTTTATGTCTTCCCATATAAAACATAATATGACACAAGTTGAGGGGAAGGTAAAGTTAACTGAGGTCAATTACCCAGGTAAAGTTAACTATGTCAACAGAGGCCCAACTGCCAACTACATAATCTAAGGTTTGGCAGATTGTCACAGTCATGTGGCAAGAGCCCAGAATGCTCATTATTTTCATTTCTGCCACTTCACAGCAGGTTTGCCACCAGTAAAATAAAATAGTATCATCTTCAGCTCTACCAGGAGTAGGATTTTCCCTAAAATTACCAACCAAATCTCCTTTTAAAGTTTCGCCCATAAAATTAAGTGACAGTATAAACAAGGCACCAGTAAAAGCTTTTATTTAGTACCTTCATTATCTGTGACTATAATACAACTTAATGGCTTTACTACACCAAGAAGAGGAACTGGAGGTTCTACTTATTGAGGGGAAATTAAAAATAAAACATCCTGCCAACCCAGAAAACTCTCCACAATGCAGAAAGATAACAATTTTACAATTAGTAATTAAGTATTTAACTAGATTGCACAGCCAATCTGCTAATGAGATCCAAAGAAGAAAATCACACTCCATGCAGTCATGGAGACACAATCCATTACATACGTTCTCAAGAAAACTGCTAACTTGTCATGTAAGAGACCTTAACACAGTTTGCTGTGTGTTCTTTTATTGTTCATCTTCAGTTCACTTTTTATAGTATCTGGGGCAGCCATCTGTGTTAGCTAATTGCCTTGGTCCTAAGGAATTCATCTGTTACTAAGCAGGTGGTTATAACTAGGAATAAGGTGCCTAAACTTCCAAAGTGACAAGGAGATTGATGTTTGCACTGTAAAGAAATGACTTGCAGGCCCTCCAGAAAAGGACACTCCCAGGTCTTTAAATTGTGTAGATATTACAAGAATGGAGGAAGCCATCACAAATACTAGTTTCTCAATAAAAAGGGCCTCTTTCTCTTATGACAACAGGGAAAATTTGTAATTCTTAATTTACTCAACTAATATTTATTGTTAATAAATACATAACATTATTTTATGTGTTTTATCAACTAAGTCCCTTCAACTTTCACCTATGTGGACTGCCCTTTTGCAAGAGGTGTGGTGATAAGTGACTGCAGATACTTAGGTGTTGTAAATGTCCTTTCTCACGCCTGTGTCACGCTGGGCCACCAACTCCGGTTCAGCTTCCAGACTCTTACATAAAAAAACCATTCCCTTGGCATGAATCACCAGCAGGTCAGGGACAGGTGAAAGGCGGGAGTTCACGTCCTTTGACTTTCCTAAAGTAGCGAGATTTTCCAAATACAAGCCAACCGCAAGGCCATACAAAACTGCTGGAAGGGCTTTCAAATTTGTCCCTTTTTAACCTGGTTCTCTCCGGACTCGCCAAAGCCGGAAGAGAAGGAGGAGGGAGCGGGGCTGGGGCGAAGCCGCGCATTCCTAGAGGCAAAGCAGGAGGAGGGGGTCGGGGGAGCGGGCCGGGGGCGGCGCCGGGGCCGGGCGGGCTCGCGGAGACCTGACAGGGGTGCAGGGGAGCGCGGCGCTCCAGCCCCTCAGCGAGGCGCCGCAGCTCTGTTTTCCGGCCCTCTCCCTAGAGGCGAGCACGCCTCCGCTCCGGAACTGCCTCCCGGGGGACCAGGTCATCCGGGTGTGATCGAAGCCATTGTTGTCTCACCTAGACCTCGACTTCGCCGGGTGCGAAACGGCTTTCCCGGTCTCCCGGGCGACCGCGCTGCTCGTCGGCCTGACGTCAGGGGCGACGACGTCACGGCCCACGCTTTTCGCTGACGCGGAAGCAGGGGTGCCGTGCGCCGCCCAGACCTCCCGGCGCCAGGCGGAAGCGGGAAAGCTCCGGGTGGGTGTCGGAAGAAAGGACTGGTCTTACGCGAAGTGCGTCCAGAGGGGAGACGGGGGAGGGCGGGCTGGAGTCTTGGTCGCTGCAGTTGAAAAGAAGGAAGAAGTCTCAGTCCTGCGGAGGTTGGAGAGGCATTGCTAGGGGTTGGGCGACTCAAACGTGTCTCCAGGGCCTGTGTGGTGGACACAGCTGTGGGCGGTTAATGTTTTTGATTACAGTAAGAGATTCCTGTAGATGTCATGGGTGTAAAGGGAAGCATTGGCCTCAGTCATTGCTACGACAGCAAATTAATTGGAAAGGCGTTGTGAAATTTTCATTCTAGCCCCAAAGCAGTCAAGATTAAGGCATAGTTCAAGAAGTATTTTGAGACACCCTAGTTCACTATTTACACGTGACTGACTTAACTTTCATTCATAAGCAAGTGTTTATTGATGACCTGCCATGCAGCAAGCACAGCATCCTGGGAAAGAGGGATACTCCTAACTAATCCAGGCAAGATCAGCAGGTCAGTCATTTGTAGCCAGAACTCTCCTTTTTGAGCATTATATAAGGTCCAGAGTACAGTTCTTCCAGAAACCAAAGAAAATATCCACAGCCCCCTAGCAGGGAAAGAGCGTGATTACTGTTGAATAAAATGAAATTAAGTAAATACAAAGAAAATTAATGAAATCTGTAAATTTAAAGAAGTGATTAGATGATGCAGAGCAGTGCTGGTACACTAGTCTAACTGCTTTTTGATACCTATTAATGAAAATGACAGCATGAAGTTCTGAACACTTCCTAGAAGCCTTGTTCCTTAAAGTCTGGGAGATAGGTATACCCTCTATACTAAACCTGAAGGGCATTTCTGCCCAAGACCTATCACTGACTTTGTTTACACTCCCTCAAAAAGGATTCCTTCATCTGGGAAAAACAAGCAATAATTGAAGGATTGAAGAAAGGATTAAGTGGTCCAGAAGGCAATCAATTAAGTGGCAAAAGTACAGCATGCTTATGAGAAGCCTAAAGAACTTTAAGAGCTATTCATCCCCATCGTATTTCTTGGGACTGTTGCCATTTTGTAATAGTAGAGGTTTACATACAGGACACAAAAAAAGTTCACCCAAATACACTGAGTGCCTTATCTGAAACAGGAATGCACACCTAAAGCAAGATAGCTCTATTCTCAGGCTAGGTTTTCTTGTAGTAGCATTATGAGCAATAATATTTATTGAGTACTCTGTGTATATGATAGGCAATACTTTAAGGATGGGGGAGCATCTAGTGAAAAGGCTATAATTCACTCTGGCTTAGTTTCATCTGTGTTTATTCATCTGTACATTTTCTTTGAGATGTATTTACCTTCCACTGTAAATTTCCCTTAGAACTTCACTGCCCAATAAGGTAGCCACATGTGATTATTTAATCTAGTTAAAATTAAGTAAATTTAAAATTCCGTTGCTATATTGCAATAGCCACATTTCAAGTACTCGGTAGTCATATGTGGCTACTGTCTAAAACAGCATGGGCATAGAACATCTTCATCATTGTAGAAAGTTGGACACCATACACCTAGTAAGAATTTTAAGGAGGAAGAAAGTAGGTAAGTTACAAAGACTAGCCTTTTTAAAAGGAGAGCAGTAAAAGTGTTATTCCTGAAGAAGACAATACAGATGGAATGTTGTGACAGAGTGTTGCAAAATAGATTAAAAAAAAACAAACAAACAAAAACCCTGTCCTTTGTTGGCGCTTTTTTTTTCTCCTTGTCTCTGTTGGTCTCAATATCTTAATTTCCAGATTTCTCTCTTGCTCTCTCTGATTATTTTTCCTACCCAACTACTGCCCATACTAGAACTGAAGTATAATTTAAAATATTTTCATAATTGAGCATATTGAATAAAGTTTGTTATCCCATTTTCTTAATTTTTAAATGAGCTAAGTTGTAACTTTTTATATTCACTTTTAAAAGTAATTTAGTAGTAACCAAATTTAACTTCTTTTATGATGATTATTATCATTTGCTCTGTAAGTCAGGGGAAAAACTGCCTCTAGTTTTTGGAATAGTCTATAAAGTAACTAGTGCTTCCTACTTGGTCTGCAGACCTTTATGTTGGTTTATGAGAACACAGTGCTTTTGTTATCGTTATGAATTTACCTAAGAGATTTATCCAGGGTGCAGTCATTCATCCCATTCATTTTGGAGGGTTGTTTTGTGTTCCCTCCTCTCTACCTCTCAACACCCCCCCCCAAAAAAAAAAACATGTGGGAGAATAGGCACTTTATATTCAGTTCTGTTTAAAGTATCAGGCAGTCTACCCAAGATTGCTAATGTCAAAGTGAAAGGGAGCATAGCAAAATTACATTTAGCCCCAACTGTATTTTAGTCCTATGAAGCAGACCATATTATAACTCAGTCCCCTTAAAAGTTTAAATAAAACATTTGCAAATAGGCCTCCCAGATTGGACCCAACCACACTTTCACTGTTTCTGAGTTCCATCCAATGCAAGAAAAAAAGAACATTTTTGAAAAACTAACATTTATTTAGCTCTTTCTATTTGCCAGGCACTTCATACACAATGTCTTATTAAATTGAGAACCCTTCCAAACATAACTCAGTCAGATCCTACCTATTGTTTGCTTTCATCCAAATAATAGAAGTGGCTGAGGGCATGGGATCCTGAGTGTACTTGGGCTAAATGTAAGTAGAAGCACCTCAGCCTGAGCCTCACATAGAGTGTTAGTTGACTCTGCCAGCCAGCCAGTACCCTGGGGCATCAGCTCACAATGGATTAGTAACATGTAAATACATATTCAAAAAGTATTTAATTCAATAAACTTAACTTTGTCTTACACTTAGGTTTCTTCATTACCTTATTCCAATATAGCTCCTAGTTTTCAAAAAAGTCAGCTGCAAGGAACCAGTTGATTTGTTTCACTCATCCCCAACACATTTTCTTCCCACTAAGATATGAATTGGATTTTCTTTCCTAATGTGATTTTTTCAAACTAAACTGCTATCAACATTTAAAGCTTTAGACTGCTTTATAAAGCCGCTTTGTCTATTTTGGACCCCAGATTAGTCTGGAGGTGGCTTAGATCACAAAATACAATTTGTGTATCTGTATCTTTTTGAATCCAACATATTTATAGTGTGAACTTTTGAGTAGCTAATAAATGTCACATGTTTAAATAGCATTTCTAGGAGTTCAAATGCCTTGTCATCTGTGCAGGAATAAATTTGTACTGAATTTTTTTCAGCCCTGAGGATATGATTATTGAACAAAATTTCCAGTGGAAACAAATCAAGCCTTTAAATGATGTCTGCTCTCAAATATTAAAAGTAAGTCAAGCACTACAGCAAAACCTTTAATGATTGTAAATGTATTTCCCTGTGGCCTGTTCACTACTGATAAGAGTTTTATCCAAAAATATACTGTGTACCAAATACAACTTAATATTTGTCCCTTGAATATATTTTAAAACACAAAGAATAAAGCTCTAATGGCACTAACTTATCACTCATAATGTATTTGAAGCTCAAAACACAGTGCTATACAGCACTATAGCTCTTGAAGAGATTATTCTTTAAATTACCTAAATTCCATTTATTAAACTCTTAGCACCCAAGGTCTGGCCTATTAATAAGCATTTAATAAATGTCAATGAATTCAAAGAGTGAAACTAGTAATTGCCTTAGACATTTAAAAAATGACTCTTGTAAAATTTATTATTTGCTTATTTAGTGGAATTATTGCTTTTTTATTTCTCAGATTTCCATAAGATTCTAATAAAGAATCTTAGAATCTGAGTTACATTTCTTTGCTCAGGGATTGGCAGAAGTGATTTCATTCTCCCTTTGTGTAGATTAAGCTTGTGTTTCTCTACCTATAATTTTAGGTAGCCGCTAAACTTACAGGTAACTAAGTATAGCAATTTTCCTGTCGTTATTTTTCCATTAATAGAAAATTTTAATACCAATAAGAACTTGCAAATCATCTTGAATATATTTACTTGTGAACTATTGATATAAAACATCAAGCATTTTATTAGATCTGTCAAAAAGATGAAAAAGATTAAAACAATTATATCATAGTAGCCTTTACTACTAGCACTCTTAAACATTGCCATTCGGTAAAAAATTAGACCATTTATTATGTTTTAAACCCCTTAAAATGTTCAAAACTGTTGTAGTGGACACTTGATTCTCCTTTTTTATTTTGTTCAGGAATTCAGACTTGTGTACCCCCACTTTCTAAGCCTTTCCCCCCAAGCACATGTCTATCAGTCCAAGTCCTGGAGTGAGTTCAGATTAGATAATTCCTGTTAGCCTCTTCCCCTTTATCAGTGATTAAATCAGGAAAGGCCTATGTCCCAATTCTATCCAAAAAACCTCCAAGAAAAGGTTGCTGGACACTTTGGGGAAAGTTCTTTCTTATTAGCACCTGTATTCAGTGTTCATCACAGTCTTATTTATAATGTTTAAAAATAGGAAATCTATCAAACTGTGAAAAATTGATTCATTCAAAGAAGATTATGCAGCTATTAGTAATGATGTGATTCTTTGGTAATGTGATAGAATGTCCTGGTAGATTTGTCTATGAAAAAAGCAAATTTAAAATAACATTATATTTTTTGAAGTATTCTAGATAGCATTCTAAATGTATATTTTATTCTTTCCATAAATATGTATTTTATTAGAATGCCGGGGTACCTCACAGAATCAACAGAAGAGGTACATAACCAAGGTTCAGGAAAGCAGGAACCAGGACTGCTTTGAGAACCTCAGGTATGGATTCTGAAACTCTAGAAAGCCATAGAGACTCAGCCCTTCAAACTTGCCACTTAATGAAAGCTCCTTCCATTCTTTTACTGCTTGCTGGCAGTCTCTGCACATGGAGGAGCAGTGGAGGCCTAACAGTCCTTTTCCAAAAGGAAAAGAGGGGGGTTTTAGTCCCATCCTCTAGTTACAGAGTGCTAGGAAATGATTTTCATTGGCACATCTTGAATTATATGCATATCTCTTGACCAAATCACTGAGGCCTGAAGAGATCAGGGACTGCAGGCAGCTGGCTCAGCTTGAGGCAGGTACTTGCCTCTTGGCCAACTGTGGGGAGCAGGTAGGCAAGGCCACCCAGAGACACCTCCCTTCTAATTACACCTCTAGAGGAGAACAGGCAGAGGCAGAATCCAGGGAGGAGGGGCAGTTGTATCCCAGAAGAAAAGAAGTATGCTGAGTGGACAAAATCAATACTCCCTACATATACTTAAGTAAGAATCAGAGTTAGCTGGGAGAACGTTTTGAAATTAAACATGAATCATGCTCTCTCTTCCTACATGCGGTAAGTTGAGAGGAGAATATATATTTTTGAGAAAGCTTCCAAGGCATTCGTTGTGTATATCTTAACACAGGAGAATCCCCTTCTTCCATAATGTGTTTCACATATAACAAAAATCAATGTGTGTGTAAACAGGCCTACTAGGGATTATAAAAGGAAAATGAGAAGGAGCATATACATCCACTGCATCAAAGTTTAAATAAATAGGAAATAAATGAATGTGGAATTCCCCAAGCTTTCAGTTGATTGGGGGCTTCTGAGTGTTGAACTGTCTTGGTGTGGACATTTTCTTTCTTTCTTTTTTTTTGGCCTCCAAACTTGATTTATCTGCAAATGTACAAACTTTTGACTTATGTAAATAGATATATGAGCAGAAAAACACGTTCTGTTCACAAGATCTTAAGGAATTTAGACTCTGGTGTCTCATAAGGTGGCATATTTTTTATGCCCTTGGGGCTTTTGAACTGCTGTACAAAAGAGGTGTCTCCAGTTGGTATGCCTGGGAGATCACGCACCTCTGGAAAGAAAGCTGCTCAAAGGCAGGACAGCCAGCACAGAATCACGACTCTGTTATTAGTCTCTGTGCAAAGTGGACAAAACTCGTATCCCAAACTTGCTGCCTTTGCTCCAGTTCCTTTCTGTGTAAGCATGTCACACGAACCACACATGCCCTGTGCCTCAATTAAAGCTTTCCTTAGAAAGTTTCCCCAGCTCGATTGCTTATTGATGGAGCAGCTCTGGTTCCCAGTTCGTATAATAAGTACATCCTGTCTGAGCGGGTTTTATTACTGAATGTTACCCAAATTCTGATAACAAGAGGACGCCGCGTCCTCCCCCTGGTGAACTCACTCCCAGTCCCAGAAATATAGCGTGACTACCCTCCCCACCGAGGTTGTGAAAGTGGAAGCCGGGCGCCGCCCTCTAGCACCTGCGCCTCCCGCTCGGCGGGAGCCGCCCGGAGCACGAAGTGCGTGCGACCGCGGCCGAGCAGGTCACGCAACCCGGCGGGCTGGCCGCCTGTGTGCACGCTGCAGCTTCCCGGCCAGCCCGGAGCCGGCCTCGCGTGCCGACTTGGCCGCGTAATCCGGTGAAGAATGTCGGGTCCCGCCCGGCCCCCTCCGCCGACTTTAGCCCCAACGACTGATGCCCTCACGTTAGCGCCGAGAAGTTTCCATTTCCGATGTTGCTCGGCAAACACCACAGGCCGCGCACCGAGGCAGAGGGGAGCGCGGGCGGGGATCGAGCTCCCCCCCGTCCTTCGGCCGCCCAGGTGCCGGGGTGCTGACCGCTCCGTCGGGGCCGGGCAACCCGGGAAGGGGCGCCCTGGAGTCCCGAGCCCGGCGCGTGCTGACGCCGGGGCGGGGAGGCGAGTTCGTTGCCCAGCGACCGACCCCAACGACCTCGGGCGGGCTGGGGGCAGAGGGCGCGAAGGGGCAGGGCCGGGTAGACTCTTTGTTCCCGTCGGGGGGCTTTTCTTTTTTGATATAAAGAGACAGGGTCTGGTTCTGTCGCCCCGGGCAGAGTGCGGTGGCGTCACAGCTCGCAGCAACGTCCAACTCCTGGGCTAAAGCGATCCTCTGGCCTCAGCCTTCGGAGTAGCTGGGACGACAGGCGCCCGCCACCACGCCCGGCGGTTTTGAACACCGCGAACGGGAGTGTTACTACAAACAGGATGGGATTTTTCCGTCGTTGGCCTCGGAAGGGCTGGGGGGGCGAGTCCGCACGAAGAGGAGGGTGGGCGCGCCGGCTGCCGGGCCCCTCTCACGCTACGCCGCGTGCAGGCGAGGGGAAGCGCGTGTCGTGACGACTGGAAATGAGATCAGTTTGAATAACCGCAGCGTCGGGGCTGGGAAATGCTTCCAGTCACGCAGCCGTTGCCTCGGTGGCGCCGGCGCTGCCCGGGTGGCCGCTGCCGCCCCACGCGCAGGCTCCAGCCGAGAGAGCTGGGAGGGCATCCGTGCCTTCCAGGCGTCGCCGGTGGGGGCGTCAGGGTATTTCTAGGGACAGTAAGGGGATGAGGGGGTAGGGGACTGTAGAAGAAAACCAAGCAAAATGCTACTTGCATGGTTGGGGGCCCGATTCTGTGAGCAAATCGAATTTCCAGAAGCACACCGGAAATAACCTCTGTAAATCATTGTCTCTTACACTTTGCCTGGTAGGTGACTTAAAAAAAAAAAAAACAACATTCACCGAACTCAAAGGTCATTAAAATGTGCCTTCAATTCGTCTTCGTTTAACGGGATACACAGCTTGCATGTGCGTGCATGAAATGTAATTTATACAGTCAAGTCTGGAAGCATGGTTTGGCGAGAGGAATAACTGAATTCAGTAAGAGAATCAGGGTACAGTTACTAAAAAGGACAAACAAAAAATTCTGTCTGTGACACAAGGAAGCTATTACATTCATCTTTTCATGGTCTTGAACATCTTGTACCAACTCAACAATAATACCCAGCAGAAACTTCTAATTAGACACAGAAAACCCAAGTATTTAGCTGTGCAGGCAAACATCAAAAAGTTCTTATGACCCAGGAATAGCGTAAGACCCCAGTACATCTTTCAGATTTTGTATTTCGATCATTTCCTTCGTATAAATGTGACTCCTAGGTATGTCACTGTAGACCAATTAGGATTAATCACCAAAATGCAGAAAAATAGCTCTGAATTTAAAATTTTTGTTAATCAGATTATTTTTCTTTTATAGATTGTTGTGTTCATATGATGTGAGTTCAGTAATGAAATACTGAAGGTTTAAGCCCAAGGGCCTAGCAAATGGTATCTAATCAATATTTTGAAGGAGGAATGGGTGAATGAATTGTTGGGTAGGCAAATACCCTGTGATGTTTAGAGTTCCGAACTAAAGTGTCATGAGTAGTGGCAGCCCTGCCACTGACTCATGGGATCCTGGTGTGGTAGAAATAACAGCATGATTAACCTCGCCAGAGGTTTGGGGGTAGCTATTCCTCACTCACCACAGGTGGCTTTGAGATCCTCTGAGAAAGATGATATAGTCATTTATTATAAACAATACACCAATGTTGTGACACATACATAAAATTGCAAAAGTATAAATACTTTTAATGTTTTAATGTTTAATACATCTTAAATGTTTAAAATACAACAGTGCCCCCGATTCTTTTCCATTTGTACATAATTTATCAAGTACTGAAGTGCAGTGTAAGAGGCTGTGTCCTCACAGAGAATATTTGACTTACTCTTGCTTCATCATCGTTCAACCAATATTTCATGATATGCAATGAAAGTTTTAAATCAGTACTATTATAATTATACATATCTTAATGGAAATAATATATGATTAGTTACATATAATACTATAATAATAGTATGTGCTATTACATGTATACTATTATAGTAATATTTGTGGTGATGGTATTTTCTAAGACAGCTGAAACCTCTGTCCTATGAAGCACCTAGGAGAAAACTAATATTTCATGATTCTTTCCTTACTTGACATTGCATTTTTTTCTTTTCTTTTGAAACAGTCTCACTTTGTTGCCCTCAGTAGAGTGCTCTGGCATCATAGCTCACAGCAACCTTAAGCTCTTGGACTCAAGTGATTCTCTTGCCTCAGCCTCCCCAGTAGATGGGACTACAGGTGCCCATGACAAAACCTGTTTAAAGGCCAGGTCTTGCTCTGGCTCAGGCTGGTCTTCAACCTGTGAGCCCTGCCTCCTGGAGTGCTAGGATTATAGGCGTGAGCCACCGCGCCTGACCTAACATTGTAGACTCTCGAAGGTGAGAGACCTTATTGGCGTAATTATGTGTTGATGAATGGCTGAAAGTCTAGCATTAGAGATTTAGGCACGCAACATACTAAGAGCCCCACTGTGTGTCAGGCACTGTCCGAGGTCTTGGGATAAAGCAGTGAACAAGCTGGTTACTTAATATTTAAATGTTTTCAGTCTCTCTTTAAATGCAGATCACTTTAAGAATAGCAATGCTTGGGTGGGACCTGTGGCTCAGTGGGTAGGGCACCAGCCCCATATATCGAGGGTGGCGGGTTCAAACCCAGCCCAGGCCAAATTGCAACAAAAAAATAGCCCAGCCATATGGATTTTATTATAAAGATTGTAATGAACTATCATAAATTTTAAATAAAAAATTATATAGTGAAAAAAAAAAAATAGCCCAGCGTTGTGGCAGGTACCTGGAGTCCCACCTACTGGGGGGGCTGAGGTGAGGGAATCGCCTAAGCTCAGGAGTTGGAGGTTGCTGTGAGCTGTGTGACACCATGGCACTCTACCGAGGGCAATAAAGTGAGACTCTCTATCCAAAAAAAGAAGAATAGCAATGCTTTGCACACATTTTTGTGTAAATGCAAATCCCCTTTCTGTTGGTAGAGCATCCTTCAGAGGAAAAAATCATGATGGAGGAGATTTCTGGGAAGGGAGTTCAGGATAAGACAGCAGTAGGCTGTTTTAACAGGAATCAGAAGGCAAATACCAATTTTTGATCAATCTTTCATGTTTAGAAAATAAAAGCACACAATACTCTTCTTTCCATCATTCTCCTGTAATAATTGCCCTTATCTTTCTTAATGCCCTCTGCCTCCTCTTTAAGGCTACATGTGGCCCTTTTGCCAGGGTCCTATACATTTGTGCATTTTGCTGACCATAGTGGTGCTTAATGAAGGAGGTGGTTAGACATTAAACTCTAGACCTACCTTCACCTGCCAGGGCATGCACTGTGCAGCCACCTAGGAAGGGGTGTCTTTCTAATTTGAACAGAGGTACCACAGGGCCTTAGTAGCTCAGGGCCTCATAGCTCTCTCTGTTCCTCAGAGTTCTCAGGCAACTAGGTCCCATCTGCCCCTTGGCATGTGTTTTCCTGTTGTATTTAATAGCATTGCTCTGCTATATGATTGAAAAGACAGAGAACATTGGGGGATGGGGAGAAGCTAACACCTGTCAGCTTCCAAGATGTCTAATATCTGGATAAATGAAGACTAGCTGAGGAATGATGATGCTGTGTGAATGTTCTACAGCTACAAGAAAGCAACAACAGAACAACCACCTGCCTTTTCAGATTGAGCAAACAGGCTGCCTCAGTGTTGCCTTGGAACTGGCAAACATGAGCTAGTCAGCACAGCTCGGCTCAACCTTTTGGCTGAGCTCATTTGTGGGATTTGGCATCAGATGATTGATATAAGATATATGTCGTCCTGAACCCTGGGGATGGGCTTGGGATTAAAGTGTTTTCCTTTCCTGTTGCTAACTTTTCTGTGGTCTGTTGACATTGTGTCACGTTGCAAACAATGGTAGAGACTATCGTGTCAGGATGTAGCGACCTGATTAGTCTAAACTCCTGCAGGGGTGATGTGCAAATAGATGAGCCCCAACAGGACCTGAAGAACCACGTGGTTTTGAAATCCTGGGAGGATGGGCCACACCCTGCCTACACCTTAACTCACCCGGTTCTTTGAAGGTACAATTATTGCTCAACAACACCAGGGACAGAGTTAATTAGCTCTTCATATAATTTGATTATCATAAGAGTATAAGTGTAACATTAAAATGTGCAAAAATGTGCACAATATATAAAACAACTTGGAATTAATGTCACATGGAGCATAAAAATGATCCAACTGGATTAACACCTTTTATAATTCTTTTTAAGAAGAGTTGAGCAGTTAGTTTTGTAACTTAACACATAGGCCTGAAGCAAATGGAGGGATCTTATTGCTTTGTACTACACAATTTATCATGTCACCAATCAAGCAATAATTTCTATGGTATTTTTAAAATTAATTAGTGATTATTATTTTAAAAAGCCTTTGAGAGTGTTGCTTTCAATGTTACGTGGTTTCAAGGTAAGGAAACAGATTTTTTTTTTTTTTAAGATAGAGCCTCACTCTGTCACCCTGGGTAGAGTGCCATGGCCTCATCATAGCTCACAACAACCTCAAATTCTTGGGCTTCACCAATGCTCCTGTCTCAGCCTCCTGAGTTGCTGGGACTACAGGTGCCTCCTACAATGCCCAGGCTAGTTTTTCTCTTTATAGTACAGACGGGATCTCTGAGTCTCTGAGTCTCGCTCTTGCTCAAGCTGGTCTCGAACTCCTGAGCTCAAGAATTCCACCCTCCTTGGCCTACCAGAGTGCTAGGATTACAGGTGTGACACACCCAGCAGGAAATAGATTTAAAAGGTTAAGTGAAGTATTCCATCAACATTGTCTCTACCAAAATAAGAGAATTAAAGCAATTGTGGAGCTTCACACATAGAAGAAATGTGGTAAATATGGTTTATTACTCTAAACTGATGAATATAATCCCCCATCTTGAGGCAATAAATGTAGCATGCAATAAATTGTTCCTCTGTTGATACTTGCATTGCTAGTACCACCCAATAAATGATGATGATCGAATGACTCAATTAATGAATGTGTAGGAGAGAAAACCCTCAGAGCTAACCTCCAAGTGCCCCATCTAAGTCCTAGGCCCTCCGTGTGGCCCTCTTGCTCTCACATTATTGATGCTCTACATGAGCAATAAGGAAAAAGGAAGTAATGCAGATGGGAGCCTCACTGTGGTCAGATGTCTCTGAAATGAACAAACTATTTGCAGATGTTTCAACAAGCGGAGGGGATGGGCTGAGTCTAGGCCACAGGAAACAACTTCTACACCTTGAGGCACTTCGGTAAAGGTATCATCACTCACCAGCCTAGGATTCTGTTGCAGACTTGAAAAGGCATTCTGGGTTGGAATGCTACATGAATCCAGACTTGCCCCAGGAATGCCACAAGTGATCAAAACTGAGGATAGAAATTAATGTGATTTGTAAAAATAGCAAAAAGGCTTATGGTTATCAGGGAATCAAATCTTTTAATCACTTTAGACACAACTAATGAAACTAGAAGAAACCATCATTGATTTTGAGAGTCTCCTTCTAAATTAGTTGGCCTTTGGCTTTTGGAGAGCAAAGTTCAAATTCCAGTTCCTGTCTGACAGGAAAATAAGTCAGACACAGGGCAGATAGTCTTTTAGACTCCAAAACTGAAACAGAAGGTCCTAAAGGAGGTCTGAGTCTTGAAGAATCTGTTTTCAGAGTTACTGAATTCAGAATTGCAAATGCAGTGTTTTTCATTGTGCTTTTCGAGGTTGTTCATTTTAGATATATGATATTTGCCTCGTTGGCAAATCTGTTCAAATGTAAGTAAAAATTTTATATTTTCTAATGAAAAGTTCTAAATTCTGTGTTTTGTACGTACTCTCTAGCAGCATAGTGAACAAAGGAGCCCATGATTATAGGTAACTGCTTAATAAGATAATGATAAGATGCAAAGGCACCTTAAAAACTGCTCTGGATTCGCTTTGTGGCCTTGTCACTTTTTCACCTGAACCTATTGTCTCATCTGTAACATGTTAGCATGAGGAGAATGGTTTTGCTTTTGGCTCAGTGGGTAAGAGGTTATTTTCTAAATAATTATCTGAATGCTTGGCAACATTGAATTTATTCCCTAAAATCCTAAACTGTTAAAAAGACTGAACAGTAATATACCTATAGATATTTGACTCATAGAGACAAGCTTTTTATCACTCCAAAATGAAAGTTTTAAAAGAAATTATAAGAAATGGAAGGCAATGCAGTACTATTACTGAAATCAACCAGAACATTTGAGAGATAGAGAAAAATTAACATTATTGGAGAATTATACATATTTTGCTATTCTAAATTAATTGCCCTCTCTCAATATTAGAATTCAATATAAAAAAGCTAAATGCCAATGCTGGCTGCAAATCCTTTTGTCTTTTTTTTTTTTTTAATCAAAAAACCCACAGAGGGGTATCAGTCTTATTGGGTCTCCCTAATTAGCATAGAACTAGCAGGGAAGAAACCTAAATGTCGTTAAGATCAACTGCTCATTTTATGATGAAGAAACAAATTCAGAGAGGGTAATTCATTTATTCAAAAACTATTATTATTGGTGCAGGTAGTATGTAAGGGATCAGTATTATTGGTCTGAGGGTTCAGTAGTGAACAAGATAGATGTGGTCTCTTGCCCTGAATCAGTTAATGGAGGAGCTGGCTCCAGAAACAGGTCTGTAGATTTCGAATTAAAAGACTTCCATTAATCAAGTGCTGACTCCATACTAGGCCCTAAGTGTTTTACCTACATTAAGTCATACAATCTTCACTAACTTACAACAGTGTGGAACATGTCTTTCCACTCCTATGGTCTCCTTCCGTGTGTAAGGAGCTCTATTATCATAATAATCCTGGCTCATTTACCCTGTCTAGGGGGAGAGTGATTTACTTCCCTGAGTTTGGAAAGAGTAACAGAACGTGAGTTACCCAGACCTTTCCCTTCTCTCTCTCTCTCTTTCTCTGTCTCTTTTTCTGAAGAGAATTGAGCTCTCTGGGAACATTTGTTCAGCTTTGCTCTTCAGGGTCCTAAGGAAAACAGGGACAGAAGGACACCTTTTCAAATCTTATGGCCCAGTACACAAGTCTCAGACTGGGGTTTCCCATAGGTATCAGCTTTCTCATCAATAAAATCTCTATGTGTATGTGTGCAAGAGAGAAGCATTTCATTAAAATAAAAAGTAAATAAGCAACTGTGTACTATCATATTTGAACTATCTAAAACCAGCAGAGTTTTATCGAATATACGTGCCGTGTCTTACATTCTGACCCCATCTGCCACAGCACCCAAGAAATAGTCTTAAAATAATATCAATGTTACCTTTGACCCAATTTCCATAATTTCAAAAACTTTGAAGGTTGGGTGTTGGGCTTTTGCTAGACAAAGTGGTAAAATGAAATGGACATGAGGTTTATAGTACTAGAAAACCTAGATGTGATTCCACTATTCAAAGACTGTAATTTTGAATCTCTGCTTTTTCTCCTCTAAATAAGAACACAAATTGCCTTACTGAGCTGAGCTGACATTTTATTTAAGGCCCAAAGAGGATAATGGATGTGCAAGTGCTTTTTAAACCATAAAGAACTATTAAAATGTTGGTTATTGTAGAGGTTTAAAAGTTGATCCTGTTCTCACTCCCTCTGATTGAATCTACCACATTACAACCTGAGAGGAGAGATGGATTCCAGTCCTACCTCCTTGGCCATCCAGCTGTGTGACCCGAAGTATGTAAATCTGCCTCTCTGGGTCTCAGCTCCCTTATCTATATAATGAAATCTTTGGACAAGTGTTCTCTAAAGCCATTCCAAAGAAATATTTTATCACTCTGGCCAAGATCCAAGATCCAAGATCCCATGATGTTTCCTTCCCCTGTTGATAGTTAAGTCTCTTCTTCCCCCAGGGGGAAGATCATCTGAGAAATGTCCTGAGTGGTAGCAATAGTAGTAGTGTGTAGGCAACAATGTTGAAGTTATAACCAAACATCATAAGCCAGAGAGAAGCATTCATAAAAATGAAAAAGAGGATGTAAGCAATTATATACCATGATATTGAACCATTTCTACTTAAGAGTGAAGAACTCCTCCCCAAGAAGTTGTTCCAACTATAGTTATATACTTTCTGATGTGTTCACAGTTCCATTACAAAACTGTTGACCTCTCCAAATCATACTTGAAATGTTAAAGAATATATGCCCGCATTTAAAGCAGGCTCCCAGCCTAAAAGCATACAGGCTTCCTGACAATAGCTTTACATCAATAAGGAAACAAATGAATAAAATATTTGTAAAAGATATTTAATCCTCAAAACAATACCATTTTTCTCCTATGTGTGTGTGGGATAGATTTTCCATGTTTTTGTGGGTGGTGATAATTCTGTTCACTGCATAATTAGGTTTAAACAAAAGGAATAACAGAAGGAGTTCAAACGTATTTTGGAGTTTTGGAGTAAAACTGTATTTAATAAATGCCAAGCCTATTAGATAGTTATGAAAGCACATGAAAACTGTGGATATGCCTCTGGTTTGATGGTTAATACTGAGGCATTGGATCTCCCTCTGAATTGTTTTGTTTTTAATGCTTTTTTCACTTCATACATCTAGAAAGTCATTTTAGTACACATTTTATGGATGTACCATAATTAATTGGTTCCCTATTGATTGACATTTAGAGATTTTTTTTTCCAAGTGTGCAAGTGTTATCTGTAGAATAAATTTCTAGACTTAGAACTACTTGGTCAGAGATGTGTGCATTTGTAGTTTTGGTAGACATTGCTATTCCTATATTGCCACTTCCCCACCCCACTCTCTAGCAGTTGAGAATGTTGTAGTGTAATGACAGAAACTACTGACAATGGAAGGGTGTTCCACATGTGAACAGTATGGAGGCAGAAAAAACAGAATCACTGACCCCCTGGCTTCTTTTAGGTGGTATTTTTGATTTATCAAAGAGAAAATCTGTTTGATGAGGCTTGTCATGTCAAGCCAGGCCTTCTCAGGGTCTCCCAGAATCACTTGCCCAGGGTTATCACCAGCTTTGGGTCACACGCTCAACTGGGGTCTAGTCTGGAGGCTCTTGGTCAGCATGAATCTGGATATGTCTGTCTGGCAGGGGCTCTTAACAGAGCAAGGTCTCTGGAAGGAGCCATGGACAGGCAAATACTTGGATCAGCATATCTATACAGTCAAATATAATCACTTTTCCAGAACAGACACCATTATGTGTGTGCATGATATTAATAGCACTCCCTTTCATACTCAAAAGTGTCCCAGTTTGGACCATGACATATTAATATCACATTAGATGGGGCAATTCATACTGTGTTACAAAAAAAAACCTGGAAGTTTGTAAAGGTGCCCAGGGAGAGACTCAGAAGGAAAGGGAGATGCCAAGAGCATGGGGTGTACAGGGATGTAGGTCCTGTTGCTAGCAGGGGTCCTCAAACTTTTTAAATAGGGGGCCGGTTCATTGTCCCTCAGACCGTTGGAGGGCCGGACTATAGTTTAAAAAAAAAAAAAAAACTATGAACAAATTCCTATGCACACTGCACATATCTTATTTTGAAGTAAAAAAACAAAATGGGAACAAATACAATCACACTGCCTCATGTGGCCTGTAGGCCGTAGTTTGAGGACCCCTGGAATGTGACTAAGCGGAGCTTAGGCTTCTACTAGATGAACACATTTCTATCTACTAAGAGTTAGATGGTTCTTGAAACTTTTAAATCAGATGTACTTGTCTCCTACTGATATATATGTACTATTGGGCATTTTTTCCAAAATAGATAATTGAAAATTCATTGAGGCAGTAATCCTGTGACCTCAGCAGATATAATATCCACAATTAGCACTCAGTTGACATTTCAGATGGGACAGGCCTTGAACTAATGGACCACTCATAGCTTTTAGCAAGTTTTCCCCACTGCACTTTCACCCCATGCAGTCAGACTGTGGAGTCTCGTCTAGGTGAGAGAATGGGCAAGGATGACATTTTGAGTTCAGTTCAAAGATGCTTTACTTTGATACTTCCAAGTACTTTCCAAAGTTCCATATAAGCCGTTGAAAGGGTAGACATGAGGTAAGGCAGATGCAGCTGTCCACTGCTTCTTTTGTTTTCTATAAATTTGGTGGTCTTGGCAGCCTGAAGAGAGCGAGATGTTTGAGAGGTCAAGGGAGCCCAGAAGTGTGGGCTCCCTACCTTTTATGCCTCCAGCCACACTGGCAACCAAAAGCAACTCATGCTATCAAATAGGGGAATGTTTTAGTTACTCGGCAAGCTGCTTCATTCAGGCTCATGTCCAGATCCCAGACCTTGACATGCTTTCTGTGCCCAGCCTGGGGCAGTGTCCCCTTATCTACACCTGGGCAGCAGAGTGTAGGAGTTTTCCACTTATTTTGCAGGCAGGCTGGGCCTTGGTCTACCACAAATTTATTTAGCCTTTAAGTTCCCAAACAAACTCTTGGCCTTCTCTGGAGTTAACACAGGCTATAGGACATCTGTGTTGATTCTGATCATTTGATTCCATGGGCCAGGCTTTCCATTTTGTTAATCACTTCGCCTCATCTCTTGCTGATTATTCTTGATTGCAAAAGCCCAGCTCTTCAATTGCTGCCTGATTCTCTTTGTCCCTCAGAACTATTCTTTCTGTGAAACAATGCATTCCTTACATGCAACTCTCATCATTTTCTCTTCATTTACAATGTTTATTCTCTCTACTTTTGTTTCCATCAGAACCATATGCATCCTCTTACTAACTCTTAACAACAGTCTTACAGCCTTTGCTTTCTGGACACAAAGGAGTCAAGATTGTTCATAAAGTGCCCCTAAATCTCTGCACAATCATAGCAAGCATGGCCGGTGACTAAAGTGACCACTGATTGGTAACATCATTAGTCTTTTCTGAGCAGAACAGATAAACTTATTTTCTGAAGCATGGTTTTGTTGATATCTGGTTTAAAGTTCTTTTTTAAAAAAGGTTATTTTCTTATTTTCTTCTTTCTTCCTGTCTCACATCGTTCTTCCCTGTCAAGATTTTGCAACCAAAGATGTCTTCAGATCATATGGAGAGTCCAAAGAAACTAATAATAACTTGAGTGAGAACAGAACTGAGCTGATCATCTATTAACATGAATGAGAAATTGACATAAATGAGAAAACAACTTTTGCTGTGAACCACTAAAATAGGAAAGTCCCTTGTTACTATGGCATGACTTAGCTTGATCTGACTGATACATCTGTTCATTGCAGAAAGCAGAGGTTAAATCAGCATGTTTGGGAGGGGGAAAAACTGTCAAGGAGATTGTGGCATAATGAGACAGGAGAGTTAGGTGTCAATGAGATATCAAGAAAGACTCCAAAGGGAGCAATACAGGATCTGACAGGAAGATTTAAGACCAGAGGATCCAAATGGAAGTAACCTTTCCCTCCAGAAATAATAACTTTCCTTCAGGAAATAGGATGGTAGTGTTATGAACTAAATATGTTTTCCCCAAATTCATATGTTGAAATTCTACTCCCCAATGTGATGGTATTAGGTGGTGGGACTTTTGGTAAGTAGTTAGGATTAGATGGGATTAAGACAGCAGAGCCGTCAGGAATGGGATTAATGCCTTTGTCAGAGTCATGAGGGAGCTTGTTACTCTCTGCTCTCTGCCATGGGTGGATGCAACAGGAAGTCAGCGGTCTACCACCCAGGAAGTGACCTCACCAGAACCAATGATACTGGCATTCTCATCTTGGACATCCAGCCGGAAGAACTATACTAAATAAATTTATATTTACAAGCCACTCCATCTAGGGTGTTTATGTCAATAGAAGCCCAAACAGACATGACTGGGAGAAAAATGACACAATTCAGACTTAATTAAAGAACGAAGGTATCTTATCCTTAGTTGTTCGTAGAGTAGAAATGAAATAGTCTTTGGGAGGCTAGGACTAACAGAAACCCCAAGACTTTCCTGTGATCCAAGTTTGCCTGCCTGAGGTATAATTGAAAGCCCCAGATGAAATTCTTAAGGTGTCGCACAGAAATCACTATGAAGAATAATGCCGTTTTAGACACAGCATGGGAACTGTTGTAATTCAGGTCAGCTCACTGCCATGCCCAACCTCTATGTTTAAAGAACATCTGTGAAGGATGCTGTGGTCCCAAGTAGTGAGGCCAAGACCTGGATGAGTGTACAACTCAGGGAAATGTGATTTTTAGGGCTGTTTTCGACTTTTTAATGTTCTTCATGTTAGCTGTGTTTCTGATCTAATTGATGTTGAAAGCCAGGATTCTGATTTTCTCTCTGGAGCAGGGACACCTTACATTTAGAGGTGGGTTTTCCTCCTAGTTCGAGAATGTTGTTGCCAACATGGATAACTCCTGCCTGTCACAGCTACAGAGTTTGAGGTCATTCATGCCTGCTGCCTAGGTGTCTAGGATGCATTAGGGCAGTGATTTTATAAGTGTGGTCCGTGGAGTATCATATCACCTGGAAACTTGTTGGCATGCAAATTCTTGGGGCTTATCCAATACCTACTGAATTTAAAATTCTGGGAATGAGGCCCAGTAATCTATGCTCTAACAAGCACTCCAGGAGTTTCTGATGCAGCTTAAGTTTAAGAACCACTGAATTAGGGGCATCAGTCTGAATAACAAAAAATGTGTTTCTTTCTTAAGCCAAAACTTAATAGCTCAGGGATCAGCTCTACACCCTCACTGGAGCCTATGAACTGATTATCCACTCCAGGTTGGTAGCCGGCCCTCACTGTCTTTATTGTCCATTTCAAAGTGGAGAAAACCATGAAAAGGGCTCAGTTCTTTCTGTAGTGGGGAATTGCGCACCTTAGCTGGCTTGTCTTGGGTCAGTACTGCTCAGGTCTGGGTCAGCTTTGGGAGCCACAGACAATGTAGCCTTCACTAGTCTTTGTCTCCCTCTGCACAATTTCCACATGAAACTCTAAGAGGCCTCCGATGAAATGTGCTCTTTGAGGTCGCTCTTATCTCTGCTTAACAAACAAAAGGAGACTGAGACATGCAGCATCTAATAACATGCCACAGTCACTCCATCATTAGTAAGTGACGGAGACTGGATTTAACCTGGTTAGTCCAACCTCAGAATCCACTGGCAAGTTATTTTGAAAATGTTGCTATGAGAGATACTGTCTCCACTGAATTGTCAAATGTCAAACATACCCTGTGGTATTAACCTACTGTCATCAGTTATTTTGTTTTCCAAAATGCAGCAGTTGGCCCAAACATTTCTAAATGAATGTCCAAGTCATATTTCAAGTATTTTTATTTCTCTTAAATTATTTGCTCTTTAACTTCTCTTTTCTTTAAAACTGGGAGCAAGATGGCAACCACCCCTAAATTCCAAGCTCTGCACTACACATCTTCCAGGGATATTTAAAAGGTATCTCACTTTGAACATGGTCAAACAACTCCTCATTCCTTACCCCAACCTGTTCTTCCCCTGGTCTTCCCTCTCTCAGTAAACACATAGCAGCTATCATGTCAAAATTCTAATTTTTTTATTACTTCCCTTCCTCTTTTTCCTTTCTCCTCTTTCTCTGCCTACCAATGACTTTCTTGGGATTTTGGGCTGATTGCCCAAGATATCACTTTCAGTTCTCAGAGAAAATGTCATTTCCTAAGAAAAGGCTTCCTGAGAAACCCTATTTGAAGTAGCACATCCCCACCCCATCATAGAACCTCTATCAGCAAATCATGACGGTGCTATTTCTATTCTAACACTATCCACTTTTTTCTATCTTTATGGCCTTCACCTAACCAAGACACCATTCACCTTCCAATTAGGCTTCTGATACATCATCCTGCTCCCTAAAATCCATTTTTCATACATATTCTGAATGAGCTTTAAAAAATATGCTCTGGCTAATGTCTCCCTTCTATTTAAATCCTCCAGGGATCACCCCATTATATTTGGAATACAACCCAAATTCCTTCCAATGGCCTACAGTGGCCTCACGGGATCCAGCCCCTGACCAGTCTCCAGGCACAGCTCTTCCACACTCTTCAGCTATGCTGGCCTTCTGTTCTTCAAGCAGAACAGGCTCATTGCTGCCTCAGGGTAGCAATGCTCTTTGCTCTGCCTGCCAATGGCTTTCTTGGGATTTGGGGCTGATTGCCTAGGATATCACTTTGAGTTCTCCGAGAAAATGTCGTTTCCTAAGAAAAGGCTTCCTTAATAATTCTATTTAAAGTAGTGCATTCCCAGCCCATCATAAAACTTGTTTATTGCCTTCATAGTGAAGGAAATCAGAACATGCTCCTCCAAAATATTCTGCCTTGGCATACTGATTATTGGAGCTGAAGGCAATTGAGAAACAGTGATGAAGAAAGGGCTCTCTGCCCTCTCCTTTTCTGCCTAAAAGCCTGGCATAAATTTCCTGTGAGAAAGATCCCCTCCTGGCACCAGGAATAAGAGAGCATTCTTGTCACCAGAGATGAGGAATCAATGGTGAGATAAGCCTACACAAACAAACCTTACTAAAATAACCCTCAAATTCTATTAGTTTCACCTATATATTTCCTAGTCATGTTCTCACAATTTACCGCCCTTGGAAGCCAAAGCCCCTTTTCTTTTTCTAGTCACTTCTCCACTATTTATTGCCTTTTGTTAAAATGGTATTTAAGACCCTGAATCTAACTGCTTCTTTGGGGTTTTTACTTCTTTCCTATGTGGTCCCATGCTGTGTGTAACTGTTAATGTGATAAAATGTTTGTGCTTTTCTCCCATTAATCTGTCTTTTATCAGTTTAATTCACAGGTTTGGGGTGTACAAGCTAAGAAGGCAGAGAGTTTCCCTTCCTTGTAGTAGCACTCCATCAGCACTCTGTTGGGACTTACATTGCTTATTCTTCTACCTACTGTTCTGTTGAATGTCTTGCCCACCACAACATAAAGTTCAATGAGATAAGAGGATTATTTGTCACCACCATATCTCCAGCCCTGGCATATAGTAGGTGCTCAATAAATATTTGCTGAATGATTGAATCTGCACAGAAGTGATGTGATTTATGCCCGAAGGAGACTGAGAGATCTGAAAGACTGTCAACAGAAGAGCCCCACTGAATGGCCACCATTGATAGAATCATTCATTTCAGAGCCCAAACACAGGACAAGGTATCACACTAACTGAGAATTTACTACATGTATCGATCTAAACGAATTAATTGATCTTCCAATTAAAAGAGAGGGAAGACAACTGTGAAGATTTGAAGGAAGACAAAGTGAACTATAAGAAAAAGGCACTGTGACTAGCACATAGCATGGAATCTAAAAGTAAAACAAGTATCAAAGAAATAAATTCACAGAATAAAACCCTGATTTTAAGAAGCAATTTTAACATAGAATCCTCAGAAATGAAAGGGAAGGTGCATGGGGTCAAAGAAAGAGAAGAGCAAGTCACATTCTGTTCAGCAGTAGATTCAAAGGAAATCTTTCAGCAGGGCAGTGCCCGTAGCTCTGTGGTTAGGGCGCCGGCCATATATATCCATGCTGGTGGGTTTGAACCCCGCCCGGGCCAGCTGAACAACAATGGCAACTGCAACAAAAAATATAACCAGGCGTTGTGATGGGCGCCTATAGTCTCAGCTACTTCGGAGGCTGAGGCAAGAGAATTGCTTAAGCCCAAGAGTCTGAGGTTGCTGTGAGCTGTGGTGCCACGGAACTCAGCCAAGGGTGGCATAGTGAGATTCTGTCACACAAAAAAGAAATCTTTCACCAAATAGCATACATACACATATTCACTGGTGAGAAGAATAATCAAAAGCATATTTGATTATACACAAAGAAAAAGAAAGCAAGTGTAAAGCAGTTGCATTTGCCAAGTTGATCACAGCCCTCCAATAACAGGGCTTTGCCAGTTCCATCACAGCCTCTCTGGTCCATGATGGCATGTGCCATAAGAGTTCCATGTGCTACAGGGCACCTCCTGCAAAAAAATCTACCGTGGCTGATCTCATGTGCTGCTACTAGGGTAAGAAAATAAATAGAAATTATTTGTATACTACTATCGTGCTACTTCTCCCTTGCAATTAAGTTTATTAGCCAAGAAGTACTTGTAAAATGTTTGTACAGGAAAATACCAAAGAAGAAAACCAAAGGACTTTTTTTAAAAACGTGAACTTTAAAAAAATGTCACAAGTATTACACACGTAAATCTTTATGCAACAGAAGAGTTTTCTAAAGTGATCTATAAACAGACTCTTCTTGATAACTAAAATATGATTTTTACCATTTTGTTTCAAGCTAATATTTTAGAAAACATTTTTGTGATTCTTTTTAAAAGTCATTTTAAAAAGGAAATATCATAAAGGAAATTACAAATGGAAAATTATGCAAAAATAAATTTCACTCCTTTTTATGAAATAGGCCTGTGATTAAAAAAAGAAACAATTTTGAGATTTTAAGTTGCATCATTTTTCTCCATAATACATCTTCACATCATTTGTTGGCACTGATACCAATTTATCATTAGTAGAATGGCTGAGACTCTTAACGTATCCTGTCCTTACTGGGTGAGTCACTTAATCTGTCTGAGCCAAGCTTCTCTCATCTATAAAATGGGTCCATAGAACTATTTTTGAAAGGATAAAATGATATAATGTATGTAAAACATTTGGCACAAAGTAATGTACAAGACATAGTGATAGTCATTATTAATTAAATCCATTTGGTACATATATATCATGTCCCTGTGGATGACAGACTTTGTTCTAGGTGCTGGGGGTGGGCATCCAGGCTGCCCATGGCATTATATACGTTGTGCGTGAAGCAAACCCATAGACCACCATTTGATCATCATTATGGGAACAGTGTCTCTGGAGCTAGTAGGGCACAATCTGGGGTCATGCTTTGTAGTTTTAACAGCGGGAAAGGGAATGGATAAAGCTTATGCTGTAATGAAAGAAACAATATTTATTATTATGACTTTACCTTTCATTGATACCCTGTCATTCAACATAACAATAACTAATTAGTAAATCAAAAAGTACTAATTAAGCACTTACCAAATACTCAGTGCTATTCTAAGTGTAGTAGGCAATGTAGAAGAAATTAGAGGGTGCTTTAATTCTGCAATTAATTAGTTTAAAATTCAGCTGGGCAGTCAAGATACATAATATGGGGACAAAATATATGTAAGTACCAATTTGCACAATATATGTGTAATTAAGTACAGGCAGACCTCACTGCACAGTGCAGGATCATGAAAATAATATGTGAGCCGCTGTGGGATGCGATCTTAAGGGTCAGTGGGAAATGATTAGTCCATGGCCTTTAAAAATTTTTGTGAGGGCGGCGCCTGTGGCTCAGTCGGTAAGGCGCCGGCCCCATATACCGAGGGTGACGGGTTCAAACCCGGCCCCGGCCAAACTACAACCAAAAAATAGCCGGGCGTTGTGGCGGGCGCCTGTAGTCCCAGCTACGCGGGAGGCTGAGGCAAGAGAATCGCTTAACGGGGTGGCGCCTGTGGCTCAAGGAGTAGGGCGCCGGTCCCATATGCCGGAGGTGGCGGGTTTAAACCCAGCCCCGGCCAAAAACCAAAAAAAAAAAAAAAAAAGAGAATCGCTTAAGCCCAGGAGTTGGAGGTTGCTGTGAGCTGTGTGAGGCCACGGCACTCTACCGAGGGCCATAAAGTGAGACCCTGTCTAAACAAAAAAAAAAAAAATTTTGTGAAAACATTAAAAACTCTCTGAATCCCCAACAATAAAAAAAAAAACATTAAAAACTCTCTACAGCGGCACCTGTGGCTCAGTGAGTAGGGCGCCGGCCCCATATGCCGAGGATGGCGGGTTCAAACCCAGCCCCGGCCAAACTGCAACAACAAAAAAAAAAAAGCCGGGCGTTGTGGCAGGTGCCTGTAGTCCCAGCTGCTTGGGAGGCTGAGGCAGGAGAACCGCGTAAGCCCAAGCGTTAGAGGTTGCTGTGAGCTGTGACACCAACCACGGCACTCTACCCGAGGGCGGTACAGTGAGACTCTGTCTCTACAAAACAAAACAAAACTCTCTACAGTCAGTTACAAATGTATAAGGAGATGAAAAAACTGTAAAAACTAACATTTATTTAGTGCACATAATTTAAAGCCTTAGAGGTATTGATATTAAACTATTTTACTGTGTAGAAGCCTCCGGAGTACTTGCCTCCTTCTCATGGTATGACACCCTGTATACATCTTTTCTGTGCCTTGGAAAGTTTCATATTCCTCTGTAGGTTTAGATCAGCTTCCAACTTTGTATCCTTTGCAGTTTTAATGTCATGAAATATCTGCTTGGGTTTCTTTAACGTGAAATATTTCCCTGGAGTAAGTTCCCCTGGGACATTGGCCTTCTTTTCATCACAACCACTTTCCTCACTGAAGTCGGTGTTCCCCTGGCTGCATTTTTAGGAGCTCTGAAACCCCAGCAGTGTAGACAGTGTCATGGCTATTTCCTCTGTAATTCCATTTACATTGGATTCTAATTTCACTTCCAGCACTAGCTCTTTTTCTTTTCTTTGCTGTACTTCCACATTTGTTAGTCAATTCACTCTTTTGATTACCCGTTTTTTGCAAAATGTTACGGTTTATCGCTGGGGGACAGAAGGCAACACAACAGTGCACTTTGCTCTCTGTGGGTGATCTGAATAATGGATGCTCAGCGACCAGTCACCAACTATCTTTGAAGGAAGCGATGTGTTAGTCATGGATTGTGAGGTGTCTGTTACGTACATAGTAATTTGTATAGTGAAAAGCTAGCAGCAATGTTTGAGTCTATCGACTTCATAGAATCCTCAGTTGATAAATCGTAGTAACTGAATATTGAACTGTGTTAGTGGGGATGCTGGGGTTACTTAATTAAAATGTAGGTGCTGAAATTCATGCATAGCAGAACTGTGCAAAGAGGGGACTATAATGTCTTTTTTCCCCTTTTATCATATATCAATGGGAAATATATTCTCATGATAGAAAGTTATTCTATACATTATAATGGAATAAATTAAGCGTGAAAGGTTATTAAGGATAGTTCGTCAAAATGAAGTGTTAAATATGTATCCTAAAATAGGTAAAGCTAATAAATGTCTACTAAATTGCAAAGATTAGTATACCTTGTATGGCACTAGAGGCCAAAGTACGTGTAATGGATTTTCATAGTTTCTAATGCTTTATTCTACCTTTTTCTAGCTCTAATTTTGGGCCTTTTCTTTTCCCTTCTCTTCCATTGAAATTCAGGTAAAATTAAATGTGATATATTTTATTTCAAAGAGCAACACAGGACCTAACTTTCATCAAAGTATTTCTCTATCTCCCTATTCCTTCTTTTTTTTTTTTTTTATTTCTCTCTCTTCCTATTTGTGTACATACAGAGAAAGCATCTGGATAATACTTTTCTAATCTTAAGTGATAATATCATGTAGAAAGTCAGATGATTTTTTCATGTTCAGATTTGTATTGTTTTAATTCTTCATGACTAGTATTGATGAGCGTATTTAATGTTTACAAAAAACAATAGTAGTAATTTTCCTTCTAAACAAACCTCCCCCACCCACACACAAAAAAATTGAAGCATTCTTAAAATAGTTGAACATTTTTTCTTTAGAATTTTCCTGAATGGTCTTTCTCACAGTTTCCTCAGGGAAGGCGCAATGTAACATTCTGAACGGCAAAATTTGTCCTTGTTCTTTTTTTCAACCCTCATTTTACAATGGTGGTTCTTCTTTTAAAGGGAGGTGACATGAGTCAAGGGTCTTCCTACAAAACAATCAATTGCTTATTCTTTAAATTATCTCCTGGCCTGTGCTATGCTCCAGCATTAATTCCTCTACTACCCAAGATCTTACCAACTTTTATTTTCGTTGGAAGATAAGACATACTTTTCCATGGTTAAAGTAAAGTGTTGTGTTAAAAAGTCTGCCTGAAGTTTTGTTTCGTTTGCAAACTCAGTCTTCAAGTTCCAGACTGTCAGCCTAACAACGTATGGGGAGGCTAGAACACCCAGGGGAAGACAGGTTCACAGTCAAGCATTAAGTAATCACCAGCAGCAAGCAAAGGTTAGAGAGAAGCCATTCAGCTGAGTCTAAATGTTATGTGTCTTTAAATTTTATTTCAAATAACATTTTCCTGTATGTTCCTAGTGTGTGTTCCTAGTGTTCATAAACACTAATATAAAGAATATTAGTGTTTATTACATTGATAAAGAATAGCTGCCTATCTCTAGCAAACTATTTTTTTTCAAACCTGAGTTTACAAAGGGGCTTTGTCCTTTTTTCCTGGACTGAACAGATCAATTTAAAAAACAAAACAGAACAAACACCTAGTTCCACTGAACTCTCAGCCTTCCTGTGGTTATATTCAGGGTTAGGGTTTTGGCCTGTTTCTTTCTCCAGACATCAGCTTCTCAGACTTCAGCCTCCATTTATACTGATGCAAAGAGCAGCTCCAAACCTCTCTCTAATTTTCTTTTTCTGTCACCGCAGAGGCCTCTCTAATTTTCTTTTTCTAACTGCCAGCAATAGAGGTCTCATGAGTCCCTGAAAGTTAACATCTTGTAGTTCTCTCATACCTTAGTCACCAGGGCTACTTCCAAAGTAGCCTGCCAGTGCTGAAACCTTTAAGTTTCTCACAGCAGTTTTTCTCTTTCATTTGTTCCGACGTCCATCCATTCATTCCACCTAGTGCCCGTGACACTTTTTCCCTCCTCTTCTTTCCCTCCACTGCTCCCTCACACCTGGGTTGGAAGACAGCCCTCACTCGGAGCACTGACCTCAGCCCCCTCTGCACTCAGCTGACAGAACAGACTCTCATTCATCATTTGCATCATTGTTTTGCCCACTGGAATTTCAAGCATCTCCCAGACTATTGGGTCCATTTCACAGCTTCAATTCAAGAACCTCCATTACCTACCCCCATTTACTTATCAAATGATGCTTCTTCCTCTTTGGAAACTCTCCATTTATGATCAACTTAATGCTGCTTCCCTGTAGGGACCCTCATTTCATTCCAGACTCCTTGCTAGGCCTAGGAGGTGTCTGGCTGTCTTTCTGACCCCATTTCCAACCCCCCTCACCACAGCTCACTTTGCTATAGCCACACTCAGTCCTTTCTGTTCCTTCCCACACAAGCCCACTTGCACCAGCTTTTCCTTCTGCCTTGAGAGCTCTTCTCACAGATCATTGCATGAGCTTTTTCTCGTCATTTGTAACTCAGGGTAAATGTAATCTCCTCAGCGAGGCCTTTCCTGACCAGCCTGTCTAATATTATACACTCACACCTGCTACTGTCACATTTCTAGTTTTGTTTTACTCATAGCACTTTATATAATTTTTCACTTGGTTATTATCTGTGTCTGGAATTTGGCTCTCTTGTTTGGTGTTACATCCCTAAGGCCTAGAACAGTGCTTGGAACACAGTTAGATCTCAAGAAATAATTTGTTGAATAAGTCATTTAATTTGTTTTTTTGTTGTTGAGAGAATGTATAGTGATATAATAAAAGCTTTGGACTGGGAGTCCTGGATAACAGTTCTAGACTTTACACACACCATTTTCTTTCTTTCTTTCTTTTTTTTCTTTAGTGGTTGGTATTTCTTCCAATTTATTTAGATTTTAATGCTTGGTGAAAATGGGCCTCTAGCAAAGGTGTCCAGTCACAGGTGAAGGCCCATGTCAGTTCAAGCAGAGTTCAAAACTGTGGAGAGGGCCTAAATAAAAAGAGGCTCCTGAGATGGAGGAGCAGGCAGTACTAGGCTTGCCAATGGTCCTAGTCCCTTGGCAACATCACAGTGAAGGCAAATGCCCAAGTAAAGACTCTTTTCCAGGGCGACACCTGTGGCTCAAGGAGTAGGGCACCGGCGCCATATACCAGGGGTGGTGGGTTCAAGCCCAGCCCTGGTCAAAACTGCAAAAAAATTAAAAAATTAAAAAACCCAACTCTTTTCCAGCAGCAGATATTCTATGAGGACCATCCAGACTGAAGGCCCAGAGCATGATGGGGTGAGGAGGGGTAGGAGGAAGAGAATGAACAAGTCTGGGTGTTCCACTGGAAGGCCGGGCTTCACAAGGACTTATCACGTGGCAACAGCCTTACGTGTGGATGGGGGCTGGGGGTGCCAAGCTGCTACCCACTCCGTGCTCTGGAGTGTTGCTGGCCCCTGGCAGGTCTCTCAGCCAAGGAGATCTTTGGTCTTCACTGCCAGATGCTTGTCCAGTTCTACAACTGTGTCATCGGCCATTTGGCTGATCTGTTTCTCTGTGAGCTTAACGGTGTCCTCTGAGGTCTTGTCCTTTGACTTCTTCAGCTTATTCATCGTGTTGCTGCGAACCCTCAGTAAAGAGTCTTGGCCTTGTTGGTGTGCTGTTTGGCCAGCTTCACCAACATTTCCCTGTGCTCCCTGGTTACTTTGGGAATGGGTACCCGAATTAATGACCCTTCCTTCTGGGTTCAGATTCATTCCACTTTCTCTTATAGCCTTGATAGCTGCAGCTGTATGCTCTGGGAAGCTGGCCATAGTCACCAAAATCAGCTGTGGTGACTTCATGGAGATCTGACTAATCTGGTTTAATGCAAGCTTCCCATCAGCAGTTACGACAGCAATATGATCAAGAGATCCTTTGGCTTTCTTGGTAGCAAAATGGCGGACCGGGACAGATGAGAAGGCTATATATTGCCGATGGTTGCATTGTCTTTCACTCATAGTCTTCAGTGTAACTTCTGAAACAGGTCTGGTCAAGCTACAAGGTAATTTTGAAAGGCAGGATGGACCACACGGAAGCACTTTAATACCAAGGCCATGACTGAAGACAATGCTTGGCAACCTTCACAGCTATGACCCAAGTTACTAAGGAGAGACTCAGGCGACAGCAGCGAACACCTACACATGCCATTTTCAACAGCTGTGAATTGAAAGGGTTAGTATAGACCGAAGATTGCAAAATTGGATTGGATAAAGCCCACAGATGTATTTCATCTGGCTCTAATAAAACTCAAATTAGTTAGCAATACTTAAAACTTGGGAAATTTTAGAAAGCTTAGAATTCTACCCTCTTTGGAAAAAAAAAAAAAAAAAGATGATTAGGCAAGAGATCCACATTTCTGCATGACAGAAAACTCACTTGAGAAGGAAAGTACCTGTCCCTTAATGATGTGACATGATGCCCAAGCTGTCTAGTTACTTCACTTGTTTCTGGTGAATCTCAGTTGGACTTTATTCCCAAGATCCCTCCTAACTCAACATATTTATGATTCTGAATACATATATTTCATCTGTCACTCAGACTTCAAGTTCTTGAAGGGCAGTGCCAATGCTTTTCCTTTGCTGGTGCAGGTGATAATGCTGGGCATAAAGCAGGTGCTTAAAACTTGTGTGTTAAAAATCAAATTTAGCTACAAATATGCAATCAAAACCAAATACCACCTAATAAAAAATTTATTACAGATGTTTGGTTAGCTTTTATAAAGAAAGACATCCCATCAAAATGGAATTAAATTATTCATGCAGTGTTTGTATGACATGGAAAGTCTAGCTCTAGACGGATATCTGTCAACCAAATGAAGTTTCATTTAGGCAACAAAAAAAGCACTTTAGTCATTTAGTCTCGGTCAGTCTCCTTTCTCTGTGTGTACCTCCCACCAAGTGTTCACTGTAGTTATGCAGGTATATCAAGAGCAGAATGTACTGTAGGAATGGAAAAATATTGTTATTTGTCCTCCCAAGAAATGATCATGTGTTCAACAGCTGGGACTTACTAAGACCCTCAATTATTTCTGTACCAATAACTACCTTTGCTGTATTCCCACAAAACCACAAAATATTTGGCATGGTTCGGGACCACCATATTTAATAAATCCCAATATTCTTTTTGTAATAATTCATTAACTTTTAAGGGGACCACGTTATAGTAAAATATTTTCCATGTATTTACAGCAATAGCTAAAACATTCTGCATCCAAAACGGGCCATGTCTGATACACCAAAGTTAATGGAAGTCATAGGTCCATGACTGAGGATGCACTTAGCACCAGTGCTGTCTAAACACTTTCTTCATTTTTCCATTTTTTATTATAAAAAGTACTCAAAAATGACACAAAAGGCTGGGTGCAGTGGCTCATGCCTGTAATTCTAGCACTCTGGGAGGCTGAGGCAGGTGGATTGCTTGAGCTCAGAAATTCTAGATCAAGCCTGAGCAAGAGGGAGACCCTGTCTCTGCTACAAATAGAAAAACTAGATGGGCACTGGGGTGAATGCCTGTAGTCCCAGCTACTGGGGAAGCTGAGGCCGGAGGATCACTTGAGCCCAAGAGTTTGAGGTTGCTGTGAGCGATGATGCCACAACACTCTACCTGGGGTGACAGAGTTAGACTCTGCCTCCAAAAAAAAAAAGACACATATATTTCATTTGAGTAAAGATTGCATTTCTCAAAACTCTTTAAAGTAACAAAGGACATAGCTGATACTGTGTTGTTCGTGTTGAATACCAGAATAAATATTTTTGTGAAGATTGGATAACTGTAAGTATTAAAAAATACTTTAGGCTCAGTGGCCATAGTACAGTGGTTACGGTGCCAGCCATGTACACTGAGGGTGGTGGGTTCGAACCCAGTCCCAGCCAGCTAAAAAACAACAATGACAACTGCAATAAAAAAAATACCTGGGCATTGTGGCGGGTATCTGTAGTCCCAGCTATTTGGGAGGCTGAAGGAAGAGAATTGCTTAAGCCCAAAGTTGGAGGTTGCTGTGCACACTACTGAGGGCAACATAGTGAGACTCTGTCTCAAAAAAAAAAAAAACTTTAGAAATTTACATTTATTCAGAACATTATATTCCAAAGAATTAAAAGACACAAACATTAAGCTGATTAGGAAATTTAATGTTTACAATAAAACTTTTTAATTGGGGCATTTTTTAATCTCTAATTTTTTTATCATTTGTGCAGGGATTGAGTTGAAGTGCACTTTTATGCTATCTGTAAAAAAAAGGCTTAGTAAGTGAATGAGTAGTATAAATAACATTTGAAAAGAAGCATTTGTTTACCAAAGAAAATAATTTGTTTCCTAACACTTGAGGTGGGCGGTGCCTGTGGCTCAAAGGGCTAAGGCGCCAGCCCCATGTGCTGGAGGTGGTGGGTTCAAACCCAGCCTCGGCCGAAAAAACTGCAAAAAAACCAACAACAACAACACTTGAGGTTTCTTTTATTTATAAAACTCTCTAATCAAAGTGTAGGCAAGACCAGAACTTCTTAGATAAGCTAATCATTTTTATCTGTTTACTAAATCTGGGCCTGGACTGCTAACACTTGATGGTCTTGTCACTGTATGTCCTTGAAAGTAATAAAACTGCATTGCCTTTGAAATGGCCCAGATTGGTGAGTTTTTCTGTGTGTATTTATATTTTGGGTTTGGATAATTTTCATCTTCCATTGACCTTTAAAACTATTGCAAATTACACAGTGTGCACGATAAAGAAATCTAGTTGTACAGCAGAAAAAAATCTTCCTGCAAACCGTGTGACCTTAACATTGTTAAGTCTTAGTTTCCTCATTTGTAAAATGGAGATAATAACAGTCCTTATTTCCTAGGGATGCAGAGGGGATTAATAGAGGTAAGGCAAGCATTCAATTAGTAAACAAAGTCCACATTACCATCCTCATTCCTATTAACTATTGAAAATCCTCTGTAATGAATTATGCATTTTCTAATGTATACTGCATCAGATGTCCATTTTGCAGATGGAGACACTGAGGTTCAGAGAATTAGGAAACTTGCTCCACATCACACGGATTGACAAACCAGCCCCCTCAGCTGCCTCTGCTATAAACTGGCTGTGAGCGGGGCTTTTGTGTACTACAAAAGCAATCTTAGAAATTAACCAGAATAGTCAATGATCTTCCACGACTAGTGATTGCAGTTCTAAGACTGGTTTACACATATGCCTGTAGGATCAGCCTCATTATTGTGAATTTGTACCCTGTGCAGGGAACATGAGTCACTGCCTACCATCCACTCCTCCACATTCTGACTCTCTCCCTTATGAATTAAGTCCTAAGAATTCCTATCTCATTATTCCCCACGGGGTTTCAGCTGCCGTCATCTCTGCCTTATATTTTCACCCTGCAAGTTAATTGCTTTCTTAGACTTTTTTATTTTGCTAGTAGCTCGGCAAGTAACTTTACATCATTATGGAACAGCAAGAAATTATTTGGATTGTAGATTGGTTTACAAACGCCGCACTTTCCAATTCACACCACTCCATGAACCCGTATCCTGCTGGGAAGATACAGCCTTAAGTGTAGCAGAAACTCCCTGTAAAACATTATTTTCCCAGGTCCTTCTCCCAACCACTGGGAAAGGAGAGTAATGGAAGGAGAAGCATGTTGATGGTGGTGATGATGGTGATGATGGTGATGGTGGTGATGGTGATGGTGGTGATGGTGGCGATGATGGTGATGGTGGTGATGATGGTGATGGTGGTGATGGTGATGGTGATGATGGTGATGGTGGTGATGATGGTGATGGTGGTGATGATGGTGATGATGGTGGTGATGGTGATGATGGTGGTGATGGTGATGGTGGTGATGATGTTGATGATAGTGGTGATGGTGATGATGGTGGTGATGGTGATGATGGTGATGGTCGTGATGGTGATGGTGGTGATGATGGTGATGGTGGTGATGGTGATGATGGTGATGGTGGTGATGGTGATGGTGGTGATGATGGTGATGGTGGTGATGGTGGTGATGATGGTAGTGATGGTGATGATGGTGATGATGGTGATGGTGGTGATGATGTTGATGATGGTGGTGATGGTGGTGATGGTGATGGTGGTAATGATGGTGGTGGTGATGGTGGTGATGGTGGTGGTGATGATGGTAGTGATGGTGGTGATGATGGTGATGATGGTGATGGTGGTAATGGTGGTGATGGTAGTGGTGATGATGGTGATACAGTTGTCTCTTGGTATCCTCCAGGCATTGGTTTCAGAGTCCCCACTAACACCAAAATCTAGGATGTTCAAGTCTCTTTTTTTGTTTTGTTTTTTTGAGACTGAGTCTCACTATGTCACCCTCCGTAGAGTGCCATGGCTTCACAGCACACAGCAACCTCAAACTTTTAGTCTTAAGAGATTCTCTTGCCTCAGCCTTCCAGGTAGCTGGGACTACAGGTGCCCACCACAACACTTGGCTATTTTTTATTGTGGTTATTGTTGTTTAGCAGGCCCAGGCCAAGTTTAAACCCGCCACCCTTGGTGTATGTGGCTGGCGCTGTAACCACTGTACTATGGGTGCTGCAGCACTGAGCCTCAAGTCTCTTATGTAAAATGATAGTGTTTGCATATAATCCGCATACATTCTCCCAAACACTAAAAATCCTCTCTAGATTACTTATAATATCTGATACAATGTCAATGCTATATGAACAGTCGTTACACTGTGATTTTTTTATTTGTATTGTTATTACTTTGAGTAAAAAATTATATTTATTTTTCCATCAGCAGTTGGTTGAATCCACTGACTTGCCAAGTACAAAAGTACCATTGTGCTGGTAGCAATGATGGGAGTAGTGATGCTAGTGACAGTGATGGCACCAGTAAAAGTAGTCGTTAGTAACAGTGAGGGTGGAGAGATTTTTTCTCAACCATCCTGAACTTCACCAATCAAATACTTCCGTCTACGTGTAGGATTTCTTCCTACTCTCTCTATTTTCCTGACAATCTGAATTTCTCTTATTGATGTTTCATAATGTATTTGAGTACTGTGAGGTTGTGAAAATGGCAGTGAGAGAGGATACCCGAGAAGGGTGAGGTCTAGAAGAATAGCTCTTCTCAAGGAGACCATAAGGATACACCTGCGGGGTCCTCTCCATGGTGACTTAGCTCTTGGGAATTTGTAGACTTAACTTCCTGGAACTTGGAAATTTCCACTTCCGTGAAATCTTATAGTTCTGTGGGGGCTGGAACAGCATCTCCCGCTTTATTCAAACTGGCCAGTGAAAAAGGTTCCTATGGGTTGGAACTTTTTGAATGCAGATGAAAAGGGAAGACCAAGCCAGTCAGGGAGTGCAGCCATTTGGAATTCTTTTATACCCTAAGCTCCCGGTGGGTGAATAAAGCCCTTCCTCTTATAAATATGGTGTTTGGGAGCTCTTTCTCTCCATTGGGCTTCATCTTCCTGCAACAGCAGGTTCCCCAATAAATAGTGTCTCTGTTTTCTTCATGTGGGTTTTTTTGTTTGTTTTTGTTTTTTGTCTTTTACAGCTTAAAATATCTCCCCTTAGGTCCGAAACAAATGGTTTTCATTTAAGTCACCAGGGATAAAATGAAACCATGTCATCTGGATTCAGATAATTGCTCAGTTGTGGTGAACTGTAGGGTGGTGCTCAGGCTAACCAGACTCTAAGTATCTTATGGAGGAAGACTTATCCACATTGAGTAACTGAAACATTTAGAAGAAGAAATGTAGTTCTGAAGTTGCTTTATATCTTCATGTTTCTACACCATAAAACTGCTCTGCTTAGCGGCAGAAGGTGTTTTACCTGTGCTGAAAGTCAGGCCCGAGCAGGACAAGACTGTAGAAAAGCCTCGACAGGGCCTCAAAAAGCACTTGAAAGAAGTGTGAGTAAATCTGGGCAGGGTGCAGAACAAAATCTCCTGGGCTCTTTTAAGGCGTGGTCCCTGCTTGCAGTCTGCGCCCTCAGGCTCTCTGCAGCTGCCTTCCTTGTTATCTGTAAAATGAAGGAATGCAACCCCAGGACTTCTACTTTGCCTTTCTCCCCCAGGGGGCCAGAGATTGCCTAAGATGTGCATGTAAAATTCATAGATCCTTAGCTCTAGGTGTGGTGGAAAAACAAAATCATTATAATCACTGGGTGTAACTTCAGTCACCCTCATCACATCTTCCCTTGCATATGTGCCTCCATGGATCTGCTGGGCTGCTGCCAAGAAAAGAGAACTGCTGGAATAGGAAAAGAATTAAGCTGAAATGCTGACTGTTGGGCTGTTTTCTCAAGCCCATCTTAATAAGCAACTAGAAAGCTGTCATTTTGGCAGCATGAAGCGGCAGCCTGATCTAACGTCACTGTATCTTGGATCATCGAAGTGTCTCTTCAATGGAAAACCTGATGCGTTTTCTCCCTTCTTTCTTGCAAGCTTCATCGACCTTCCCACCTTTTTCAAGCACTTGAGTCTCCTTATTGTCCAATATGACAGCCATGAGCCAATGTAGCCACCAACCATGAGAAAGGGACTCTGAATTGAGTGTAAAGTACACACTGGATTTCCAAGACTTAGTATGAAAAAAAGAATGTCAAATGATTCAGTAATCTTTGTGGTATGCTTACAGGTAGAAATGATAATATTTTGGATATGCTGTGTTAAAATGCATCGCTAAAATTAGTTTGACCTATTTCTTTTTACTTTTTAAAATACGGGTGCTCGAAAGTTTAAAATTACACATGTGGGTTGCATTTGTAGTTCACATTATATTTCTATTCTGTAGGGCTCGTCTAAATAGTTCCAGTTCTTTGCCTGGTGTGCTCTGTTTAAGAAAAAATTCATCCTCAGACAATAGTGACTACGAAAGTTTAATCTTTTCAGACAAATATCAAATACTTCTAAATGGCTTACCAACTACATTCTCCACTTTTAATCTTTTTTAAAAAGAGAACGAATGTATGTATCCAAGACAAAGCCACTTGTACTGGAGATTCGAATGTGTTAAACTGTAGTATAGATAATGGGATAAACTACAGCAATCTAGAAATGTAGAGTAAAAGCAGTGGTTCTTAACCTTTTGTATGTCATGGACCCATGTTATCCATTGAACAAATGTTTATCATGTGCCTAGTATACTCAAGACTGTGATAGGCCCTGGAAATATAGCTGATAGTTCTGATAAAAGTTTTAGACTTCCCAGAAAAATGCATATATACACATACTTAACAGATTTGCATTTAATTTTAGGCTCTGGAGGATATTCTGATGTGCATTTATGAATCCCAGATTGACAATTTTTAAATTCAAAAAAATATCATGGCCTATAGGACCAGACAGACCTGGGTTTAAACGCAGGCTCCACCAGCTAATAGGATGACCTTGGGCTGTTACCTTCTCTAAGTCTTGATTTCCTCACCTATAAGATGAGGGGATCTGGAACAAGTAGTGGGAGTGTTGTAAGGATTAACAGTGGGATAGAGAAAGGCCTTTCTTATACATAGTAGGTGCTTAATAGAGCATAACTATTTTTTCTCCTCCTGTATTACGTGAGGAAGTAGCTCAAAAGTGTAATTGAGAGAACAGACTCTTCATATCTGAATCTTCTTTTGTGTGCTAAGGTCTTAAAATCTGCAGTAACCTCACAGGTTAGTTGCTGCAACAAAAATAGAATTTTGGTTCTCCAACCAAACCATGACCTTTTGATTAAGATGTCCAGAAATAGCGTGGGAGTCGTCAGGGGTGATATGACTGCAGAACCGAGAACACATCTGCCCACACCTAAGAGATACTTTGTGATATGTGCACACATTTTCCTGTGGTTTAAAAACAAATTTGTGTCTGCAAATCTTACAGATGGGTTTCTGTTGGGGGTGGTGGTGGTAGTGGTTTGTTTGTTTGAGCTAGAAAGCTGTTTTTGCATATGCACTTTTCTTACAGGCAATCTAAGGAAACCTCCAGCAGGAACATGGAGACTTTGGGGCAAACAGTAGCCTTAAATGAATAAGAACATGTTCTAAGAAGCCAAATGCCATGCCATTCCTATGCCTCTTATCTTTCCAATGCCAAACTCTGGCATAATCCATCCTCCAATTCATTAAGTTAAAGATAGAGTGACTCACCAACTCCCAGGAGGTGAGGGTAAACCAGCCTTGTCATAATTTTATAGACTCCTCTTCCAACTCACGAAAACAGGTTATGTATGGCATTTACGTACATCTGTGTTGCTGGGCATTTTCCAAATGCCTCTTGGAGAACATTAAACAGGAAATTGATACCACGGGGCAAATACTCATTCTTCCTTTCCTCTCTCACAAAAACAAGTACAGATTTGCTGTGGCTAGACTGACTTCCTGCAATGTGCTGTTGCTTATTCGATTTTACACTAGAAGGAAGAAAAATACATTTGCTGTTTCAATTTAGAGAATATTGTGAATGACTAAAATGCATAAACAACAGCAACAAAAAACTTCCCTCATGAGAGCACTGAAGTATAAAATCTAATGCTTTATAAAAATCACAAAATCCAAAGATTAATAATTGTTCTTTATGTCTAGTGATGAAAGTCAATTTGTATCTCATTAGACACACTGAATTTGATTTAAACTTGTTTATCTAGTTTTCAAATGAAAAAGTCTTGAAGCATTTGGCCACTGCAGCTTTGCATATAAGGAGAGCACCTTTTTCTAAACTGTTACAGTGGTCTTTTGTTAAGAGCCTCCTCAGCATCTATTTCTCCCCATTCATTTCCTTATCAGCCCAGAAACTAGGGATCCAGTTGAATCTACCTCCAGTCCCAGGAATGGCGGGTGTGACTTAAGTCAAACTAGTCGATGCATTATCTCCTGAGGCCAGAGAGTTATTCACAGGGGACATGTAACCTAAGCTCATCCAGTCAAAGTGAACATCAAGGTTTTAGCTGGGAAAAAGTCACGTGTTCTTTCTTGATAGACAAGAATGTCGAAGAGTTGGCATTCAGTTGTGTTAGCATCATAACATGACCGGCCTTAAAACAAAGCAAATACTAGGAAGGGCAGAAGAGAAAAACGGAGGGAAGCCAGGCCCCAGCGGTCATCATTGAGCTGCTGGGTCAAACTTTACCTGAAGATCTATCTCTGGACTATTTAGTAATATAAACCATTAGCTCTCCAATATTGCTTAAACTAGCTTGATTCGGGTTTTCTACAATTTGCAACTAAAACTTTTTAATTGCCATACATATATGTTGGAAAGATTTATAAGAGAAAAAATGAGAAAATGATGAGGAAAAAAATGTCTTAAAGTAATGACAGGCCACCATAGTTGTTTGATGTTGGAGAAAAGTCAGTCCATGTAACCCTGGGCCAAATCAGAGCTAGGGGGACTTGGCAGCAGGGAGGGCCCATTCTCATCCAACGCCATCCTTACCTTGCTGTCCTTCAGCTTCTAGATTGAAATATTTTAGCAACATATGCAGTTTGCAATTCCCCGAGCCATTTTACCACCATTCTCTCAGATGGTCCTTTACATCTCCCTCTGAAGAATTGTGTGTTAATATTATTATCTTTCACTTTATTTTTTATTTTTATTTTTTTTAGAGACAGAGTCTCACTTTATTACCCTTAGTAGAGTGCTGTGGCGTCACAGCTCACAGCAGCCTCCAGCTCTTGGGCTTAGGAGGTTCTCTTGCCTCAGCCTCCTGAGTAGCTGGGACTACAGGTGCCCCCACAATGCCTGGCTATTTTTTTGTTGCAGTTTGGCTGGGGCTGGGTTCGAACCCGCCACTCTCAGTATATGGGGCCAGCGCCCTACTCACTGAGCCACAGGTGCCGCCCATCTTTCACTTTATAGATGGGAAACTGAAATCCAGAGACCCCACATTATATATACGTATATATAATAGCAGTAGAGAGTGAAGCTCACAGCTTCTTATCCTAAAGCCTAGAGTCTTTGTCATAAGACATGAGGAAACCAAAAACAAAAACAAAAAAGAGTAGAACGGGATGACAGGTCACCACAAATTTATTGGTAATTTGTAAGAAGGGAACAACATTAGAGAGTTAGAGTCCTAGGCCCTGAAAGCAACGTGTGGAAAATGAGGTAGCAAAATTAACTAAGCCACTAACAAACACTATCTCATTTCATGGAGACCTAAAAGGATGATTATATGTTACAAATGTAAGTGGAAGTCACAAGGAGGTTGCAGAAACCTGAAATACAGGAGCTAGAAAGTACCTGGCAGGCCACTTGTCCAATACTCTCATTTCATGTTTGAGAAAGCCCATGGAAGTTAATTAACCAATGGATTAATTCACACCATAAGTGGTGAAGCCCAGACTTCTGAGCTAGAAGAACTAGAAGTCGTTTTCCCTGTCTGAAGATGTAGTCAATGCTCCCAGAATTCTACTGATGGGCCCAGTAAGGGCAAAGTTAGGACAGAGTAGTTTAAAGGGTCCACACAGGCTGGCGTGGTGGCTCACACTTGTAATCCCAACACTCTGGGAAGAGTTCAGGAGTTCAAGACCAGCCTGAGCAAGAGCTAAAAATAGCCAGGTGTTATGGCAGGTGCCTGTAGTCCCAGCTACTTGAGAGGCTGAGGCAAGAGAATCACTTGAGCCCAAGAGTTTGAGGTTTGTGAGCTGTGATGCCACAGAACTCTACCCAGGGTGACTGAGTGAGACTCTGTCTGGAAAAATAAATAAATAAATAAAATAGAGTGTTCACACAAGATAAAGACTGTGTTGTCAACAGAGGTACAAGATGTAACAGCAAAACAAAAAATCAGAGTTTGGAACCTTCAGTTCAGTATTGTTTCTGCCACCAACACACGGTGTGTGTACAGACAACTCTATCTACTCTCTGCAGACTCTTCATCTGTCTGAAGATAAATTAGGCCAGAGGGCCACTCAGATCCCATGTACCCAGGGCTCCTCTAGCTCTGCCTCTTCTGGGAATAACTGCACCTACCTTTTGGGGTTAAGCTCAGTAGGACAAGAATTCCAAATCAGCTGATTGCCAGTCAACTTAATTGAGAATTGAACAGGGTGTTCTCAAAACTATCTAAAGGCAAGTGGACCAAGGAATGAATTTGGCATTTCATGTAACGTTGGCTTAGATTTGTTGCCTTCTCTAAAAGTACTCAGAAAGGCATTTAAAACCATAACATTTCACATGGGAAAAAAAGCTGGGTAGTGCACCATATATGGAGACATTTAAACATTAAAGCATTTTTCTTCCTAGTGTGCTGAAAATGGAATGGGATATGACAACTATGGAGTATACTGAGTGGCATTTTAATATACTCTCTGAGTAATAAATTTTGATGGAGGTATAATTAAAAATGAGCTATGTATAGAGAGAAGAATCTCCCAGTTGAAAGTTGTGCTCTGAGTTAGCCAATAATCTTTAGGTCACTGGCAAGATAACAAGATGTTTAGACCCTAAACAACTCTAAGGGTGACAGCCACGTTGAGTCTATGTGGGTGCTGGTCTCTGGAGCTGTGCACAGCGCAAGTTGCCAAATGGTCCCTAGTGACCCCAATCACAGGAGTATTAATGATATCTTCCAGAGTATGGTGTGTACTAAATGGTACCTCCCCGTCTGCTTGTGGTGTGTATTCGGTCTTCTCATGGTATTTCAAAACAAGTAACTACTCAAAATAACACGCACAGACAAAATTATCCCAGTTGGATAAGAAAACGTATTTTCATTTACTTAACTAGATTTTAAACAATACAACATCCAGTTATAGTGAATACCCAGCAGCAAAAACTGCCTGGATTCGAACCACAGCTTTGGCTTCTACTACTAGCTGTGTGAGGTTTGAGAATGCTATTTAACATCTCTGTGCATCAGTTTCTTCATCTGTAAAATGGGCATAATAATAGTACCTATGTCATAAGGTTTAGATGAGAATTGAATAAAATGGGTTCATATTTTAAGGCAGTTACAGTGCCAGGCACATAGCAAACATTATGTATGGATTTATTAGGTAAATAAAATTTATTTTTTGAGACCAAGCCTCAAGCTGTCACCCTGGGTAGAATGCCGTGGCATCACAGCTCACAGCAACCTCTAACTCCTGAGCTCAAGTGATTCTCCTGCCTCCACCTCCCAAGTAGCTGGGACTACAGGCACCCGCCACAACACCTGGCTATTTTTTTGGTTGCAGCCATCATTGTTGTTTGGCGGGCCCAGGCTGGATTCGAACCCGCCAGCTCTGGTGTATGTGGCTGGCGCCCTAGCCTCTTGAGCTACAGGTGCTGAGCAGGTAAATAAAAATTTTTTAAATGCTAAAATAAAAAATAATTGTGCTGAATAAAACTTGATCAACATAGATATTTATGCTAAATGAAGAAGTATGTCTGAAAGCCCAGCACTTGGGAGGCCAAGGCCGGTGGATTGCCTGAGCTCACAGTTTCGAGACCAGCCTGAGCCAGAGTGAGACGGTGTCTCTAAAAAATAGCCAGGTGTGTGGCAGGAGCCTGTGGTCCCAGCTACTTGGGAGGCTGAGGCAAAAGGATCACTTGAGCCCAAGAGTTTGAGGTTGCTGTGACCAAGTGAGACTCTGTCTCAAAAAAAAAAAGTATGTCTTAAAGGAGACATAACTTTTGTCTAGTAATCATGTTTATTTAAAACATATATAAATAAATACCTATATTTAAAAAAGATACAAGCTGTCGGTTTGGGCTGCTACAACAAAGCACCATAAGCTGGGTGGTTTATGAAGAACAAACATTTATTTCTCACGGCTGTGGCGGCTGGAAGCCTGCAGTCAGAGGGCCAGCACGGTGGGTTCTGGTGAGGGCCCCCTTCTGGACTGTACTCTGCTGCCATCTTATATCCTCACGGGCTGGAAAGAGGATGGCTAGCTCTCTCTTCTTCTAAGGGCCCAAATCCATTCATGGGGGCTCATCTCACAGGCCCGCCTCCACGAATCATCCTCTTTGGATTAGGATTTCAACATAAGAATTTTTATGGGACATAAACATTCAGTCCATTGCATGGGCACATTTTATTTTCATTTACTGATTATTCTAGTAATAGGATATTCTGTTTGTTAAGCAGAATGTTGTATTAGCCATGATGTATTTTCACTTATACATCCATCTGCAATATTGCTAAAATTATTATTAAAGCTGAAAGAAAAATAATATAAATATTGAGGATTGTTTACATCTCTTCTCTAAAATATATGTGTATGGGACACAAAATACTTACTAAATTAAAGAAGTACATGATGATGGTAGTGGAGATGGAGTTATTTAGGATTCTAAAACAAATGTGTAAGTTTAGTGTTTTGGACATGAACTGTCAGACAAGGTGAAGAACAACACCGGGATGAGCTTTCATTGGTAGTTTTATTTCTTTTTCCAAATTCATAAATATAAATGGTTTTCACAAGCCCGCTTTGGCCCATTTCATTATGAGAATTTATAAACTCAAAGTTAATTTTCTCTGCTAATTTGATTTATTGCACACATAGTAAAACAATAGTAATAGAAGGAAAGAAATACCATTCACATTCGTATTCTAACATATCAGTTGCTTTCCTTTTCTTTGCTCCTTTCTGTACCAAGCTAATTTGCATGACCATTTTTGCATAGTGTTTTATGAAAAAAAAAAGCAAGGTAATCTACAAGCCTCATTTGCCTGTCTTTTTTCTTCTCACAGCACACTCGACCTCTGGGAGAAGGTTTTAGCCATTCAGTGAATACGTATTGAGTACTTATTACATGCCAAGTGTTGTTATGGATACTGGATGATGAACAAGGCAGATAAGGCCAGCCCTCAAAGGACTTAATTCCAGTTAGAAATAAGTATGTAAACCAATAAGCATACAAAATAATTCCAAACTTTTTGCGGTGAGTGTCATGACCGGGAGGTCAGGAAAAGCCACTCTGAGGATATTTGAGCTGATGGCAGGACAAGGAGGTAAAAGTCATGTAATGAATCGAGGGCGTCAGGAGCAGCACATGCCAGGCCTTGCAGTGGAAAAGGGCTTGGCACACATGAGGAATGAAGAGGAGGCCCAAAGGGATGGAGCTGGTGAGAAGGACCCAAGAGGTCAGCTTAGTAGGGCTTTGTACTCATGGTGTGGAGTTTAGATATCATTCTAAGAAGCCTTTGGAAAATTTTAAGCAGAGGCAGCAAATATTTTATCCTCATTCTTAGGTTACTCTGTTTACCTCATGGAAAGTGAGTTATGATGAGACAAGAAGACAGAAGCCAAGATACCAATTGGGAGGCTATCAAAGTTAGTCAAAGCAAGCAAGAGAGGGTGGTGGCTTAGGCCAGGAGGATGGCAGAGGGGTGAAGTAAAGTATACAGACTCAAAATATATTTTGGAGGTAGCACCTACAAACTTCCTAATGGATTAGATGTAGAGTATAGTGAAAGGGAAGAATGCAAACTGATTTGAATCTTGGTCTTGAGGGGATTTAGCAACTAGGTATATGATAGAGTTATTTACTTAGACCGGAAGAAAATATTTAGGATAGCACACAGAGTTCTTTTTTATATACATTGTCTGCAATGCCTTTTTGAAGACCAACTGGAAATATCAGGCATGCAATTGGATATAAGAGTCTGAAGCTCAGGTCCCTTTGCACACTGGGGGTCCCCTAAAATGTATACACATTATAAGTCATGTTCCCTATGTATTATATATTATATTCTGTGTAGACTTTGATTGTAACTGTAAAAGTCAAATGTGATTTGTATTCATCTGTTGTTATTGGCATATATTGAGTATTACAATTTTCATATAGTGTTTTCCTTTCTTAAAATGTATATACATTTTTTGGCACCTTTGTGTGTGTGTATGAAAAGAACTAAGGAGAATGGATACAGAGAAGTTGGCACTCCAACTCTCAGAGGTAAGGTAGAGCCAGCTATAAAAACTAAGAAGAGTTCAGTGGATTAAGAAGGAAATCAAAACAGTGTGATGTTTCCCCAGCCCAGAGCATAAAGTGAGTCAAGGAAAAGGGAAAGCACTCTTATCTGTGCTGCACGCTATTAATAGGTTAAAGAAAAAGCCACTAGATTCTACAATATGGGGATTTTTGGTGACTTTACTAAGATCAATTTCAGTGGAGTCCATGTGACTTCAGTGAAAATGAAGTGGGTTGAGACTGAATGGATTCAATACAATTCCAGTAAAAATTCAAATAGGATATTTCTTCAAAATTGACAAGCCGATTCCAAAATGCATATAAAGAAGTAAAGAGCAAAGAATAGCCAAACCATTTTTAAAGAATGAGGGGAGGAGGGTTTCGTATCAAATTTCAAGACTTGTTAAAAATCTAAGATGGCTGTGGAACATTGATAAATGGACAAATACGTGCAGATTATTCAATAAATAGCATGATTGGTTATCCATATGGATATAGTAAAATTGGGTCCCTACCTCACACCATCCTGAAATATTGCTTGCATACAGATTGAGAATGTAAAAGTGAAGGGTAAAATTTTAAACTTTTCAAACAAAGTTTTATGACCGCAGAGAAGAATGTCTTAAATAAGTTACATAAGGCTCGGCGCCTGTGGCTCAAGTGACTAAGGCACCAGCCACATATACCTGAGCTGGCGGGTTCGAATCCAGCCCCAGCCGGCCAAACAACAACGATGGCTGCAACCAAAAAATAGCTGGGCGTTGTGGCAGGCGCTGTAGTCTCAGCTACTTGGGAGGCAGAGGCAGGAGAATTGCTTGAGCCCAGGAGTTGGGGGTTGCTGTGAGCTGTGATGCCACAGCACTCTACCCAGGGCGATAGATTGAGGCTCTGTCTCAAAAAAAAAAAAAAAAGTTACATCAAGTTAAAGAAAAGGCTGATAAATTTGGCTACATAAAATTAAGAACATTTGTTCTTCAAAAGACATGATTAAGAAAGGGAAAACAAACCACAAGTTAGGATAGGAGGAGATCATTGCAACAACGATAAGGAACAAATGATTAGAATCCAGAATATCTAAAAATCTACAAATGGATATCAAAAGGTAAGAGACTTGATAGAAAAGGCAAAGGACATACAAAAGAATTGTCCAGAAAAGAGTCCTTGAAGCTAAGTAGACATATGAAAAGACACCCAACCTTTTAATAATGAAGAAAATGGAAATTGGGATGATAATGAAATGACATTCTACATCCACTAGGTTAACAAAATTAAAAAGTATAACAATAGCTGGTCACAGGAAGGATGCAGTCAACAAAAACTCTGAAAGACTGCTGAGAATTCTAATCAGTATGCTAGTTTGGAAAGCTATTTAGCATTAGCTTATAAAGTTAATCGATCATATATAGCCTATAACTCAGCAATTACATCCACGATGTACACCCTAAGGAAAAATGAATGCCATGTTCATAGCCTCACTGTTCATAACAAAAAAAACCTAGAGACAACACAAAAATCCATTGACCAGAACAGAAATGGCTTAAGTAAGTCATAGAACATTCTCACAACACATTGCATCTAAGAGTAAATGAATGAACTGCAGTTACAGGCAACAATATGGGCCCACCAAGTCCCATATATACCGAATTTGTAAAGCTAAAAAACCAGAAAACTATACATGATATGGTTTGGAGAAACATCCTTGGCCCATCTTTAGATGACCATGTGACGCCATGTCAACGCAAGGTCTCTCTGAGGAGCAGGCAGTTTGGACAGCCTGCCGCTGGGGAATTGAGGAATAAACATTTTTGTTCTAAGACATCCTGCTACATGTCTCAGGAAGCTCTCACAACTTTACACATTCCTTCACCTGCCCAGGTTTGACGCAGAGGTGGGTGGAATGAGTGAAGACAGCGGGAACACTGGAATCCGCCCTGTAGTTGAATCCTCCTCAGCTACTGAAGGCTTTTCTGTTGTCGTTGTGAGACAGGAACTTGCCCTGTGTCCTATCCGACATATTTCTACTTTGTGACTGCCTAACTATGGCTTCCATAAAGCTATTGGAGTTGGGTCAATCTTTCTCAGTCTCAAAAAGCCATACTTTTGCAAATCAAAAAGGTTCACCCTCTGGCTATTTTGTTTCCCTAGGGAGTTAAAAAAAACTATTTTGAAATTCAAAAATCCAAGCAAAGACCTCTTTGTTCTCTGCTGTGTCAAATACTCCCCTTCCATATGACAATAAGCCTCAAAGTCAGTCTATTTTTAATGGCCGTAAGGGTGACAAAAATCCTGAATTGCTAAAAAGGAAAAAACACATCAAAAGGCATTTAAAAGCATTATCCTGCTTTCCTCTTTAATATGGAATTCCTTGCCCTTCAGGACACAAGGGAGCTTTCATTATTCCAACTGCACTTCTTTTTTTTTCCCAATTGCACTTCTTGATACTGTCCTAATTCATTTTGTTTCAGCTCCAAGTGATTTCAGTACTATCCTCCAAACACCAGGCACCAGGATGGCATCCTGTCTTTGCATATGTGGTTTCCTTCTGCCTGAAATGCCCTCCCTCTACGCCTGCCTCCTCACTTGACAAGATTTAAACTCCCGTCCTGGAGATTAAGCTCCGAAGCCCCTGCTGCAGCTGGGACTCTGCAGCCCCCTTAAGGATTCCTTCTGGTTTCTGACAATGGCGGGACACTAAGAGAGACCTAAAGGCCTGAAAGGATGTTGCCGTCACCCAGCAAGGACCCTCCGTCCTGCATCCCGACGGAAGGAAGCAGTTGTTTGTGTCCTCCAGCTTTTTCGGCACTCCCAGAACCAGTTTCCCCCCACCTTCCTCCCTGAAGTCCGAGCCCCTCTTCAAGCTTCTAAACTCTGCTAACTTCAATCCTTTCCCTTTGTTTAGTCAGACCTGGGGGTGGGCAGTGCAGTTGCTTCCTGAAGTTACTGCTCCTGAAACCTCACTCTTCCCATTGTGCCTTAGCAATTTTCCAAAATATGATTAACCAGTTCCCTATATTCAACATTTTCTGTTGAAATTCATAATGTGTTTTATTTTCCTGATTGGTAGTTATCCTCTGGTCACACTGTCTGGATCATTTTTCCACTCCCTTCCTGCCAAAGCATTTGTTTTTGTGCTGTGTAGAGAATTCCTTTGAAATGCTCATCAGACTACATTACGCACTATTTTCTTAGATGATAGTATCCCGACACTAGGTTGTTAGCCTCTCAGAGGTAGGGATCATATATTCCATTTATCTTTACAGAACATATGGGGGTCTGACAATTAAGTTCACCAATTCATCCTAGAAAAAGTGTTATAAACCTCATTGCTGAACATCACTAAGGTCACCTTCCAAGTACTCCCTTTGGGAAACTGTGCACCACCTGATGCCAGCTCCTAGTCCACCTTTCAAAGCAATTTTGGAATTTTTTTTCTGGAATGGCCTCCAGATCTGTCATTGATGACCCTTGATGTCCTGAATGTCATCAAAATGTCTTCCTTTCAATAGTTCCTTTATCTTCACATAAAGAAAAAAGTCACGGGGGGCCAGATCAGGTGAGCAGGGAGGATATTCCAACACAGTTATTTGGACTGGCTAAAAACTCCCTCATAGTGCCAGGTGAGCAGATATATGCTCTTGATGCAAGAGCCATGAGTTGCAGGTGAAAAGTTCAGGTCGTTTTTGTCTAACTTTTTCATGCAGCCTTTTCACCACTTCCAAATGGTAAACTCAGTTAACTGTTTATCCAGTTGGTGCAAATTCATAATGAATAATCCCTCTGATTATCAGAAAAGGTTAGTGATATCATTTTAACTCTTGATTTGGACTGACGGAACTTTTTTGATCATGGAGAATTGGCTGACTTCCATTGTGCACTTTGATCCTTTGTTTCAGGGTCATACACCCATGTTTCGTCACCAGTGATCACATGGCCTAAAGCATCACATCATCTTGCCTCTCTGAAAGGTCTTGGCAAACTTTGACTCTCCTTTGCTTTTGTTAGTCAGTGAGCTCCTTTGGGATGATTTTTGCACACATCTTTCTCATGCAAAGATCTTCAGTTACAATTTTTCTAACTGGTTCTCTATTGATGTTTACTTGGTCTGCTAAGCCTCTCACAATCAGCCAATGATTCTGATGCACAATTTGATGAATTTTTGCGATGTTTTTTATCACTTCTGCTTGTTCCTGGCATCCTGACCTCTCATCATCAGTGGTGCTTTCTCTCCCCTCAGAAAAATATTTAATCCATTTGTACTTTACCATTTTCTTCATGGCATTATCCCTATAAACTTGGATTAAAATGACCCTGATTTCACTTCCATTCTTGCCAAGTTTAACAGAAATGTACTAATGTTTGTTCATTGCTCTAATTCAAGCTCTGACATTCTTGCCATGGCACACAAAAAACATACAACAACAATAATGAAAACCACTCACAAGACACCACCACATGTTAACACACAAACACAGCTGTGAGGCGATATACCAAGGTTATGAAACCTTACGGAGTTGTTTGTACAGTGCTGTGAACAGAAGCAGTTCAGAGGGCACCTTGGAACCAAAGTCTTACTGCACATGTGGACCTCCCATGAGCCTCTCTGAAAGCCCATGGGGGGAGGTGGAAATGAATTGCAATGTAAATTTAAACTAATGACATGAAAATTAGTCTTAAGGGTATTCTAGGTCACCTTCAAGATGGCTAGAAAGTCTTCTACATCCTTTTGCAGTTGGCACATTAAGTTCTGATTGGTAGATTGACAGATTGGTCCCTCCTCCCCAGGTGTGAGCAATCACTAGAGATGGGGTTAAGGTAAGATGGGGGCCTAGAGGCCCAGCCCTGTCCTTTTTCCCTGGAAAGCTAGATTTCTACCTATCTCCCTAATATATTCAATGAATTAAGGAAAACATATCTATATGCATGTGCTAGTCGTGTATTATAGCCTGTTCAAACATAAAATGGTACCTCTTTAGATACAGAGCAAATCCAAAAGCCACTTCACTCTGGTTCCTGCCTACCTCTTCAGCTCCCAGTCTTACTGACTGGCTTAGAGTTCCCAGAACACACCTGCTGGCCTTTGTCCTCACCACCTTTTCTTCCTGATATGCATATTCATGCTGACCCCTCCACTATCCTGCAAGCTATTTGAGGTTCTCCTTTATTTCCATTGCCTGGAAGCATCCGGGAATACAGTAGATACTCGGTGCATAATTACTGAACAACCATTTACATATTACTGCAGTTTCCATAATTATTCCTTTGACATTTAAACAATATTTTATGCAGGTTACATGCCATGATTTACTTAATTCCCACTTTATTATTGAATATTAAGATAGTTTCTAATGTTCACTATTATGATTAATGGAGACAAGCTCCCTTATTGTAGAGATTCATTATTTTTTCCCTTTTCTTAAGAGTATGAGTTAGTGAAAAAGGAATTTTTATTTTTCTTAGTTGGAGTCAGGGATGGTGGCTCTAAGCCTGAGGGGATACTTCTGGAGTCATCATGTTTTTAGAAGGCCAATGACATAATTTGACTCACAATAATTTGAAATATTTCCCTGATGACTTGCAAATCAAGATGCCAGTGTCCAAGTACTCTAGAGCCGGTGGATCTACATGCCTGGACTCTCGCTTTCCCCCGCTGCTTTTTGAGTACACAGAGGCAGCATGCAAATAGGTGGCCCTGGTCTTTGCATGTGGAGTAGCTGAGGCTTGAGAAAAAGAAATTTCAAGGAACAGAAATGAAAGTCAATTTAAACCACTATCATCAAAGGATACCAAAATTCTTTTCACTCTTCATTTGGAAACTTCTGGAAAATAAAGGAATACCTTCATACATGAAACAAATATTCATGAAAATCTGTCAAAGTAGGGCGGTGCCTGTGGCTCAGTGAGCAGGGAGCCGGCCCCATATACCGAGGGTGGCGGGTTCAAACCCAGCCCCCGCCAAACTGCAACAAAAAAATAGCCGGGCGCTATGGTGGGTGCCTGTAGTCCCAGCTACTCAGGAGGCTGAGGCAGGAGAATCGCTTAAGCCCAGGAGTTGGAGGTTGCTGTGAGCTGTGTGAGGCCACGGCACTCTACCGAGGGCCATAAAGTGAGACTCTGTCTCTGCAAAAAAAAAAAAAAGAAAAGAAAATCTGTCAAAGTAGAAATATGTTCTTTTACTGAGCTTTGTCTAATTCTTTTTTCATTTTGCAATTAAAGATGGTTTCCAGCTGTGACATTAGGTCAGCACATGATCCCTTTCTTAGGTGTATTCTGAGCAGATAGTTTCAATTAGGTTTAGAATTTCCAAGATAGGCTCTGAGCTCATGGTGTAGTGGTTATGGTGCCAGCCACATACACCAAGGATGACGGGTTTGAACCCGGCCTGGGCCAGCTAAACAACAATGACAACTGCAACAAAAAATAGGCAGGCGTTATGGCAGGTGCCTGTAGTCCCAGCTACTTGGGAGGCTGAGGCAAGAGAATCCCTTAAGCCCAAGAATTTGAGGTTGCTGTGAGCTGTGATGCCAGGGCATTCTACCCAGGGTGACATAGACTCTGTCTCAATAAATAAATAAATAAAATTTAAAATATTTTTCTATTAAAAAATAGAATTTCCAAGATAAAGAGAAGAGAGAGAAAAGGAGGGCAGGAGAGGGGAGAGAAGAGAGGAGGGGAGGGGAGGAAAGGAGAGGAGAGTGGCGGTAAAATTCACTTTACTTTTTAACTTTGGGACACAAACTTTTCTAGACCTGTCTCCTCATCTAGTAATTGAGTGGAAGATTTCCAAAGCTCTCTCTAACTCTAAATTTCCATGACTTTACATGTTTTAGTCTTAATATAGACAGAAACTGGTACTAGGCCAAAACTAGCTTTTGGCTTTGAGTCTCAGGAACTAACAGAACAGCCCCACTCCCTTGCAGGTATATGTCATCTCGCATTCCTCTTTTCAGATTAAAAATAATAATAATAATGACCTAAAGAATTTAACTGCTGTGACTCCTCAGGAAATCTTTCTCTATTTCCTTCATTATGATGTATGTTCTCCTTCCTCCCAATCTACGGAATCCAACTTGAACTCATTTTGCACTCTTTGTTGACACAGACTCCTGAAATAAATCTCTAACAACCTGCAAAAGACAATCTTGCTCAGTTAAGCTGATGCACACAACCCAGCCAGGGCAAATCCAGTGGAAAGGAATGACCTCTCCTTGCAACTTATCAAGACTTTTTAATTTTATGTTGCTGTTGTTGTTTTTTAACCTAGAGTTAAAGAATATCTACTTCAGTCACATACTCTGAGTATATGTATGTCCTGGGCTCAGTTTGCAGATAACGAAAGGACCACTGTCTCCTTGCCCCTTCAGGTTTACCCATAATTTATCAGAAGAAAAGACTTTCATACAGCTCCATTTTTCATCTTCTTTTAGCCAGCCAGTTCCTCCAATTTCCTCTCTAAAAGAACGTGCAGCTGTTTATAAAATGCCTCTATTTAGACCTTCTCCTTAGGAGGCAAAAGGAAACCTCAAGCTTCTGTCGAGTTTTGGCACTCTGCATCTTTGCCTTCAGACAAGGCTTCATGAGTAGTGATGAGAATAAATAACATATTACTGTCTGAAAGAGGAAAGAGAAGGGGCAGGGATGCCAGTGCCATCCCCCCTACCAAGAGGGAACAGAATTCTTACCATGGACCTCTGCTGAGAAAAGGTGGCGTTCAAAGGCAATCAGCCCTCTGTCCTACTGGCTCATTGGCTGAGAGCCAGGCCTGTCAGGATCTAGCTTAACTAACCGGGAGGGATTGTTTTGAAGAGGAGATGGAGGTCACTAATCAGGGCAGCCCATATTTGGCCATCTCAGCACTTTAGACATGATGTTAGACATCCAAGCTGATGAAAATCAAACACAAATGTTCAGTAAGGGCAGCTGGTCACTATTAAGAAAGCAGATTCCCCCCATAGTATTCTTTGGATGAATTCAAGTGAAGGATGTTTCACAGTGTCCTACTGATATGATAAATGATCCAGTAAGTCATGACACAGTGTAATGTAAATTTTTAACACAAGCCAGAATTTGTCATTTAACTAGAATGTTGCTTAAAATGAGTATACAGTGTTCTCCTATCCTAATGATAGCCTCAGGCTAGTTAAGGCAGCATTTCACTTCTTTGTAATCAGGTCAAGCAACCATGTACTGCACAGTCAGCAAGCTTTTACTGAACACCTATTATGTGCTGGTCTGCTTCTGACTCAGAATCTTAATTCTGTCTCCACTCACTATGGTATTTTTTAATACAAAAATTAAAACTAAAAGTGTATGCTCAGGGTGGCACCTGTGGCTCAGTGAGTAGGGCACTGGCCCCATATACTGAGAGTTGTGGGTTCGAACCCAGCCCCAGCCAAACTGCAACAAAAAAATAGCTGAGCGTTGTGGCAGGCACCTGTAGTCCCAGCTACTTGGGAGGCTGAGGCAAGAGAATCACCTGAGGTGTGACACTGTGGCACTCTACTGAGGGTACAAAGTAAAATTCCATCTCTATAAAAAAAAAGTATGCTTTTAAGTTATTTGTGAATTAGTGATCTATTATTCTGTACGCTGGCAAAGAGAAAATTACCCAGGCAATTTCTACTCCTATTTCAATTTAAAAAAATTTTACTTCTGGAAATATAGTTCTGAATTAAAAAGAACAGCTGAAGGTCCCTGCTGATATGGACATGTCATACTATGAGGGGAAATAGACAAAAAGCAGATAAATAACTGAACACAATCACTTTAGATCATTAGATGTGCTAGGAAGAAACTAAAATAGGATGTTATGATAGAGTCTGACTGTCAAAGAGTCAAGGACAACTGTTTAGTGGTCATGGAAGAGCCATGAACTGTATCCTCCAGTCACATGGTCTCCTGGATCCCTGAGTGTGGCCTTATGACTGAAGGATTTGTTCTGTGAAGTTTGGATTTGGTTGAGGGACTGCACTTGGGGACCTGGAGGGCCACGTGTGGCCTTGAGACCACAGGTTCCCCAGCCCTGGATGAGGAAGGCTCCAGCCATGCAAAGTCAGAACCTGAGAAGCAGCCAGGGAAACCCCAAGAGGAGTAAGCTTGGTGTGCCCCAGGAATAGGGCAGCATAAGTGCGGGGCTGCCAGGCAGAAGGGACATGGGAGTGAGGGACCAGAGGCAGGGAGAGAACGCAAGTGCTATAGACCATCGTAAAACATAACTGGGAAGGACTCAGTGCTTTAAAAGAAGAGATCAACATCATTTATATTTTGAATTTATCGTTCTCGCTGGTTACAGAAGACCAGTGGAAAGAAGACCAGCTTAGAGGAACTGAAGCAAGAGACTGATAGCAGTGACATGAGGTAAAGTGGATGGACTGGAGCTGTCTTGGAGGCAGACCCTCCAAACTTACTAGGAACTAGATACAGGGGCAGGGGAAGGGTAGGAAATCAGGAAAATGTTTAGGTTTGATGATACTGTTTACTGAGATAGAGACTTGAATTCATGGCAGAGGGGAGGAATAGATTGGAGATGAAGGCAGGAGCCACGCCTTCTTCCTTGCCAGCTGTGGTCCATGGGAGACTTCTATTGGACATTTGGCTGAAAACATGAAGCTTGGGGAAATAAGAACACGTGTGATTGGTATATAAAAGATACACAAAGCTCTGGGAGGAGAGTAGGAAGGAGGAGGAGAGAAATGGGGCACTCTAGCATTTAGAGGTCCAGGCGAGTCTGTCAAAGCAATAGATGCAGCTGCTGCCAGCGCACTCTAAATGGAGGCCAACCCCAGGCATAAAATGCGTGGTATGGAGGACTCAAACGTGGCAGGGACTTGCTGAAAGCACCAGCACTCTGACATGTTAACTTCTGTGGTGACAATTAAGACAAAACCCATTTTGTCTGAGTTAGCAAATATTATGGAAAAGTAAACAAAGAACTTTATTCCATGAGGGTATTTATAACAAGCGCCCATCTCGCATCACTGATGACCTTGTAAGCAGTTCTGCAGGGACTGTGATTTGCCTCAGTCTGGGTGGGGGGGTGTGCACCCTGGGGTGGGTTCAGGGAATGTACAGCACACCTGTGTTTATTCAAGATTTTCAGAGTCCTGTTTGGTAATACTGAGTCATTTCCCCATGGTTTGCAAAAGTGGAAGATGGGTGGGGATCTTACATAGGGCTATGGAATCTCTGGATTAGTTCTACGGATGTGATGGTCCCATTTACTCAGTTCCTAATAACCAAACCCTTAGTTTTCTGCCTGGATCGCTCTCACGTTAATATGATGTGTAAGGCACAGTGAAGCCAGCCAGGACAGAGTCCAGTGGCTACAGAGGTGAGCGTGGAGCTTGGAGCCAGGCCCATCTGTGTCCGAATCCCAGCTCTGCCACTTTCTGGCTGTGTGTCCTGAGACAAGTTATCCAAGTTCCAGTTTCCTCATCTATGAAATGAAGACAACACTTTACTTGTTGTGAGATTTAAGGAGGTGCCACGTGTTGAGTGACTCAGAGCGTAGCTAGGAGGTGCTCAATAAATACTAGTTACTTCTCCTTTTATCTTAATATCTTGTAGTTATGCACTATAACCCGTTAACATCCCCAAGAAATCCTAACTCTGGCCCTGTTAGCTTCATTATTTTTTGAATGCAAAAATTAAAACTAAAATGTTATACTTTTATGTCATTTCTGAAGTCTGTGATCCTTTTTATGAGCTGGCAGAGAGAAAATTGGCCAGGCAATTTCTCTTGCTATTTCAGTAGGAGAGATTCTCAGTCAGTGAGCAGCATTCCTTCTGAGTCTGGTTACTTTCCTCAACACTCCCAAGCTTCTAGTAACTTCAGTATTGACATTCTAGAATGCTCATTAAGAACACAGAAACTTCCTATTAGCTCCTTGCCAGATTTCTGTACATGACTATGTACACAGCATAGTCATTTGTCACCGAGACATTGTCACTTCTTTCATATAATTTATTAATTCAGCCAGCAGATACTGATGCCCTGCTGAGGGCTTGGCATGGGGCAGACACTAGTGTGACAAGATAAGTAAAAGAGACCTAGTGTCTGCTCTCAACTCTTGCACAGCCAAGATTAACCAATTCTTTCAGTGGCAGAGAAGTGACTTTCCTTCCCTGCTGTATTCCCAAGAGGATTTTTACTCAGACAAAAATGCAACTTGTGTAAGATTCCTGGAATTGCTTAGAAATATAAATTAAAGGTTATTGCCATCTTTCCCAGACAGCTTTCTCTTTAATCAGAGAAAGGGACCTGCTTGCTTTGTGTGTGCATGTTTTAATTACAAAAATAATACATGCTTGCTTTTCAAATGTATTTAATCTCCTCTAAAATGGGAAGCTTCTCCTCTTTGCTACAGGAGAAGTGATTAACTGCTAGAATTTAATGTCTATACTTCCAGACTTTTTTCTAGGCAAATACAAATGCATGTCTCTGAATCCTCAGCCCCACCCCCATGCACATGTAGTGTTTTGCTTGTTTTGTTTTTACAAAGATAATATCACACTTACATACCTTTCTATAACTTGATTTTTAACACAGCAATATATTGGCTATGTTACCATTTTGGTATATTTACCTGTTTTATCAGTGGACTGCACAATAACCATGGAATAAATAAATCATGGTTTTTTTTTTTAAAACGTTCTTCTACTTATAGAACTTTAGATCGTTTCCAATTTATTGTTATTATAGACAGTTACTTAGTAAATACCCTTATACATATATATTTTCACATGGTGTGAGTGTATCTTGTAGGATAGAACCCTGGAAGTGAAATTAATAAGTGAAAGAGGTTGTGCATTTTAGCTTTTTTTTGCAGTTTTTTTTCTTTTTTTTTTCTTTGGCTGGGGCTGGGCTTGAACCTGCCACCTCTGGTGTATGGGGCTGGCGCCCTACTCCTTTGAGTCACAGGTGCTGCCCTGGGGGGTTGTGCATTTTAAACTTTTATAATGTGAAATTGCTTTCAAAAGAGGCAACACCCAACTTAGGTCCCTATAAGCACAATTTGAGAACGTTCATTTTCTCCTTCCCTAATACTGAATATTGTCATTCTTAATGTTTGTCAATCTGAAAGGCAAAAAATGGGATTTAATTTTAGTTTACAGCCTCTGGTTCCACTCTAACATGTGTTAAAAATTATGGAGGCCATTGTTTAGAATCAAACTGCTACATTAGACCCCAACAAACCAGACTAAACCCAAGTGGACTCACTTATGCTGAATGTCACGTGATCAAGGTAAAATTTTAAGGAAGTAGATAGATCCCCAAACAGACCAGTTTTTTTCATGAAAACAGGAGCTTTTAATATAAATGAGTCCATGTAACAAGAAAATCTCCTCTGCTTTAACCCTTACCAAAAAAAATAAGCTGAAGTAACCTGACTTTAACCAATAAGCCTACTTCACTAGTAATCACGATGAACTGCTGGAAGCTGAGTGTGGACTAGTGCGACAGTGAAAAATACCTGGAACCCCATCCTAGGCAGACTTCTCTTACAATCTTGAGGTTTTTCTCCACCAAGAGCCCCGTCAGATTCTCAGGGTGAGGAGCTGAAAAAGATCCCCTTGTGATCCTAGCAGGGAGCTATAAGAGAAGCAAAGTGTAACCTTTCCAGATTCTTCTCCGTAACAAAAGCCCACTCTCCGAGAGTAAAGACTTTGCTGCAATAATCCACCCCCCACCCTTATCTACAGTTTTCATGGTTTCAGTCACCTGTGGTACAGTACAATAAGATGTTTTGAGAGAGAGAGATATCATATTCACATAACTTTTATTACAGTATAGATACATATAGTTATAATTATTCCATTATTAGTTATGGTTGTTCAACTCTTACTGTTTCTAATTTATGAAATAAACTTTATCACAGGTATGTGTGCATAAAAACATAGTGTACATAGGGTTGGGAGCTGTCTGAAATTTCAGGCATCCACTGGGGGTCTTGGCACATGTCCTCTTTAGATAAGTGGGGACTACTGTATAAGGCAATATTGAAACCTTACCACACTTGGCTTAGGGGATTTTTTCTACTTCAGTCCCTAGTCTTTCTGTCCTACCTAAAAGAAACAAAACCAAAACCAAAACAGACATAGTCAATAGGGCACTGAGAATGGATATGTTGTCTATGTGGGAGGGGGTAGGAGGCAGTGTTGGATGATACTCAGAGAGGATAGACAGAAACCCTTGTACAGGCCACACCTCTTAGGCACTGGCCCACTAAAAGACTGAGATTTAATCAGAAGATTCTAGAACACTTCCCCTTTCATACTTTACCACCACACCAACAACCTTTAGTGGATTACAGCTGGAAGAACGGAAAGACCCAGACTCTTTCTGGCGGTACAAAGGGAGGGAGCCTCAAAGCCAAGAGGGGAGGCTCTAGAACTTATAACTGCAACAAACATTAAATATAGCCTAACTCCAGGCCAGATTAACATAAATCCTCACACCAAGGGCCTGTTTACCTCAGTACCTATTACAGATACACAGTGTCTGCCTATCAAAAACAAAAGTACAAGGCATACTAAAAGAAAAAAAAATACACAATCAGAAAGCACAGAGTAATTGTCAAAACCTGTTGGAATTATCAGACAAGGAATTTTAAATAACTGATTTATATGTTAAGGGCTTGAATGAAAAAAAAAATAAACAGCATGTAATATCAAATGGTCAGTGTCAGCAGAGATATGGAAACTGTAAGAATTAAAAGGAAATATCAGCATTGAAAAATGGTAACAGAAATGAAGACTTGTCTTCAATAGGTTCATCTATTGGACATGGCCAGAGAAAGAATTGGCGGGTGTGAAGCTAGTTCAGCAAGAGACTTCCTGAATTGACCAACCAAGAGAAAAAGAATTAGAAAAACCCAGAACATTGAGGAAATGTAGAGTATCAAAAGGAGAAACAGACACAAAATTGAAATACTGGAAAAAGAGAACTAAAAATATGATTAAATATTTGAAGTAAATATTGTCCTGGCAAATTAGATTACCAGACATATGAACCACCTATTTAGTATCAAGTCATTGCTGGATTTAAAAAGGAGATTTGTTAATCCAGGTACGAATTTTGTGTATTCTTATCATGTGTGTTTGAATATCTGATCATTACAGCCCTCAATCCCTTGGTAGGAACAGCCTGGAGAATTTCTTCTGGTGAAAGAGTTAATGGATTATTTAAACTCAAAGATAAGTAATCTTTTCAGGGCATGAAGGGTTGAGAGTAAAGATACAGAAAACATCAATAATATAGAATAAAACCACCTCCAGAAATCAGGCATATGGTACAATTTTTTTTTTTACAATAACATTTGTTTTATTCTGCAAATTCTTACATATCCTTACTAAATGGATATATACACATCACAGGGAAAACAATATGACTCTTTGTTAACAGATGATGAAATGGTATGAATCATGAGAAAAATGAATTTTAAAAAATTCAAAGGGTTCTCATTCACCAAGGTTCAGCTTTCAGAATGTGAGGCGTTTTTGTAATTGCATGATTGCCACGAGGCCTTCATGCAAATATTCTGATTTTCCTAGTTGAGAATTTTCAGCATCAGCTCATCAGCCGTGTGCTGCCATATGACTTACCCTGCCTGAGTTATAACAGCCAGCCAGCACTGTATTCAAACAGGACCCAAAACACTTCAGCATCTCTCACCAGGTCCAGAGGGTTTCAGAAACCTTTGAGGCTGATGGTGCCATTGAGCAAAGCCTTCTGTTCAAAGAGCAGAATCTTCCCAATAAATGTGATTGTCCTTCATTCCAGGCACACTCTTTTCCTTGTTGTTAAATTGAAATCACTCCTTTCTCCCTAACATATTTAGGAACATCCCACTCAGTGGATCTTCCCCAAAATAGCCACTATGCTTACACATCTCCTACAGAGGTTTTTTTTATTGTTGGGGATTCATTGAGGGTCCTACAGAGGTTTTAATGACTGAGCATTAAAAGCCAGAGCCTAAGATGAGCCCAGGATGTCCCAAAGTCTGCTCAAGGAGCCTGCCTGTTGAACGTGGCAGGGAGTTTCTGTCTTAAGGAGCTAGGCACGCCATCATCTGAGAGAGAGGCAAACCCTGAAATGTTCACAGCAGGCTGCGGCTGAATGTTTCCTGTCTTCTTCAGAAGATAAGCTGGAGTAGTTTTGTTTTCTCTGATTTTTAAAAACCTGTTCAACAAAACATGAAGGGGAGGGGAGACAAGTTGAAAAATAATTCCATGTTGTTTCTTATGCCCCAAACACTTTCAGACAAGCACTGGTGTGCAAAGCTATACTCAGCCGTCTCACCAGGTGAGGGGATGAGCCTGAAAGTCCCTGAACTGAGGTGAGAAGGCTGGTGCAAAAAGAGAAAATAAACCTGAAACCCAGTCTTAATTTAGGCCCAGAAACTGTGCCTACACCAGTCCAGAAAAGCAGAGAATTTGCCCTCTTTTTTTAATCCCCAAAGTTCTGTTTCTTCACCGAACTATGAAGAACCACAGACTATTCAAAATGAATTACAGAAAATCCACAGTTCTCAGCACCAATTTTTTCTTTTTTTTTTTTTGAGACAGAGTCTCACTTGGTCATCCTCAGTAGAGTGCCATGGCATCTTAGCTCACAGCAGTCTCAAACTCTTGGGCTCACATGATTCTCATGCCTCAGCTTCCCAAGAAGCTGGGATACAGATGCCCCACAACACCCGGCTATTTTTAGAAACGGGGTCTGGCTCAGGCAATCCACCTGCCTCAACCTCCCAAGTGCTGGGATTATAGGCATGAGCCACCGTAGCTGGCCTCTCAGCACTGATTTTTTTTTTTTTTTAAGATTATAAAAACTTCTTCTTTAATCAAGATTTTTTAACATGAAACAGATTTCTTGAATAAAATGGAAAGTTTCCAATACATTGAAACAAATCCACAAGTCACCACACATAAAACACCCAGCAGGAAAAAGCAAAACATCAAATTTACACAGTCCCTGTAATAGCCATGGTCTTATTCTCAGGTACTCCCTCTATCTCTAAGTGCATTTTGGACACAGAGGATAAGGTGGCTCTGGGGCCACACTCCCCTGAGGCTGTGGCCTTCACCTGGCTGGGCTGTGGTGGTCGGCTCTACTCAGGAAGTAAAGCAGTAACCAGGACATTCAAACAGTGTGTTGAAGAAAGTGAGAAACAAGAAGGCAATGTAATAATGTTATCAGAAAGATATTAGAAAGGACAGCTGTTTAAAGCTTCAGGCTGAAAAGTGGCTTGGCAGCTTCATTACTTTGGCTTCTTGGGTAGTGGGCGCCGGAACAGCAAGATGTGAGGTTCTGGTTCATGGATCATATAATGGACCCATCCCTGACTCTGCTGAACACCAAGATTCCTCCACTCAGATTCAGACATCAAATGTGTTTTAGGGACCAGCTTGGCTATATCCTTGGGCAACATGACATTGCCGGTACTCGAATTCCTCGTCGTCGTATTTGTCCAAATAGTAAATTTGTTTGTGTGACATGATCGCTCCGCCTGCTTCAACCCCGCGCCGCCAACCTCACAGATCTCCAGCACTGATTTTTAAATAACACATTTAGTCAGATAATGGAGAGTCATATAGCATCTATAAATCTAAAAATCCATGCTTTCAAAAAAAATGTGTAGCTTTCTATCCTTAATTCCAAGAAAACATTGAGAGCTGTTTATTTTTCAATATTGGCATCATTTCAGTGGCATCTTTTAAAGGTTTCCTTTCACTGGTGAAAGACAGTGATTCATCTTGCCCTGACGAAGGCAAACCCACGACAGACTTGCTGGTTCTCTGAGAGATAGAGGCGAACCCACGACAGATTTGCTGGTTCTTTGAGAGGTAGAGGCAGAGACACTTGTCACCCAACACTTTTCCTTCTTAGTTTGATGGATAGTTTTTATCAAACGCCTTCTGAAGAAACGGCAACGTCTATCCTGAAATTTCCTTTGCAGGAATCCATTTCAAAGAACACATCTGATCTTAAGTAATAGTTTCTCATTTGTGAGAAGGCTGCAGTCCTTTTTGTTTGCTTTTCTATTGATTTCCACACCTCTGTTTGTCCTTCAGTGAGTACGGGAGCCATGGCTCTATGTGACCCCTGGTCGTGAGTTCAGATCTACACAGGGGTGGTACAGAGTTTCCTGGCTCTGAAACATGCGTGAGCACACAAAGCTCTCTTTACTTTTCAATCTCAGGATCAGTGAATTTATTGAGCTAGTGCTGACATAAAAAATGAAATGAAACATCTGAGTCTAACAGCTGCACAAAATTTGGACTCATGTAAACTGGTCTGACATCACACATTCTGCATGTGGGTTCCATGAGTATTCTCCATATGGTGCTAATACAATAACATGCCTACAAAGTCCCTGTGGTTTATGGCATGATGAACTCCAGAGCTGAGGAAATGAAGCCAGGAAGCCTACGCCATTAACTGAATGGAGCTGGCTTCGATAATGTCTCATTCTCACTGAGCTAGTCAGTCGGACTAGGAATCAGAAGCCAATGGGGCCTGGTACCAGTACTAAGCTTTATGCAGTGGGTATTTGTCCCCACTCCTGTAAAGGGGCAGGAGAGAGGTCGCACAGTTGTTTTTGCCTTTCTCCATAGAAAAGTAGCTGGGTACGTGTAAAGGGTTAGATAGGTGAATAAATGAAGCCAGCTTACTCCTTATAGGCAGTCAGAGAAAGGCAGGTGAAAAGAAAGAGGACATGGGAATATTTCAGTACAAAATCCTGGCAAGATAACAGCAATCCTTTGTTGCAAGGCCCACGGTAGCACTAATCAGATCAGTGACACGCCATAGTGACCCACAGCTACAAACAAAAACCACACATGTTTTCTTTCTTCTGCTAAAGACAGGGGCTACAGGCTTTGGCAAATAGTTCTGTGTTGCTCTGACAGGCTATACATGTGGCCTAGAAAAAAGGCTGTTCTTATTTTTTTTTAAAAGACTCAAAGCCACCTGATTATCTGTTGGCCAATTAACCATATAGAAGACTTTTGGAAAATAGCTAGCGGCAGCTTGGCTTTCCCTATTTGCTCAGCAGAGCTGGATAGCTTGCACCTCTCACCCTCAGTTGCCAGGACCAGAGACTGCACGCTGCAAGTGCGGCATTAGAAACAAAGTCAGCTGACAGATTTTCAAGGTCAGAGAACTTATAAAATGCAGTACCCATTTGCCCAAGAAAATTATTAAGTGGATACCTCAGGCAGGGAACCCCCAGGGATTTTGAGCAGCACCTGTGGGGTACATGTGACAGGACCTCCCGGCTGTGCTGCACACTGTCATCACACAGGCTGGAGGAGAGCTAGTCCAAGAGGTGTAAAGGATGTGGAGGAAGTTTGCACAGGTGATATTTGAAGTCTGAGGAAGAGCAGTCATAAGGAAGGGGAGAAAAAAGAAAGCGGAGATCAGAGGAGGATCAGGAAGTTACTGAACACTCTCAAAGTGCTGTCAGAATTTTATTTATTTATTTATTTATTTATTCATTTATTTATAGTCATTTATTCTGAGACAGTCTCTCTGTTGCCCTGGGTAGAGTGCTGTGGCATCACAGCTCACAGCAACCTTAAACTCCTGGGCTCAAATGATCCTCTTGCCTCAGCCTCCTGAGTAGCTGAGACTACAGGGGCCTTCCATGACACCCAGCTAGTTTTTTTATCTTTAGTAGAGACGGGGGTCTCGGTCTTGCTCAGGCTGGTCTTGAACCCCTGAGCTCAAGTGATCCACCCACCTAAGCCTCCCAGATTGCTAAGATTATGGGCATGAGCCTCTGTGCCTGGCCAAGAATTTTTAAATAGAAAATATGCAATATTACCTAGCTACTTTTTTCCTCTCTAATGATTTCTTTTAACTTTCTTAAAATAAATCATTGGGGCTTGGTGCCTGTGGCTCAAGTGGCTAAGTCTCCAGCCACATACACCTGAGCTGGTGGGTTCGAATCCAGCCCGGGCCCACCAAACAACAATGATGGCTATAACCCAAAAATAGCCAGGCATTGTGGTGGGCGCCTGTAGTCCCAGCTACTTGGGAGGTGGAGGCAGGAGAATCGCTTGAGCCCAGGAATTGGAGGTTGCTATGAGCTGTGATGCCACAGCACCCTACCCAGGGTGACAGCTTGAGGCTCTGTCTCAAAAAAAAAAAAATCTTTGGAAAAATAAAATTATGTTAATAGAAAAATCACTTCATGAGCAATTATTACTACAATTTATTTACTGTGAAGATGAGAAACTCCTGTGATTATAACTGACACTTAAGCAAAAGAGGTCATCGTAATAATGGAGTCATTGTACAGCACATTTTAAAGCCAGTTTCAAACTTTGGGTTTATTGTGACCATCAGGCTATTGCTGTCCTCCATCACAATGGTCCATGCAGAGATGATTGTCAAAGAAAAGCAAATGGGTTTGGGAGGAATTCAAGTCTTCTAATCCTGGGGCCCCGGTGGTAGCTTAGATCCACCCCACTGCTGCTGAGATCAGAAAGTCTATTTTGAAGCTCTATGCAGGTTCTAGAGCCTTCTCTAATTACCCCAAATGGAATTAAACCAACTATACAGCGTTAATGAACTGTGTGGCCACATCTGCCTCTGCCAGGCAGGCTGCAGCCCTGCCGCACGCTGTTAGGTTACCACACAGTAATTATCTTTCAGTTTTTTCTGCACATTCTTTTCCAAACAGGGAAGCCCTGCCAACTTGTCAACAGGGTATTTACTCTCAAAAATGAAGTTACTTTTGTTGCCTGAGAATGCCCATAATCACTTTCTCATGGACTTAGGAATGGAAGCAGGATTGTACCTTTTCAACTGCCTATTTAAAGGAGAGAGAAAAAAAAAATCTCTGTAAGCTAGCTTCTTTGGTGATTGTAGTAATGCAAGCTTCTCCGATTTAAACCAGAGATCAAGAAATGTCACCCTTCTCAGCTGGTTGGGAAGAAAAAAAACATGCAGGTGGATGGTGTGAAATTTAAGCAGACTTGTGAAAGAACTAATCCATGTGGGGAGCTTTCCACCAGAGAGGTGTTTTAACAGCTCTCTGGTAATTTCCTGTTTTGGTTTGCCCACTTCATGTTAATGCATGAGGCAGCGTGCAGCAGAAAGAGGAAGGGTTTGGAGGCCAAGTGTCCCTGCCCGCCACTCTGAGGGAGGCCACTTATTGCTCTGTGCCGTAGTTTCTACATCTGCCAATCGGGGGTAATGACATCTAACTCAGTGAGCTGCTGTGAGAAGTTACATGACAGAGAACATAGAAGTGCGTGTGTCACGGCTTGCTACTTGCCACAGCTGTGTGCTTTGTGCCAATTTAATCTCTGCGCCGTGGTTTCTTCATCTGTAACATGGAGGTAACAGTAATACCTCCTCCTCTGAGGGTGGCAAAGATTGAATAAATTAACATATGTAAAGTACTTACTTAGTGCTCCAGTCTGTGTTTAGTCATTTCTATTTATCAGATGCTATACATGTTTTTTTTTTTTTCAGGTGTTCTTCAATTTACACTAATTTAAATACAACAGAACATGTATTTATCACTCAGCTATTACTGAATATTTTGTGCAAAGCACTAAGATAGGTGCTGGATACCAATTAAATCCAGGGGATGGTTATCTATTTTGCAAAAGGAAATAGTGGTAAGGCAATGCTTTACGTCAGCAATTCACGTTGACCGCACCTACTGTTGTTTTCAACACAGCGCAGAATACAGAAGACAGGAGATACCAGATTAGTTCATACTAAGCCCACTTAGTGAGAACAATTTAGACCAAAATGTAAGACATAGGTATCACTTGTCAGTGATTTCAGTTTTGGGTGATTTATTATTATTATTATAATTTACCAGTATTTCCTAAAACTTTCTACCGACCATGTAGAAAGTTTTAGAAAATACTGGTAAATAATAACAGTAACAATAATAATAACAATAACTCATTCATTCATATATGTATGAACTTTTGCATATGTACTTTATTCTGTTGGTTATAATCTAATATTGGACTCTCATTATTTATTATTTGCTCAAATTCTTCCAGTTTTGATTATTGGGAGCTCTTTCAGATTGGTTCCTGTGCAACATATATGTGTGTGTGTGTGTATATATATAAAACACAATTTTTTAAAAAGAATTTTCTTACATTTAAACACCACAGATCTCCAGGCAAACCTTCACACTTTCGTTTCCACTGCCCCCAGCCCTGAATGTACATGTAGGTGTACACACTATCTCAATCTATATATCTGTATTTCTGTACCTAGATGTATATTTTAATTTTTTAGATTGAAAATGGAATATACAAAAGAATTTACACCATGACCAAATCACATTGATCTAAGAAATGTAATATTGGTTCAAATTTTAAAAATCAATCAATGTAAGGCATTATATTAACAGATTAAAAAAGAGATGCAGAAAGGGAGTATGACAAAATTTCATATGCATTCATCATAAAACGCTCATTAAAGTACAAATAAAAGGAAATATCCTTAATGTAAGAAAAGATATCTACAAAACACCTATAGCTAACATCATACTTAATGGTAAGAAACTGAATACATTTTTCCCTAAAAATGTACAAGACATTTTTAGAACAAGACAAGGATATCTTCTTTCACAACTTCCATTTAATATCACACCGAAAAATATTAGTTGTTCCAATAAGGCAAGATGTGGAAATAAAAGGGATCGCTATTCACAGATAACTGCCTGTATAGATATTCCTTAAAAATCTACACAAAAGCCCCTAGAACTAATAAAGGAATTTAGTGAAGTCTCAGGGTACTAAGTCAATGCACACAAATCAAAGGTATTTCTATACCCTAGCATTGTAAAATTGGAATTTAAAATTCAAATAACAATACCACTTAGAATAGCACAAAAAATAAACCTGAAACAAATTATGTGGGATATGTACACGGAAAAGTACAACACACCAAAGAGGAAAACATTATAAGATCCAAGTAAGTGGAGAAATATACCATATTCATAGATGAGAAGATTCAATATTGTTAAAACGTTAATTCATCTCAATTTGTTATGTAAATTGAGAGTCCAATCAAAATTCCTACAGACTTTTATGTAGTTCCTGTTACTAGTTTAAAAATTTATATAGAAAGTCAAAGAAAATAGAATTGCCAAAAACTTTGAAGACTTTCTACCAAATTTCAAGGGCAATAGAGAAAGGATAGACATACTTATCAATGAAACAGAAGAGAGGGCCAGCACAGTGGCTCAACACCTGTAATCTTAGCACTCTGGGGGGGCCGAGGCAGGTGGATGGCTTGAGCTGAAGAGTTTGGAACCAGCCTAAGCAAGAACGAGACCCCATCTCTGAAAATAATGGGCATCATGACAGGTGCCTGTAGTTCCAGCTACTTGGGAGGCTGAAGCAAGAGAATCACTTGTGCCCAAGAATTGGAGGTTGCTGTGAGCTGATGACATGGCACTCTACCAAGGGTGACAAAGTGAGACTCTGTCTAAAAAAGGTAAAAATAAATTTAAAAAAAAAGAAAAAAAACAGAAGAGAGAAACCAGAAATAAACCCACATAAACATAGTCCATTGACTTTTGATAATAATGTAAATACAGTTCAATAGAGACAAGAGCGTCTCATTAAATCAATGGTGCAGGAACAACTGAATGTCCACATCTTAGTTCATCCAGGCTATTACATCAAAATGCCATAGACTGGGTGGCTCATAAATAACAAAAATTTTTTGTTCACAGTTCTGTAATCTGGGAAGTTCAAGATCAAAGTGCTGGCAGGTTTGGTGTCTAGTGAGGGCCTCCTAATTCATAAAAAGCCATTATTTCACTATCAGTTCACAGCAAAATCCCATTTAGGGGGTCCTCTCCCTCCTTACTGAATCATCTCTGAATGGCCCTCCTTCCCAATACCATCATCTTGGGGGTTAGAATTTCAACATAGAAATTAATTTGGAGGAAAACACAAACATTCAGGCTATAGCAGTCCATATGTTTTAAAAAAGAACTTCAGTTTGTAAGTCACACCTTATATAAAATTCACTCAAAATGGATCATAGAACCTAAACATAAAGCTTAAAAATCATAAAACTTCTCAGAAAAAATACAGGAGAAAGTGGTATGTATGACCTTTGGTTAAGTCAGTAAATCTGAACGGGTATCAACTTTATACTTTAAGGAAGATTTTGACAGTGTCTGGAACATCTTTAATTGTCATTAAAGACACAACTGTGTGTGAGTGTGTGTGTGGTGAGCATGTCCCTAATCAAATAGGCTTGGGCAGAAAGACAAATATAGCATAATCTCACTTAATATGTAGAATCCAAAGAAGTTGAACTCATGGAAATATAGAGAGTAGAATGAGTTACCAGGGACTGGGAGGTATTGGTCAAAGGGTACAAAGTTTTAGTTAGAGAAGATGAATAAGTTCTGGAGATCTATTACATGGTATGTTGACTATAGTTAACAATAATGTACCACATATTTGAAATTTTTTAAGAGTCAGTGTCCTAACTACAAGAAAAAAAAAAAGGATAAATATGGTGATGGATATGTTAATTAATTTCACTTAATCATTTATCAAAACATCATTCTATAAATATATATATAATTTTTGTTAATTATACCTTAATAAAGCTGGGATGGAAAATAATAAAAAAGAAATAAAATAGAATTTCCTGTCAGATAGTTCCAACATCTGTATCATATTTAAATATGATTATGATGATTGCTTTGTCTTTTAGGAGTGTGGGGTGTTTGTTTAGCCTTTTCATATGTCTTGTAATTTTCTGTTGAAAGCTAGTCATTTTGTGTAGGATAGTAGAATCTGAGGTCAACAGTTTTTCAGCTCTTTTTTTTGAGACCGAGTCTCAAGCTGTCCCCCTGGCTAGAGTGCTATGGCATCACAGCTCACAGCAACCTCCAACTCATGGACTCAAGCGATTCTCCTGCCTCTGCCTCCCAAGTAGCTAGGACTACAAGCACCTTACACAACACCCGGCTATTTTTTGGTTGCAGCCATCATTGTTCTTTGGGGGGCCTGGGCTGGATTCGAACTTGCCAGCTTAGGTGTACGTGGCTGGCGCCTTAGCCTCTTGAGCCACAGGCGCTGAGTCAGTTTTTCAGTTTTGATATGGGGATGTCTTTCCTTCTGCTAGATCATTAATGTAGAGGTTTTAATTAATCTAGGTTTGGGTTGGCATTCTTGTCCTCAATTCAACATAGGCTTAAATTCTTATAGACATACATTTTGTTTGAAGTAGCAGTGAGTTTATCAGAGCAATGTCTGTGTTCTAAATTTTAGTTCTTCCCTCTCTATTAGACCTCAGAAAGAGTCTCTTTGCCCATCTCTCCCCAGTAGTATTCTGCTGTTACTTGTTATTTGAAGCCTCTTTGCTTGATACCAGGAAACAGGTGGTGTTCTCTGTTTTGAATAAGCCTCCGTCTTAGTTATATGCCATATCTTTGGGCTGGGGGAAGGGCATGGCTTTTAGTTCTCTTGCTCCTACCTTAGCTGTATTTATGAGCCGAGTGTGTAATCCCATCCCTCCCTAGGTTTTCTTTTTGTTCCCTTTGCAATGAGTGTTCACCAATGACCTGCTTATTGCCCTTTCCCTCTACAGATTAAGACTTTCTTCCTTGGAGATAGGACAAATGGATCCAGCTGAAGTTTCTTGATCCTCCTATAAAGATTGTTCTAACCCTTTCTCAGTTCTGCAATGTGAACACCTATTGGTGGTATAATCCAAGAGCCCGCAAGAGGTGCAGATCCCCCAAATTCTGTCACCCTCATCCCCAAGGGGTTTCATACTCACCCACCAGTTTATACTTAGTCTTTATCAGCTTATCAAGTACAGTCATGTATTACTTAATGATGAGGCTACATTCTGAGAAATGCATCATTTGGCGAATTCATCATTATGCAAGTATCTTAGACTGCACTTACACAAACCTAGATGGTACATCCCACTACACACTCAGGCTATATGGTATAGCCTATTGCTCCTAGGCTGCAAACCCTGGGCAGCATGTTACTATGCCGAATACTGTAGCAGTTACAACACAATGGCAAACATTTGTGCATCTAAACATATCTAAATATAGTAAAGGTACAGTAAAAATACACTATTATAATCATGTGGGCCCACTATCATTTGTGCAGTCCATCATTGACCAAAGTGGTATCATATGGCATGTGATTGTATTCAGCTGAACTCTTCTTACTGGTGTCCAGTAGCATCTGCCTCAAGTAAGCATTTTGCCTTTCTTTTCTTTCTGTAAACATTACCTCTCCTTAGATTTTGGCCGTTGTTTGCTCTGAAACTTTAGCTCTCTGATAGTTTCAAAAAATGTGAATTTCATGTTAGCCCAATAACTTTCATTGTCAATGTGAGAATGATGTTTCTTCTAGCTCTCTACATCTCAGAGTGGAAGCCCTTGCCTTTAATTTTTAGTGACTGCACTTTATTCCATTCACTGAATGTGTAATATATTATTTAGCTAATCCCAATCCCTTATTATTATACTTTTAGGCAATTTTCTGTTTTTTCCTATTATAAACAAGATTAAATGACCCTTGTAGGTGTCTTAGTCCATTTGCTTTGCTATAGAAGTATATCTGAAGCTGGGCAATTTATAAAGACATGAGGTTTATTTGGCTTACAGATCTACAGGCTGTGCAGGAACTGGTGAGGACTTTGGGCTGCTTCCACTCATGGTGGAGCTGGTGGGTAGAGATCACATGGCCAGACTGGAAGCAAAGGGGAGGCAAGCTGCCAGACTCTCTTTAATGATCAGCTCTCATGTAAACTAAGAGTGAGAACTCACTCATTACCTGGAGGATAACACCAGGCCATTCACAGGGATCTACCCCCATGGTCCAAAGACCTCCCATTAGGCCCCCACCTCCAAAACTGGGGATCATATTTCAACATGAGGTTTGGAGGAGTCAAATATCCAAACTGTGGCAATGGAAGAAAACATTTCCCGATGAGGAGACAATATAAATAGTCCCACATCCTATAGACTTTATATACACTTTGCGCAGTCTGCACAAGCACATGTTGGGACTGAAAAAGGCTTACACTAATGAATTTGGTCACAGATGTTTTTCTTATTCTCATTTTAGAATAAATACTACCCAAATCAGATTATCTAGGTCAGTGGTTCTCACCTTCCTAATGCCATGACCCTTTAATACAGTTCTTCATGTTGTGGTGATCCCCAACCATAAAATTATTTTCATTGCTATATGGTTGGGGGTCACCACAACATGAGGAATTGTATTAAAGGGTTGCAGCATTAGGAAGGTTGAGAACCACTGATCTAGGTGATTAGCACAATGGGTTTGATTTGAAAATAGGCAGCCTATAGCTGGGTTGTTCCCTGCTAACCAGAACCAACTTAGTTTATGTGCTCCACCCAGCCCAGGAAGGGAGTTTCTCCTTCACCCAACCAAACAGTGGTCAGTGTTTGGGTAGAAAGGAAGATGCATTCCAGCTGTTCTGAAAAACGAAGAAAAGCAGAAAATGTTCTTTTCTTTTTTTTCTTCTTCTTCAGTGAAATGAGCTGACATTCTAGTAGGACAGTCTGTCTTGAATCAGAAAGGGCTTAACTGAATCGCAACAGGAAATAGCTCCAGTTCCAGCCCAGCTTGCTCCAGATCCTAATGGGTGAATACAGCATCTCCTCCCCAATTCCTTCAACTCTGGATCTGACAGGTGGCTACTCTGAAGGGCCCTGGCAAAGCAGTGTTAAACTTTGCCTTTGGGATTTCTGCTGTCATGATAGCCTAAAGAAGAATGAATAGTTGTCAAAGGAAGAAGCAATATCAGGAAACCCTGCCTCTAAATGTAGCTAATTTCTATTTAATTGGCCAGTAACTAGATTTAAAATAAATACCAGTTGGTAATCAAAAACAGGAGGTTAAAGGATGAGCAATTGTGTAAGCAAGATAGAATTACTAGACCAAAACAATGTTGGGGGAAAGTGGACAGGCGTGCTGCCTCAGAGGAAACATGGTTGGGAGAGGAGGAACTGTCACAGATGTGGGCCTTGCGATCTCATAAAGATTTATATCAGCCTCTACTTGTGTTTGTTAGCCATCAACAGAACTGATTTTAATCACCAACTGGTCTTTAATTATAAACCATTTGTTCTTTTATTACATAAAAATTAAAAACACATGTAATGGGCAATTTAAAACTGCTGAATGGGATGAGTTTGGCACATCTGATGCATCCCTAGAATCAGAGGCAGAGATGGGGTAGGTTTCCAGAAAACCCTTCAGCCCCTCCCTGGGTACTTGCTGACCCCCTGACTGCTGGCAGTATGGGCTTGCAGCAACCATAGCTGCTCCCCCCAGGGGAAGAATGTAAAATTCACAGAGCTGGGAGGAGCTACCCCCTTCCCGCTGCCAAAGTGTCTCTTGCATTTATAATCACTGCCTTTCTGTACCACCCAAGATGAACTAATGTGTCTTGTAAAGGCTCATTCTGTTGCTCATTCTGTGCACTTTGGCATTGAAGGGGGTCAGGGGAAAGAAAGGGAAGGGGAAAGGTACAAAACGGCTTGAGTAGGATCCCTAGGCTGTGAGCAATAGTTTTCCTTTGAGGAAGATCTTTTCAGTTAAACTTAAACTCTTATCCTATTTATCTCCAAAATACGAAGTTCTAACAATTAAATTCAAGAACTTGCCACTGTGAACGTATGTTGTCAGCACTGTACAAACAACTCTGTAAAGTTTCATAACCTTGGTATATCAGCACCTCACAGCTGTGTTCATGTCCATGTGTGACAGTGTCTTGCTGAGTGGTGTTCATTATTGTTGCGTGTTTTTGTGTGCTGTCATGACACTGTTGGAGCTTGAGTTGGAACCAACTCAGCAACCAACAAATGTTTGTCAAATTCTTGTTAAATTTAGCAAGAGTGGAAGTGAAATCAAAGTTGTGTTAGTCCAAGTTTATGGGGATAATGTCATGAAGAAAATGGAAGTGTACAAATGGATTAAAGATTTTTCTGAGGGGAGAGAAAGTGTCACTGATGAAGAGAGGTCAGGGCAGCCAGTAATGAGCAGAACTGACAAGAATATTGCAAAAGTCATCTGATTGTAGATCAAAATCATCAACTGACTGTGAGAAACTCAGACTGAGTAAACACTGATAGAGAAACATAAAATTCTTAACTGAAAATGTTGGCATGAGAAAGGTATGTGCAAAAATGGTTCCAAAGGAGCTCACTGATGAACAAAAGCAAAGGAGAATCACAGTTTGTCAAGACCTTTTGGAGAGGCAAAGTGATGTTTTGGGCCATGTGATCAGTAGTGAGGAAATCTGGGTATACCAATACAACCCTGAAACAAAGTGTCAACGTGCACAGGGCAAGTCAGCCAACTCTGTATTTCCATCAGTCCAAATATAGGGTCAAAACAATGTTTACTCATTATGAATTTATACCACCTGTCCAGTTTTATACACTGGACAGTTTATACACCTGGACAGTTTATACCACCTGGACACCATGTTTACTATTTGGAAGAGCTGAAAAGGCTCTATTGAAAAGTTAGACAAAAACAACCTGAACTTTTTGCCAACAATTCGTGGCTCTTGCATCACAACCATGCACCAGCTCACAGGGCACTGTCTGCGAGGGAGTTATTAGCCAGCAAACAAATAACTGTATTGGAACACCCTCCCTACTCACCTGATCTAGCCCACAATGACTTCTTTCTTTACCTAAAGATAAAGGAAATATTGAAAGAAAGACATTTTAGTGACATTCATGACATCAAGGGTAATATGGTGACAGCTCTGGAGGCTATTCCAGAAAAAGAGTTTCAAAATTGCTTTGAAGGAAAGACTAGGCACTGTTGTCAGTGCACAGCTTCCCAAAGGGGAGTTCTTCAAAGGTGACCATAGTGATATTCGGTAATGAGGCGTGTAGCACTTTTTTCTAGGAAGAGTTCAGGAACTTAATTGTCAGACCTTTGTATGGGCTGTGCCTCTCTCCTAATCAGGATGAAATTATGTCTTCCTTTTATTCATTAGAAAATGAGTTTGCTTTTTTGTAAAGACTAAATTCACAACACTACTTACTGTTTATTGGATTCACTTGGAAGCCATGCATTGTCAGCACAGGGACTGAAAGGCCCTGTGAGCATCAGATAAGTCAAAGGACTCCGCCTGTGGGGTGAGGTGAGTGGCGCTGCCAGGGATGTTAAAGCACTTGGTACAATGAGGACTAAGAAGGCATTTACTGTTTTCCTAAGAGCCCCAGCTAAATGAATCATAGCACACAATACCCCTGTAAGGTAAAATAATGGCTCCTGGTATTTTGAAAGCAATCAGTGATCCACAAAGAGGAAGGTAATGTCCCCCAGAACCAAGATGAAAGCCCTGACATTGAGGGAAGTTCCACTCCCTTCCTGTCTTCAAAGGCCAGCCTGTCTGTATCCAGGCAGATCTTGGGAGAGCCAAGCTTGGTTAGAGTGGCCCACAGGAATGGGAAGCCGCTGCACAGCCAAGGCTGCTGGGCACAGGCTTCTGGGATGGTGGGGATAGGGACTTGGTGGGGGGACAGAGGTTTTGTTTGCTAATTGCATATTCACTTTGTAAGTGGTCAAGCGGCAGCCAGGCCTCCTGCTCAGGGTCTCAAACCCAGTGGAGGCTGGCTTTGCCCCCGGCCACCCACACACTGGCACGCCTGTGCACATGGAAGCCAGCTCCCTTTCTGTGTGAGTCCTAGTGTGGATTCCTAGTCACATCTGCACAGCCAGAGCAAAAGCCTGTCATTTCCTTAGAATCCATCCTCTGCATCAGAGCTTCAGATAAGTGATTTATTTATTTATTTATTTATTTATTCATTTTTTTCAGGTCTCATCATCTGATTGTGGAGGAAGGCTGGATTTTCACGGTGGAAAGAGATTGGGTGAATTATTTGAAAAATAAGCCTGTGAGTGCTATAGAGAAACATGGCATGCCTTTCATCTGGGGCCTCTCCAAGCAAAAGCAAAGGAGAAGATGTTTTAATCCTGAAAACAAAGAAGCACTTCACCTCCCATGTGTTGGGTGGGAACTGTAAAACAAGACACAGTCAAAATAATCATTAAGGCCACACCAAGTCTGCCCAAAGCTGGGAGCACATTCCCAGGAACCTGCTGGGCTGTGGCAGTGGCACATGTGGTCAGTCTCCTTTCTCTGTCACCAAAGAGCTCATTTCACCACAGTGAAGACGTCTGAACACTATATTGACTAAAACTGAGGGACCAAGCTAGAGGGTAAACAAATTTGGGGTGCTGTGTTTTAATTGTGTTCATTTTATACGTATATGGAATCATTTAAAATACTTTTTTTTTAAATGCCCCAGAAATTCAGCAACTTAAGGGAACTCTTAAGTATGAATGTGTCACAGCAACATTTGGACACTATAAAGATTAGTTCAGGAACTAGCAGTGAGAAAGGAGAGAAGGGACAACTTTTCTTAACTGTAACATTTCAACAGCTGAATACCAAGATCAAAACCAAGAGCACACATAAAAATGCCTGTTGTGAAGAGCCCACAAAAAGCTGACTGTTGGCCTCCATAATGTGGGTAGTTCATGTTTTCATCTTATCAAGTAAAAATATGCCCAAATTCTCAAGTAGGCATTCAGTTAGTAAGAGGGAGTGAGGGGTGGGGAAGTGTGTTCTCATTTGGCCAATCCTTTGCAGATTGTCCTAGTCAAAGATCCTCGAAGTCTGGGCTACAAGAAAGAAGTGCCCTCTGCCTGGTGATTGAGGCTTCATAGGGATCAGCTTTCAGCGGAGCGAGGCCTGGGAGAACAAAGGGCAGGCTTCAACTGCCTGTGCTCTGCAGGGCCCTGTGCAGGGAGCTCCATTCCAACGCCCATCACATGGCTTCTGGGGCATCAAAGCTTTTTAATGATTCTGACTTTGAATATCAAATTGAAATGAAAAGTACATTTCAGAAGGATGGGCTCTTCTCACAGGGCCGAACATTCTCTATGCAAACGGGTCAGCCAGGCACTAGCTCTCAAGCTGTCGTCCTCAGCTTTGGGAGGACACAGGACAGCCCATCACCTGCTCCAAAATGTACCGATGGTTGCTTTCCCTCCTCCCTTTCCTCCCCCCAAGAAAGTAGAATTTAATTGATCTAGGTGTAGCCTGGGCATCGGGGTATTTTAAAGCTCTCTGAGTGATTATATTATGAAGGCAAGGTTGAGAACAGCTACAGAGTGATTTAACACAGCATTCAAGGCCTCTTGTGACCTAGCACCAGGCTACCTTTCCAACTTCTTCTTCCCCTGCCTCTTCTCAGCCTGTATATAAGCCACAGAGACATTCTCACTGCCCTGAATATACTTGGTTCTGGCCACCTGCCATATTAGCCAAAATGCAGAGACAGGGATGGGGCCTCCAAATTATTTGTCAGAAGGCCAGGATTCTGGAGAACAGTGAGAGCAACCTCTCCAAGACTGTTTCTCTTCTTCCCTTTCCAAATAACAGTTTTATATATAAAAGTTAAAAGCAAGAACTGTACTAACCGTTATCTTAACTAACATTTATCTTAAACCACAGTAATCGCCATAACCCATGACACATAATAAACAGTAATTGACATAACCCCTGCCCTGGAACAACATTTCTAATTAAAAAGTTAATCCCCTAAACCAACTGCCCTAAACTATTCGAGATACACACTTTCAGGTTAAAGCTGAGTTTACAAAACAAGAACAGGAGACACGAGGTAAAGGTCACTTAGGACCTAAAGCGACGGGCCAGCTGTGTCAGCCGCAGCCCAGCTGACTCCATCTTATTCTCACTACACGTGCGTCTGCATTCACATTTCCAGGCTTTCTCTCTCACACCCACATTATTTCAGCCTGGGCCCAGTTCCAGGGTCCTCTCCTCCTCTGGGAAACCTCCTCTGGCAACTTCACCTTCACTACCACAGTGTCCTGTCACCTGGCTCTGGGGGCACCTGTGACATCTCTATGGCAGCACCTCTCACATCACACAAAGGCCTTCTGCTTCCCTCTCCAACAAAGCCTGGACCCTTTGTAGTTGTGGCAATGAGCCCATGGCAGGCGGGGTACCGGCTTCTATCAGAGCTTGTGGAACGCACGTTGTGTTGTAAGTTGTTGATACTGACCACACCGAACACAGTTCTCAGAATGGGCAGCCCCTGGGAGATTCTGAGTCAGTAATTTGGAAATGTGAGATGTGTATCTTTGCTACTCAAAGTGTGGTCCATATGCCAGCGGCTACCTGATCTGAGAACTTGGTACACATTTAGAATCTGTATTTTAACGAGATCTCCAGGCAATTCACATATATATTACAGTTTGAGCGATATTTTTAAATAAGCTCTCAGATGGCCAGTCTGCCTACCAGCATTTGGGACCCACTATTCTAGAACTTTATTTACTGACAGTAGTGGACCCTATGTGATTGCCTACTGATTCCTTTTATTCTTACTTTTCCCTTCCTAACAAACCCCTAATTTTGTTTTGAAGGCCTGTGCCTTGGAGAAGTTTGACCCCACCTCTTGTGCCAAAAATGGGCCTGATTGGTCAAAGGAACATCCCATTCCCCTGGCAAGGGATTGGTGCAAAAATGGACACGTGGCCAAATTCAGGTCAATGAAATGCGAGTCTGCTGGAAGCAATGCAGAAAAAGTGTCTTCTGGTGAATCCCAGTCTGTACCAGTCCCCTCCTCAGGGGTGCAGCCTCACAGAAGAAGGCTTTCCATCCAGCAGGGCTGGGACTAGAGTTCAATCCTTTCAACACCAGTTGCGAATCCAGGAACAAGAATTTCAAGAAGGCTTTGATGGTGGCTGTTGCCCCTCTATACATCAGCCCTGGGCTCCTCTGCTTGTCAGAGGAATTAAAAGGGTGAAGGGAAGATCCTGGTACACCTCCGATAGAGGATGACTTTGGATAGCAGCCACAGCCCCCAAACCCTCCCGTCAAGAAGTCTCAGAACTCCAGGCTACATATCATCTTTGTGTGCAAGATGTAGAATTTCCCAATGAACATCCATCAGGTTGTCTTCTGGGCTGTGTGGACTTCTAATATGTGCTTATCTCAGCAGCAACTCAACCAGCAGTTTCCAGACATCAGTCAAGAATCTGATTCTCCATTTGTTTTTATCTGCAAAAATCCCTAGGAAATGGTTGTGACACTTCCTTTTAAAGGAAATCCAAAAATCTGGAAACTGGATTCCAAGAACTATCAAGGAGCAAAGATGGGGTTAACGAAGCAGAACAAAGCTGTCTGACACAGGAGGAACGGAACCAGGCATCATAGTGGAGTTGTGTAAACTAAAATTGCTGTCCGGTGGCCCTTCAGCATTGAGGCAGTAGAAATCTAAAGACTTGGTATCAGCCTTGAATCTCTCAGAACTTAAAATCTTACCAAAATCTGTTTATTTTAGTTAAAGAGTGGGATTCTTAATCTATGTAGTGGGTCAAAATCTTTGAATACATTCTTTGTAAAAATCTATTTAAAGAAAAAAGAAAGAAAATGTTTCTTTCAGAAGAGACAGTATGTGTGTGTATGTGTGTGTGTGTGTGGGGGGCTGTCTCTACTTTAAGACACTGTCCTGCCTGTGATGTCTTGGGGACACTGCTGCTGTCTTCCACCTGTCTAATGTAGAAAGCCCACGCTGAGGCCTTAGCATAGGAGGTAGAAAGGATCAGGGTCTTACATTGTTGAACTCTTCTGTCTCTGAACTTCTTGTTATGGAAGGTAATTTTCTTACTGTTGTGAAAGCTGTTTTTGTTCCTTTCAACCAAAAGTATTCATTGATTACACTGAACATCTTACTACCCTGTTTCCCCGAAAATAAGACATCCTCCGAAAATAAGACCTACTTACAGGAAAGATAAGACGTCCCCTGAAAATAAGACCTAGCGCATCATTGGGAGCACACCTTAAAATAAGACACTGTCTTATTTTGGGGGAAACAGGGTATATTTATTCAATCAACAAATATTCAAGCATCTACCATTAGGCCTTATGCTAAGTGAATTATAAATAGTATTTCTAACTCTCAAACAATCTATAAGGTGGGTATTATGTTTTCCATTTTATGGATAAGGAAACTGAAACTTGGAGCAACAAAGTGATCTGTTAAGTCAAAGAGCTACTAGGTGGTGAAGTTGGAACTGGAACCCGGGTCTGTCCAAAGTGCCTGTTCTTTTCACTCTTCTGTGCTGCCTAGTTAGAATAGCCTTATTATGGGAAGTTTTATTTTTTTTATTATTATTTTTTTTGAAACAGAGTCTCAAGCCGTCACCCTGAGTAGAGTACCATGGCGTCACAGCTCACACCAACCTCAAACTCCTGGGCTTAAGCGATTCTTTTGCCTCAGCCTCCCAAGCAGCTGGGACTACAGGTGCTGGCCACATCGCCCAGCCATTTTTTGGTTGTAGTTATCATTGTTGTTTGGCAGGCCCAGGCTGGATTTGAACACGCCAGCTCCAGTGTATGTGGCTGGTGCCCTAGCCGCTTGAGCTAGAGGCGTGGAGCCAATGGGAGGTTTTAGTTGATCAACATTTCTCACATTTTTGGACTTGGGACCACTTTATTCTCTTACAAATTTTGAGGACCCCTCCCCAAGGATTTTTTAAATTTGGATTATATTTATAGATATTTGCCATAAAAAGTTAAAACAGAAATGTGTGTTTATTAATTCATTTAAAAATAACAACCCATTTCATAAGTGACACATTTTTATAAAAAAATAACTATTTTCTAAAATTAAACAAAATACAAGAGTGACATTGTTTTACATTTTTTGCAGAACCCTTTAACACCTGATTTCGTGGAGACAGCTGGAGCCTCTCTGCTTCTGGATTCCGTCTCTTGTGATACATGGTTGTGGCTGAAGTATACAAAGACAATCTAACTTCCAGATAAGTCACTGGAAAAAGGAGCAGTTCATGAACTTTTTCAGATAATTGTGTATATACTTTGACATTACAACAAAACTGTACAAGTGGTAGTTTTTTTGTTGTTGTTGTTGAGCTTTGGGGGGATTTATTGAGAGCAGGTTTGTACCAAAAGGGTGCTGGGCTGTCTTTGTCAGGTGTCACAGCTGGTGGTCTCTTTATTGCCATCAGTTGGTTGGCCAGACCGCAACAACCACAATGGCCATGGGTAGCAATAAAATCATCATGATCATCACACGAGAGGCTGACTTCCAGTCCATGATGTTCATGTGCCTGGTTTCCATGCAAAGTTTTTCATCTGTGTTCTCTACTACCCTGTTTCCCTGAAAATAAGACATCCCCCGAAAATAAGACCTACTCACAGGAAAGATAAGACGTCCCCTGAAAATAAGACCTAGCACATCTTTAGGAGCACACCTTAATATAAGACACTGTCTTATTTGCAGGGAAACAGGGTAGATTGGCAAGGTTGTCAATTATCTCATTTAGTTCATTCCCAATTTCCTGCGCCATTTGTTTTTGGTGACTTATGATAGAGGAAAGGGCATTAAGGCCTGCGTCCTGTTCTTGGATAATTCTCTGCTGCTGTTGCCAGATTTCATCAAAACCCAGACCTCTGGTTTCTTCTGGCTCCTCAAAGAGCCAAGGGTTGGGTGCTCCTCACTTAGCTTCTTCCTTCATCAGGCTGGACCTGATTAGATCTTGTTTGGCACCCTCATTCTTCTTTTTTTTTTTTTTTTGTAGAGACAGAGTCTCACATACCACCCTCAGGTAGAGTGCCGTGGCATCACACGGCTCACAGCAACCTCTAACTCTTGGGCTTACGCAATTCTCTTGCCTCAGCCTCCTGAGCAGCTGAGACTACAGGCGCCTGCCACAACGCCCGGCTATTTTTTTGTTGCAATTTGGCCGGGGCTGGGTTTGAACCCGCCACCCTCGGCATATGGGGCTGGCGCCCTACTCACTGAGCCACAGGCGCCGCCCGGCACCCTCATTCTTAAAGGATGCCAGAAGGAGTCTCTCTCGAGTTATGAGATCGTCCAATAGGTTCTGTCTTCGATCCCCTTCAAGTTATGTTATCTGATGTGTTGATAGAGCTCTTAGCAATAAGTCCTTCAAAAGGGCAATCTTTTCCTTCAGTTTCTGCAACAAAGCTCTGATTGTCACCATAAGCTTGGGTGTCTTTTCACCTTTTCTTTCATACTGGTTTTGTTGTTGAATTTTCTCAGCAATCTCTTGGGCAATTTGACAAGTAGAAACATATGTGGAGAATCAGGGGTCCGGTGCCATCCTGCAGATTCCACAAGTGGTAGTTTCTTAAAGGTTAGTTGCAATGTGGAAGCTGAAGCTGCATGGATAAGTTTTTAATCTTTGTTGTGTTAAAATCTATTGGTCTGGGGTGGCACCTGTGGCTCATTGGGTAGGGTGCCAGCCCCATATACCGAAGGGAGCAGGTTCGAACCTGGCCCCAGCAACAACAAGAAAAAATAGCTGGGTGTTTTGATAGTTGCCTTTAGTCCCAGCTACTCAGGAGGCTGAGGCAAAAGAATCACCTAAACCCAGGAGTTGGAGGTTGCTGTGAGCTATGATACCACAGCACTCTACCCAGGGTGATAAAATGAGACTGTCTCTAAAAAACAAACAAACAAACAAAAAACTATTGGTCTGTCTTGTACTTTTAAAGGTTCTTTTACCTGTGCATAATTTTTTTTTAACATCAAACCATTGGTCACTTAGAAAATCTTGTGTTACTGAGTTATCCAGAACTTTAAAATGTTGACACATTTTATTACACCATATCAAAAACTGTTTTGTCAATATCACCACTGATCTCGTTGGTAGTCTTTAAATATTGGTAAGTTGTAAAGCTCATGCTGGGTGACACAAGTTTTATAAAATTCTAATTTTTGCTTAAATTTTACCATTCACAACAAATACTGTCAGTTATTTTTGAGGTGGCAGGCCTGGTTGTTCATTTTTGAGAAACTTTCTGCTGTATACTTAAGTCTGAGTAAGGGTAATTTGTCTCTCAGCCATCATTTCAGGTAAGGGTGATGTTCCATGACAAAAGCAGCCAGTTTAGCTGGTAACTCAAACAACTGCACAAATGCTTTTGAGACAAATACAGGGTGGCCATAATGGTACTTCAGTATACAGCAGATACATTTGATGTGTGTTTTCTGTTTCATCATATAAAATAAAAAGCTATGTTAAGGGTTGAGATTTAATAAAAGGAGCAGTTTTCACAGCTTCATCAAGACAGTCTTAAATGAAACTTCTCATGAACCAGCGTGGGTAAGGAGAAATAACCTGAGTGGAAATGGCGGGAAATTAGAAAGAAAGACAAGAAACAAGAGAGAAAGGACAGGGTGGGGTGAGAGGGCTGACGAGCTGATGACGGCAGCCAGCACCCGGCTGGGGAAGCAGCTTTATTTATAAAGTATCTTTAGCAAGGTAAATCTTAATACCTGGGGCAAGGATTAACTTTAAGGAGGAAAAGCTGTGCTTGCCAATAATGGGGAAAGTAAATAGGGGCTACTTCTGGCAGGTGAAAGAATGTTGTTAAAAGAGGAGAAGTGGCTGGGAGTCACTCCCTGAGCACTTCCCAGGCTGTGGGGCCCCTGCCACCTCACTTTCCGTTCCCCACAGAAACTAGCCTGGGGATAGTTTGGTGCTGTGACTGTGTGGCAGTAAAGACTGTAACACTATCAGCACAGCCGGGTGCTACTGCCTGATCTGGGCTAAGGCACAGGCGAGCACCTGGTAAACAAAACCCTTAGGAGAAGTTAGGGATACAAAGTGGTCATTGCAAGGGCCCAGAAAAGCCTGAATTCTGCACTGCATCACAGCTCTGGCTCTGCTATGTGGGCGGATGTCACTATTGCCTCAATGACTGCCAGCGCATGCAGCTGTTGACAGAGGAGGCTGAGGGGTCTCCAGGTGCTGAGGCTCTGTGAGGCCTGGGGCAGAGAGCCCAGGAACATGCTCGCCCAGTCCGTGTGCTGCCGGTCACAGACACATTCACAACTAACTTCCTTGTTTCTCTGTGCGGCCGACAGGGCAGTCTAATTTGTACTCAGCTTTGAAATGCACTATTTCATGTGATATGATTTCTGCTTGTAATTCTTAAAATACTCTGCTTAGTGAAGTTGTCTAAGTTTGGCCTTTTTCTTGGGCTGAAATTACTCTGATGTCAAATAGCTAGTAAGTAATGGAGGTTTTGTGTCACTCCGAAGGGCATCAAGACTCTCTCAAGCAGAGAGAGTCCCCACTGCTGCTTGCAAGAAGCAGGCATCTTAGCAACACGGAGCTTCACCTCTGGGGCATCACACTGAGCCAGTCTCTGTTTCCAGGAAAATCCCATGTCCTTGAGCCAGAACTAATGCTCCAAGGCAGTGGCTCTCAACCTTTGTGATGCTGTGGCTCTTTAATATAGTTCCTGTGGGTCGCGACAGGGTTGAGAACCGCTGCTCTCAAGGCTGGGATTTTCCCTTCTCTTGCCAGGAGGGAAGAATGACAACAATTTGCTAAAATCACTACAGTAGGAAAAGCCATCCAGAAATTCCAGCCGGCCAGACATCTCCATGTCAGAGATGTTTTATGAATGCACTGTGAAATTTGCCATGGTGCCTTCTGAAGTGTTTAAAAAAAAGGAGGGGTTCCCTTTTCCTTACTTGCAGTGATGCTGGGGGCTGACTCAAACTAGGGAAAAGGTCGGCATGCTGCCTGCCTGCTACCTTCCTGACTAAATTTCTTAAAGCACAAAAGCAACTGACAACCCAAAAGATCAGCCTGAAGCTGTTCTACCGTATGGTAGTTTCTGTCTTGTGCCGTCGCTGTGAAAAAACACTGACATATGAATGTGACAGAGAAGGAAGCCCCCCATGTCATCAGAGAAACAGCTCTGAGTTTTAGCAAGTTTTCCCTAATATCTGGCCTACCATGTTCTTTCCTTCGGGGCCTCCTAGGCCTTCAAACACACACACACACACACACACACACACACCCCATCCTACAATCCTACCCTTACTTCTGTGCTGGGAACACAGTAATTGTAATGAGCCTCTAAATCTTCGCACAGAATCCACCAAACTCTACCTTAGGACCAGCTTCAGCCTTGGAAGGAGGCTAATATTGGAAGGAGGAAACAGGGACTCTAAGCATTCTAGGGGCAATAATCTCCCAGATCTGGACCGTTTTATTCTTATCTGTGTGACATGCCTGGCCTCAGTGTTTCTGAGTGTCTCTGTAAGCTCAGACCTGGCTTTGAGGAGTGTGTGCTGGAGCCTACAGCGTTCCAGGGCACGGGGTGGCACATCCCCACCCTGGCTACCCCTTTTGATGTTCAAATGGAGCAGAACATTTTTCCCTCTAAGTACAGTTCCAGCACAGTATTTCTGTGTTGTACTAAAAGAAGAAATGCTTATTGATCTGGGGAATTTGTGTTCTAGTTCTACCACTCAATGGTCATAGATGTTGGAATAGTCATGTCCCATTTGGGGGGCTTCATCTGCACACTGGGGATTGGAGAGGTGGCAAAATTTCTAGTCATTCATAAACCTGCAGATCAGAAATACATTTCTGGCAAGGCCTCCTTTTTCTAGCACTCCCTTCCATAGCCATTTTAAGACAGAAGTGTCCCACTGTCTTAAAGTGCTGAGACAGGCTTTTGGGAACCCCTGGAGTTGATGGATTCCAGATCCTTTTTATCCCAAAGTTTGTTTTTTCTCTGTCTAAATGCGAGGTTTTTCCACGGCTCCACCATCCATACTGGCTTACACAGAACATGCCAAAGCATCTCTGCTTTCCAGGTGATCCACGTGGCTTCAGGCCACTCTTTGTCTCTCCAGGCTCTTCTTTTTTTTTTTTTTTTATTGTTGGGGATTCACTGAGGGTACAATAAGCCAGGTTACACTGATTGCAATCGTTAGGTAAAGTCCCTCTTGCAATCATGTCTTGCCCTCATAAAGTGTGACACACACCAAGGCCCCACACCCCTCCCTCCGTCCCTCTTTCTGCTTCCCCCCGCATAACCTTAATTGTCATTAATTGTCCTCGTATCAAAATTGAGTACATAGGATTCATGCTTCTCCATTCTTGTGATGCTTTACTAAGAATAATGTCTTCCACGTCCATCCAGGTTAATATGAAGGATGTAAAGTCTCCATTTTTTTTAATGGCTGAATAGTATTCCATGGTATACATATACCACAGCTTGTTAATCCATTCCTGGGTTGGTGGGCATTTAGGCTGTTTCCACATTTTGGCGATTGTAAATTGAGCTGCAATAAACAGTCTAGTACAAGTGTCCTTATGCTAAAAGGATTTTTTTCCTTCTGGGTAGATGCCCAGTAATGGGATTGCAGGATCAAATGGGAGGTCTAGCTTGAGTGCTTTGAGGTTTCTCCATACTTCCTTCCAGAAAGGTTGTACTAGTTTGCAGTCCCACCAGCAGTGTAAAAGTGTTCCCTTCTCTCCACATCCACGCCAGCATCTGCAGTTTTGAGATTTTGTGATGTTCTCTAGGCTCTTCTAAACCTTTCACAGCCTAAAAGAGATGGGCAATTTGGTAATTTCATTTTTATTTCAATTTGGTCATTTTGAAAGCATCTTCTTTATTTAAGAGAGGGAAATGGAGGCTTGTAGGTATCAGGTGCTGGCACTCACAGGCTGGGTCGAAGGCCAGCATGCAGGTGAGGCGAAGCCTCCATCGCTGGAGGGGCATTTCCTAGTAGCCACATAAAGAGGCTTCTGGTGAGGGGGAAGAAAAGATGGCTGCCAGTTTCTGCTCTAGGGAGCTGACAGGCCTAGGAGTGCTTCCCAGAGCCACCCTACACAGGGACACTGAGCACTGACTTAGCTTCCTACTCCTGGGACCAGGAATGACTAGCGTCCACTAACAGGGCTAGTCCACGTGTTTGAGACCTTTCAAGCAGCGTTTATACTCTGGCGGTGCTGTGCTGGTGCTGCTGGTGTCCAAAGGCCAAAAATGTGGTTTCCTAAGTCCGTGGATTCCATTATGAAACATACACCACAGATTTTTAAAGAAATGGAAAAAACCAAGAGAAGGGCCAGTTGGGTATACATCTACAGAACAAGTGGAGGATCTGGTATGGGTAGGAGATGCGCAAAGACAGTAGACTAGGAAAGGAATTCACACCAATGAAGTATTAACACATAGAAAAACACAGCAGGGTGGTGCCTGTGGCTCAAAGGAGGAGGGCGCTGGCCCCATATGCCGGAGGTGGCGGGTTCAAACCCAGCCCCGGCCAAAAACTGCAAAAAAAAGAAAAACACAGCAGAAAAGAAGATCCCTTTCGATAGAAGAGAGACATTGAGAGCAGTGGTTCTCAATCTATGGGTCGCGACCCACAGGAACTGCATTAAAGGGCTGCAGCATCAGGAAGGTTGAGAACCACTGATTGAGAGGATGCTAGGTGGTGAGTAACTTAAGATCATTACCCCGTCAGGTATTTCCTCCGGGAAGCTAGTAAGGTCTCATTCAAAACAGAAGCATTAGAAATATGCTTCTGGGCTCGGTGCCTGTGGTTCAAGTGGCTAAGGCACCAGCCACATACACCTGAGCTGGCAGGTTCGAATCCAGCCTGGGCCCGCCAAACAACAATGACTGCTGCAACAACAACAAAAAATAGCCAGGCATTGTGGCGGGCACGTGTGGTCCCAGCTACTTGGGAGGCGGAGGCAGGAGACTCGCTTGAGCCCAGGAGTTGGAGGTTGCTGTGAGCTGTGATGCCACGGCACTCTACCCAGGGCGTCAGTAGTAGCAGAGCTGCTAAAATACTTGGGACAGGGTGAGGGCTTAAAATCTTAGGTCAGTTCATCTGACCCCGGGGAGTTTCCTAAATTTTCGTGCCTTTGTATTTTCTCATAAATAAAGTGGAACAATACTGATTCGTGGCTGTGTTGTGAGAAAATGAACCATCTAAAATGTCGCCACGATTCTATTAAGATATAACCTTGAGCACAGTGAGTGAACCTTCTCATCTTTAAGAACGAATAGATTTTATTTTTTTTAGAAAAAAATGAAAGTCTTCTGAAAGTTAGCCAAACCACAAGGAAAAAGCAATTCAGCTGAGAGGGGGGAAAAAAACAACTGACCCAGCTTTCAGCTCCATATCCTCCTTTTAATAAAGAAACAAGGCAATCATGTTTTATAATCTTTGCTACACATTCATTTTGAATGTTTTCCCTATAAATTATAAATAAGTTTCAGAATCTAGTGAGTTTCAAGAAACCACATTTCCTGTATGGGCTATGTTGCATATAGAAAGAAATTTTTCACCTGTCCTAGGAACATTTGGCCTATTTAAAGGTTGCAGGTGTGTGAGAACAGATGGTATTGAGAACAGGGACATATTCTGGCCGGGAAAAGATTGCCAAAAGCCGATTTGAGGCTAATGCTTTAAGAGCGCCGGTGCTTTTTCCTTTCTCTTACTCAAGTGCACATGGGGAGCTGGTACTCTGTCAGAACCACGTCCTCGAGATTTAATTTCTACTTTTTTTTCTTTTCTGTTCATTTCTGAGAAAAGTGCAAGACACATCTACTACCTTGGCATCAATGCAGCGAGCTTCCCTGAGATGGTCAGTAGGATGGTAGTGAGTGGGAATAATACCACGTTGGCATCAATGCAGCGAGCTTCCCTGAGATGGTCAGTAGGATGGTAGTGAGTGGGAATAATACCACGTTGGCATCAATGCAGCGAGCTTCCCTGAGATGGTCAGTAGGATGGTAGTGAGTGGGAATAATACCACGTTGGCATCAATGCAGCGAGCTTCCCTGAGATGGTCGGTAGGATGGTAGTGAGTGGGAATAATACCACGTTGGCATCAATGCAGCGAGCTTCCCTGAGATGGTCAGTAGGATGGTAGTGAGTGGGAATAATACCACGTTGGCATCAATGCAGCGAGCTTCCCTGAGATGGTCGGTAGGATGGTAGCGAGTGGGAATAATACCACGTTGGCATCAATGCAGCGAGCTTCCCTGAGGTGGTCGGTAGGATGGTAGCGAGTGGGAATAATACCACGTTGGCATCAATGCAGCGAGCTTCCCTGAGGTGGTCGGTAGGATGGTAGCGAGTGGGAATAATACCACGTTGGCATCAATGCAGCGAGCTTCCCTGAGGTGGTCGGTAGGATGGTAGTGAGTGGGAATAATACCACGTTGGCATCAATGCAGCGAGCTTCCCTGAGGTGGTCGGTAGGATGGTAGTGAGTGGGAATAATACCACGTTGGCATCAATGCAGCGAGCTTCCCTGAGGTGGTCGGTAGGATGGTAGTGAGTGGGAATACCACGTTGGCATCAATGCAGCGAGCTTCCCTGAGGTGGTCGGTAGGATGGTAGTGAGTGGCAATAATACCACGTTGGCATCAATGCAGCGAGCTTCCCTAAGATGGTAGGTATGGAGTGAGTGGTCCCTTCTTTCTTCGGTTTAAAAAAAGAGAGAGGAGGCCAAGCGTGGTGGCTCATGCCTGTAGTCCCAGCGCTGTGGGAGGCCGAGGTGGGTGGTTCAGAGGCCTGAGCTCAGAGGTTCGAGAACAGTATGACCAGCAGTGAGCCAGAGCAAGACCCCGTCTCTACTAACAACATCAAAAACAGCCAGATGTTGTGGTGGGCGTCTGTAATCCCAGCTACTGGGGAGGCAACGGGACAGAGCATCGCCAGAGGAAGCATTGAAAAAAAACAAGAAAGAAAATGAACAACAACAAAAAAAGAGTACTTCAAACAAAGAAGAATGATGAACAAGCAAGCTAAAAATAAAAAAAATAAAAATAAAAAAAGGAGAGAGGAGGAGAAAGAAAAATGGAAAGACAGGCCGAGGCCCTTTTCCCCTCCAGGGTTGCAGAGCAGGGCTCGTGTATCGGGGACTGTTTGTGGTCTAGATCAAGGGCAGGCAGGTAGCTTCTGGAGCCTGGCTGAGCCACCACTCCCAGGGGCCTTCGCAGGGGCCTGTGAATGTGCAGGCCACTGTGAATGGCAACAGCTTGATCTTTGGCCTAATGATATGCAAGGTCCAGAGACTGAGTGTGACGTTGGAGAGTCATCTGTTCCCAAGAAACACTGAACTAGCAGCTGTGTCTGGCTCCCTGGCAATGGTTCCAGTGAGCACTCAGCCTCCTGCTCGGCCCCCAGACCCCACCTTTATGGTTCCCTTCACCTGGAAGATTTGACTGCTCCTGGTTCCTGAGCCACCCTGTCTGTGCCTTGCAAGTATAATTTTATCCCAAGGGGTCAGGACACTTAGGCTGGAACTTTCCCCACTGCCCACTTATAAGTCAACAGAGAAAGCCAAGAGCTGTGCCCTTGGGCCTGACCCAATACTCTGGAAGCCCCTCTGCCCGTCCTGCCCAATATGAGGACCTCAGAACAGGGTGACATTGCCTGAAAAGCCAGCGATGACTACTGCTGCTGGAGTTGCTGTCCAAGGCCAGCTTCTGCCTGCAGCCTTTTTGCCAGAAACTCACTCAAGACCAACAAGCAGCTTATCAAGATCCACATGTCCTGCCCAAGACAACAAGGAAATGGGGTTGGTGGAGTGGGAATTTTTCTGTTGCTCTGGACCTCGCATCTAGTATGGCAGCTGAAGAGGAGCTAAATGCTTCACCTTCAAGGGAGCTACAGGAAGCCAGGCCAGGGACTGGCTGCCCAGGGCTTTCCGCAGTCAGCCCCACTCCTATCCCTACCGCCTTGCTGCTCCTTCTACATGGGAGGAGCGAAAAGGAGTCATTCCCAGCCTTGGGCAGGGTTCACAGTAAGAAGGGGTTCCTCCCCTATCCTCACTGTCCACTCCTGCCCCAAGACAAAAGAAGTGGGGGAGGGGCTGCGAGAAGGAGAAAGTGGCCCCTTCCTGCCCGGCCAGACATCTGAGGGGTGGACTGCAGGACTTCCCTTTGCCTTCCTACGCAGAGGAAGCAAAGTGGGTGGCCAGGGGGTGGGGGTGGCAGGGGTCTGCACCTGGAGACCCCCTGTCCTGAACTGTTTTGCCATGAGCCACCCAAGAGCACTGCCCTCTGGCACCGGGACCCTGAATTGAGAGGCTAGCTGTGCAGAGCGGGGGTGAGGAGGTCCTTCCAGGCGGGATCTCCCCATCAGGGAATGGTGTGGCCCCTTCTTCCCTACACCTTCCCATGCCAGCAACCTGGAGGATCTCAAAAGTAATGGAGGGAAGTAGGCCAGAGAGCATCCTGAATTAGAGACAGAGGAAGAGGTTTTAAAGTGGACCAACCTAAGTTAAGTATTTCAAAATAAAGGAGAGTAAATGAATCTGCCCATGATGTGCTAATGTAACAGAGGAAACAGCCAAAAAAAGAAAAAGAAAAAAGAAAAAAAAACGGCAAAAGTGTTTTCTTTAAAAGGTCCCTCGCACTTTTTGGAAAGTGAGTCCTGCATCCCTGACTAGGTCAGGAGGGGCAGGAAATGGCTCAGCTGAACTGTTGAGATGGAGGCCAGGTGCTGGCAGAGGCCTGTGTGGGCCTGCTGGGGTTGGGGGGTGGGTGGATCACAAGATTGTCTTCAGTGAATTGTGAAGTGCAGGCAAGTGACAATAGCCTGGAACTGAGGTCTTTCCCTTTAAAAGCCCTGTGTTTCTGCTTATAGAAATCTGGGCCTTGAGATTGTGGTCCTCCATTTTTCCTCCTTTGATGACAAAGTAATAAACTTCTCTTCTCCTCAACCACCTGTCTTCCTTCTTCCAATGAGCTTCATGGACGAATGACAGCCTTTCAATAATGCTTTTGTTTTTGATTTGTGAGGAGCAAATCAAACTGGAAGATAGCAATTGGGAAAATTATGTTTATTTTTATAAATTTTAATAAATTATGTTTATTATTGAGCCATTTTATGTTTATCTCCCAGTGAGTTGGGACTGCTTAGTAAACGCATAATCCTAAGCAGTGAGGGGTCAGTGGACATGTGGACTCCTTAAGCTTCCACATCCTTTCCCAGCCTGAGGTTCCAGGTTCGATGGTACAGATATCCCTTTGAAAGAGGGCTGCACCCATCCCTGGAGTTTCAGTTGTATATGGGCAAGTTGGACGGTGGTAGGATTAGTGAGCCCCAGCTCCTGTCTGAGTCCTGAGGGGAAGATAGGAGGAGGTATTTAAAGTAAAAACTGAAAGAGATCCTTCCACTAAACTTGGGTAAGACACTGGTGTTAAAAGTATTGCTCCTAGGTCACATTTATCTCAACACAAACCTTCTGGTCAAGAGAAAATATCTTTGCTTGCCAACCACTGCTTCTAAAGTGGGGCTGCCTAATACAGAGGCTGTTAGTCACATGTGGCTATTTAAGTATAATTTAAAATTCAATCCTTATATCACAGCAGTCACATTTCAAGTGCTCAGTAATCACATGGGACCGGTGGCTGGTATACTGAATAGTGGAGACACAGAACATTTCCATCTTCCCAAAAATTCCTATTAGGAAGCTCTGTTTCAAACAGAAAGCTATTTGTTCCAACAATGGGACAGAAAAATGGCCCAGCTGGACTTTTGAGGTCTCATTTGATATGTACAAAATTTATGCATCCCAAGCTTCATGGGCAGGTAAAAGGTGAAAGTGATATCACAGAGAAAGGGAGAGCCACAGCCCCATTTCTGCCAGGGACGCAGTGAGCCCTTAGCTCACAGAAGTCCATGATGCCTGAGCTCTGCTTTGGGAACTTGAGAGCTAGGTGGAAGAGGCTTTGGGGCCAGGGGACAGCCCAGTGACTGGGCAGAGACACTGACCCTGGGCAAGTAATGGCAGTGCCTAGAGAGGTTATGATGATACTCGAGGAAAGGGATGGCATGCCATCGGGGAGGGGGGATTCCACTGTGGCCATCGCCTCCCTTCTGGGAACTCTTAGAAATGGAGTGAGACCTGAGGGACCAGATCCTGGGAAGTACACATTATGGTGTCCTGTTTCTCCTTCTGGGGTCAGGAGATGAGAAGTAGCAGAATTCTGTTAGTTATCTAATAGGTAATAAATTACTCTAAAACTTGGTGGCTTAAAACAACAATTATTTCTTGTCTCAAGGTGGGTCAGGAATTTGGAATGAAACTGGCAGGGTGGTTCTCGCTCAGGCTGTCTGATGAGGTTGCAGTCATGACCACGGGTTGTTCATGAAGGTCGTCTGGGGCTGGAGGATCCCTTCCAAGGTGGCCCCCTCATACGGCTGGCTAATTGGCATTGGCTATGGGAGGCCTTGATTCTCTCCGTGTGGACGTCTTCACCTGGGCCTCGGGAGTGTTCTCACAGCACTGTGAGAACTGTGGCTGACTTCCTGCAGGATGAGCAATTCAACTTGTAGAAAACGGAATGCACTTTTTAATTTGCCCATAGAAGTCACAATCCAGCAGTGCTTCTGAGTTCACCAGCCCTGCTTTGTCTGTGGGAGGGGACCACTCAAGCATGTGAGTACCAGTAGGCAAAGTGCATGTGGGATCATCCTGGAGGCTGGCCACCTTAAGGTCACACAGGGCTAAGAACTGCATCTTATCAGACATATTATCAGAAATCTGTCAGTTACAAGTGACCAAATCGCAACTCAAACTGGCTCAAAAAAATCAAATAAAAGAGAACTAACATATATAACAAAGTCTTGACCTTGTCAGATGACGTCCTCCGGGTTCCGTCTTGTGCTCACATCGGTTTTCTTTTTGTGGTAGCAAGATGACCACTGGTAGTAGTCTAGCCTTGCTTCTCCTGTTTAGGAAGAAACTCTTTACCACTCCCCCCAACAAAAATAGTAGCCTATTTATTGACTAAAGTATTTATAGCTGAACCAGTCACCATGATTCCTTTAGGCTATGGTGCTCTGATTGGCCAGGCTTAAGTCATATGGCCATTTCTGGACTTGAGTACTGTTGCCCAAAGAAGGGAAAATGGTCCTAAGCTGGAAAAAATGAAACACAGTTCACTCTAAAAGTACATTCATATCTGTCTGGTTTCATAACAGACACACATCACAGTGATCCCCTTAGGTTTCTTTTTTGGGACAGAGTCTTACTTTGTCACCCTCTGTAGAGTGCTGTAACATCATAGCTCACAGCAACCTCAACCTCTTGGACATAAGCAATTCCCTTGCCTTAATCTCTGGAGTAGCTGGGACTACAGGTGCAGGCCACAATGCCCAGCTAGTTTTAGAGATGAGGTTTTGCTCTTGCTCAGGCTGGTCTTGAATGCCTGAGCTCAAGCTCTGAACTCAAACAATCCACCCGCCTCCGCCTCCCAGAGTGCTTGGATTATAGGCGTGAGCCATCGTACCTGGTTCTGATCCCATTAGTATGAAGACAGCTGATAGCAAATGTCCAACTTACAGAGCCAGAGGTAACCTTATTCCTTTTTAAGATTTGCTTTATACAGTGAAGACTAGAGATTTCTCCTGGACTGACGTGCGTCTGGTATCCCCATGTCCAGATGTCCTCCAAGGAGCCCTGGCTTTGGTTTGTGCCAACATCACTTCCAGGGGCCTGTAGGGTGTCTCTTGGCTAGGGAGAGAGCAACTTCCCAGCAAGATCTTTAAAGATATGTGCATGATAAAAGCACTTTAAATAAAGTATTTATTAAAGAGAAATATGACCTTGTATACAGAAGGAGGAATAAGTACAGTAACGACACACTCATTTAGACCCTGGAGAGCTGATTGAGTCAACACTTCAAAAGACAGACTCTATTCCTGGGTGGGAAGGCTCTGCAGATCAGATCTGACACCCACGGCTGTCCGCTAAGTGTTCCCTGGGATTTGTGTTGATTCTAATTGAGCCTATAAACATAGTTCTCGATGCATTTGATTTTTCCCCAGGACACAGTAGATAAGAAACAACCCTCTGAACAGGAGTGTGGCAGGCAGCCGCTGGTGACCATCCCTGTGTTGCCGGCAGAGATAACATCGCATGGCTTGGCTTGCCAGGACTGCGCTGGCGTGCTAGTTCCCGTGGCTGCTTAGTTGACACTGAGGGTGGGTGAGGCTCTGCGCTGAGCACCTTCTGTGTCATGCCTCATGCCGTCCCGGCAGATAATTCTGTGAGGTCAGGGCTACAGTTGTCTCTCTTTCACAGAAAGGAAAACTGAAGCTTAAGGGTGGTATCAAGTTTATTAAGAAACAGTTAAATTATGTTTAACATCTATTTAATAAAACAGCTTGGTAGATAACATAGTTTAGAAATACTTCCTTCAAAAACAGCTTACCAGAGACATTTTGGAGCTTAAAGGGATAAGTGGGAGGTTCACCTAGGAAATCTATCTTTTCCCGTGACCAGGCAGAATGATGAGGTGGCTTTGGGATGCCTTGCAGGCCTAAGAGTCTAAATACTCAGAGGACTGGGTCTCCAAGGCCACAGAGCTAAATAAATGGTCCTGAGGGGGCTGTTTAGAGCTGTAGAGGTTCCCAACACCTGGGCCACAGACGGGGATGGACCAAGGCCTGTTAGGAACCTGGCCGCACAGCAGAAAGTGACCCGTGGGCCTGTGAGTGAAGCTTCTCTATATTTACAGTTACTCCCCATCGTTGTGTGTCACCTCCTGAGCTCACCCAGTCTGGTCAGTGCAGCGCTAGATTCTCACAGGCGCATGAACCGTGCTGTAAACCGCATGGGAGGGATCCAGTTTGCAGGCTTCTCATGAGACGCTAATACCTGATGATTGAGGTGCAACTGAAGAGGCCATGCGAGTGCTGGGCAGTCCAGTTGAAGGAAAACAAGCTCCGGGCTCCCACTGATTCTGCATTATGGTGGTTGTATAATCATTTCATTACATTACAATGTAATAATGATAAAAATAAAGTGCACAAGGAATGTAATGCACTTGAATCATCCTGAGACCATTTCCCCAACCCACAGTCCTTGGAAAAATCATCTTCCATGAAACCAGTCCTTGGTGCCAAAAAGATTGGGGACCACTGGTGGACTAGCCACCATCCCAGTTGGATACCTCCAGAGTCCCATCAGGGCCCAGGAGGGGAAGTGCGTGAGACAGCAGTGATTGCTGGGATGGCCCTGGCATCTCCGTCGTGTGTCTGGTAACTACAGCTGCATTTCCAAGGCCAAGATGGCGTCCCGGCTGGAAGGTCACAAGACCTGCAACAACTCTGAGTTCCCACCAAGCTCAGCCTATTATTTTTATTATACTTATCCATGTCTGGGATTATTTCATCTATGCCTATTATTGTCTTCTAGAAAACAAACTACTAAAATACAAGAATCAGAAGAGGAGGGACCTTGTCTGTCTTATGTCTTATATGTCTTATTGCTAACTACATCTCCAGGACTTAAAAATAGTGCCTGACCCAAAGTTTGAAGATTTGAGAATGAACAAGAGGAATGCCTGATACTATCTGGTGTCTGGCTGTAGGATGGGTATTGTATCATGGCTCATAAATCACGCAGTTGGCTGGGAAAACATTTGGGCCTGAATAAAACCTATTGCTTTCCCCTTGCTCTGGATTCATTAGCAGTGTCAATTAATTAGACTGGCATTTAATCCATCCAATTGAGGATGAGGCCTTAGCTGCCCTCATCCCCTGTCTCAAAGACTACACATTCAAATATGTCCTTCTTTGAAGAAGTTTGGTGACTTTAAGCTTGAGGTCAATGCAGATGTTATTTGAGCTCATTCTGCCCTGAGTTCAGCTGTTGAGAGGAGCAGCCATGAAGAGGAGTGTTTTCTCAGCCTTAACAAGCAAACAATCAGGGACAGAGACCAGTACGTGCTTTCCTGTCACAGTGGTCTATTAAGAGGCCCTGCTGGGGGATGGTGTTGGGAGTCACTGAGATTACCAGGTCTCATGGGGGTGTGTGTGCTCTTTCCTGTAGACTTTTACAACCCAGTGCAGTCTCTAGGGACTGGAAGGGAAGCTGAGATAATCAGACCCTCTTTGATGCCAGTATCTCCCAAGAGCTCAGGAATTTCATGATTTTTTGGAACTCAGACCTATGAAGTGAAATGCTCCGGTTTCTAATCCTTGGCAATTCTAATACATTCATTGTTCTTTCTGGCCCAAGATTGACCCACTCAGCAAATACTGTGCTAGGCCAGGAAGAGATGGTGAGGAAGAACACCCAGATATCAAAGCTGGCTTTTGAAAAATAGAATTGATTAACCAGATTCAAAACCTCCCACAGGAAACGAGGGCATGATGTTCTATTTCAAGGAGATTTATTTTCAGACTACAGCGTGTAAAGATCAAATATACATCCATAAGCATGTGGTGCTGACTGGTCCTAGGCGAAATTGCAAAGAAAAAGACCTTGGATTTCCCCACCCTCCCTTTCTGCCATCTTTCACTACCTTTTAATGATTCCCTTGAACCAGATGTTCCATGCTCTTAGGATATCCTCTCCCAAGAGAGAAAAAAATCTCCATGTAATAAATTAATTCAAAGGAAAAGAGGTAGGACTGTGTTGTAATGTTTTATGTTGTCCAGAAGCAATGTATTTTAAAAGACAACTTCTAAAGAGGGGGATGCTTTGGAGGAGCAAGTTTCTTTTCTGGTGGTGGAAGGGGACGTATGAGAGTCCACAAGTCAAGGAGAACTGGGGCGCAGGTATTTCCTAAGTTCTCCACTCCCCACTTTGCTCCAACCTCCACTCTCTGGGAGAGGGCCCTAGAATCTGCGCTCTGCATCACTCTTGCACCAGCCCCACTTAACATCACTCATTTAGGTGATCAGCTACTGTATCCACATGGAGCCCACGGTGGTGTAGAGTTGTGCAAAGTTGTGTTTCTTCTAGAAAGACAGACCTGGACTCTGTTACCAGAAAAGTGGCTTGAGCTAATCATTTAGCTCAAGGTTGAATAAATAGGATTAATTGTCCCATTTTGTAGGTTTGTTATGAGGCTTAGAAATCACATCTAAGGCTCGGTGCCCATAGCTAAGTCGTTATGGCGCCAGCCACATACACTGAGGGTGGTGGGTTCGAACCCAGACTGGGCCAGCTGAACAACAACAACTGCAACAAAAAATAGCTGAGCATGTGGTGGGTGCCTGTAGTCCCAGCTACTTGGGAGGCTGAGGCAAGAGAATCGCTTAAGCCCAAGAGTTTGAGGTTGCTGTGAGCTGTGACGCCACCGCACTCTACTGAGGGTGACATAGTGAGATTCTGTCTCAGAAAAAAGAAAAAAGGAGAAATCATGTCTATAAAAGCCTGGCACCATGTGCTCAGTTAACAATAATTTTTTTATGCTTTTTAAGCGATGAGGGCCTCCCTAAGTTGCCAGGCTGGAGTGCAGTGGCTGTGCACAAGTACCAACCTAGTGCCCTGTAGCCTTGAACTCCTGGGCTCAAGTGATCCTCCCACCTCAGCCTCTTGAGTAGCTGGGACTACAGGCACATACCCTTGGCCTGGTAACAGTTGAATGGAATTAATAAATTGTCTTTATATCATTTCAAATTGGTGTTCAGAGCCTTTTGTATAGGAAAAGCTTATTTAGGTGGTTTCAAGCATACATAAAATATAGAAGGTAGCATAATCTGCATAGCTATTACCGAGCTTCTATAAGGATCAAGGTATTGCTCTGCCTTCTCACAGTTCTAATATTTTTAAATGGTAAGAAATTTAACAATTCAGGCTCAGCATCCATTGCACAGTGGTTACTGCACCATCCACATACACTGAAGGTGATGGGTTAGAACCCAGCCTTGGGCAGCTAAACAACAATGACAACTGCAACAAAAAATAGCCAGGTGTTGTGGCAAGCACCTGTAGTCCCAGCTACTTGGGAAGCTGTGGCAGGAGAATTGCTTGACCCCAAGAGTTGGAGGTTGCTGTGAGCTATGGCACCATAGCACTCTACTGAGGGTGACATAGCGAGACTCTGTCTCAAAAAAAAAAAAAAAGAAATATAACAATTCCTGTGGTAATCTATGCTTGATAATTTTTAAATCTTCTGAAAGATGGTGCTACCTTTTGGGGGGAAGGGGAAAAAAATACAGTCAGAGAACTTGGTGTAAATCAGCACCCTAATAAGCAGTAGTGACTTTCTCCCTCACAAAGTTCTTTTTTTTTTTTTGCCGGGGCTGGATTTGAACCCGCCATCTCTGGCATATGAGACAGGCACCCTACTCCTTGAGCCACAGGCGCCGCCCTACTCCTTGAGCCACAGGCACCGCCCCTTCACAAAGTTCTAACTGAAGGAAATATATCCCAGCTCAGTCCCTCAGATCTGCACGGACAGGTCCACCTCTTGGACCAGAGGGCTCTTCATGGCTGTGATACTATACTATCAGGGCCACTATAGGGCTAATGCCAACTCCAACAGATGTTTTCAAAAGTGGCAGAAGGACCTTGCTGGGCTAAGCGCAGGAGCAGTGTATAATCCATATGGTGGATTTATATCCAGCTGTCCCTATATCCGACTGCACCTTCTGTGGAGAAGCCCCCAGAGTGAAGGAGACAACGCTGAGCAGAGACCCCAGCCTGACTGCTCGCTCAAAGGCCCGTGGCTGCAGAGAATGAACCACCTGCATTCTGACTTCTCCCTCCCAACAGACCCTGTGAGTGTCCGCACGCTGACCAGGTGACATGTGGTCCTTGTCCGGAGCTGTTTCCAAGGCTCATTGTTTTCGAATCATCACTGTGCTGTACTAATAACCCCAGTGAGAGCTCCCATGTTTGTTTTTTCATAAGTTAACCACTGAATGGAAAACAGCCCTGCCTCAGAAAGGACCCCAACCCAAACAGCCAAGGAGGAGGAAGCGAGGGATCCGCCCGGCTGCCTGGGCAGTTCAGAGTTCAGCTGTGTTTGGAAGAGAAAGCAGGACTTATCATTACCATCCTGCTCTTAGTCTGTAAATCCAGCCTACAGACCTTCCTCCAGGGCTGAGCTGCTGGGAATGCACCCGGCAGGGCCAGATCCTAGGCACCCTCTGGGACTAAGGAAAAGGAGGCTGAGAGCTCAAATTCACCGCAGTCAAGAGTTTGGTTTCCTTGTTTTGTTTTTGCCCTCAGGAATTTGCCAGAGAACTAGTAAGGAAATTTCCCCCTGGCAGTCAGATTAGGTCCCAGGTGACTAGGGCAGCACTGACCCCCCTGACCCTGCCCTGGGCCACTGGACGGAGGGCTGGAGAAGTGGCTTTCCCATACGCAGGACCCAACTGTGGAACCAGCTCAGAGCACCTTGGCCACACACTCGCATACCTGCCAGGACACCCCTGAAACGAAGCCCTGCAGAGTGGGGGACTTCTCTCTAGGGCCGACCAGGCACTTTCAGTCACACTGGGTGTGTGACCCCCTTGAACACCTCACAGGAAGAGTTCAAGGTTTTCCCCAGAAACATTTACTTGACCCCCTAAAACCTGTTAATGGCAATTAGAGGGAGGGAGCCGGGAAAAGGGAGGGAGAAAAGGAGAGGAAGAGAGAAAAAAGGAAGGGTGGGCCTCACACGGGGGGCGGGCACAGTCGCCGGGAAGCAAGAGGCTCAGCTCCCAGTCCGTATTAACTCCAGTGGAAAACATTTCCTCCCTGGCTCAAATGTTTTACTTTTCTTAGGAAAAGCTTTTCAATTCTCCTGAGAGCAGTAAGAAGTTGATTTTAAGAAGTTTTCTTTGTGAAAATGAGAATCCCTCAGCACCGCCACACTCTGCCCTGATAGTCTTTGAAGCTCTTTCTGTTGAGGTAACTTTTACACTTTTCGTTACTGTGATGACAACAAGGCTTTCTCTTACTCCTTCAGTTTTAAAGTCACTTTATTCATGATAAATCATCCCATCAAAATATCTAAATTTTTCCCAAGGGAAGAAAAATGTTGAGCAAAATGGAAGAATCCCTTAAATTCCATCTTTCCGCCACTGTGTCAGCAGCCACCAAGATCCAACCCACTGTGTCTTCCACGCCCTACTTAGCCCAGCAGACATCATCGAATCAAATAATTTGCTGGGGGCAATTCAGGCTTCCACCTGAAGTTCCTGGAACAGTGCCCACAGCCTCTGGCTGCCTGTGGCTTCTCAGAAAAGAAAAGCCTTCCGGGGTAACTTTTTTAATTCACTTCTGTGTGAATTAAACTCACCAGTCCTGGAAACTGTGTGCCCACGTTTGGTAGGTCATTCTTCCCTTGAAGGGGTCTGAACAGGGAGTCAGAGAAAAGGGCTCCTTCTGGCCTAAAGCCTGACGATTATCTGGCTCCCAGGCCACCTGGCTCCCCCTTAGCCTTGTGCCTTTGTACAGCTGGTGTTGACATCAGGTTAACTACACAGTCCTGTGTTTACACACGGGGCTCCTGAAAGGTGAGCAGCAAGTTAGCGGCGTGGAGGCAGGTTGCAAAACTCATTTTTCATTGACTTACCCTTCCATCCAAAATGGACTTTGCCCACACTGACTGGTGGACGACTCACATGCATTCTCAGGAGACAGTCACATAGCATCATCCCTACTCTGTCAACAGTGAAATGGACACCAGGTGAAAGCTCCTGGTTCACGGCCACATACCCAGCGTCAGTCATCAGGGCCAACGGGTATGCCTGGGCTAGGCTAACATTCCTCTGCTCCCACCCTGGGTGGCTCTGGGATATTTATGCAAGCTTGACAGGGAAAAAACATCAATACACATTTGAAAAATGCAGCACTGCTTGGATGCTAACACCTGAGCTTCCCAAAGGCTCCAGCTCTGTATGAGAATCCCTGAGGGCCAACCCTTCAGGGCGATGTGCAAGCAGGGCTTCCTAAGGGTGGGTGGGGAGCACTGATGTTTCATTGGCTTCTGTGTCCCTGTGCCCAGACCCGTGCCTGGTTCAGGCCAGTGGGGACTCAAAAATACTGGTGAATGACAAATGGATCTTGACTGCATTCTGTTAGCTTTGGGGCTGACCACCAGGACTTGCCAGCTGGTGCCTCCGTGAGTCCTGCACTCTTCTTACCCCTCCTCCCTGCCCTCAGTGAGAAAATCTGCTTCTAAACTGAGCATCTCTGAAGAAATCACAGAAGATCAGAATGGCCTCTGTGCTACAGATGAGGAAATAAAAATGGATAGAGGTCAGCTGAATTGTTCATGCTTTCTTCACTGGACGAAATCTCAGATCCCCAACTTGACACCCTACACCGCTGTGACTGGATCAAATCTTGGATCCCCGACTTGACACCCTACACTGCTGTGACTGGATCAAATCTTGGATCCCCGACTTGACACCCTACACCAGCTCTTCTAATACAGCTTTGCCTCGGGGTTAGGCTCTCACTGTAGCCTCGCTGGCCAGCCATGGGTTCTGCACTGAGCAGTTATGGAGAGCAATGGTCCCCAACCTTTTTGGCACCAGGGACTGGTTTCCTGCAAAACAATTTTTCCATGGATGAGGGGAGGGGAGGGCTCTGACGGGGTGGAGCTCCGGCGGTGATGCCCGGATGCCAGGATGCCGGAGGTGGACGGCAGCTGTAAACGCAGATGAAGCTTCACTTGCTTGCCACCACTCACCTTGTACTGTGCGGCCCAGGACCTAACAGGCCACCGACCGATACCAGTCTGTGGCTCAGAGATTGGACCACAGATATAGAAGATTTAGAAACTACAGAGAAAGCCCTGTCCTCACCCGGGGGCCCTCAGCCCTGGCAAACTGAGTTGCTCCACGGCTTCCTCATTTCCAGGGCAGTCATTATGCTAAGCCAGGCTTGGCAAAATGAGTCTAAGGGGCAGCTTTCTTAGTTAAAGGGCGTTTGTTTCAGAAAGAATCCTGGCAATTTTATGAATGAGAATCATAACAGCCCTCCTCATTCCACACGCTGGGAAGGATGTGTCTCTATCTTTTCATTCAGGCAACTTAGGTTAGTTGTGGAAAAATAAGAGGATAATCTGATTATCTGTAAGGAGATAGGATGGGGAAACTCACATGGGACAGAATTCGAGCAAAGTCTTGGACATTTGCAAATGTGTAGGTCTGTGCTGGAAAAGGACTGGAAAATTTACAAAAGGACTGGAAAATATATGCTATAAAAGGAGGAGTATCCGGAACCCTTCCAATCAACTTTAGTCCTTATAGCTTAGAAATTCTGTGATTCAAACAAACCCTGAACGCCTCGGGTCACCCCCAATTCTGCACTGTATTTTCTTCCCAACATTAGAAAAGGCATATGCTCAAGAGCCCGGGTCCAGGGTGGTCAGAGCTTTGCACAGACTCTTCTGCTAAGGGTTAGTATTTGGAAGTTTCTACTTGTAGAGGCTGGGCCTGAGAAGAAACAGCTCAGCAGCCTCTGAGAAGTTCTCCTGAACCAGGTGCTGCTGGTCTGTACCATACAGGATAACCCAGTCCTGCCACATTCTTCCACAGAGTCAGAAGTTCACATAGGTCTCAGGCTTGCTGAGGTTCAAGCAGAAAACTCTATGCAAGGCTGCTCAGGATGGACTCCCGACAGGTGGTCTGACAGGCAGCAAGCAGAGTACTGGCAGATGAGGCTGGCCCTGTGCTGGCTGCCTTCTCCTGAGCCTTCAAATCTAGATACCATGCCCAGGGGCGACTCATAGGCGTGTTTAGGATGGCAACACAGCTGGATGTGGGAAGATGCGCTTTCTCTGCATTTTCTATAAGCTTGAGAACACACCAACTGTTCATATAAAGAATTGGAGAAGGTGCCCCTGCCCCTGCTGGGGGATAAAGCAGGTCCCAAAGCCACCTCTTGGAATGGCCACTGACGCATAAAAGCCTAGATGCAATTTCTGCATAAGAACCTGAGCAGCAGACTCCTTAACAATTCTGAGAAATGCACGTTCTCTGGTAACTAAGAGGAATCTGCTTCAGGTATTTAATCAAGACTGAAAAATATATTCTAATGGGAAAGGCACATGGCGTCACCTATTACTTCCCAGAATATGTAATGTGTAGAAAGTTCAAATGACATGTTTATGTCTTCCTAGGTGCCAAGCCAGTGGATGGGCAGCATGAAATGTTTCTACCAACAGTCATTACTGAAGTTTCCCACAGGGCTGAATCCAATTAATCAGGCCCAGCCAAACCTGCCAGCCACACCCAGGACCCGGCAGAATGACCCTTGTAGGACTTAGAAACACCCCTTCAACAAACACTCATTTATCATGACCTGTATTTAGTGAATCACTGGGCTGCAGATACCACCTGACAGAACTTTCACAAAACACAGTGCTTCCTAGACCAAAAGTCAGAGACCTCTGTTCGTTTTTCATTTTAAAACGTTGCTCTTCAAACCACCTTACAAATATTAATTTATATTTCACTTTGAGCCATGGTTTGCTCAAACCAAGAATAATGCAGTTTATTTTTCTTCAGGCCCAAATCAAAGAACTGGATTGTTTCTACCAGCCCCATTTGTTTTTCTTGAAATAGACATAGGCCTTATTTTCTCCCCAAAGCCTGGAGAATCATCCCTGAATCAGAAACTCCTCTGAGCCCACAGCTTTATTCCCTCCTTGGAGGGCTCTGGAAGGTTATTAAAGAGCAAATGCACATCTTTGGGTACTGAGGTGACCTTTGGACCCAGAGTTTCATTCAACTCACATTTATTTACTGAGTGCAGATTAATGGTGAGTATTGTTCAACATGCTGGGTAACACTATAAATGCTTCCAGCTTTCCTGAGGTTTACCTTCCAGTGGAGGGTGGCTGGGGAGGGGGAGAAAATAAGTAATAAACAAAGAACCACAGTAACTAATGATAATCACAATTGATATTGAGACAACACCGAGGATAATGGCCTAGAGCAGGCGTCTCAAACTTTTTAAACAGGGGGCCAATTCACTGTCCCTCAGACCATTGGAGGGCGGGACTATAGTTAAAAAACAACTATGAACAAATTCCTATGCACACTGCACATATCTTATTTTGAAGTAAAAAACAAAACGGGAACAAATACAATCACACAGCCTTATGTGGCCCACGGGCCACAGTTTGAGGACCCCTGGTAGAGTGACTGGAATGTGTGTGTTGAGCTGGTCAGGGAAGCTCTGCCTTTGAATTAAGACCTAAATGATAATATTATCTAATTAGATACAAGGTCCGACAACTAAGTTCAAGAACTTAGCACTGTGCACTCACATTGGCAGCACTGTGTAAACAACTCAGTGAGGTTTCATAACCTTGGTGTATCAGCATCTCACGGCTGTGCATGTTCTTTTTCTTTCTTTCTTTTTTTTTTGTGGCTTCTTTGATCCCATCAAATTACTTTATTCACACAAACATCCCTTAATTTACAAACCCTCAGTCATGCATACATATTAGGGGGATCCATAGTGTACAAGGAACTTAAATATAATGTCTCATACCAACCCAAGTAAACCAAGTACAAAAAGTATTCATATAAAGTTGTTCACATGTAGGTCCTAGATTACCAGCTTTTGTACAAAAAAAAAAAAGAAAAAGAAATAAAGAAAAATGGATTTATTAACTAGTATTTGAAACTAACTTTGTGCCTGGCTTAAAACCTCCCTCACACTCAAGTCTGTACCACATGAAAGTTTAAGAAGTCAGTGAAATATACTTCCCTGCTTAGATGGCAAGAAGCCCCGGGGCACAAAAGATTGCTTTGAATATCCCCAAATAGGCTCCCTTTCTCCCGTGGCCTCTCCTGGAAAAACACATGGGTGATCCTCCCTTCTGATACCCTTGACATCTTAGGGGACCGCTGAGCAACCACTGGTAGTGGATTCATCTCTCCAGACGGGAGCCCCAGGTGCTCAGAGCTCAAGCAAGCAGGGTAAGAGGTGGGCCTGTGCTGTCTCAGAGGCTGTGCTACAGCCCAGTGTGGGAGGATGGCAGAGCTAATACCTCTGGCTTTCTGCCTCTAAAACCCAGTGGCCTGAAGAGCTGAATAATGCCAGTTTGGCTATTGTGAGGTTGTCAAGCCCTAGGAGACTCCCAACAGCTGTGTCTGCCTAGGGGCTGCCAGCCAGGCCCAAGAAGGGGAAAAAGAGTCAAGGAGAGGGGTAATCTGAGCTGTGGGAGAAGGAGGGGGTTGGGATGACTGATGGTAGGCAGTGCACCTGATGGACAGCGCTGGAGGGGGTGGTATGGAGCCAGGCAAGGGCAGAGCCAAGGACTCCTCCATAGGGGTAGCAGCCTGACTCTTGCATTCCCAGGTTTCCAAAAGATCATCTAGACATCTATCCTAATAAGCTCTTTCTTCTAAAAAAAAAAAAACAAGGTAAACAGCCAATAGCATAAAAAGAAAGATTCCCACAATGCCAACTCTTTTCCTTCTCTTAGAAAAAGATTCAAGCAAAAATAATCTTATTGCTTCAACACTGGTTTCTGAGGCTAGGAGACAACTGATAATGTTAGAGTTGAGAATCCTGGAGGAAGAGAATGATGAGGCGGGCAATGTGCAGGGGCCAGGAGGCTGGGGGAAGGTGGTGAGTGGTCCTAGCACCACAGGGCGGGGAGCAGGGGGAGTGGAAGTGTCTTGCTGAGTGGCGTTTATTATTGTTGTGTGTTTTGGGGTGCCATTGAGAGAATATTGGAGGTTGAATTAGAGCAACAAACAAATATTTGTCAATTTCTTATTAGACTTGGCAAGAATGGAAGTGAAATCGGGATTATGTTGGTCGTCCAAGTTTCTGGGGATAATGCCATGAAGAAAACAGCAGCATGCCAGTGGATTAAGCATTTTTCTGAGGGGAGAGAAAGTGTTGCTGCGGAAGAGAGGTCAGAGGGGCCAGTAACAAGTAGAAGTTATGAAAACCTTGCAAAAATTCACCTAATTGTGCACCAAAATCATCCACTGTTAGAAACATAGCAGACCAAGTAAACGCTGATAGAGAAACAGTTAGGAAAATCTGAACTGGAAATCTTGGCATGAGAAAGGTATGTGCAAAAATGGTCCCAAAGGAGCTCACCAATAACAAAAGCAAAGAGCTCCCATGGCCCCGTGAGGGAGTTTTTAGCCGTAAACAAGTCTCCATGTTGGAGCACCCTTCCTAGTCACTTGATCTGGCCCCAAGGACTTTTTTCCTTACCCAAAAGGAAGACGTTTTGATGACATTCAGGACATCGCGGGTAAGATGATGACAGTTCTGATGGACGTTCCACAAAGGTTCCCAAATTGCTTTGAATGGGGGACTAGGCACTGGTGTCAGTGCACAGCTTCTCAAGGAGAGCACTTAAAAGACAACCATAGCGATATTCAGCAACGAGGTATAGAGCACTTTTTTTAGTATGAGTTCCTGAACTTAATTGTCAGACCTCGTATACTTTTCTACTTTTAAAGCAGTCTCACAAAGACATAAATAAAGCAAAAAGGTTGATTAGGAGACATCATTGTCCTCTCGCACTATTTTAGAGGGGAGCACAGAGGAAATAAAAAAAATGCTGGTAAATTGGTTCAGGCCCTAAGGTGGGAACAGTGCATTATATATCTACTTAAAATGCACAATCCTTTGATCCAATAGTCCTACCGCAGTCCAGCAATAATGGTACATATTCATGAAGATACACGTACAAGGATATTCACCAAGCATAGCTTATAATAACCATATACTGGAAACAACCCCAAAACAGATCAATGAGGGATTACTTAAGTAAATTATGGAATATCCGTATGTGAGAACACTTTGAAGCTGTTAAAAGAATGAGGTTGAGGGCCAAGATAAATGTTAAGTGCAAAAAAACATAAATATTTATGTTCTTAATATGCTATCATCTTTGAAAACACACATACACATACCTTGGAAGGATATATAAAAAACTAATAATAGTTTTTGAATAAGCAGGGATGAAGGGACAATGAGAAAAACCCTATATATTCTTTGCAACTTATATATTTTTTACTTGTGTCTTATCTACTTAAATATTCAAAACAAATGTTTTGAAAAACAAGGCATTGTGGTGCAATTATGTAATTTTCATACAAAGTTATTTTCATGTGTCCTTTTACATGACAGTTCCAGCTGGAAAGGATTTTAAATATCACAAGTAGAAAAGCTCCTTGAATCAGCTGTGCAGTCACCTTCTTAGCTGGAACGTGGGCGTTTTTCAGCCAGCGCTTGAGTATGATCCTTATAAGGTAGAGTTTAGGAAATGTTTCAGGAAAGGCATTTCCTCTCAGGAAGGCTATCCTCTTTGGAAGACAGCGCGCTCATTTCTAATCCACTGAAAGATTCAAACAACTCGTATGACCAATGTTCAGACAAAGAATCGAAAAAGGATGACTTTTCTTGAAAAATACTTTCCAATGCATATACGCTATTAACATTTTCCCTCTTCCTGGTTGGACTAGGCCTTGGTTTCTAAGAATGAATTCGTTCCAGCAGAAATGTTTTTCTCAATTCTCACAGCTATTTTATGTGCTGGACCATTTATGATTATGAACTGATAAGAGCTTTCAGCTACCACTAAAATTTTAAAAAATAGGATGGAAATCAAATGTTTTTCAGATGTCTGTATTTTTTAAGCACAGCCTCTGTGGTTTCTTACAATGCCATGCCAGGGAAGGACAGCAAATAATATTTACGATCTCTACTCCTCATGGAAATAAAATCTGTCCCATGTTAAATAAAGCATTCATGCGTATAAAAATTTTATTTAAGGGCGGCACCTGTGGCTCAAAGGAGTAGGATGCCGGCCCCATATGCCAGAGGTGGCAGGTTCAAGCCCAGCCCCAGGCAGAAACTGCAAAAAAAAAAAAATTTTTTTTATTTAAAAGAAAATTTGCCATCAACAAACAGAAATAACCTTGGAAATGATATTCAGTAACTATTTTTAAAATGCGTTAAATATGTATCTAGTGGAATTGTGAAGAATTAACTTCTTGTAGTCAAAATTTCCATCAGGTGGATGTGGATGTGAGAATTCAGGCAGGGGCAGAGCTTAGGGAATTGGCAGAGCAGCCTCTGGGTTGGGTCCCCGTGGGGCTGCAGTAAAGAGAGATGGCTCATTAGAAAATGCCGTGGTGATACCCCAGAGAACACTTTCATGTGGAGCTGAGTCAGAGAGCACCATCTGACCATGGAGGGGCAAAGAGGACAGAGATTGTCCATCACTAGCCCACGGATAGTCCCTCTGAACACTCCATTTGAGAACTGAATGCCATTGGTTGTTGTCAGAGTCTACCCACTCTGTGAAGCCAGTGCAGTAGAGAGGTATTTCTGAGAGGTGGCTCAGGGGCCATTGGCCTCCCACTGCAACCCGAGCCCCAGGGGAGAATCAGAGTCAACACTGCAGGAGGCCTTTCCAAGCACATGCTTGTTATCTGTGCAGACAGAAGCTGATCTTAGGGAGGGATGGTATTAAAAAGTGGGTCATCGGAGTGGGCTGTGCTGACTCCATCCAGACCAGGGTCTCTTGTCTTTGTCATCAGATTTCAGGCAAGGCTTTTGTTTTTGAGGCCCTTGATAACACACACTCTCTGATATTCTTGGGGGACAGAGAGAAAGGGGTGCAGTGTGAGCATGGGTGATAAAAGTGGGAAGAGAAAAACCTGAGAGAGAGAGAACTCTGGAACTCAAGACTCAAGTGGCTTCATTGCAGAGGGAAGCAGTCTGTTAGAGGCAGCAAATACGTCTGAGAGTCCTGTGAAGATCAGTGTGACAAGTTATGAATAATCTTGGGTTTTGACTTGTATTTTCCACCTTCTATTTTTGAGAACCCTTTTGGAATCAGTTGGAATCAGGTGACTTTTTTCGAGAAGCTTATTATGTCTCGAAGGTCAACATCTTTACTGTTAATGATTCAAGCTATAGATTTACTATTTCTTAATATGTCTTAGAATCATAGAGATGGAAGGAACAGTAAATATCTGACCCGTTTATTTTACAGATGAGGAAACTGAGACCTAAGGGGGTTAAGTGACTTGGTTAAACCTCTTAGAAAAGCCAGGATAAGAATTCAAACTTTCTTTTTCCTGGTAGAGTCCTTTGCTACTTGAAAAGTAATATTAATTTTTCACTTTTATATGCTGCTCACACTTCTATTCATTTTGTTTCAAATTGTGTGGTCCATTTCCCTGGCCATGAATATGTTGACTCAGCAGGAATTTCCAGAGAAGAGAAAGGGAAGGAAAGAAAGGAGGGCAGGCAGTAGAGACAGAGACTGGCTGTATATAAGGGCCTACACTGGCAATTAAGATCAAGGAAATATTAATTGACAAATAATGTCCAGATTTACAAACGCTTGAAACATAAACTGAGCCTGGCTCAATCATATGAAATACAGAGGACAGAGTTAGCTTTTGTCTTCAGGGAAAGCCGTGGCTTCTTAAGGACTGTGCTTCCTTAGCCAGCTGGTGTCTTGATTTGGCCTGGGATTCTGCACTTAATCAATGCAGGCAATACTCATGCGACACCAAGGGAAGAGAAATTGGGCATTTTCCAATTCAATAAATCTAAACAAATCATATAATTTGGTATAAAGTAGAATATGTTCTACCAGAATTTTCCAGTTTGGCAGTGTATCTTGATCAAACCACTCTATCTGCAAAAAAACACAATTAGAAAAAATCTGGTGTCTTAACTTACAACTTCCTCTATAAGACATCTCAGGGTGATGGTAAATTAAACGACTCTGCTGAGTCAGAGTCATTTCCTCCCTCCTTGGGGTGGGTCTGTGATGCACAGAGACACTTTCAGGGGATATATACTGCTTTGTTGGACGTATCTTAATTAATCTTAAATTAATCTTATTCCTTAAGAATGCACTGCAGTCACACAGGAAACATTATTTACTATTTTTCAGAAATATTTGCTTTCTAAAAAAGACACTGAAGACACAAAGATACCCCCTTAAGGAGCCCACAGTCTAACTGTGAAGACATAGTTTTAAATAAATGATAATGTGCTGGGTAGTGAGAACGTGATAGACTTGGATAGCGATCGGAAAGTCTGTCCAAGAGCCACAAGTCATTTTCTGTTACTTCTTTCATTAATTCATCTCTGTACCCCTTGAACTTCACCCTTGAAGACAGCCATCACACTGGTGCCCTGCGTCTTAAAGTTGGCTAGGTGTGAAAGACAGTAAAGATCCCACATGCCCACTCCTCCATTTTTATCCCAATGACAGGCAGGAGGCACAGTAGCTTTAAGCCAGTGTCTCAAAATGGCGTGCAGACGATGATCAATTGAGATGAAGGACAGAAATACTGCAGCATCTATATGCATTCATTTTTATCTAAAAAATTAACAAAAAATGTTGTTTCCCCAACGTTTAACACGGGCACCCTCATTAGGGCTCTCTGTTGGGTGTGCACTTATCAAATCAGGTAGGCATGGTACATTCAGGAAATGATGAGAGGTTTCGAGAGCAAAGGGAGGTGTCTACACTCTTTTCCCTTTCCAGGAATTGTAACACATTGCAGTTTATTTGTCCTTGGTTGGGTGAATTTAGGTTTGCATGTGTTATCATCCTAAATCAGGGGTTGGCAAACTATGGCACATGAGCCAAATCTGGCTTGCTGCATGTTTTTGCAAATAAATTTTGTTGGAACACAGCCATGCTAACTCATTTGTATTTTGTCTGTGGCTGCTTTCAGACTACAACGGTAGAGTTGAGTAGTTGCGACAGAGACGGTGTGTTCTGAAAAACCTAACATATTTACAATCAAACCCATGGAAGAAAATATTTGTCAAAACTTGAGGGCACTGGTACTGAGATGGGAGTCTTCCAGTCTTCTCATTTGACAGCAAATCAATAAACTTCTCTTTCATTTTCCTCAAACCACTTGTTCTTTTGATGCGGCCTATGGGCCAAGTGTGGAGCTTGTCCCAGAGGTGTCCCTGGGAAAGCCCATCAGCACCCTGGTGAAATGGTACCCCACAACTTCTGGAAGAGGCAGGGAGAAGCCCCGGGTCACAGCCATGGTCTTCATAGGTAGAAGCAACTTCTTTTCGATGTGAGAGAGCAAGGGACAACCCCAGCAGCTGCTCAAGCCTGTTTTAGTTCTGGGGAACTGCCATCTCTGTCTGCTCAAAGGAAACATAGCTCCCCGCAACCTCAACTGTGTTGAAGAGAAGGAAATGGATTTGGAAAATTCCCAAATGCCAGGCCTTTTGTTAAGTTCCCCAGAATGCCCTCTGAGACCCCGATTCCACCCACATGGGGGTGAGGGGTTCAGACCTGTTGAGTTTTGTTTGTTTTGAGGCATCTTTTGAGGGTAGCAATCATGAGGGTAGCTGGTTTGAATTTGAAGCTCATTTGAGGTTTCCAGGAAATGGGGGGCCCAGGTCATTATTTGGGGAAGGTTTCCCAAGGAATGTGGGGGTTAAGCCACCCATTTGAGGCCCAGAGAATGGGGTGAATAGGCCACCTGAATGGGGGAGGATTTTGAACTCTCCAGTCATTTGAGGGCAGCACTGCATTTATTCCCTTTGAATTTCCATTGCCGTTTGGGGTGACATTTATCCCCTGGATTCCCATTTATGTGCCTTCTAGCCCTGTGATTGGGCATTTGAGGCGCTATCTGAGGTGCCACTTCGAGTGGGTTTGTCCTCTTTGGATTCCCACTTGTCTGATAGGCCCTGGCATGTTGCGTCAAGGAACCCCTGTACTGTCTATTTGTGAGCCTTGCTGCAACATAAGGAAGTACACTCTCAAAGTACCCTGGGAAAAACTCTGGAACTTTTTCAGAGTAAAGAGAATCCATGTAAAGAGAATCCCAATGTATGTGCTAGATGGTGAGGAGAAGTGGCTGTTAAATGAAAACTCCATTTGATTAACAGGCTGTGACATTTTAGATTGTGTTGGGAATTCCTTACATTGTATGTGTTTTACTGTGAATTTTTGTACCACTTATCTGGAGTGTGAGGAAAAATGTAAGCACACATGAAAATAACTTTGTATGAAGTTAACTGATGACTCCACACTGAATCTCAGAGTCCAAGCATTCTATAATAGACATACTCTTATTTGACAATGTGAATGTTACTTTCTTCACATTATTATTGCTTAATATTTCAATGCAGCAATTCTCTGATTTCTTTTCTGAATGTATTTATGTTCGTTCATTCTTTACGAGGTTTTTGTTTCTAATCCTTATCCTAAACATTGTTATTAACAATAACAATTTTAAGCCTCTTTAATTTTGTGAAGGCAAAAAATGGAAACCTAATAAACACATGTATATGTAAAATTAAAAAAATTAAAAAGAAAATAACTTTGTATGAAAATATACTACAATGCTTTGTTTTACTGTACCTAAATAGCTATTTTTCAGCCTTCCAAGGTCACCTTTTTTCTTTAATATGTGTATTTCAGTGAAACTGCCAACCTACCTGTTTATGGGAAGTGCTGTTGTAGTCCACTCAAGCTGCTGTAACAAATTACCACAGACTGGTTGTTTATAAACAATAGGAATTTGTTTGTCAAGTGACCCCTCATAGTTCTAGAGGTTGGGAAATACAAGATTGTGGTGCTGGCAGATGTGGTGAGGGTCTACTTCCTAGTCTGTAGGACAGCCATAGACTTTCTGTGCCCTCCACAGCAGAGGAGACAAAGGAGCTCTCTGGGGCTCTCCTTTATAAGGACGCTAATGCTATTAATGAGTGCTGGGCCTTTATGACCTTATCACCTCCCAAAGACCCTACCTCCAAATACTGTCGTACAGGAGCTTACGTTTCCACATACAAATTTTGAGAGACTGCATAGGGGGTTGGCACCCCTACTCCTCATGTTCTTCAAGAGTCAGCTGTATCACCATTACTACCATCATCATCACCACAGTCACTGTCAACATAAAGGACCACTATCATCACCCCGGTAATAAAAGACCACGATCACCATGGCTGTCACCACCTCCTGCTTCTTGGCTTTTCTGAGGCCCTACGGCAATTCATGAAAAGCTGCCAAGCACTCTAGAGTTCTTTATCTTGGGAATTCTACAGGCATGTTTGCCAGCTGTCTACTTACAACTTTTTTTCTCTCTCACCAGAGGCCTTTTCCCCGCTTTTCTAGAGAGAAGTTTATTACAGCCCATGTCCTAGTCCTGATCTCTGTGTCCACACAGCCTAACTATTAGGCTCTGACAGTGACCAGATTGGGAACTGTTCTGAGACTCAAGTATGCGGTCATGCTTCTGTAATATTGTTCACCCCCTCTGTCTTCTTGCCTTCTTGTTTCCAGAGACAACTCTCTGCTCGTTTCCTGGATCTAGCCTGGTCCAGACAACTCTAACTCTTGAAAAGGAGGCATGGAATTATGGGAAGTGACCCCTTGCCTTTATTGGCTCTTGTAGCTCCTTGGGTATCCTGGCACAGAAAACTCTAAAGTCATTAGTTTTCTATCCACTTGGCCCCCCATGAAGAGACTAGCCGTCTATCACTCTTGGAGCCAGTTGGTTTCCATCTACTCTACTTCCTGCTGGTAGGTTTCTACTGAGGGTGCGTCACTGCAATGGTTGAAGCTTCTTCACAGGAGCTTCCTGATCCCCCACTACTCCCCAGAATGGAAACTTTGTGGCACATCTTCACAGATAACATTGGCAGCAAAGGCACAGCCTTCCTAAAGGCTTTTAATTTTCTCTTTGAACTGTATACGGTCTAATATAGGAGAGAGAGGAAAAGGAAATCATACTTTAAAAACTAATAATGCTTTTCCTAGAGTTAGGAGCCCCACTATAGTAGGAACCAGAAGCAAAACTTTCAATCAGTACCTGTACTCTCATGTAACAAATCAAACTTTCGGTTCGATAATCCAGATTGAACAAAAGTGGTATATGCACAGTATAGGTGGCAGCAAGCTCTAGTGATTCTAAGTATAAATTCCAGAACCAAAATGCCTGGTTCCTCTATTTACTTATTGTGTGGCCTTGGTTAAGTTCCTTAACCGCTGAGAACCTTAATTTGTCCATGTGTAAAGTGGAAACAATAACAGTACACAAAGTTATGAATGAGGCTTAAAACAATGAATGAACAATCCTTAGGACAGCATCTGGTGCCTATGAATTCTAGTACCCAATTGTTTCAGTTATCCCACTTGGCTTTACAGACCTGTCGCAGCAAGAATGTTCTTATGAGCCCAGGTCTGCCTCCTCTTTGTGGAGGCCTTCTCTAGCCTTTTCTTCACATTCTGAGGGACTTACATAGGCCGTATAGGGAACAGTGTCCTTAATTTGTGTCAAAATTAAGGTGTGACAAAGGGACATGAATCTGTGTTTTTCACACACTCCCAGGTGGTCAGAGGTGGCCCAGGGAAGCTGTTAACTGCTATGCCAGAGTAGTTAAGAGATGGCAAATGAGGGCTTATAAGCAAAACTATTGTCTTTTCTTTTTTCCTTGCTAACAGAATCCCAATTTTGTCAGGTATAGGTGACCGCTTGCTTAGTGGATCACCTCCATGCCCTAGAGTGAATGTTGGTTAGTTCAAAGCACTTGTTACGATTCTGTCTCCCTTGCCAGAGATTGGTTTACAATGGTCATATGATGCAACCCAGGACAGCCAGACATACTAGGTAGGAGTTATTGTAAGATTTTCTAACTCTTGTAAGGAAAAAAAGGTATTACGTGAGGATCATCCCTTCCTACAGTTGGATGTTGCAAATGAGATAAGGAATTTGGGGCCAGTAAAGTCATCTTGCTATCATGAGGGGAGAGCCAAGAGAATGATACAGAATCCTTGGGAATGCTGCACCTGTGAACCACTCAATCTTGAGATAACCCCTGGGTTTCTGTTATGAGAAAGAATTCATTATATTATAATTTAAGACACTTTCACGTACCTTTACCAAAACAATCTTAATACTTTGACCATCTCCCCAAAACTCTTTGGAGGAAGGTACAACAGAGAAGAACACAAAGCTGAGTGGAGCCTGTGGCTCAGTGGGTAGGGTGCCAGCCCCATATACTGAGGGTGGTGGGTTTGAACCCAGCCCTGGCTAAACTGCAACAAAAAAATAGCTGGGCATTGTGGCCGGTGCCTGTAATCCCAGCTACTTAGGAGGCTGAGGCAAAAGAATCGCCTAAGCCCAGGAGTTGGAGGTTGCTGTGAGCTGTGATGCCACAGCACTCTACCAAGGGTGACATAGTGAGACTCTTGTCTCCAAAAAAAAAAAACCCACAAAGCTGCGATGTCCCATTCTTCAAAGCAAAGCTCCAAAGGAGGTCTTCTAGCAAGTTCCTAATTATGAACAGTAAGAAGCTGCTTAGGGCTGGAGTTATTCTTAATAAGATTTGAGATGTTAACAAGATAATATTCTTTAACACGGGGCTGAAGAAAACCCTGTAGTTTGTTAAGAGTAAGGAAGCTACTTTATATCCTGGAACACAATGCCCTTTCAAGAAGAAATGAATTCCCTGAGTTCTAGGAGCTAATCAATAAATGCTTTTCTCAATAGCTGTTTACTCTCCCCAATCTTTCTTGAGTGATCTATTGGGCTGGGCTAGCTAACTATCTAACATTATTCAGTATTTAAATCCTTTGAAGAAACTTTAAGTGAAGTTTGTCTTTAGTGTGTAGAGACACCACTCTTGAAAAGCCATTGGTAATTTACTCTCTTGGAATTTAAATTCCAATCTTTTAAATTTTCAACAAGCATTGGAAAATTTTCACATTTAGAGGGGTCTATTTATACTAATTTATATTGGAACGGTTTTCTGATGATTCTATCATCTCATTACTATTATTTTTACTACTTTTATTAGTTTCCTATTGCTATAGGTACAAATTATCACAGATGTATATAGTGACTTAAAATAACACAAATTTATTCCTATAGTTCTGGAGCTCAAAGTCCTAAATCAATGAGAGGCTGGGCTGCATTCCTTCTGGAGGCTCTAGGAGAGAAAGTTTCCTTACCTCTCCTTAGCTTTTAGAGGCCACCTGCATTCCTTGGGCTCATGGGCTCAACCTCCGTCTTGAAGCCAGTAGTATTATGTGCTAACATCTTTCGATCTCTCTGTCTTCTTTTTATAAGGATCCTCATGCTTATTTGTGGTCCACTAGGATAATCCAGGATAACGTTCCTTTCTCAGAATTCTTAATTTAATCAGAATATAAGGTCTTTCTTGTCATATAAGTTAATGTAAACAGATTCTTGCAATTAGAATACCTTTAGGGGTGATTATTCAGCCTATCACATTATTTCCTATTCCTGCTGCTACTGCTACTATTGCTACCATAGGCTAAAATTTGATTTTATACCATGAGCCAGGCACCATTCTAACTGCTTTACACTCTTTATCTCAATTAGTCCACAAGCCACATACCAAAATTGTGTAGAGGGCGGCGCCTGTGGCTCAAGGAGTAGGGTGCCGGTCCCATATGCCGGAGGTGGTGGGTTCAAACCCAGCCCCGGCCAAAAATCACACACAAAAAAATTGTGTAGTGAAGAGGTAGGCTTGTGACCAAGACATTGCTTTCTGATAAGTAAAATAATAGTAATTGCAAATTTGAGTAATAATTCGCAGTACCACTATATTCCCACTTCTGTGGAGCACTGACTTGCATATGCCTACAAGTCCTGCAAACTTTAGAAAAATGTAGTCATAAATCTATAGTCAGATGTGCAGAAATTAGCATTTATAAGAAATCCAGCTACATTTACAAGTGGTTAGAACTAAAGCTTATAATGAACACTGGGTCTGATTACATTAGATCAATTAGCTGAGCACAGTGCTAATTAGATTTGTGGTTGCTACCCCTAAATTGGTTTAATTATAGATAGCTTAGAAACTATGACTTAAATCCTTGACCAAGATAATATAAAATGTATAACTTTCAAGTGAGACCTTTGTCAGGAAAGCATAGGCTAGTGGCCCAAATCCATCACTGGTGCTCACGAACAATTTATAAACTGATGGCTGCAATAAGAATTTCTTAAAGTATCATGTAGTTGAGAAGCACCTGGTTAGTGTATACTTGCCACTCAATCTGTCAAAAGCAGTCCTTAATATACTGTACAATGCAGCTCTGATGCATCTAACACAAGGCCCATCAAATGACAATTTGGCACCTAAGACTTGATAAGCATTACAAGGGTTAGAGGTTCTTGAACACAGGCCTGAACCTAGTGTTCAAGAGCCTGTTGGCTATCTGACTTGATTAAAGCCATTTTAAGATTGGATATAATTAAAGAGATACACCTAGTTATAAAAGGAAATTATTTAAACTTAAATATAGAAATAGTCTAGCCCAGTGTTTCCCTGACTAATACAAACCCCAGAAGCACATGTGAATCATAAGGAATCTATTATTTCATTTGAGCACCAAATACATCTCTGTAGATTAAGTATATCCTACATATCGAATATAGATAGATATGACAGTGATGAGTAATGCAAGTTTACTTACAATCGTTGAATTCCTAGTTTTGGTCATTCTGCCTTTCGTAAATGAGTAGGTACCTAAAATAATTAAGTACTATCATGAGAGTCCATGAAATTCTGACATACTTAAAATGGTTGGGAACCACTCCCTCTAGCCTGAAGAATTTAGCAAGTGTCCATGAAACACTTCTGACGAACAACTCCATAAGTGTAAAATTAAAGCTTCCAAAGAGCTACTAGCTGACAATTCAATACAAAAGTTAAGTCTTCCAAAAGACATGGGATGCAGTGAGTTAAGCAATAAAATAATACTAGTTAATGCTAATGAAACTTTTCAAAAGCATGTTTTTCTTTCTACAATGATAGCTTATGAGTAAGGTCAGCAAGTTAATGGTAAAAAGCACTGTTTAATTTCATTTCTTTATCTGTAATAAGAGTACTTAATAAAATCCATGAGACTATTTTTAAAAAAACAACACTATTGGGCGGCGCCTGTGGCTCAAAGGGGTAGGGCACCAGCCCCATATGCCAGAGGTGGCGGGTTCAAACCCAGCCCCGGCCAAAAAAAACTGCAAAAAAAAAACACACTATTTTTTTCTTAAGAAATATGTATATGGCTTTTAATTTTCAAGTAAATGCTGTAAGTTGCATAGCACTCTATAAAAATTTTTGTTATAGGGTTTCAAAGTTGGAATATTCTCATTTGTAGTCTTTAAAAAAGTGTATTTCAATGATGAGAAAACTAATCATCTGAAAGATTAAGAGATTTGTCCAAGATTATAGTTATAACAGAAAAGCTTATTATTTTCTTAAAAAAACAAACAAACAAAAAAAAAACACAGAGTAACAGCAACACCGTACATGGTAAGGATTAGATCCTAGAGTGCTGTGAAGAATTTCCTAAAATGAATTTATTATTGGATTCTGATTGAGGAAAACTAGAAACATTTTATAGTCATTTTACTTTCCTTAAATGTAGAGGAAAAAATCTCTGATTTAATCTGACAGTACAGTATTGGATGTTGAATACAAGCTTTTTAATTTAGTAATCTTCCAATCTTGTATAATAAAATTTTTTCTTTAAAGTTTAGTATTTCAGGCACTAGAGATTGTTCTAGTAAACAATTTAGTTGTAAAAATAAACCAATCTGTAACAAAGGTACTGAGTATTTGATTCTTAATTCCAAGGAATCCAATATTTATATAAAATTTGCACATATAAAAAAAAACTTCCTGTCTGTAGGATGACATTTAAATATCTCAAGGAGTCTGGAAATCTTAATCACAGTTTAAAAGTTCCAGCTTTCTGAAAAGGTGTACATTATGGCTACAGGAAGAAAGTTACTAAATGCCTCTTAGTATATTTTTAATCCATGGAACTATTATAAATTTTAGACTGACTCTATAGTTATTGGTTAGTTAAAATATACTTTTACAGGGATTTAAAAATCATGAGTAGGGGCAAAGAACTGTTAGACATGCTCGTATATACTAGTCAGATGACATTTAGTTGGCTGAAATCTAAGGTGCTTGATTACTGGTAAGACTTCACAATTCCTATTTATATTTCCTTCACAATTATGACAATTGGCTCATTTTTTCTCTATCTCTCTGTGTTTGCTGATACAAGCTGAGTATCTCTTATCAGAAGCATTGGGACCAGAAATTCAGATTTTGGATTTTTCACATTTTGGAATATTTGTATTATACTTAACACTTGAGTATCCCTAATTCAAAAATATGAAATGCTGTAATAAGCACATCCTTTGAGCATCAAGTTGGTGCCGAAAAAGTCTCAGATTTTAGAATATTTTGGATTTTCAGATTAGGGATACTCAAATCTGTATAATAATGCCCCTCCCCCCCAAATACTTATCTGAAAAACAAAAGATGCACTCTTCTACTGTAACTTAAAGTTGACTGCTACCCTGTTTCCCCGAAAATAAGACAGTGTCTTATTTTAAGGTGTGCTCTCAAAGACGTGCTAGGTCTTATTTTCAGGGGACATCTTATCTTTCCTGCAAGTAGGTCTTATTTTCGGAGGATGTCTTATTTTCGGGGAAACGGGGTAGATAACATACTCTCTGTGTATTTCCTGGGTACGAAAGTTTAAGCAGCATGTTCTAGTTAGATTTGTTCATTCAATCATACGCTCATCCAACCAACCGGCAAGCATTTATAGATAATCAACTATATGCTGAATTCAGTTATCTTAAATGGAACCGAAACAACAACAAAAGTTTTAAAGTATTACCATAACTTTTATTTTTGCTTAGTTTTATTAAAAAAATAAATATGTCCATAAAGCTTTCTTTTTCTTTAGGGAGAAAAAAGGAACAAGTTTCATAAAATCAAATAAGCAATGGTATGGTATCTTAACTTGAAAAAGATTGGGAATCACTGGTTTATAAGTTGTAATTGGATGAAAGAACTGTAACAGCCACAGCTGACTGCTTCACGCCAATGGCAGCAAACAACAGGATCAACTAGGGCAAAATAAATAACTGTGTGGAAGCCCTGATAAGTGCTAAAATGGACTGATTCACTGAGACATATATATGTCTTGCTTTAAACAACACAGAAGTTCCTGAAAAGCTTTGTGTAAATGAAATAACCACAAACATACCAGGAGAGCTTGATATCTGAAGGAATTCTATGGTGAATTCTTTTGTGAACAACCACTTTCACTTTGTAATTCCAGGTATTTGCTTTGTTTAAGGAAAAGTAATCTAGCTGCTTTCTCTCCGAACTGAGGCACAGCATAGTCACCTACTCCAGCTGGGCCAGTGGCACAACTTCCAAGTTTGTGTTTCTATTAAGTAAGTAGTGTAAGTAACGTACATGGTCAGGAAACCCACCTGCATCAGGCAAAGCACGTACAGAGGTAGGGTCACCATCTACCAATAATTCCAGCAAATATTTGTGAGAATCTAGTTTGTGCAAAGCACTATAATAAACTTTGTCACTCCAGCTGTAGATCTTCTTCTTTTCTCTAAAACCTTCACTTATGGGCTAGGTCTGGAATCCCAAAGAAAGTAATAATTCTAAATCTTCAAGTCTGGCTTTAACCAAATTAGCTGCTCAATGCCTTCAAGTTAGGGTGTAGGATAATGGAAAAGACTGAGTTACGTTCTTTACATTTTTTAAAACTTCCTCTAATAGAACCCTGAATTCTCAGGCAAACTCTATAGAATAAAGTCATTGAGATTCTCTACTTGGGTGATAAATTTCAGTCCTGCTGATAAATTTCTTTACCCACCAGAATTTCATGAACTTATACTACACTAAAGCAGTGATTCTTTGGACAAGGAATAAGCATGTGCCAGTCAGTTTTATTAATGTAAATAAACAGAATTCTCGCTTTGCTCATAAGCCTCCTTTTTGTCTGGCCAAACTTCTACCAGGCCCAAGTCACATCTAATCAGTTAGGCTGTTCAGTTTGGGGTTTTTTTTTTTAATGCTTCTAATAACATTGCTGCCTATATGTATAAGTGTAGATGAAAGGAGTATGCAATCTGTAATCTTTTCACACTGAGTACACTAACAATATAATTAGTAAATAAAGAATAAGTGGTCATTTTTAAACTTGCATTTTTCTTAAAAAAAGTACACTTTCTAGCACTTTAAAAAATGGGTCTGAAAAGTGCCCCTATTAATGTCCAATGCTGTTCCCCACCCAAGCCCACCCATTCAAAACCTGCTACAAATGCTGGATTGAGTTCATATCAAATAATTTAGCAGTACCAAGATTTTTCAAATGGAAACAGTGTTACTGACTTCTTCATATTGAATAACAAAATAAGGGTAACTCTGGTCATCATTAAAAATGACAAAAATCTGAGGCTCAAAGAAATTATCCACACAAGAGTCATACAAGTCACTGGTGACACTGCCAGGATTGACTGGAGGGGGCCTTCTCATGCCATGACTGCCCATTGTGTATCTGCCAGTCAGCACTTTGGCCAGAAACATGAAATGGACTCCTTTGGAGGACTTCTTAGAAAAGTTATGAGAGTAGCTTGCCTTCTTTGCAAAGTAACTGCCTTGTCCAAACATTGTGGCATGCTTTCCACAGACTCGAGGGTCAAAGTTGTGCTTGCAGATTCCATCTACCACATCCTGGGATGTTCCATGAAATAAATGTCTCTCATTTATTATTCTGTCACGGCCCAACATTTTCCTGTTCATATATTCTTTTTTCCTAATGCAAAGAGTGAGTAGAAAATTCAGAAGGAGAAAATATGGATCAATATAACAGGCATGATATAGTCATAAACTTCTCTTTATGGTTTCAGTGGAAGGAAATAGTAAAGTAGCTACCAAGGGCAAAATGCCATCAAAGATCACATTAAAAGTTTAAACGTATCTTTTCCACTGGAGGAGAAAAGCCTTTTCTGTCTTTCTCTAACAATCATTTGCTTGCTTTCTCTTTCGAAAAATCTTAAATCTAGTTCTCATGTCTTTTCTTCCTCATGATGCCTTCCTAGTCTCATTCCTCCAATCTGGGTGTCCTTTAATTCTCAGATTCCTCAAATCTGCAAGTATTCACTGTGTACTATGTTAGTTTGTTGACCTGACAGGCAGCATAGTAGAGTGATTGAGAGCAAGGGCTCTGGTGCTAGACTGCGTGAGTTCAGTTTCTAGCACCATATCTTATAACTTTAGTTGCATGACCTGTAGCAAGCAAGCAACTTTTTTGCAAATGAGTTTTCCCTTTGTAAAATACTAGAATTATCCTATTCATAGCTCTGTTGTATTATATGTGAAGTAATATACAAAAAATACGAACCTATTGAATTCTACACAAGTGCTTACTATTATATTCCCCAATTGATATTAGCGACATTAAGAAAGCTCTAGAACTTTTTACATCACTGACTCACCTTTTATATTTCTCCCAAAGAAACTGGTTTTGGACTCTCAGTATTTGCAAAATTCTATATTTAAACTCAGGTACAGTCTTATGAAAAAGATTATAAATGATGCGGTAACTTTTGTCATCTGAAGAAACAGGCACTTGGATGAAGTCCTGAGATGGATGCATATAAATCCAAGTTTCAGGGTAAAAGTTTGCTGAGGTGACCCCATCTGGGCAGATGATTTGTGATGATGAAGTTGCTTCAAGAGATGAAGGAGCCTGTGTGGGAATCCCACCAAGTGTCCTAAAACAGAGAAGAAGGAACATCAATGCAAAACACTCAGAAATAAGTATTATTATAACTTTCATGTTATTATAGTGCTCTGTAGAGCAGTGTCTAGTATTATAATTTGTATAGTTTAAATGCTTGTTTAAAAAATGAAAAATGCTACTTAAGTCTTAGAGCAAACACAGTCTGTACATAGATAACCTATTATTAGCTTCCTCCTGGCCTCCTTCCTAGAGAAAGCTCTGGAATGTACTGCTGCAAAGCAAACAGGCAAGAGCCAATTCATAAATATCTCTACTTTTAAATCCTAGATTCCATTTTTTATGCATATAATTAAAGAAACTTTGTTTCAAGGGAGAAATGGTAATTTATAAGCTTTCTTTCCTATCTTTGCTGACACTAAGCAGAAAAGATATCATCTTTAAAAGGCTATGGTATGAGAGACAAAGTAGGGCAGCTGGCAAGAAGGGAGCTTGGAGAGAAAAATTAAAAAGCTTATTTTAATTTCTGTATAAAAATAAAACATGGGCTCGGCACCTGTGGCTCAAGTGGCTAAGAAGCCAGACACATACACCTGAGCTGGCGGGTTTTAATCCAGCCCAGGCCTGCCAAACAACAATGATGGCTGCAACCAAAAAATAGCCAGGCATTGTGGCAGGAGCCTGTAGTCCCAGCTACATGGGAGGTGGTGGGAGAAGAATCGCTTGAGCCCAGGAGTTGGAGGTTACTGTGAGCTGTGATGCCACAGTACAGGGCGACAGCTTGAGGCTCTGTCTCAAAAAAATTAAATAAATAAATAATAATAATAAAACATGGAGAAGGCTTTAAAAGCCTTCAAATATCTGACATTTGCTTCATTTCCCAAGATCACATATCAGTAACAAAACCACAGATACTATTTCGATTTTTACAGCTTTGGGAGTGTTTAAAATGGAGCTATTACTATAAACTCTAGAAGTCAGAATGCATGTCCTTGAGCCTTTAAATTCAGGTCTGTAATGAAGGATTAATTTAGATAAGCAGCAGCTTTGGTAAGTTACTTCTTCTGTCTGGTTAAATGTTTATATTTAAATTATATTTCCTGGCCATTTTCAAAATGGAGAAAAAGGGAAGAGGCAGACAATAAGGAAATCCTGACCCTAAGACCCAGTTTTAGTGCCAAGGTACTGTAACACTCATCAGCACGTAGCAGTCACAAGGAAGTAATAATAATGTCTGCCAAAAGGGATTAAGAAACTGAAATTTTTGAAAGAGCTTTGTGACACAGAGGTTGTAACTATGTGTGAACATGCATCTCATCTTCAAAGATCCTATCTTACCATCACCCTCATCCTAATCATAGCCACCTAATACCAGACACATATTATGGGCTAGGCATTTTATACACAGTATCACTAATCGTCACAATAACCCTGTAAGATGGCTTCGTTATCCCCACTTTCCAATAAAGAAACTGAAGTTCAGACAGATTTAAGTGATCTTCCCTAGCACAGCTAGCAAAGATCAGAGATAGCATTTAAATACAGGCCCATCAAGGTAAGTTTCTAAACTCTTACCCTTTGCATTTCTGTATATTTTACAATTTATGCTTTTTTTTTTTTTTTTAAACAAGGCTAGAAAGTGATAGATGGGATACCGGGATTTGAAGCATGTTCACCCAAGTCTCCCACCTCCCACTCCTCCCACTCCTCCTACTCCTCCAACAATAATAAGTCTTTCTCAGATAGCTTCATAAGAAGCTAAAAAGCTATGGAAGAGCAATTGCTTTCTATCACCCCACCTCCTTCAAGTGGCTATGCCTTCAATCTAATGGGCCTCAAAGTCCTTTTATGAGACACAGAGTCCTGGATGAGTGCATCCAGGGCTTACTAAATTTCCCAGGTGTTTTTAAGATCAGGGGCAGACTCAAAGTGGTACTGGTTTCTCTAACCTTCGTGACAGAAGGCACAAGAGGTTCTTGTCCTAGAGCATTTTCTTAGAGCTCTGACAGATTTCCTTTGGAACTTTAGCACTGGTACATTTTTCTGGTTCAATGGTACATTTTTCTAAAGAGAGGCCCCACTGCTTTACTCAAATTCTCAGAAGTCTATCATTCCTTAAAAAGCCAGTGCTATTCTGAAGGAATGGTAGGAAAGTAGAGAATGTGAGTTCTTTACTTTTAGCTCTTCCCTCTATCTCTACTCTACAAAGAAAAAGGGTAAGTCCCAACTTTCCATTATTATCAGAGATCGAAGTTACCAACAAAGGTTCCTGGGTTGAGGAAGGAAACTAAAATTCTCTCCTCTCTACCCCAAACAGGTTCTGCCTCACCGTATACTGAAAACCTAGAACTGACAACAGCTAACATTCCACTCCTTTTATTCCTGATACCACTCCTGCCTAAGAACTAGTTACATAAAATGAAAGCTTCTAACATATTTCCTTTTCAGCAGGGGATGGAGGTTTTTTATTTACTAACATGTGCTTGAAAATGAGCTTAGGTAAGTAAATCTTATCCATTCTAGGACATTAGAGTATACATAGTGTATATGGTTAGCATCCATTCCTACTCATAGATGTTTACTTTAACAAGCCAGCACCCTAAAAGGACTAAAACATAAAAATGCATATAGACTTCTGTGTGATGAAGTTCATTCTAGTTGCCATGGGTTAATATATATATGTGTGTAAATATTCTAAGTATGCCATTCTAAATGTGCCTTTATTTTCCGAGAATGCTGAGTTTATATTCAGCTCATGGCTAATCCAATGGCAAACGGCGTGTTTCACAGTGCTGTACCAGCTTTCTTTAGAGAGGCAAAGTCGAAAGGTACAAAAGTAATTGTACTCAAGGATCTCTGAAAAATGGATAATGCAACCACAGCTCAAGCATTTTAAAATTAAAGAATAAGCTCCTTTTTTTATCAGTTCCATTAAAAACAGGGAAAGCCAATTAGAAACAGCTAAATGTTCAGGAAGTTCATGAATTAAGTCAGGCTCATCCCTGACTTCTATCCTTAGCACTCCCAATTCTTAAGACATCTGATTCCCTAAGAATTGTGGGCTCCATGACACCTACGTTTTTCTTTGACGCTCTGCATTTAATAACACTTCAAAATAAAACTTTCTCCCTGGCTAAGATCATGTTCTAGGGAATCTACTTATGAAATGTTTTTTTTTTTTTTTTTGAGACAGTCTATGTCGCCCTCAGTAGAGTGCCATGGCATGACAGCTCACAGCAACTTTAAACTCTTGAGCTTAAGCGATTCTCTTGCCTTAGCCTCCCAGTAGCTGGAACTACAGTTGCCAGCCACAATGCCCGGCTATTTTGTTGTTGTTGTTGTAGTTGTCATTGTTGTCTAGCTGGCCAAGCCCAGGTTTAAACCTGTCAGCCTTGGTGCATGTAGCTGGTACTGTAACCACTATGCTACAGGCGCCGAGCAGAAAGGTGCTTTTTTGAAACCAATTCCCTTCCTCTTTCTCCTTACTATGCCCGTCCAAGTATCCTTCAACCCCAGTCTCTAGGGTAGATGGGATCACTGCATTTACCCCTTCTGCCCTGGTGAACTGGCTGAATTATCTCCCTAATCTCTTTGATTTGGTGCCTTCTTACTTTATATCTCATTATTATTTCCAGATAGGACTAAAATAGAAAATTTTAAAAAGAAAAAGGGGTTGGGTGTGGTGGCTCATGCCTGTAATCCCAGCACTTTGGGAAGCTGAGGGAGGAGGATCACTTGAGGCAAAGAGTTTTAAGATCAGCCTAGGTAACACACAGAAAGAGCCTGTGTCTATAAAAATACAGAAAAATTAAAAAAAAAAAAAGAAAAAGAAAGAAAGTATTTTTGTTTGCTTATAAGCCTATATTATAAGGTATACCTTCTAGATATTACAGGTTCAGTTCCAGACCACTGCAATAAAGCAAATATAGCAGAAAGCCAAGTCACACAAATTTTTTGGTTTCCCAGTGAACACAAAAGTTGTTTACACTATAGTATAAGTTGCAACAGTATTATGTCTAAAAAAACAATATTCATACCTTAATTAAAAATATTTTATTGCTAAAAAATGCTAACCATCATCTGAGCCTTCATCAAGTTGTAATCTTTTTGCTGGTGGAGGGTTTTGCCTGTGTGTGTTTATGGCTGCTGACTAATTAAGGGTGGTGGTTGCTGAAGGTTGGGGTGGCTGTGGCAATTTCTTAAAATAAGGTAATATGGAAGTTTGCCACATTGATTGACTTTCTTTCACAAAATATTTCTCTGTAGCATGGGGTGCTGTTGGATAGCATTTTACCCACATATCCACAATAGGAATTCCTTCAAATTTGGAATCAATCTCTCAAACCCTGCTACTATTTTATCAGTTAAGTTTATGTAATATTATAAACCCCTTGTCATTTCAACAATGTTCACAGCATCTTTACAAGGAGCAGATTCCATCTCAAGAAACCACTTCCTTTGCTCATCCTTAAGAAACAACTCCTCATCTGTTCAAGTTTTATCATGAGGTTGTAGCACGTCAATCACATCTTCAGGCTCCATTTCTAATTCTAGTTTGCTCACTATTTCCACCTATCTGCAGTTACTTCTTTCACTCAAGTCTTAAACTCTTCGAAATCAACTAGGAGACTTGGAAACAGCTTTCTCTAAACTCCTGTTAATGTAGATATTCTGACCTTCTCCCATGAATCACAAAGCTCTTCATGGCATCTAGGATGATGAATCCTTCCCAGATTTTCAATTCACTTTGCCCAAATCCATCAGAGGACTAACTATGTATAGCAGCTATAGCCTTATGAAGTGTATTTATTAAATAAGAAGACCTGAAAATCAAAATTACTCCTTGATCCCTGGGCAGCAGAATGGATGTTGTGAAAGTGGATATGAAAAAAAAAAAATCTCCTTGCATAGCTATACCAAGAGTTCCTTGGTGACCAGGTGCATTGTCAATAAGCAGTAATATTGTGAAAGGAATTTTGCTGAGCAGTAGGTCTCAACAACAAGCTTAAAATATTCAGTATCCTATGCTGTAAACAGATCTGCTGTCATCCAGGATTCCATTTATTCCATTTATTAGAACATGGACAGAGTAGATTTAGCATAATTTAAGGTTCCTAGAATTTTGGGAATGGTAAATGAACACTGGCTTCAACTTAAAAGTTACCAGCTGTATTAGTCCCTAATGAGAGAATAAGCCTGTCCTTTGAAGCCAGACCTGACTTCTCTCTAGCTATAAAAGTCCAAGATGGCATCGTCTTCCGATAGAAGGCTGTTTCAACTACACTGAAAATGTGTTTTTTAGTGTAGCCCCTTTCATCAGTTATCTTAGATTTTTCTGGATAACTTGTTGCAGCTTGCATCTGCTGCTTCACCTTGTACTTTGTTATGGAGATGGCTTCTTAAATCTCATGAACCTATTCTGCTAACTTCAAACTTTTCTTCTACAGCTTCTTTATCTCTCTCAGCTTCCAGAATTGAAGAGAGTTAGGGCCTTGTTCTGGGTCATGACGGCTTTGGCTTACGGCAATACCGTGACTGGCTTAATCTGCTGTCCAGGCCACTCAAAATTTATAGCTGTAATAGGCTGTTTTCTTATTATCTGTGTGTTCATTAGAGTGGTACTTTTAATTTCCCTCAAGAACTTTTCCTTTGCATTTACAACCTGGCTAAGTGTTTGGTGCAAGAGATCTATCTTTAGGCCCAGTTCTACTTTCAACATGTCTTCTTCACTAAGCTTTATCATTTCTAGTTTTTTGATTAAAATGAGTAATGTGTGACTCTTCCTTTCATGTGAACATGCTTGAGGCTATTGTAGGTTACTGTTATTAATTGGCCTAATTTCAATACTGTTGTATTTTTGGGAACGCAGAGGCTCAAGGAGGAGAAAGAGAAATGGCCAGTTGGTGAACTAGTCATTTATTAAGTTCCCCATCCTATATGCCTTGAGGCATTGCAAAACAATTACAAGAGCAACAAAATTCACTGGTCACAGATCACCACAGCAGATATAATAATGAAAAAGTTTGAGATATTTTGAGAATCACACAAGGTAAGCACATGCTGTAGGAAAAATAATGCTCACAAACTTGTTCAAAGTAGAGTTGCCACAAACCTTCAAATTTGTAAAAAATACAGTATCTGTCAATTGAATCAAAACAAGGTATGCCTATATAGTATAAAGTAATATTGTGGCATTAAATCCAGTACTACTGGTATTCTTTTTATAGTTCCGACTTTTAAAAACAAATCTAAGTTTAAAAAGAAAAACAAGAGGAGGGTATTTCATACTTGTCTTGGCTTGACACAAATTGATTTTCACCATTCATTTGTGCTTTCTCAGCAATATAGCACTCAAATGAGCATTCTTACTCTCACACAGAAGCTACATCTTGCTTGATTGGCTCAGCATGCCAAGCTGCTGGTCTCACTAATGAGTTCTACTGTCTCACCAGGAGGATAATACACTTCTAACTACTGGATGCTGACACTATCTCCAGCTGGGCTAGTAAAATCACAGAAATGGTATTTTCATTAGTTCTAATTTTAAAAAAGCTCTATAAGGTAGATTTTTTTTTTTTACACTAACATTTGGACTTGGAAGAAAATACACCCTTAACCTAAGCCAAGAGATATTTCTAAAATTGGCCTTACTACAGATTTATTTTGGATACTGATCATTTCTTTTTTTTTTTTTTTTTTTTTTTTTTTATTGTTGGGGATTCATTGAGGGTACAATAAGCCAGGTTACACTGATTGCAATTGTTAGGTAAAGTCCCTCTGGATACTGATCATTTCATAGATTTTTATTTGTATTTTGTTTTTCATGTCCTCCTTGTTATTTTAGAATTAGAATCATGAAGATTCTGTTATAATGACTTGGGAAAACACAGGTTTGGGCTTAAAATAAAAAGTGAATATACTCCTAACTACTGGATGCTGAATATAAAAGTAGTAGGAAAATGAAAACAGTATGTTCACCTCAAAACAAAAGAGACCAACCAGTACTCTAGACTTCCCAAGCTCATTAAACCAAGTAAACCTAGTATTTTCAATATTAGGCTCTAAAAATGATATACCTGACTAGAGTATATAATAATTATATAATATAATAATTTCCCTAGAGATACTAACTCTAATGGTAATGTGCCCCACTTTTTGGTATGCATAGCTATAAACATGTGCCAGTGGTTCTTTGGAGAGGGAAAGAAGAAATGGGTCTTGGGAAAAAATGGAAAAGCTCAGCAAAACAACAATTCAGAAGGGTGAGCTGAGACTTAACCTTTTATTAAGAAACGATTTTTCAGCTACTTGGGAGACTGAGGCAAGAGAATCGCTTAAGTCCAAGAGTTGGAGGTTGCTGTGAGCTGTGACGCCACAGCACACTACCGAGGGCAACACAGTGAAACTGTCTCAAAAAAAAAGAAAGAAAAAGAAACTGTATTTTTAGCAAGTATGACAAGTAATTTCGTTATCATAAGAAGAGATGGCTTAGCAAATGAAAACATAAATTACTTGAAAAGGTGATTTTTCTCATTCACTTTCACTCAAGGAAAAAGAATGGAGAACATACCTTGTCTATCTAACTCTCCTCACTGGCCCTGGCAATTTCCCTGTGCTGAGAAGTAGTCCCATAACAGAATGGGACTACTCTTTAAGCCCATCTCAGTGAAGGGAGAAACTATTTCCCAAAAGAGGAAGCAAATGCAAACTCTGCACCTTATTCCAAACACAATTACTTTTAGCTATGGAAAAATGTTAACTCTGCTTTTCAGTTCAAAAAAGTCAATTAAGGTACTTTTTAGTGTTGGGTTAATTGTAGTTTATTTGAATTCATTTGTTGAAGAATTTAATCCAAAGAATAAATCTGCATTTCACATTCTTCTAGAGTTAATAATCAGGACAGTCCCTTAACTTAAAATCTTTTTTCTCTCTGGCATTCAATAGTGCATTTACATAAAAAGAGAGTAAAGAAGAGACTTTCCACTGGACACTTACTGTAAATATGGAAGCAGTATAAAACAGGAGCGGAAAAGTGGTCTCCTTTTTATTTCTCTCCTGAAGAATGAATTGTGGAGAATGTAGTGGTTATTCCACATCATAAATCGAACCTCTTTCAGACCCCGAGAGTTGGCTTCTTCAATCAACCGAATGACAGACTATAGAGAAGAAAACAGAAAAATAGCAAGTTAAAAAAAAAAGCAAGTCAATAATAATCACTATGAAATATTAAAATGTAAAGTCAATAATAATCTCACAGTTAACATCAGAGGAATTGCAATAAAGTACAGTGAATAAAATTAATTTCTTTAATGTTTAAAATTTTTTCCCCTTCTAAAGATTTAGAGTGGGAAGATGCTGCCTGTTGAGAAGAACACGGATTTCTATCTTATGAAACATGTGAGGCCCAGGGAATTACTCTATTCTATGTTGTCCTAGAGATTTTTTTTTTTTTTTTTTGGTTTGTATTTCTTAAAGAAATTTTCAGAAGAGAAATTAAGGATGGTGGTATATAAAGTTCAAATAAACCAAGTAAGTTCCAAAACCAAGAAACCTCTCAGAGGAGAAACACAGGAACAGTCTAAGTAGCCTGAGAATACGTTTTAAACAGACTTTTACTTTCCTTGAAAGATAGATACTAGTGATTAATTAAAAGAGAGCAAGAAATTTTAATTTAACATTGTTTTACAGAAATCAATATACTAAGTTGTTTTTTTTTTTTTTTAATTGTTGGGGATTCATTGAGGGTCAATAAGCCAGGTTACACTGATTGCATTTGTCAGGTAAAGTCCCTCTTGCAATCATGTCTTGCCCCCAGAAGGTGTGGCACACACCAAGGCCCCACCCCCCTCCCTCCTTCCCTCTCTCTACTTTTCCTTCCCCCCCCATAACCTTAATTGTCATTAATTGTCCTCATATCAAAATTGAGACTAAGTTGTTTCTTATTTTGCTACTATCCTTAATTGAAATAAGGAAGGTAAGTTAGTTCTCCCCTTTTTGTAATGTTAGAAATGAATTTAATCAAATTAAAGAAGTCAGACTTTTGGAATGTGAAATTTATTTTTTTTGTTTGTTTTTAGCTTTAACTTTTAATATCTTTCAAAATAAAATGAAAAATATTTCAAAACTGGATTATTTCAAAGATTTTCTTATATATATATTACTGAGAGAAATAACAAAGAAATTAATTTCTAATGTCCATTTCTGAGTGTTTAAACCTGACTCAGGATTGTCATTCAGAGACAAAGTTAAGCCATCATCATTTTTAAAACCTTGCTTTTTTTACTATCTCAAATTAAGGATGCAAGTGCATACAAGAAAAAATTTTAAATAACTGATTTGCCTGGTAACAGCTCAATAAACATTCTCAGATACTCTTTCTGGGGGACCGGACAGTGACTGTTTTTGTTAAGCTTCTGAAATGCTAAGAGTAACACACGTTCTCAATCTCCGTAAGTCCAGGAGCCAGATAAAACCAAAAGTTACACTAGTTTTCATCTCATTAAAATTATTCCAAAGGTGGCAACATCTCAATGAGATTTATTTCTCTGAAGATTGTGTTATAATGACTTGGGAAAATATGGTTTGGGCTTAAGATAAAAACTGAATATAAAAACAGTAGGAAAGGGCGGTGCCTATGGCTCAGTGAGTAGGGCACCGGCCCCATATACCAAGGGTGGTGGGTTCAAACCCTGCCCCGGCCAAACTGCAACAAAAAAATAGCTGGGCACCCACCTACGTGGGAGGCTGAAGCAAGAGAATTGCCTAAGCCCAAGAGTTGGAGGTTGCTGTGAGCTGATGCCACAGCACTCTACCGAGGGCAATAAAGTAAGACTCTATCTCTATAAAAAAAAAAAAAAGTAGGAAAATAAAAACAGTATCTTCACCTCAGCTGGTATTCTATGTATGGATTTCAAATCAATGAAAAGAAATAACTTTTAGAAAAATAAAGAGAAAAATTTTACTTACATCAACAAGACTGAATTTTAGACTCATAAGGTCTTTGATAATATTAGTATTTTTGCCCAGTCACTATTGGAAAGGTCAAATGAAAGAACAGGTAAAAAAACTTCAAATGTACTTTTTCAAAAAAGAAAAAGTATATTTGAAAAGCAAATTTGCTGAAAGAAAAAAAAAACAACCTGCAAGTACCTCAGGATACTCTCTCCATCCAAAGTGGTCTCTACAGAAGAATTTCCAGACCGTGTGGTATATAGAGTTGACATTGCTAGAAGGTGGTGTGGACAGCCTTCGTAATTGGTCAAATTCCGTTGTTTCATACACGTTCATGGCATTCAAATCTGCCCAAAATTCTTGTCCTCTAGAAAGACCCCACCCCCCCAAAAACACCTGTTAGTATATTTGCAAAATAAAATATCCAAACATCTTATTGGACATTAAAAATAGTATAGACTATGGTAGAATTTTCAAAATCTGCTTTACTTAGAGTAAAAGAATATTACTGGTTATTTCCATAGCATCCATCCTCTATGTGCCCTTTTTTACCGAGAACAAAATTTCTTGGCAGGAGTTATAGGATTGACGTAACCCCACAGTACCAATGGCCTAAACCCAGTCAATATAATCCCAAACTCAGGGTCTTAGCCAATCATGGAGTTAAGTTTTAAAATGAAGCTAGAAACCAGAGAGAAACAAAAGAAAAAGTTCTCTTGAAGCTTAACCCTTTTCCAGAAGCAACAGTTTACCTCAGCCAACACAGGAATATACAATATGGTCTGATGAAAGACAAAAAAAAAAAAGGAAAAATAAAATGACCTCAGACAACGCCAGTACTAATCTACCCCAAATCAATATTGTCTTTAATCTGTGGGTGAAAAAATGAGAAAAATCGTTTGAATTATTACGAGGTTTATCTATGAGAGTATTATTGTCATTTTGTTACGTGGTCTACTGGTGCTGAATCAGCACCTTACAAACATCTCCATACCATTTGGGGCAGGAGTCCCACTAAATAAATCAGACTCATTTGTGGTCCAATTGAAATACTTAATGTTTCCTTTTCAATGGAATATCATCTAGTATGATATGTTCACTATATTCTCTCTTTTCTGTGGATGTATAGAAAATTATATCATAAAATAACATCACACATATTACAGAATAACTAAGTTTCTGAATACATTCCTCAATATTTCCCACCTTTTCTACCACAATGTATTTTCAAATTGATGTTTACAGCATATGGACTACTCCAGATCCAATGGCAATTTTGAAAGACTGATACATGTGAAATCCAGATACTGGGACAGACTTTCCCAATAACTGACTTATTTCCTTTTTGTAAAGGGTATTAGTTTTACTTCATGAGTTCTGATGGTTAGTGCAACATTTTCCAAATTCTGTTCTTAGAACACTTGTTTTAAGGACTGTCAATAAGTACCCTGTGGACAAAAGATTCTACAGTCAAATGTTTGAATCATTTAACTGGGTTAATCACTGGGCCATACAAAGTTAAATAATTCACCTACTACAGCCTCTTACCAGTCTCTTTAATATGCTAAGGTAGATATCAATTACCCTGATGAGGGCTTTAAAGTATCCTACTAAACAAACCTAAAACAACTGCTTTCCAAAGCGTTCCCCCAGGAATACCAACTTACATCTCTCAATACAAAACTCTGGCAAATGTCAGGAAAAGAAAAATCTACTTCCCATCCTCCATCCTGATGTTTGCAATTTGTGCATTAGGTTCTATTCTTTGAAAAAAACTGAAGTCAATTGCTGGTGCCAAGAAGCATATAACTTATAAAAAGCAGTATGTTCTTTTAAAATTCCCAATAGATCTTCCCCCCAAATCCAAATGTCTTGCTAGTAGTGGGAGCCATTGTATAGATTTTTCACAAGAGGATTAATAAAGACTTTTCATGTGAAAAAAAATAAATAAATAAAAATAATTTTAATTTGCCATTAAAAGGAAATAAGATAGTAAGATACAGTTTAAAATCTTTTTTTTTTTTTTTTTTTTTTGGTTTGAACAAGATTTAATACAGTTTAAAATCTTATTTGGTAACTCTTTTGTTCAAAATAATTTATGCTAAATAGAAATATTTAATTCAAAAGAAAAAATGTTTGAAAAAATGTTTTCCTTTTGAAAAAGGAAAAAAAAACCTGACAATTAGAACTTCTATGCCTAAATTAAACTAAGTTGCATTAGAGAATTTTCACTTAAATTAGAAAACTCTGATGTTATTATTAGGAAGGGAGATACAAACCTACACTACTTCAAGTTTCTAAACATATTTTCCCCCCTTTAAGTTTATTTCTCAGGAACTGTTCCAAATTATGAATTAACAAATCTTCAGTATTTTTTTAAGGAGTTCTTAGAACAGAAGTCATTACGTTAACATGCATTATAGAATAAACAGTTAATGCTTTTTGCTGCTTAAATGCCACATTTTATTTTGGACATCACTCTAGCAATTTCTGTTTAAGCCTGTATAACTGAGACTTTATAATGATTTGCATGAGAAAGAGGGCTACAATTGCAGCCCAGCTTTTGCTACAATCTCTGTGCATTTCAGTCCTTGGAGCATTATGAAATTTCTATGACAAATTCTAATTTACTACAATCAACTATTCTTTGAACTGATCTATCAAAGTACTGTTTTAGCTCTATTTGATTTTCAATATGCTTGTCTAGACTTGACAGAGACAAAATAACAAATTTGAAAAACATGAAATTATCTTTTTATAAAATTAATTTTACCACCTGCTCTCCCTTAAACAGGGAATGCTTTAAAAATCCAAAGCCAAGAGTTTTTTTTCTCCACAATCTGCATCAGTATGAATGTGTGCAATACGGATGCCAAATGTTCAATATCCACTGCTCTTCTTTATCAAACTATTGTTTCCCATTATCAGAAAGCAGTTATGAGTCATCTGTGTGTGGTAATGGTGATGGTGGGCTGTATGAAGCAATACACAAAGAATTAAACAGATGTAGCATAGCAGTCCCTGTCTTCCAGGGGCTTCAAGAGAGGAATAACTAATAAAATATAGAACCAAAGAAGCAGGACATCTGCCCATCTAAATTCATCAGTGGCAAGCACATTTAGTAAACAAGACATATAATAGACATGCAGCATTATGGAAGAGGAGGTGGTTATTGGCATTCAACAATAGATGAAGGTGAGGAAAAAGTAAGAGGCTTTACTCTATTGATCCTAGATAGCTTTCTGTAAGAGAAAAAGCATGTAATGAACAGTTTAAATACTGTAATAAGAAATATCACTGGTAAGTATAAAGAATCGTATGTAAAAAATAAGGAAAAAGGGGCCTCTAATGCTTTGCTTCTTGGAAGAAGGGTGGAGCAGAAGTGTAGAAGTGGTTGGAAAAGGAGACCTTCAAAACAGAGGTATACGAGAGAAGAGAAAACATGGACCAGGAACAACAGGCATGAGAGCTGTCAGGCTATGAGCTAATGATGTTAAGACCAGAATCTCAGAGCCTTAAGTTAATACCAGATGTGTGAAAACTGAGAAAGAGAGACAGTGCTTGAGACTTAGGACTTGGGGAGTGTCTTTGTGAAAGCAGAGTACAATAATCCTTGTGGATGAGAACCCTATCTAGATTAAGGGTATCCCTACTGAGGGATGGCCAGGAAGGAGTATGAGAGCTAGCTACTGTTTCAGGATTTATATTTTGCTAACTATATCAAATGGTAGATCCATCAGTATTGTCTTATCTAAGATAGAACCCTACCATAAGCCAAAAAAATTAAAAACTTGTGAACACCTGGCTTATTGTACCCTCAATGAATCCCCAACAATAAAAAAAAAAAACAACTTGTGAACAGGTTGCTGATTTTTGCTTAAAAGGATCAATTTGAACTGCTGAAATACTAACAATTGTATTTAATGTGTTTCAGCAACAAACACACTACCACACATAGCAGTATAAGCATCTAGACAGAAAACAAATTTAAAATTCTGAAAAGAATACCCATTCTCATAATTTAGATGCTTTATAACAATGGTTCTCTTCTTAGTATCTATACATACCAATTAAGCCAACATTTTCTGACATGTTATTAGCAAGCACCAACACCCACACTAAGTCAGAAAATATGCCTGATACATTATTTCTTCTACATTATAAACTTAGTAATATCTTAGCATATTTCAGATACTAAAAAGAATGTGAAAAAGACCTATGACATGAGCAATAATCAGAACGGGAATGAAAACTAAAACTAACATAGAAACAGATGCTGAAATGAAATAGAAATTAGTAACATGATTTATTTCTAGGGAAATAGCTCTTTAGTTTATGTATTTGAGAGTAAATACAGGAAAAACAGTAACCATTCTAGGTTAATTTCTCTATTTACACATTTCTAGGAAGGTAATTTGACCAAAAAAAGAAAACAAGGCTCAGCACCTGTAGCTCAAGGGCTAGGGCGCCAGCCACATACAACAGAACTGGCGGGTTTGAATCCAGCCCAGGCTTGCCAAACAACAAATACAACCCCCCAAATAGCAGGGCATTGCGGCAGGTGCCTATAGTCAGTCCCAGCTACTTGGAAGCCTGAAGCAAGAGAATTGCTTAAGCCCAAAAATTTGAGGTTGCTGTAAGCCCACAGCATTCTACCCAGGGCAACAGCTTGAGACTGTGTCTCAAAAAAAAAAAAAAAGAAAGAAAGAAAACAAGTAATATTAAGTAGGCATATATGAATTAGGTATCGGGCTCTGCTTTGGGGATAAGTAGATGAAAAAGGCTAAATGCCACAGAGAACCAATCGAGTGGGGAAAGACGACTTTGTGGTACAGTGTGAAATGTGGCACAAAGGTGATTAGAGAACAACTCAGAAGCAAAGCAAATGGCCTACCTCTGTTGGGAAAGGTGTCAGGAAAAGTGGTCAAGGGAGGTGTTCCTGGGTGGATGAAATGCAAGGCAAGTCCAGTCAGCCACCAAGCAGACACAGGAGGCAGGACACCACATGCAGAGTGCCTGCATGTGTTAAGCTAAACAAGCAAGGCACGAGGAGAATACGGAAGCAGCACATGCAGCTCATGTGGGAGGCCAGGGTGTATGTGTTTCTGAGAGATGACAAGGTATAAGACTGGACTGGAAAGGCTGGCTGGGGCCAGATAATGAAGTGCTTTGTATGCCAGGTTAAGAGGTTAGGACTTGACTCTGCAAGAAGGCAACAGGACTCACCAGTGGATTGTCAATGTTCAGACCTTCCTCTACAAAGGCCTCTCAATAGTACCAGTTTAGAGGAATAATTTACTTATTTATTTTGGGCAGAGGAGGCCAGGGAAAGGTGGGGGAGGAGTGGAAACAAGGATTCATTTGCTAAGTATTTAGTAGCATACTTATCAATATTTATTATTCTATTTATAACTGTCAATAGCCATTACAGAGGACTAAGGAAGCACAGTAAGAATAATGTGAGATTTAATTGCATGAAGGATGATTATGTGTGGGTCAGAAAGAAGTCAGGATGTGTCCCATTTTTCAATCTTTAAAGAGACAGAAATTGTAAGAGGTGAAACATGTTTAAGTGGGATGTAAATAGGAATAGGAGGTTATAAATAAAATAAAAAACTAAGACTTTAGCAAAGATCAATTAAGCATAAAGTTTTTTGAGCCCTACTCTGTACAGTTTTAACAGATCAGATAGACCTTGGAGCCTTGTCTTCCTGCTTCTCAGAGTTAACTGGTTTCTACAAGGATAAACCTATAACCTCAAAACTAATTAACACCACCCTAATTGGCTAGACTAACCACACACAATTAGTAGGCACTTTTATTTCATTATTATGATGTAAAGTGAAAATAACTCCCAAAGTGAGGGTCATAATGATAGAAGGACAAAGATTAAGTGCATGGCTTGGCACCCATCGCTCAGTGGTTATGGCTCCAGCCACATGCACCAGGCCTGCTAAACAATGACAGTAACAAAAAATAGCTGGGTGTTGTGGTGGGCGCCTGTAGTCCCAGCTACTTGGAAGGCTGAGGCAGGAGAGTTGCTTAAGCCCATGAGTTTCAGGTTGCTGTGAGCTGTGACGCCATAGCACTCTACCGAGGGTGACATAGACTCTGCCTCAAAAAAAAAAAAAAAAAAAAAAAGATTAAGTGCAATTGGGAGAGTATTTAGGCTCTTCTGCTACTAGCTTGAGACAGGCATGACAGATGAGATATGTCTGCTGCTGCTAAAGAAATTTCACAGGCGCACAAAATATAGCTGGCTTCTGATACCTGGCTTTGATGTTTCCAGGAACTCATTTAGCAATGCTGAGTATCTGGCAGCTTATATGCCTTCAAATATGTTACAAGGTGATAAGAATCCAAACCATGGCATACACAAAATTAACATTATTTCGTGAAAGTAGTATAGTTATTAAACTTCAGAAAACTAGTATAACTTTCTGCTTTAGAAGCACGGTAACTATCATTTATTCTGTTACTAATTAAGATTTGTGCCAACATTGCCACAAATAAAATAGCATAGAACTGTTGGGGGAGGCAATAAAACCTATCTATAAAATGCTTACGATCAAAGCAACATCTTTTAATATTCACCAGAAGTTAAAATTCTACACTTAAATTCCAGACTATGACACTGGTCATGGTAACAAACAATTTTTCGCTTTGTATCCGTTAAGTAGCTATAGAAAAATACGCTCAGAAAACAAAATTAAGAGTTTACATTATTACACATATGGCCCTCCATAGTTACACACAAAGTACCAAATATTGACTGAATTAAATTTGCCCACCTCTAAAGAGATCCCGACCTAATCAAGGCTGGATTACAAAGGCTAGGATCACTCTGTAAAACTACTAATATAAAAATTGGATCATGGGCGGCGCCTGTGACACAGTGAGCAGGGCGCCGGCCCCATATACCGAGGGTGGCGGGTTCAAACCCGGCCCCGGCCAAACTGCAACAAAAAATAGCCGGGCGTTGTGGCGGGCGCCTGTAGTCCCAGCTACTGGGGAGGCTGAGGCAGAAGAATCGCCTAAGCCCAGGAGTTGGAGGTTGCTGTGAGCTGTGTGACGACACGGCACCCTACCGAGGGCAATAAAGTGAAACTCTGTCTCTACCAAAAAAAAAAAAAACAATTGGACATGGACTTATTTAATGGTTCTAAATACTTCCAAAGAATTTTGGGTAAGTAAAAATGTTCCCCATTTTAAGATACGATGCACTTCTTGGGATCAACTCTTAAAAAGTGATCATCAGGCAAAATTGTGTATGTGCCATTTCTTTGGTCCCTTCTAGAGCATTCTGGGAAAAGGTGAATTTCAGAGAAGGCAGCAAATTAGTTAGAGAGATGCTGTATGGAATCACATGCCAAACCCCATGTCTAAATTACATATTGTTAGACATCTAATCTGCGGTCTTTAAGTTATTCAATAAGTGAACATGGTGAAATGAAAAACAGAATAAGAGACAGGAGAGGAAAGGGAGTCAAGTAAGTTATCTAAATGAAAACATAATAATTTTTAAGCTTTTGTAATGGTATATTCTCCAAAAGTCTGTAGGGGAACTAAACAAACCCATACCACAAAGCTTACTCTTGAAAAGCTTTGACATTAAGATATGTCCACATGAATGTATCTAAATGACTGCTAATAAATAATACCATACATTGACATCCCCTGCCCCCAGTGCAATCACTAAAAGCCAATCATAATATTCACTTAAGGAAAAGAATCTACTAAAACAGTTATGCTGACTTTTTGTTTTTTATTACACACTACAAAGAACACAATAAAACTTCCTAGTAAAATGTGGATACATCTAAAATCTTTCATAAATATAAACTATACTTATGAGATCAAAAGATCTCACTGTTATCTATTTATGGAGGCATGGGATTAAATTTTATACCCTGAAGGTACCCAAAATGTCACACAGCCTTAACTTTGATGCAAGTTGAGTCAGATGTCCTGAGACTCATAGAAGGTAACTGTCCTTCTCAATCATGACCTGATGAGGAAGTGAAATTAAATTTCTATAAGAACAGCTGGGACAGAAAGCACAGACCAGTTTTTTTAAAACTTCGTAGCATGCAATTAATGACTTTTTACAAAGACGAGTAAATAACCCTTCTGTTAAGTGAAATATTTTTAAAACTTAAGATTCTATAATACTTTAAAGTAGACAATAAAAAATATCTGCCATGCATTCAAGGCACAAATACTGATTACTTTTTTTTTTTTTATTAAATCATAGCTGTGTACATTAATGTGATCATGGGGCACCATACACTAGTTTCATAGACCGTTTGACAGATTTTCATCACACTGGTTAACATAGCCTACCTGGCATTTTCTTAGTTATTGTGCTAAGACATTTACATTCCACATTTACTAAGTTTCACATATACCCAAGGGCTAAAATAAATTTGTTCATTAAGCTTTCTATGTAAATATAAAATCAATACTACATGTAAATCCTAAAATTACTTAAATAAATTGCTTTCAAATAACCTCATACAATTCAGGACTCATTTATATATAAATGAAATATTAATTGTAAATAATTATCATAAAAATACTCTGTAATAATCCCTACTAAAATATAACCTATTAGCTTCATTTATTTCTGGTTTGACTTTTAAATTACAAATGACTCCCTTAAGAAGATTTTTATTAAACATTTTCTTTTATTTAGCCCTGGCTTTCCCCCCCAATTAGCCCGGATGAACTAACCGATCAATGGAAGAATTAGAAATATACTCTTTGATGGCTAAGAACTCAGAGATGAGTAAGCAGCTTTCAAACAAACTAGAGATTTGATTGCATACACACTACATAGAGAATTCATCAACCTGATAGTTCTTTGAACAGATTTCTGGAAAAAAAGATTTTCTACAGAAAAGGCACTAAGAATTTTTTTTTGGTCTATATTTTGTAAACTATGATCACAAAATCTTTCAGGAGTCTTAAATCAGTAACTTTTTCTGGGAGAGATGGATTCTACAAAGCCAAGTTTCTCCCATAGATTCAATTTTGTCGATTAAGATAGTCTAAATTATTTTTTAGTTACAAATTAACTGCAGAACACTTTACACACTGCTTTTGATGTCTGGCAGCTAGGATAATCCAAACATCAGAAAGCAAGCAAGAAAAGTTTTTTCTGTTTTACATACTCTACCCGGATTCAAGGATGTCTTTCTTTTATTAGGATGAGTAATTAAACCCTGGAGAAGGCAAACCTAGTATTTCTCTTGTGCTTATTTTTACTCACGAAATGCCTGGAATGAAAGAGCTAAGCCAGGTGACAGTCAGAAACCAAAGACCAAACACAGCAGGAAATTATTTAGAGTACTTTATACTATTTGCCCTCTCTACACCCTGATCAGCTGCAGGAACTGTGAAGATCACAGAGTGCAGACAAGGTTCTGAAAGCACATTCACTACTGCAAGCAAAGTTCACCCTTGGGGCCTCCACTCATGCCATTCTTCACTGACTATTCAGTGCTGGCAAAATTTTAGATCCAAAAAGGTCCCCCAATGACTATACATCAAGTGAGAAGGGAGAATTTAAGAAACCATTAATTAATCCAAAAAGAAAAAAAGCTAATGTAATAGAAATTTCTGTAAGTGTAGCCTAAACTAGACATTTTCTAATCATTACAAGAAGTGCTATGTTTCAACCTAAGACTATTCACAAATCCTTCCTTCTCCTCAGAAGCAACAGAACCAAAACGGGACTTTCATTTGCATAAAGAATACAAATTTACTGAACTCCTCAGACTACTTAGTCACATAATTCTAATACATTTCTTACACAATTTTTTGTGGTACATATACCACTGGTTTCTGTAGAACATGAAAGAACAGTCACTCTAGTATTTTCACTCTTGTAAGAGCTTATCCCTCTCATTGTAATGACCATGCAAAGGTTCTTTACTGGTCAAGTGGGTGTTACAAGTAAACACCACAGAGTAGAGAAAGATCAAGGAGACAGACACATTTTGTTGTGTGGAAACAGCAAATAGGAATGCCTAGTTAAGTGTCTTTTAATGCTTGTCTTAGCAACAGTACCGGGTAGGTCAGTAAGGAAAACTGTAAATTTAATTACGTGACAATTAGAAGTTTATTAATGTCATCAACTTCTAAAATTTGAGTTTCTGACCTGACTTGATGGTTACATTTACCTTGTCTACAATACGGTCCTTTTCACAGACTGAATATAAATCTTTACAAGATACCAAGTTAAATAAGTGGAATTTATTTTACATAAAATCCTTAATTTTCAAAAATTTCAAAATGTATTTCAAAACCTACCACTTATAATTTCATATTCCCTGATTAACAAGGAATTATCTAGGCTTGGCACCTGTAGCTCAAGTAGCTAAGGCGCCAGCCACATACACCAGAGCTGGCAGGATCGAATCCAGCCTGGGCCTGCCAAATAACAACTACAACGAAAAAGTAGCTGGGCGTTGTGGCTGGCGCCTAGCTACTTGGGAGGCTGAGGCAAGAGAATCAATTGCTTAAGCCCGAGTTGGAGGTTGCTGTGAGCTGTGATGCCACAGCACTCTACCCAGGGTGACAGCTTGAGGCTCTGTCTCAAAAAACAAAAACAAAACAAAACAACAACAACAAAAAAAAAAAAAACACAAGGAATTATCTATATTAAAAATTGGAGGCTTTCAGTTAATGTGTCAGACTGGATTAGATTAGGGTTAACATTTGCAGGGAGAAATTTTAAACAAGGGTGAGTTTGTGTGCAGCATAATTCCTGGTCCCTAGAAAACACTGCCATAAATAATCCATAAATATAAAAATAAGCAATACTTAGTTTTAATACTTGGTTTTGTTTAAAAAAATTCCTCACATCCAAAATGCGGCTTGTTTCCTCTTAGATATGGTGAACTTCAGAAGTACTTTATTTCTTTGTACAGTTCGTGGTTACAGGCCTGCAAAAAGTAGAGTTCAACCCACGATCCTAGGCTAATACCTAATAATTTTAAACCCAGAATGAAACAGAAAATGGCTCAACTTTCAGCACTCTGGTGTTTTGTAAAGATACAAAGTCATTCATACCCACTTTATCTTAAGATTCCCAGAGTTACTATAAAAGACATTCTACTACTTTTACGGTAAAAAGTTTCTTTCATTTCGTGTTCAATCTGAACTAGCTTTTAAAAAGCTGAATTATCATCTTTCAATTTGAAATATATTTGTTTTTTCCTTTGCAAAAAAACATAGGCACATGTACTTTGTTTTCTTTCCACAAAAAGGTAACTGCAACTCACAACTAGGAGATTGGTTATTATTAAAGATCACTGACCTAAGTTAAGAGGATCCAGAATCATCATCAAATCAGGTGATAATAAAAGAGGGCATGTTAAAATTACAGTCTCAAAAGGCTGGATTTCAGCAGCATTTCTACAATAGCCAGGGCTTGAATAGGCTATATACTTTTTACCTTTAGAAACAGCCCCCAAGGCCAGAATAAAACTGAGGATCACTGACCATGATTAAAAATACACAGAAGAATTTATGAAATTTACCTTTGCTTTATGGAAGATAATAAATCTAGAATCTAAAAATTATAGTGCAACAGGAAATAGATTTATAGGGACACAGAAGCATTATCTAGTCAAAAGCAGTCTTTTTAACATGCCCATTATGTGCAGAAGTTGTGACTACAGGTTGAGCATGCCTAATCCAAAAATCAAAAACGCTCCAAAATTCAAAATTTTTGAGCACTGAGATGATGTTTAAAGTAATCAGTTTGGATTTTGGAGGCTTAGTTGGTACAATTCAAATATTTCAAAATTTGAAAAAAAAAATTTGAACTCTAAAACATTTCTATTTCTGAAGCATTTTGGATAAGGAATACAAAAATCTCTATTTCTTATTTTGGTCTTATTTATAATAAAAAGTAAAAGTTTTGGATTCACTTTAATGATAAAAGACATAATGTGTCATGCAATTATTTTTAGGGATTGCCAGATAACCATATAAACTATTTCCTCCAATTGTCTGATTTAAAAGTTACAAATCTTTGCTTTTTGGCAAGGTTCATTTTCATTACCATACGTACATCAGGAAAAGATTAACCCTAACCTAAAGCCAGGTGACAGCTGCTTCAGAAAGTATATTCTGCTTATTGATGAAAAACCAGAAAGGGAATAAATGAATGATTGCTATTGATTCCCATGACAACTCTACACAGACTCAGTCACTTCTCTGGGTTAGTACAGACAGAAGCCAATTAGTTTTATTTCATATGTAAATAGCAGCATAAAGAGGTACCAAAAAAATAATTCACTGGATTGCTTTATCCTAAAGAACAAGAAACACATTTTGAAAGTCACTTCAAATATAGTTCTTGCTTATGGAGCTCTCTCTTTCTCTTAGGCAGGAATTTTTTAAATACATTCAAACTCATCCAGCTGTGTATATTCAAGAAATACCAAAAAGTCTCAAGGCATAGTAAGTTTCAGCTGTTCGCCTCTCTCCAGTGTTATCAATAACACATAATGAGTTAGTTCATACATCATCACAGCTGTGCAGGCCAGCGCTAACTTGGCTAATTTAACTATTCCAGGAGAGTTCAGTCAGGATTTTGGTCTAGTTAAAATAATTCACTCTCCAAGTCATATAGAATATAATGATATACGCTTTCTTATTATCATTAGTTATCAGTTTCTCCTTACCTTCTTACACACGAGTTTCTGTTAATTATCTAATGGCATTGTCCCTTGGACCGATTGGAAAAAAAAAAAAAAAAAAGAGAGAGAGAGAGACTTAGAGTAATTGGCAATCAAAATCAAAAATCATTCAGCAACTAAGACTATGATAATACTCTAGGCTTAAGCCTTAAGTAAGCTCCCTCTTTTATCAGTAAGGATTAATTCCACAAGAAGAGAGAACATGTCCTCTGGAAAAAATTTAACCATAGATCCAAGGTTTTTCAACTGCACTCTCTATAAATTCAGAATTAGAAATAATCATTAGTCATAGTGTCATCTGTAATAATCTCCAAAATAAGGTTTGCAGAGTGTCTTTTCTTGATGGGTGGCAATAACTAGTAGACCGTTGGCACACTTTAAAACGAATGTACAAATGTAATATGAAACCAATGGTGATCTTGGTTGCTAAAGAGAGATTTGCACAGCCGCCATAATTTCAATTATCCACAATAATATTCCACTAGTAAGTGAGGCTCTGTTAAAAGTGCTTAGTTCTGCCATCCAATATCATCTTCTATTAAGGATGAGTGCCTAATGTTGGAGACTTTGTTTTCTTAACCGAAAGCACAACATTCAATGTTGTTTTCTCAAGTGCATATTTGGAATTTGGAAATTCTCCAAGCCCATCCCATGTTCAGAAAAGAAGCCTCAGTATCTCTATCTTGGGAGTTCAGACACACAACTAGTATCCAGTTGATGTTGGCAATGAACATTTGTAGATGTACAAAAGCAGAATGAGAAAGCAAAGTGAGATTATATCATAATTTCATTACAATGAACCAAATAAGCATTATTAATGAAAAAAAAAATTTTTTTAATGTGGTTTTAGAGGGCAGCGCCTGTGGCTCAGTGAGTAGGGTGCCAGCCCCATATACCGAGGGTGGCGGGTTCAAACCCGCCCGCCTGTGCCTCAGTGAGTAGGGCGCCAGCCCCATATACCGAGGGTGGCGGGTTCAAACCCAGCCACAGTCAAACTGCAATGTGGTTTTAGTATCTTAGCATCATAACTAAAGTGTTGGAAAGGACCTGTGAACTCATCTAGCTCAATTTCCTTTCCAAATCCATTCCTGAGTACAAAATGAATAATACACATCTAATTTAGATGTTAAATCCAATAGATTTGCAAAGCAAAATAACAAATTTTATCTGCACAATCTGAAACTATGCTTTTGTCTGTGCCATAGACCTAGAACTATGAACTTTCCCCAACTCCCACACAATGAAGATGTTAGAGACATGGAATATAATAATTTGTCAAGTCATATAAACTATGAGAACACTGGGATAAACAACTGCCATTCATTATTCCTGAATCCAAAGATTGCTGGGTCTGACTTGGACATATACACAGCTGAACACACACTTCCTGGTTATGTGCAATCTGCACAGATAGACCAGCTTTACAGGCCTGACCACAGAGATTAATAGCTTTAGCCAAATAATGTGGTAACCATGTGAACCTGGGCTGCTCCAGCTTGTTTGTGAATCTCTGAGCAAGGCTCAACATGCCGTTATCTGCATCTTGTTGCCAGGAAACACAACATCGCTTTGGAATACAAGGAAAACCAGGTTGCAATGACCACAGGTCAACTTTCCAAAAGCCTAATTTTTGACACTTAGCTATCTATAACATTGCAACATTTCTTCCTGTAGTCCTGAGAGAAGTTCATTTTAGTACTAATTTAACAGTCAATACTTTGTGATATCTTATCAGGCCAGGATCACTTATTACTACTAATGATGTAGTGGCAGCAATAGTAATTATAATAACTCACTCATACTTTTCTTCTCCCAAATGTCAGGTAAACATTAGTTTACTTCATTAAAACTGATATAGAAATCAAACACTCACTGCAACTACTTTATAATTGATCCAACAATGTATGCTTATGAGCTTGTATCTGTTTATTCTTCAGCAAAATAATCTTACCGAAGGATAAAATACCCAATATGCTGCTGACCTAAGAGTTCTTGCAGTTTCTAGGATTAAAATGACTGGCTTGCCTTGCTCATAATAACAGAATGTAATGTGTTAGGCAATAATCCTGCTAGTTTCTTCTTGACCAATTCAAACAGATAGAAACTTAATGTACCAAGATGCTGAAGTACTCAGCAGACTGGAAATTTGCTTCATAAGAGTGAAGTATAAGGCCACGGTTCTGCAGAATTTTGCAATCTGGAGTTGGAGGGATTAGAGTGGCTTTGAGAGTATATAAAATTAATTACCCTTGACACAGCAATTACAATTGCTAGCTCATGAGCAAAAAAAAAAATTCTGGACAACATCTTATTAAAAGGATTTGTAAAATAAAATGGAAAACATTTTTTCCCTCTTCCAATGCTGGTTTAAAAAAAAAATAAGAGCACTGAGTTTTATTATAAAACTTTTGCTACGCAAGCAAGATATAATGCATTCAAGATTCTATTATCAAGATAACACATTTATAGTTCTTGATATGACCTTACTTTTACACCAGGGGGTTTCCTATGTAATACCCTTGAACTCGGGCTTTATACTGTTTCTCTTCATGTTCCACACTTCCCCTTCAAAACACAAGATGCAAAATTCTAGTCTCATGATAATTACGTTACTAAAAATACTTGTGGACCTATGTACTAAATAACTGAAATATTGAAATGCTGAAAGGAAACCACTTATCCAGTACTAAAAGGAAGCAAGAGAAGTTTAAAAAGTGCACTGGCATTAGTCAGAATATGGGTCAATATCAAGACTCATAGAATAAGATGACCTGCAACTGGTTTATAATCACATTTGCTGACTCTCCAGGCATCTGGGTACTGTAAACCAACTATCTACGCACAAAGATGACTCTCAAGAAGTTCTTCTCCTGTCCTTTTGTGTTGCTATATAGTCTGTATTTTCCCCCACATATGTGTCATGCATCTTGGTACTATACCAGGCAATTCATTATCTGTAAAGCTATCAGGTTGACCTCATGGTCTTCCAAATCAAATAGCATAGAAAGAAACAATGTTCTTCTCTTCCATGTAATTTTAATCCTCACTCTTGGTTAATACCACATATACACTACAGTAATATAAAGATTAAAACTTATTATCTAGTCATTTTTGCATTAACTTTACACGTGGCAACTATTATTTTCATTTTAAAGTTCAATTAAAGAAAATTCTGTCAGTGAATATTGCTAAGACACCCATACTAAGAGATTTGAATTATATGTATACATATTTTTGAAAGTTGAGGGTAAATTGTTTTTATGATAAACATACCCATTAACATAAATCCTCCCTTCACTCATTGTTAAAAGATTCTTCCAGGTTTTTAAAAAAATACTCTGAATTGTAGAACTATTTATTTTATCAATAAAATAAACTTAATGGCAAAAAGTTTCAAGGAAACTAATAAAAGATTCAGAAGTATGGGAAGAACTTGTGAATCATCCACAAAGTGTTTACACCATTCAAAATGAAAACAGCCACAAAAATCTCCAACAAGACTATTCTCCTTTTAAAAATAGCAGCTACTCAATATGCAGAATTTTAAAATCAGAAAAATTAGGTATTCATTATTTATGTTACAATGAGATTCACTACGAACTTTCTTCTCATATGTGATTAATATTTGATTCACAACATTCAATATATGTGCAACTTCTCAGTCACAGGCGTATTGAACAGAGTGACATCTGAATTGTTCAAATCATAAAACCTTCATTGTTTGATTGGGTAAATAGCCTGCATTCAACCACCATGAAAAATCAGGATAGCATAAAGCCAAAAGAATTACAGTGGAAAAAAGAATAAAACCTGTTAGTCCTGAAAGAAACTACTCCACATTAAGCTTTTAGCTTTACTTTCTCTTCTCTACAGCACTTAAAAAGTTTTACAAGTTGTTATAAATACATACCCATACTTCATTCTCATTCTGTCATTTTCTGGGTTACAGTAAAATCTTTCCAAGTGCTCCTGAGAATCATTGGATACACTCTGCCACTTTTGAGTAGTCGTCCTTTTGATCTGCCAATGATATGGCAAGACTGTATGGTGCTTTAAACAATCCCTGCCATAAATACAAGTGCCTTGCAGAAAGTCCATGCAGATTTCAATTCCATTTTCTTGGTGAGTGTGGTACTGTAGCTGATTCACCAGCTCAAACACCAGGTCAAGGGAAGCCTCCTCACTTTTGTCCTGGAAGAGTTCAGTACTCAACTTATCACTGGTGTCCAAAATGTACTGGATTGTAAAACTGTTATCTTGGAAAACCCCTGGAACATAATCCATGGCTTTGTCTATGCAGTCAGGACTAGTAGGAACATCACCTGAAACTGGGTGCAAAAGGTCAGCCTGGAAGTGCGCTGGTGTAGAATCTGCCACTGTCCCTGTGATGGTTTCTGGTGAAAAGCTGTGATCCTGGATTGGAACCACTTGTTCTGGAGCATCAGTGGAAGGATGGGCTTCTCGTATTTGGCCCCCAACATTTGTCTCATCAGGAATAAGGACAGACATATTGTCTTCTGCTGGTGGGCATGATGTATTGATTTCCAGGGCTGTTTTCACCATAGGTTCATGTAAGCTGTTCTCATCTGAACTCTGGTTCCTAGATCTAAAGACTCCATCAAGTGAGCCAGATTCTAGCAAAGTGTTTAATATCGGCCTCAAAGACCTCAGGGTTCCATTTCCCAATCTTTTCTGATCCTGCTTTTTCTTAAAACAAGTCTTCAATGGAGCAATCTTCTCAGAAAGTCTCATCTGGCACGAAAAGTCATCAGGAGGAGAGGGAGGCTGCACTACACAGTCTGGCTCAGATTCTGTGGTCTCCATTTCCATGATGTGGATTAGCTCCAATTGCTCTTCAGAGTCTAAAAATCCTAGTAGGAAAGGAAGGAAGATGTTCATTTACAAACTGACAACAACGAGATCATTCATTAAAATGTTTTGTTTTGGTCTGTTTTGGCCCTGAAATCATTCCTCTTCTGCTGTATTTAGTCTTTCCAGGTCAATTTTAAATTTTATTGAGAAATCAAGGCTCCAACTAACCAAGGCTACAGCAGGTAAAGGAAGAAGAAAGAAAATGTCTTTGGCACTTATTTGTGACCTTAATATGTATAAAGAGTCTAATTCTGCTGGGGTATGAATTTTCACTGTAAGGCTTAAGTGGGGGGGGGGGTGGTAGGGTGGAAATAACTGTGTCTAGATGATGACAGTGAGGAAACCACATCTCTACTCAGCTTTGTGGTTCTCATCACAGTTGTTTACGTACCACCTGTCTCATGAGTTGACAAAAACAGTCTCTTTGTGTGTGGGGGGGGGAAGGTTTATCAAACGAAAGTTAAACTTCAAAGTTAAATGGTGAGTGAAGGGTGTAGGGATAGGAAACAGGGGCTCTGAATTGAAATATTATATGAGAGAAAGCCAGAGAAGTCTATTATTAAGCATTTCTATATTCCATAAGTTTTAATATGTTCCTCAAGAATGTTAAGGGTCTACTTTTGATATCCCCAGAAAAATTACCACCACTTAAGAAAAACCAGGGTGTGTTTAGCAACAGAAGCCACATCAGCAACAACTACTACACACTGTGTTAGAAACCAAACACAACTCCCTAACACAGAAAGGGCCTCCAAGTCCATCTTCAGAAGTGATACATAAGAAATGTTTACAAAGGCAAATGAAGGCATGTATAAAAAAATAACACAAGAATATAAAACTCATGCCAAACTTCAGATTCCTAATGAACTACTGAAAGAGACAGGAAAAGCGCTTTCAAGAATCTGACTCCTTGAAAAAATTGCAACTTATTTACTCAGGTTGTATCAGGTGAGAAAGGAATGGTGATAAGCAATTAATTAATTCTCTTCTGTCTTGTTCAGTTGACCAAAAGAGCCCATCACTTAGTTAAGTATGCATCCTAGGTGTTCAGTACAGTGCCACACACAATGCATACTGTAGGTGTCCCAAAAATATTTTGTTGGCTAAATTATTGAAGGTTAAATGCACATTAAATGCTTAGTTCTTTGTTGTTTATGAAGCAACAAAAAAAGCTAAAATTGAGTCCCTCTTCCATAATGAATATTAAAGACATAACTGGAGAAAGTCATAAATCTATGTGTAAAAAGTGAATAACATTGCAAGTACAAGTTGGATCTATCAGGTGTAGAACACAAATGTCTTAATGCTGTAATTGGGTAAATAGGGTGAAAGCTATGTTGATTAGTAGGATGTGAGCACTCCAATTTGTACAAATAATCAACACATCGAATCCCATAATGGCATAAATGTATTTATGATGTATGTAAAAATGACTTCATAAAAATATATATATCTGAACTTCAAAAAAAGTGTATAATAATCACTCAGAGAAATAAAATACAAAGCAGGGCATATAACAAAGTGTATACGTAAGCACAAAAGAAAAAGATAGAAAAAAAAGAGTTCAGTTTGAGCTGGCATTGTGTTAGGGAAAGCTTCACGAAGGAGGGACCTGACATGAGACATAAATCAAGTGGAAAGCAGCCAAGCCAGGCGTTATTATTCATCATTCAGTGCTATTGCCTCAGGGCAGAACTGGCACAGATTGTGGTATTCCCTCTCCACCACACCAAACCGGCCTGTGCCTTCCCCCACGCACATACACACCAACCACTCCTATCACACCAATCCAGGCAAAACAGACACCAAGCCAATGTTACTTATCAGTGTGTGTACACACACAGACGCGCGTGCAACTTTCCCTATTGTCATTACCCTTCATCAAACTCGGAAACAAAACTGGGAGGAAGCAGCAGAAAACTAGAGAAGCGGCGAACCCATCAGAACCTACTTCCCCTATCAGTTGGCACAGCAGGAAAATAAAGACTGGAAGGACACTTCCTCCGGTCCACGGCTGCAGGCGACCCCGTGCGAGACCGCTCACCTCGCGACCCGCGACCTCTCCGGCGCTCCCGGACAATCGCATCCTCGGTGGAAACGGCCCGCCCCAACCGCGCGCCCGCCGGGGTCCGAGCGACGCCTCCTGCCGGCCGTGGCGGTTTGCGCGGCTCCGAGCCCCCAGCCGCGCCGACCTGGCAAAGCGCCGCCGCGGCGCCGCCCGGCCGGGCGATCCCGAGCTTTCCCGGGCATTCCCGCCCCCTCCGCGGGCGCCCGGCGCCCCCAAGCCCGCGGCCCGGCCTTCCTAGGACCAATCGCACGCCCTCGCGGAGCCGTCTCCATTTCACTCCGTCTCTGCCTCCTCGGCCACCTCCCGAGGGGCGTCCGGCGGCTCCCGGAGCCGAGCGGCGAAGCGCGGGGAGACCCGGCGGCGGGGAGGCGAAAACTTCCGCGCCCTTAAAGTTCAGGAGCAAACAGCCCGCAAACTTCTCGCTGCAGCGGGCGCGGAGCCGGCCAGGAGGCTCCCGCAGCCGCCGCGCCCTCCTCCTGGCCGGGCAGGGCTGCCCCGCGCCTCCGAGCGCCCCGCTCTGCCCCGCCCCGGCCGGCAGGGAAGGGGCGGACGCCGGCGACCCCAGCGAGTCCTTCAGCGTCCGGTGTGACTTACACACCTGCCGGAGGCGCTAAGTGACTGAGGCGCCCACCCCGATCCCACCCTGCAGTGGACGGGGTCCGAGTGACCCGAGCGCGAAACGGCCGTCTCAAAACCAATCGCCCTTATTATCCGCAAGTGCCCAGCACGGTCCGGTACGGGGCCGGGGCCGGGGCCGCGAGGCCGGCTCCCGCCATCCCCTCAGCGCCCACCCGGACCCTTTACCTGAACGAAAGCCCTGGAGACCCGACCGTGGGAGCCGCGTCGTGGGCAGCGTCCGCGCCGGAGCTCGGCGCCGAAGGCGGGCTCCGGCATCTAGGGGGCCGGCGACGCGGCTACCCGGACCACTCCGCCGCCCGAGTGCAGAAAACCTCGACCGCGCTCCAGCTCCAGCTAGCTCGCCTGTCACCTCAAGCTCTGCTTTAAGTGGCTTCCGGTCGCCTCCGGAGGCGGAGCCTGGGCGGAGGGGGGTGGGGTGGGGTGAGGAGGCTGGGCGCTCAGTGGGTGCCGGGAAGGAGGCCCACCCACCTCGTGCGCGTGCGCGCTGGCTCGCGGGGAGGCGCGCGGGCTGTGCGTGCGGTGGCCGTGTGCTCCCACGAGGGGGCGTGTCCTTTGGCCGCCGGCCGGTCCCCGAGAGGTCCGGGTCTACGCGGGTCTCGGGGCGCGCGCTGCGTGGAGCGGTCTCCATCTGCCTTGGGACAGCTGGAGGGTCACTTTGTTCCGAGAAGACCTAGGCACCCGAGGGAGGATGTGAAACGGAACGACCCGTTTCGGTGCGGTTGGCTTTGTTTATTTGCCTCCTCGGCGACGCCTCCAGCCCCGGACGCCCCAAGTCCCAGCGAGAAGGCAAACGGCTGCCTCCGCCGTGGCCGCCAGACGCGGTCGCCTGCCGAGCTGGATGGGGGACGGTGCGCACCTGCGCCGCCGCCTCTGTGCGGACGGGAACCGTAGCTTAGGGGGTTTAACGAGAGAAGTGTGTGTGCACGTGATTTAAAGCCCACAGACAAGACAGTGACTAATTTATTCATTCAGCAAATGTGTTAGAGAGCGCCTGTTACGTGCCAGGCATGTACTAGACGTAGGGCTACAGCCTTCCGTCAGCCCGGACGAGTACCGTAGACTCACCTCTAAAATATACACCACATGTGAAATTGACATTTTCTGGAATGCAAAATGCCTTGAATTGTAATTCGGTATGTTGAATAGATTTTCAGTGGTTCATATAATCCCTACATATATGTGGGGGTGGGGGGTGGGGGGGGGCTCCTGGTATTCCAGACATGGAAGCCTGTAGAAATAGAGAAGTGATGGTAAAATAGACATTATGGTCCTAACCATTTATTAAATTGTTTTAAACCAGACTGGGTGCTCACACCAGCAACGAATAGATTAAAGGTGGTGTCTCCCCAGAAGGCTTATTTCAAATTTCATCAAGGCAGGGCCTTTAAACTAAGGTGGGAATGATAAGGGTGGAATTCAGAAAACAATAGGTAAAAGACAAGAATCTTCACATTTAAAAATTATATTGAACAAGATAGACCATACCTAACAAATGCGAACATTGTAACCTAGTTTTCCCCTCACATTAATGTGAAATAAAAAATATAATAAAAAAAACAATTATATTGAGACAAGATCGTGGTCTATATCTTCTCACACATAGAACTGCCTACATCTAAATATTTCAGTTTAAATCTACCATCTTAGTGTTTGCTTTGTATTTGTCATATCTAGTCTGTTCTTTGTCCATTCATTCTTTTAGATTTTTTTTTTTTTTGAGTCTGGATCTAGCTCTGCCACCTGAGCTAGAGTACAGTTATGTGATGGTAGCTCACTGCAGCCTTAAACTGCTGGGCATAGGCGATTCTGCCTCAACCTCCCTAGTAGCTTGGACGACAGGCAAGAACCACTGTGTCCTGCTAATTTTCCTATATTTTGTAGACATACTGGCTTGCTCTTGCTCAGGGTGGTCTCGAATTCCTGGCCTTAAGCAGTCCTGGCTTGGCCTCCAAAGTGCTAGGATTACAGGCAGGTTTGAGCCACTGTGCCTGGCCTTATTATTTTTTTAATACTATTCTCTTCCAATTATTTGTTATACATTCTTTATTCTTTTAGTAGTGTTTCAGTTATTTATTGCTGTGTATGTATCACCCTAAAATATAATGACTTAAAGCAATAATTATTTTATTTGCTCATGATTCCAGATCTTCTGGCTCAGGTATTCACTCAGGATGTATTGGAGGTAGCTCATCTCTGCAGCATGATGTTTGGGGCTTCAGATAGGGTGGCTGAGCAGAGGGGGGCCTGGCTCAATTAGGGCCATATGTCTTGGGACTTGAGGGTGGAGATGGAGTTTCATGACAAAATGAAGGTGAAGATAATGTGGAAAATATGAAGATGGAAGCCATAGCTAAGAAGGCTGGAGCACAATGATAGAAGGCTGTGGGCTGCATGGCTTCTCCACATGGCTAATTTAGGTTTCTTCACAACATGGTAATCTTGAAGTTGCAAGAGGGGACATTCCAAGAGTACGAGCGTCATTGTGCAAGCCTTTACTTGCATCATGCCTAGTAGCATACCACTGGCCAAAGCAAGTCACATGGCCAAGCTCAGAGTCAGTATGGGAAGAACTACACATTGGGAATTGTGGTTCATTGAGAGGTTACTTAGATTAGGGGCCTATCACTTGAATCCAATTAGGGAATAATTAAAATTTACTTCCACAGGATAGCTCTTCAGAGTTCCACCTTAAAATCTTTCTTGTCCGTAGCCAGGCGTTGTGGCAGGCGTCTGTAATTCCAGCCACTTGGGAGGCTGAGGCAAGAGAATCGCCTAAGCCCAAGAGCTGGAAGTTGCTGTGAGCTGTGATGCCACAGCGCTCTACCGAGGGTGACAGAGTCTCACTCTGTCTCTAAAAAAAAAAAAAACTTTCCTGGGCGGCGCCTGTGGCTCAAAGGGGTAGGTTGCGGGCCCCATATGCCAGAGGTGGTGGGTTCAAACCCAGCCCCAGCAAAAAAAAAAAAAAAATTTCCTCTTCAGGTGCTGAACTCAAATATTTTACCCCCCACCCAGTCCCCTGGAGGTGGTTTAAAACTTTAGGTAGTTTCTCAACCCTCTCCACTACTGCTTTCAGTGTTAATTGCCTCAAAGGGGAAAATAGCACTTGGCTTTAGGCCCCTCAGACTGCCTGCGTTTTATTGCTCCAGAAAAGATACCTTTCTCATTGTCCATCTCAGATATGACCTATCTTTTTTTGAAAGAGAGGTGGCAATGTACCTAGCTGAAAAATTCATTTCCCTAGATCCCAAGCAATTACGAGTGGCCATGGGATATAGTTCTAGATATGTGCTCAAAATTTCTAGAAAAGCATTTCCTTTAATAATATACAGCCACCCCTTTCTTTTCTTCCTTTTTTTTTTCCTTCCATGGAGATAGAATCTCATGACAAAACAAAGCTGAACATGTTGTGATAAATATGAAGATGGAAACCAAAAGCTATGGGTGCTAGGGAAGCAAGATCAAAGGAACATGGGCCATTCATGACATTGTCCTAGACTGGCTGCCTCTGGACTTACTGTGTCTGAAAAAATAAGCCCCAGTTTTGTTAAGCTGTTTTCCGTTAGCTGAACATTTTCTTGGCTAATGCATAAACTATCGTAAATTTTCTCCTAACTAGTCTTACCTGTAGGCTCTACCAGGTAACATTTTTTGGTATGTTCAAAATACAAGAGCTGTGACAAAGCAATATATCAACTTTATAGCATTTCCTACTAGTTCCATTGATGTACCAATTATTATAAGATTTCCTACTAGTTCCATTGATATACCAAATTATTATAAGATTTAAAAACGTGTTTATTAAAAAATAGGAAGTAGAGAGAAAAAATAACACCCCTTATATTCTGGCTTATTAAAAGTTTTTTCTATCATTATAATATTGTACATTCATATTATTTTACCTAATATTGTATCACAAACAGCTTTCCATGTTAATGTAGTCTTTTAGGCCTGGAGCGGTGGTTCACGCCTGTAATTCTAGCATTCTGGGAGGCTAAGGCGGGTGGATTGCCTGAGCTCAAGAGTTCAAGACCAGCCTGATCAAGAAAAAGACCCTGTCTCTAAAACATAGCCAGGCGTTGTGGCGGGCACCTGTAGTCCCAGCTACTTGGAGGCTGAGGCAAGAGAACTGCTTGAGTCCAAGAGTCTGAGGTTGCTGTGAGCTGTCACGTTATAGCACTCTACAGAGGGCGACAAAGTAAGACTCTCAAAACAAAACAGAACAAAACCCAACAAAATATAGTCTTTTAAACAAATAGCTGGGTTTTTTGTTTTTAAATAGAGACAAGGTCTTGCTCTGTTGCCCAGGTTGGTGTACAGAGGCTTAATCACAGCTCACTGAAGCTTTAAACTCATGGGATTATATAATCCTCCCACCTCAGTCTCCCAAGCAACTGCAAATACATGTGCATGCCACCACCTTTGGCTAATTCTTTTCAAAAATTTTTTGTAAAGATGGGGACTTGCTGTGTTACCCAGGCTGGTCTTGAACTCCTGCCCTCAGTTATTTCCCCTGTTTCAGTCTCCCAAAGTTAGTATTGTAAGCCTGAGTCACCACATCTGGCCTGAAATAGATGTTGAATATTCCAAGTACTATAATATATTTTGCTTATCTAGTTCATTGTCATTGGACATGTCAATTCACTTTTCTTCCCCATAATTTATTCACTGAATACTACTTTCAAGTCACTGGATTAAGCTGGGCACTGTCGTTCAAGGCTGTAATTCTAGCTGCTCTGAAATCTAAGGTAGGATGAACATTTGAGCCCTTAAGTTTAAGGCTGCAGTGAGCTACTGTATTCCAGCACAGGTGACAGAGAGAGAGACCTTGTCTCTTTAAAAAAAAAAAAAAAGTCACTGGGTTAAATATTATAAATACACATAGGTAAATAAGATGTGGCTCCTTCCTGAACACTCTTCAAAACTACAGAAGACATATATACTTACAATATATATGGTATATGCATGTGTATACTTTTATATATGGCCCTCAGCGATTTTATACTCTTTTTTTTTTTTGAGACAGAGTCTCACTATGTCACCCTCAGTAGAGTGCTGTTGCATCAAGCAACCTCAAACTCTTGGGCTGAAGCAATTCTCTTGCCTCAGCCTCACAAGTAGCTAGGACTACAGGCACCTGCCACAGCGTCCAACTATTTTTTGGTTGTAGTTGTCATTGTTGTTTGGCAGGCCCGGGCAGGGTTCTAACCCTCCTGCTCCGGTGTATGTGGCTGGTGCCCTAGCCACTGAGCTATAGGCACCGAGCCCATTTTATACTTTTTAAATATGACATAGGGTGGAGATATTTTAATTATCAAATGATAATTAATTGGTAATTAATTACCAGTTACCACTTATTGGTAATTTCTGTTATTCTTGTCTGCTAAGATTTGCCTTAACATGACTGATAAGTTCAAGGATTAATTTATTAATATAAAAGCCAGTTTGAGGTTACAATGAGCTGTGATAGACTATGATAGAGCCATTTCACTCCAGCCTGAGTGACAGAGCAGGATTTTGTCTCTAACAACAACGACAACAACAACGTGTGTGTGTGTGTGTATAGTGTGTGTGTATATATATAAATTTCAAGTGATCTGAGGCCTCCACTTTTCATTTTCATTAACAGTAATGATACCAAGTGTACATATCAATATTCTGTTGCTTTTTATTTTCATAATTATTAGTTAATTTCCTAATAGCCTCTGGTAAAAGATAATCATTTTTGGTTGCTATACCAAGAAGAAAACAGTAACTAATAAAACTCAGAGAGCACAATGAAAGACTTGAGATTTGAAAATAAAGACTCTGTCTTTTAGCAATACCGTGCTGAGATGACATGGGGACTCCAACCAACTTGCATGAATGGCAGAATGACAAGTTCTTATCTATGAGTGCTAAGTCCAAGCTGCACTGTGTATCTAAGGGTAGTTTATTCTTTTAATTCAAAAGTTCATATATGCAATGCGTATCTCATATCTATAGTGAAAGAAAAGTCAAACTGTTAATTAGGCAACCGAATTACTGTTGTTTTTTAAACATATAGAACCTATTATTGAAAATGCTGTCTTGATGTTGTCACTAATGAGCCTGTTCCTGGAACCAACCTGAAGAAAGACCTTGTAGTTCCCTGAGAAAGAGTTCTGCACTCTTGGGATTCTACAGCTAGATAAGATTTTGGTTGTAATTTATTTTCTTCAAGTAGGTTTTAAATATGGTGTTGGTAAAAGAAGATTGGAAAAGGTCTCTAGAAAATACATGAGAGCAGCTAAAGGTGGGGAATTTAATCAGTATGAATTAAGAATAAATTAATTCAACGCTCAGAGGTAAGTTGGTTTAGAGCTTGTCATGAACATATTTTGATAAATGTAAACTTGAAATTCCATAAGGTAATGGAATATTCACTTGCAGACTATTTCCAAGTTTAAAAACTATTTCTTGATTATAATCTCCTCCCTCTTGAAATTCACTTTTTTCTCTGCCTCTCATGAGTTAGCAGAGAGCCTCTGTCTGGAAAAGGTGAGGCTACAAGACCTACAAGAAAACTAAACAAAGTATGAATAGGGTGACTTCTAAAATGCTGAAGCTAGATCACAAACGATGCCAGTCATCTAAGATTTGCATTCACAAATTTCCTAATTATCTGCTGAACTGTTCTTGTTTTCACAGAATTCATGACAGCCAAGTATCCTCTTTAATCCCCTTCAGCTTTAGGCCTTCTGAGCAATTCTCATAACACGTACTGAAAGTGCTGTCTGATCTAACTGGTTTTGGCTCTCTGTGAGATGATTCCCTCAGAGAAGTCCCAGATGTTATGCTGACTATTCATTCAATTGATTCAATACGTATTTATCTGGCACTAGTTATGCAATGGTGACTAAGACAGTTTCCATTCTCTGTCAGTTTCTTATGGTAAAGTATGTAAACTGACTATCCAGAATCACCTGGGAAAGCCTTGTGCCAATTCCCCAGCCCCACCATAGGCTTCTTGAATCAGCATCTCAGAAAACAGGGCAAGAGATTGTGCACTTTGAAGAAATTCCTTAGGTACTGCTGCTTTAAGAGCTCATAGTCTTTTAAAACAACAGGAGATGGGAAGTGGCTTAGGTGTGTGGCCAAAGAGGAAAACAATGAACACACCACAGCATGGTAAATGTCCAAATAGAGGTATATATGCAAAGTGCCAAGAGCACAGTCAGCCCCAGTCTCCCAGGGTTCCACCGACCTGTGAATTCAACCAATTACAGATGGAAAATATTTGGGAGAAAAAATAAAAATTAATACAACAATAATAAATAACACAAAATAAAGTTGTGCTACAACAACTATTTACATAGCAGCCTCATTGTGTTAAGTAGTATAAGTAATTTAGAGATAATTTTAAATGTACAGGAGGATGTGTGCAGATTATGCAAAAATACTATACCATTTTATATAAGGGACTTGAGTGTCATAGATTTTGGTATTCTGGGAGCCGCTGAGTCTAATCCTCTGATAATACCAAGGGATCATTGTGTAGAGAAGGGGCTATATGTTCAGAGGAGAGGATTACTGGTAGCAAATTTCTTAAAGTATCTACAAGTAGTATTGATTGGAATGTTAAGAAACTCAGTTGTTTCTACTTGGAGTACATCTAAAATCTTTTTACGATTATTATTATCATTATATTTTTTTTTTTTGTAGAGACAGAGTCTCATTTTATGGCCCTTGGTAGAGTGCCATGGCCTCACACAGCTTACAGCAACCTCCAACTCCTAGGCTTAAGCAATTCTCTTGCCTCAGCCTCCCAAGTAGCGGGACTACAGGCGCCCGCCACAATGCCCGGCTATTTTTTGGTTGCAGTTTGGACGGGGCCGGGTTTGAACCTGCCACCCTCGGTATATGGGGCCGGCGCCTTACCGTCTGAGCCACATCTAAAATCTAATAGATAGAAAAAGCCTCAAAAATAATAAAAACGTGTACTTTGAAAAAAAGTCAATTCCCAAGTAAAGTTAAAGATCTTGATAATCATATGCAGAGATCATAGAGTTAACAGCATTTTACTTGTGTGAATTTATCCTAAGGATATAATTAGAGTTTATGTGCAGGGATTTGGTTACAAAGCTCTTCCCTAAAGAAAATAAATTGTGTCTGAGAGCTCATTTTTATCCACTCCCAGACCCAGTTCTCTGTGGAACGACTTTCCTTTTCCTGCTTCTCATATTGTCATGAAACATTCTGGGCCATAAATAGTTCTCATTTTTTTTTTTTTTTTGAGACAGAGTTTCACTATGTCACCCTGGGTAGAGTGCTGTGGCATCACAGCAGGCTGGGGCTGGGTTTGAACCCGCCAGCCCCAATGTATGTGGCCGGCACCCTAACCACTGACCTGTGGGTGTCGAGCCTCATTTTTGCTGTTCAGGTGGTACAAAGCCAATATTCTACAGTAAAACTTTTTCCCAGCACAGTAATAGAATTTAGGAATTGAATTCGTTTGTAGCCCTGGCCAGGCCACCGTGCCCAGGCTCATGTACATAACATAAAGTTTCATGTTGGTGTGTAAATTGAGTATGGTGATTTTGGCAGACTTAACATCCTAGTTGATGAACATCCTAGAATATCCTGGAGATTGTTCTCAAGCTCACCTGCCTTTTATCTCTGATTCCTCCACTAGGCAGATAGATCCTAGGTCATAGGGTTTTAAATTGACCTATATGTGAGAATCACTTAAGCCACTTTAAAATATATATATATATATTTTCAGTCTCTACACAAGATCCATCTGGCGGCAGGGGTGTGGGCTGTGCACTGAATAGGAAGTGTGTTTTATTTGTCTTTTCCTCCTTGATTCCCAGTAGAGTCCTTGACATGTATCAGGTAATCAATGATCTCATCTATTCATTCAACACATATTTATTAAGCATTTATATTCAAGGAACTTCTAAGTGATAGGGATACAGCATAGAATAAAATAAATGATCAACTCTTACCAACATCCTAATGGGATGAGAGAGGGGGTGTCAGGTGGTGATGAAAGCTGTAAAATAAACATGGCTAAGGATAGGACAACCACATACCTTGTTAGACAAGGACACTTGGAGAATAATCATTCACAATTGTGTCAGGACAATACGGATGAAACCAGGACTGTCCTGTATAAACCGAGATGTGTGGTCACTACACATAAGATGTTAGAGAGTGCTGTGAAAAAGGGAATGAGATGTGCTTTTTTGCTGTGCTGTTCAGAGGAGGCCTCCCTAAGATGGAAACATTTAAGCAGAAGCCTGAGGAAAATGAAGGCGTGTGCCATGAGGATAGTAAGGGAAGAGCATCCCAGGTAGATAGAACAGCACGTGGGAAGCCTCTGAGGTAGAGGCAAGCTCACCATGTGGCAGGGAAATCACAGAAGCCAGTGTGGAGTAGACTGAACAGGACAGTGCTGCTCATGAGGTCCAGGAGGGGCCTGAGGCCAGATCTCCTAACACCTTTTAAGCCCATGGGAAAGACTTTGGACTATACTTTGAGACAGAAATCTATGTAATTTATGTTTTAAAAGGATCACTCTGGCTGCTGGGGGAGAAGAGCCTTATAGGACGAAAAGGTTGAAAACAGAAAGATTAGTTGGTAGCGGAGGCCCAAATTATGGTGGCTTGGATTATGACAATGGTAAGAGGTAGATTCCAGACCCATGCAGAGGGTGGAACGGAGAGGATTTGCTGTTGAACTGAATATGGGGTGTGAGGGAAGCTGAAGGGCCAGGGATGACACCTCAGTTTTTAGCTTGAGCAACTAGAAGAATGGGGTTGTCCTTTATTGAAATGGTGAAGATTATAGGAGCAACAGGCATTGGGGAGCAACCAGAAATAAGAATATAGTTTTGGGTGTGGCACCCGTAGCTCAGTGAGTAGGGTGCCAGCCACAAACACCAAGACTGGCCCCAGCCTGCTAAACAACAATGACAACTGCAAACAAACAAACAAACAAACAAAATAACCAGGTGTTGTGGCAGGTGCCTGTAGTCCCAGCTACTTGGGAGGCTGAGGCAAGAGAATCGCTTAAAAAAAGCCCAAGAGTTTGAGGTTGCTGTGAGCTGTGCCACTACAGCACCTTACCAAGGACGACATAGTGAGACTCTGTCTCAAAAACAAAAAAAAGAATATAGTTTTTGTTGTTGTTGTTTTGTTTGTTTGTTTTTTGAGACAGTGTCTCAAGCTGTCCCCCTGGGTAGAGTGCTGTGACGTCACAGCTCACAGCAACCTCAAACTCTTGGGCTTAAGTGATTCTCTTGCCTCAGCCTCCCAAGTAGCTGTGATTTAGGCACCCTCCACAACGCTCGGCTATTTTTTTTGTTGTAGTTGTCATTGTTGTTTTAGCTGGCCTGGGCTAGGTTCAAACCTGCCAGCTTCAGTGCATGTGGCTGGCGCCCTCCCCACTGAGCTACGGGTGCCACTGAAGAATATAGTTTTGAACAAGTTGAAATTGAGACATATTAGATATCTGAGTGGAAAGGTGGCCAGATAGTGTAATGAAGTATAGAGTTTAGGGGAGACGTTGCAGCTGCTTGCTATCACATCAAAGATTGTCCCCACTTCTAAACCTACGTAGTAAACACACCGGTGCCTCCACTTGACATACAGGTTAATTAGGGAGTGAAAAGACATACTTTTAAAACAAGAACAGTAGGGCATATTCTGAGTTTGTAGAGGAGATTTATTTTCACGAAGTCTGGAAGGAAGGCGTTGCCCCGTATTGTGTCCATTCATTTCGTATCTCTCTAGCAGAAGTAAACTGTAATCTCTATAAACAAAAACTAATTTAAAGTTCCCATTAACCAACTGTGAACTCATGACCCCATTCAGGGAAGTTGACTGAATAAGAAATGACTTTGAGGCTAAAGAAGTGAAACAGCTGATGTTTGTGTAAGCCTAAAAAAAGAAAAATAGACAGGTCAACCATATTAAAAAATGAAAATAATAAATTGGTACAGCCTCATGCCAGTTTCTACTGATGTAAGCCTAAATTTGGCCTTCAAACAAAAATTTATAGAATCAATTAGAGTTCCCATTATTTATTGGCTTCTTGCCTGCAGACTTTAAAAAAAGCAGCTGTCTTTTTCTTTCAAATGCAAAACAGATGGAAATTTACTACCAAGAAAATCTATATTAAGCAAAAGAAAATATTCCCAATATTGAGTTCTGTGTGCATTATTTTGACTTCATCACCTGCCCGAGTCTCTTGCCTGTTATTTCTTACTTTGTCCAGAGTTAGCTGAAGTAGAAATCAAGGATCTGCACGGCTTGTTCTCAAGTATCAACGTGTTTACATCAAAACTATGGTAACCTCTTGATTTGAAAGTTTTGCAAAGTCACCCAAACCAATGTTTCTCTGGTTAAAAATAACTCTCTATTGAAATCAACTTGCCCACTAGAGAAATGGAAACCGAAACTGTTTTATCAGCTTCCAAGTTAAAAGCCGGGAAATTTTAACCATGTTGACAGAATCCTGGGTATGGACCTGGTGGTGGAAATAAATGGGATAGTGACACAGATAAGTAATCCAGAAAGAACTTACTGATTGACACAATTTTATTTATTCCTCTATTTTGTTGAATGCCTGCTGCAAGTAGTTGTTGGGAATCCATTGGTGAGCAAAACAGACAAGATCCTTGCTTTCATGTAGCTTATGTAAGAAGGCCTGTTGCACAGATAACCACTCTAGTCAACATATAACTATAAACTTTAATAAGCACTTTGAAGAAGTTCAGGGTGCATGACTGAGACCTGACCTATACTGTGGGACCCAAGGAAGGCTTTCCTGGTGAAGAAACCTCTGGCTGAGCTCTGATGTTTTGTAAGCATCTATTAGATGAAAGAAAAATGGGTGGGAGCAGTTCATAGTGGTCAGGGAGCTGGAGCGGCAAGCTCAAAGCCAGAATTGCGAGACTGCACCATGCAAAAGAGAGCCTGGAAAATAGCAAGAGGGAAAGCAGCTGGAGTTGATGTGAGAATGTGCACCTTCGGGCCTAATTAAAGATTCTAAAGAAAAAATGAAAGTCATTGAGGTATTTTAATCAGGAAAAGGACATGACTATATTTTGATATTTAAAAGTCAATCTGGGTGGCGACTGAGGCTCAGTGAGTAGGGCACCAGCCCCATATACCGAGGGTGGTGGGTTCAAACCTGGCCCTGGCAAACTGCAACAAAAAAATAGCCAGGCGTTGTGGCAGGCACCTGTAGTCCCAGCTACTCGGGAGGCTGAGGCAAGAGAATTGCCTGGGCCCAAGAGCTGGAGGTTGCTGTAAGCTGTGATGCCTCAACACTCTACCGAGGGTGACAAAGTGAGACTCTGTCTCTAAAAAATAAAAATAAAAAAATAAAAGTCAATCTACATTGGCTTCTGTAGCTCAGTGAGTAGGGTGCTGGCTAAATACACGAAAGCTGGTGGGTTCAAGCCCAGCCCTGGCCTGCTAAAACAGCAATGGCAACTACAACCAAAAAATAGCTGGGCGTTATGGCGGACCCCTATAGTCCCAGTTCCTGGGGAGGCTGAGGCAAGAGAAAACTTAAACCCAAGAGTTTCAGGTTGCTGCAAGCTATGATGCTACAGCACTCTACCGAGGGTGACATAGTGAGACTCTTTGTCTCAAAAAAAAAAAAAAAAGTCAATCTACAGTAAAGGGAACTTCCAGTAATGGATTAGGTAATACCGGCTAACAGTCCCACCAAGAACAACCACAAAAGTTGGACAAAATATTTGTAAAGTCATTCGGAAAGCTAACATGACGAGGAAGAATTAAGGGAACAAGATCTGGAAGAAGAAAACTTGTAGAGATGAGAAAAGTACTTAGAACTACCTTTCCCAAAGGGGTGGCTGAGCATCTGAACAGAATTTTTAACAGACTAGCAGGGATAGGGGTATAAAACTGAAATTTCAGGAAGCTCCAGGGCACTGAGGATTACACTGGGAGTAAGGGTAAACTGAGAATAGGCCAACCTCCTACTGACTGGATAAAGGTGATATAGAATTTGCCATTAGCCTTAAACTCCTGCTAAAAGCTTATGTAAATATTTTTTTGAGAAACATAACATTCTTCTTGGTCTCAAACTATGCAATGATCCAAATTTCATTGTATACCTAACACTCAATGAAAAATAACCATGTTGCTGGGTGCAGTGGCTCACGCCTATAATCCCAGCACTGTGGGAGTCTGAGGAGAGATAATTGCTTGAGCTCAGGAGTTCGAGACTCGCCTGAGCAAGAGTGAAACCCCTGACTCATTAAAAAAAAAAAAAAAAAAACTAAAGAAATAGGTTCCGCGCCTGTAGCTCAGCCGCTGGGGCACCAGACACATAACTGGAGCTGGTGGGTTTGAACCCAGCCAGGGTTTGCCAAACAACAATAACTACTACCAGAAAATAGCCAGGTGTTATCGTGGGTGCCTGTAGTCCCAGCTACTTGGGAGGCTGAGGCAAGAGAATCGCTTAAACCCAAGAGTTTGAAGTTGCTGTGAGCTGTGATGCCCTGGCACTCTACTCAGGGTGACATAATGAGATTCTTTGTGTCAAAAAAAAGAAAGAAAAAAGAAAGGAAAATCTAAAGAAAGAATAGGCAACAAAAACAGACCAACAGGGAATCCAGAGACTTGAAAGCTATGGAATCAAACTACCTGGGTTTGAATTTCACTTTCATCAGCCATATGATGTTGGGCAAATTATATAATCTCTCTGAACCTGTTTTCTCTTAAAAAAAAATAGGGCTAAAAATACTACCTTCTTTATACAGTAATATAGATAGCTAAATAAGTTGCATATGTGAAGTACTTAGAACAATAGTAGTATATGGTACTTACTTTATAAGCATACAGGTTTATTTAGATGGGGATATTTTAATATTTTTGCATACTGATGGTAAGAATCCAGAAGAGAGAAGTTGAAGATAGGAGAAAGGATAATTAATGATGTGTGGTCCTTAAGAAGGTGTGTGTGGAGGGAGGAGGGATGCAAAGAAGAAACAGAGAAATTCATCTTGAATTAAAGAAGGAACATCTCTATTTTAACAGGAGTGAAAGAAAATAGGGTGGGCAGAGCTAGTAGGTTGGGTAGAAAATTTGCTAGAGAGGAGTTACGATGTCATGACATCTGCATTGTCCAAGGAATAAAAGGTGAGGTGTTTTCGGAGAGTGAGCAGCGCAGTAGGGGATTCAAGGTCGAGAAGAGTATGGAAGAGTTGAAATGGCCCTTGCAGAGAGAAAAAGCCAGTTGGCCAAAGAATTGTAACAGGATTGTTGATGTTGTTGAGGGTCCAGAGTAGCTGACCTTAAAATTAGAGTCAGATCAGCCTGTCCTTTTGCATTTCTCAGTTGTGCTACTTCTGGTTTTGGTGTAGGCATGGCGAAAGTGGGCTGTTGAGTTCATCCAGGGTTGATGTTTTTCCAGGTTGATAAGAGGAAAAGATAAAGAGACAAGGGAATTTATGATATTGGCAAGGGGATTTCTGAAAGTATGGACCATGAAGTCTAACCTGGGAGGGAAGCAGAAGCAGGAGAAGCTAGTGATGAGAGAGAAAGCAAAGGATGGGGGAAGGTCTTTATAATGGTCCCAGTGAGAAGTGTTTAATAAGCAAGCTAACCATTCCCTAAATTAGGGAGAGGTGTGCCCTCTGATCAGGATGTGCAGTTAGAGCAGGTGCCAAAGTGAGGAGCTATCCACCTAAGCTAGACTTGCAAGGGGAGGGTCAAAGCACTTTCACCCTTAATCCATCAGCTACCTGGTGTGTGTACAAATACTGGAGCTAAAAAACTGAGAAACAAAAGAGGGATGGAGGGAGGTGGGTGGGGCCTTGGTGTGTGTCACACTTTATGGGGGCAAGACATGATTGCAAGAAGGACTTTACCTAACAATTGCAATCAGTGTAACCTGGCTTATTGTACCCTCAATGAATCCCCAACAATAAAAAATAAATAAATAAATAAAAATTGAGAAACAAATTTTCATTTTTTTCCTTCATTTTTTAATTTTTTTTTTAAATTTTTTGAGATGCAGTCTCCCTTTGTTGCCCTTGGTAGAGTGCTGTGGCATCCCAGCTCATAGCAACCTCAAACTCTTGGGCTCCAGTGATTCTCTTGCGTCAGCCTCCCAAATAGCTGAGCCTACAGGCATCCGCCACAACACCTGGCTATTTTTAGAAGCAAGGTCTTGCTCTTGCTCAGGCTGGTCTCAAACCTGTGAGCTAAGGCAATATACCCACCTTGGCCTCCCAGAGTGCTAGGATTACAGGCATGAGCCACCACTCCCTGCCTGAGACAAGTTTTCTTCTAAGAATTTTTGGAACACCTTGGCTTTTTATTCCCCTCTCTCCTGGGGGAAGGGATTGGTGCCTATTGCTCCTTAACTCAAATACAAATACTTTACAGAAACCATCTGAGGGGTTTTGAATCTGCCTCTGGAGTTTGAAGAGCATTAAGGACTAGTAAGGAGGAAGGGATAGGGAGCACTGGGAGTGAGCTGCACATCCACCAGCTATGGGGCAAGGGCAGTTGACTATCTCTCCTGGGCCAACTATGGGCCTGTGGAGGAGCCAGCCTGGGGCTATCTCAATTCCAGAGCACACTGAAGAGGGTGGCTCCTTGTGGCCAGACGCTAAGGAAGGAATTGTAGGGGGGCAGCAGGAGAAAAGGTCTTACCTCCATCGTGGGAGTACAGTTGGATGTTCTAAAGGGAGTACTGCCCCAAAACTCACAAAAATATTTAGGGAAAGAAAGAGTGAGCCATAGGATTCTGCCATAGCAGAGGCTGCCCTGGGCAATTGTCTGTGCCAGTCAAGGGAGACCTTGACAACCTCTCTTCCTTCTTCCTGACCCAATCCTGGGGGATAAAGAGATAGTTGAACTAGGGGTGGGAGGTAAGATGGGGGCTACAGAAAGTAAAGAGAGGAAAGAGAAGCAGCCATCTGTACTCCCCTCCCCCCATAGGTTTTCCAGCCTGCTTCAGTAACGAGATAGGGGAAGGGAGGTTCAAATTTTATGAGTGTGGTTCAAATTTTATTGAACATTTTAATTATTGAACTGAGACTATTCTTATGACTGAGGGTTACCAAGAGAATTTTTATGACCTGAAAATATTCAGGAAAGTGAGTGGTCTGCCCTAGGGAGAAGGTTAAAAACAAACACACCTGAAAACAACTCTAGAGGGGATAGAAAAGGGTAATCGGGAGGAAAAAAAAACAAAACTCATAATTCTGCTCTGTAGAATGCAGCTCATTCACTGTAATAATACTGGTTATACCGGATTAGTGAAATAGTGATGACAAGGACCAGAGTGTGGCTGTGGGAAGGGCTGGCTCTGATGGAGTGGACCAAAAGATCACTAAGGGTGAAGGGGCCAAGGTGTAAGAGTGCTTGGTGACAGCTGAGTCATCATTGTAGATGGTGAAGTCCCCTATGATGCTGGCAAATGTTAGGGTTGAAAACCTACAAACCATGTGCCCAAGGCCAGCAGTTCTCAAAGTCTAGTTAGAGTATATTAGAATTGCCTACAAAGCCATTGGAAAATACAGAGGCCCAGATTTGTTGAAGTGGGATAGGCCCTAGGCTTCTGTATATTTTCACCAAGTTCTTGTGTGATCTGGAATACATAAAGTTGGACAATTAAGTTCTCAAACTCATCCTAGAAAAAGTGCTACCTGCCTCATTGCTGAATATCATGTGGTCATCTTCCAGGTACTCCCCTGGGGAAGCTATGCCCTGACACCAGCGCCTAGTCCACCTTTCAAAGCAATTTTGGAACTCTTTCTCTGGAATAGCCATCAGAACTATCATCGTATGTGGTCAGCTAATTAAGTTTGTGGACTCATCCTAGAAAGGGTGCTACGTACCTCAGTGCTGAATGTCACTATGGCCACCATTGAAGTACTGCCCTTGGCCCTCTGGTGACTGTGGTAATAGTCAGCAATGCGGAATGTAGCACTTTTTCTAGGATGAGTTCACAAACTTAATTGTCCAACCTCATAAAACAAAATTTGAGAACCACTAACCAATTTTTAGTGGAGAGAAGTAACTGATCCATCAGTTCATGACAATACCAACTGGAAGAATGTAAGGGAAGGCAGTTTAGCCAAATAGCAGGAACCCCAAGGAAGCAATTGATCTATTCTGTGGGAGTAAGTAGTAGTCTGAAAACAGTAATGGGGACAATTAACCTCCAAACCCATTTCCTTTCTTTCTTTTTCCCTGTAAATATGAGTGTTATGGGTTGAATTGTGTCTCCCCTCAAAAGATATGTTGAAGTGTTAATCTCTAGTGCCCCAGAATGTGCCCTTATTTGGAAACAGGGCCATGATAATTTGGAAATAGATGTAATTAGTGAAGATGAGGCATACTGGAGTAGGGTGGACCCCTAATCCAATATAATTAGTGTCCTTATGAAAGGGCCATGTGCAGCCACAGAGACACACAGGGAAAATGCCTGGTGGCCACAAAGGCAGAGAGAGAGTTCTGCAGCTGGAAGCCAAGTGATGCCAAAGGTTGCTGGACAACCACCAGAAACTGTAAAGAGGCGAAGAAGGATTCCCTTATGGGTTTCAGAGGAACCAAGGCCCTGTTGACACCTTGATTTTGACTCTAGAACTGTGAGACAGTAAATCTGCAATGTTTCAAGTTACCCAGTTTGTGGTACATTGTTCCAGCAATGCTAGCAAACTAACGGAATATGCTTGAGATATGCCTTTTTTGGTGTAGTACAAACCATTTCTTCTGTATTTTGCCTATTTTGTGTCTTTGTTCCCTCTGCAGCAAACTTATAGTCTCTCTCAGGATTGAGATGTGTAAATCAATGGATGCCCTTAGAACAAGAAGAAAAGGAAAAGTTCACTGCTTCCCCACATGCCGAAGCTGAAAACACAATACGCTTTGTGTGTTCTTGACGGAGTAGTCAGCCCCCACGCTGGCATCTGCACTGATTATTGACAAATGAGTCAGTTCATATGAGACTGGTGGCTTATTTGAGTAGGTGTGTGTTAAAGCTATTTTGAAAAAAGGAAAAGAAGCCTGGAAAATATACCCACATGCTACTGTCATAAGAAAGTACTTCCCGTGAGGAATCATAAAAGAGTTTTCATAAAATATACGATGAATTCCACTTCTAAACGTTCTTCTAACTCCCAGGACTTTTGTAACTTCTCTCTTCTTCCCAATGTTGGAGGAATAGTTTGGGCCACAGAATAACCCAAGAAACCACACCAATGAATCTCAGGAAATATTAAGTTCTTGATTTATTTAGCAAAGGCTACAGAAACCAAGCTGGAATGAGGTGCAGCTCAGAATAGGAACGAGAAACAGCACATCTTACTCAGCTTTCTCCAACCTCCAGGGGTTCCAAAGAGTGTGCAGAGCTGCGCGATCCACAAGTGCTATTTCTAGATATTTATCTTATAGGGGGAAAAGCATCCAAAGGGCCAGGTAAAGGAGGAAGGTGGCTTATAGATTTTAGAGCAGGGATAGAGTCAGTGGATGGTAGCTGAGCTGAGTAGTCCAGGACTTATGTCTACAAGAGAGGCTGTGTGCTAACTGTCCTCTTAAATGTCAGGACCTTGAACATGAGCTACAGAAGGAGACAGCGTATGTGAAAAGAACATCCAACCTAGGCATTCTTGTCCCAGCACTGGCTGTACATTCATAAGCTGTTCCTAAGCTCTCCTTCAAGTCCTAGATCCAGCTTTCAATGGATATTTTCTTTTTTTTTTTTTTATTGAGTCATAAACACATAGATCATGTATACATTATTGCATTTAATGGGTACGATGTGCTGATTTTAAATACAATTTGGAGTGCTTACATCAAACTAGTTAATATAGCCTTCACCTCATTTACTTAATTATTGTGTTAAGACATTTATACTCTATACTTAATAGAATTGACATGTACCCTTGTAATATGAACCATAGGAGTGGTCCCACCATATACGCTTCTTCCATCAAATCTCCCCTCTCCCTTCCCATCCCCCACCTCTTCCCTCCTTCATCCTGGGCTATAGTTGTGATTTATCTTTCATATGAAAGTGTGAGTGATTATAAATTGGTTTCATAATAGTACTGAGTACATTGGATATTTTTTTCTTACATTCTTGAGATACTTTACTAAGAAGAATATTTTCCGCATTTATCCATGTAAATATAAAAGAGGTAAAGTCTCCATCTTTTTTTAAGGCTGCATAGTATCCCATGGGATACCTATACCACAATTTGTTAATCCATTCATGGGTTGATGGCCACTTGGGCTTCTTCCATGACTTGGTAATTATGTCTATAGGTATTTTCACCTGGATGTTCTGCAGCTACCTGCAATTCACTCACCATATGTAAGAACTAGTTCATCATCTTGGTCCCATCTCCTTCCCCTAAATCTGTTTCCTCCTCTTAAATTTTCTTTTTATGTGCAGTCTCAAAATGCTTACCTCTTCCACGTTCTCCAGTCTATTTTCTGTACCCCTTGCATACCTGAAACTGCCTGGGCAAAGCTCCAGTGACTTTAGTGGTAATGGTCACTTTGTGTAATGGTCACTTTGCTTTCCTCATGCTCATTTGTCAGCAGCATTCAAGCTGCATGCCTCTCAGCTGACCATTCTCCTCTCTCTTGACCTCTGGTGAATTACACATCATGTTTCCCTTCCACTTCTTTGGCTCTTCCTTCTGTATTTCTGTATAGTCTCCTTCTCTTCAACCAACCCCCATAACATGGGGTTCCTCTAACATTTATTTTAATGCCATCAATATATGCTGATAAACCATATCTATAGTAGGCTTCAGACTTATAAATAGAACTATTAACTTGACCTCTCACTGTCTTGATGTCTCTCAGGCATCTCAAATGTAAGACATCCTTAATTAAACTCTAGATTCCCTTCAAAGACTCCCACCCATGTACTCCTCAAGTCTTTCTAGCTCAGTAAATGGTACCCTATTTCATTCAAGTTAGGAAATTTTCCCTTTTTCGTATCTCCCATATCCAAGTCATCTATAAGCCCTATGGATCCTACTTGCACAATAAATCTCAAATATGTCTACTTCTCTTGACTCCCCTTCCATTACTTTGGTTTAGGCCAACTCCTATACTCCAGCTATAGCCTCCAAACTGACTTCTCTGGAAGGCTTTTTCCACCTTCTGTCCAACCCCTGCCCCAATATCTTCACCAAGAACAGCCTTTCAAGAACTTACTGTGGCTCACAAGGCTGTGCATGACTTAGCTTTTGCTGGTCCCTCCAAGCTCATCTCATCCCGTTCTCTTCTTCACCCACAGAGATTAAGCCACTGTCCCTTCAGTTCCTGGGACCAGCCCACTTTTTCCCGCCTCAGGGCTTTGCATAAACTGTTCCCTTTTCCTTGAACACTCTCTGCTTACTCCTTTTAGACATATTCCCCTTACCTAATTGTACTTGACCTTTGTTACAGTGATTGACACACAGTAAGCTCTTGGTAAGTGTCTGTTGAGTGAATGCAACAGATGGTTCTGACCCGAGAAGTCCACCAACAGCCCATCATTCAGGAACGTTCCTTTTCCTTAAAGATTCTGTCACTTCACTGGGCAGATAAAAATCTAAAATACTGAAAGAACAATATTAAAATACTGTGAGACAATTTAAGTACTTTCAGAAAAAGGTAAGCTATAAATCATGAATAAATATTCAATACTTGGGCAGTAGCAATAGAGAAGATGATTAATTGCCAAATGATTAGTGTAAATTTATGGTTCTCACCATCACCAAGGGTTAGTTTCATTGTGCTTTTCCCAGAAAGTCTTCATAGTTTCAAAAACATTTGCCTACTAAATTACATTTAGCATGCAATAATTATTTTCCATTTTTAATTATATAATCCTTAATTAGACACATATAATCCCTAATTAGAGAATTTAATCAGCCTTTATGAAAAATGCAAGCCAAAGCAGGGCCAGGTAGCTTTGTTCTAGTAGCAATAGAATTTTCACTGGGCTTTTTGAAATATTAAAATATCCTACCAAATCCCACCTATTCAAAGCATTAGGAAATGTATTTTGTATAGAAATATATATGTATTTTGTAAAGAAAATAATATAATATGCATAGTTTATTTACTTTTTTCTTCTTGAAATTCTCCCCATGGCTCTTTGCAGATTGGTAACTGTAAGTGAATCAGATTCCTTAGGGGAAAGAGAAACTTTTATCACGGTGGTATTTTGAAAACAAGGTAACCGAAGTTTTGATAGAACACCAGAGCCACGAGACATTGCACTCCGCTCTAGGTCATGGCAGACGCCACCATGGAATCTAAATGCCTCCTCTTTCCTCTAATGGTTGACACGCAGCAATAAATGGAGAAATGAAGAGGAAGAAATGAACAAAACTTTCCTTTTTAGTGGAACTATTGAGTAGTCTTTTTAGCCTTCCTTTATGGGAGGAAGTAACACTACAAGTCAAAATTAATTTACCACTAAAACTCTTTGTTCCTCCTCTGTGCTGGTAATGTAACTCTAATCATTTCAAATACCATGCACTCTCAAGAAGTAATTTGGGTTCAAAGGAAGGAGGAATATGTAAATATTTTATATACATAAGATGAACCCTTATCCATATGCTTTAAGAGTATCTGAAATAATGAAACTAATGATATTTTACTTTTTCTTTTCTTTTTTTTTTTGTTTTTGAGACAGAATCTCACTATGTCACCCTTGGTAGAGAGCAGTGGAGTCACAGCTCGCAGCAACCTCAAACTCTTGGGCTTAAGTAATTCTCTTGCCTCAGCCTCCCAAATAGCTGGGACTACAGGTGCCTGCCACAACACCCAGCTATTTTTTGTTGGAGTTGTCATTGTTGGTTAGCTGGCCTGGGCCATGTTGGAACCCGCCAACTTCTGGGTTCCAATATGGCTGGCGCCGTAACCACTGTGCTGTGGGCACTGAGCCAAACTAATGACATTTTTCAAGTTGCTGTTTTGGGAACATTTCCTAAAAACTGACCATTATCAACAAATCAGTGTCTCTATAGAGGTATTCAAGGTATGCGAGCAAATCATGTTACGTAAGTTCCGAAGAAGAGAGATGTTAATAACATAGTTATTTAGCAACTTACCACCGGAACTCAAGATATTTCAATTCATAATTTTGCTAACAGGTGCAGAATCTTCTATACTTTTATAGCTTTTGTGTGGGAAGTAAGCTGTAGTGGAGTTGGTGGCAAAATTATCCTACTAGACAAATGCTTGATAGATCAAGCATTTTTGGTACTTAATGCATCTCAAGATGGATCCAAATTTCACTTTTTTTCTTCCTGTCAAGATGTTCACAAACACCCCCAGCTTAAGATTTCAAAGGACTTTACAAATGAGTATTGTTTTCCTCCACATTTCAGCCATAGACAAGATGAAAGAACTACAGACTTCTCAGTGGTTATATAGTCTCTGCAAAGCTGGAATACAAAAACTGAAGGTTTTGTTCCATTAGGTATACAATTTTTGTTTCATTGTGGTAAAATATATATAACATAAAATATGTCATTTTGATCTTTTTTTTTGAGAGTCTCACTCTGTCACCCTGGGTAGAATGCTATGGTGTCGTAGCTTACAGTAACATCTAACTCTTGGCCTCAAGTGCTCCTTGTGCCTCAGCCTCCTGAGTAGCTGAGACCACAGGTGTCCACTATAACTCTTGGCTATTTTTAGAGATGGGGGTCTCACTCAGGCTCAGGCTGGTTTCGAACTCCTAAGCTCAAGCAATCCATCTGCGTTGGCCCCAAGAGGGAAATTGTTTCTCTTTTTGGTAGAGACAAGGTCTTGCTCTTGCTCAGGCTGGTCTCCAACTTCAGAGCTCAAGGGATCCATCTGCCTTGGAGTGCTACGATTAAAGGTGTGAGCCACTGCACCAAGCCCCATTTTAATCATTGTAAATATACAATTCAGTAACATTCATAATGTTGTGCAACCATCACCACCGTTTCTGAAACTTTTCTGTCACCCCAGACAAAAACACTACCATTAGGTATATTGTTACAAAACATTTAAAATTAGTGTTTATTTATTAATTAGTTAGAATTAACTAAGAATAATCTGGATATTAACTAGTTAATATAGATCAAGCAGCTGCCATGTATATAGACCTGTGTTGGAAACTAAAGATGGATAATGTGAACAATGTGAGATGCTTAAGAGTGAACAGTCAGCCAGGCGTGGTGGCTCACACCTGTGATCCTAGCACTCTGGGAGGCCGAGGTGGGTGGGTTGCTTGAGCTCACAAGTTTGAGACAAGCCTGAGCAAAAGCAAGACCCCATCTCTACTAAAAATAGAAAAACTGAGGTAAGAGGATCGTTTGAGCCCAAGTTGGAGGTTGCTGTGAGCTAGACACCATGGCATTCTACCGAGGATGACAGCTTGAGACTCTATCTAAAAAAAAAAAAGTGAACGGTCAGGTGACCACCTAAGACACCAGTGACAATATTCACACTTGCTGCCTAAGTGCTTTATTTATATTAATTTACTTAATCTTTGTAACAACCCTATGAGGCTGGGGCTACTACTATTATTCTGATGCTACAGGTAATAAAACAGGAAAAGGAAGGATAAGTGACTTGTTCAAGGTCACACAGCTAATGAGAGTTGGAGCCAGCTTTTCAATCCAGGCTGACAGGCTCAGAGTTTGTGCCCTTAACCACCATCTACAATTTAAAACAAAACAAAACAAAACGTTTTTCTTCAGATATAATTTACATACAATAAAATGCACCAAATTTAAGTTATGACTCAATAACTACAGCCATGCTATTTTCACAATCAAGAAATAACACATATCCACCACCTCAAAATGGCCCTTTGTGCTCTTTTATAGTCCACCCTCCTTGATCCGCACCCCCTAATCTGCTTAACTCTTAGATTAGATTTTCCTTTCTAGAATTTTATATAAATAGACTCATACAGAACTTTTTCTCCATCCAGCTTCTTTTGCTCAGTATACCATTGTTGGAGCACTGCTGTTGTTGCAGGTGTTAGCAATTCCTTTTAATAGCTGAGTCTTATTCTGTTGTAATTTCAATTTGCTTATCAATTCATCCGATGGTGGACATTTGGGTTGTTTGGATCTTTGAGTACTATGAGTAAAGCTTCTGTAAACATTCACCCATGGCGGCTCGGCGCCTGTAGCTCAGCAACTGTGGCACCAGCCACATACAACAGAGCTGGTGAGTTCGAATCCAGCTCAGGCCTGCCAAACAACAAGGATAACTGCAACCAAAAAAAAAAAAATAATAATAATAGCCAGGCGTTGTGGTGGGTGCTTGTAGTCCCAGCTACCTGGGAGGCTGAGGCAAGAGAATCACTTAAGCTCAAGAGTTGGAGGTTGCTGTGAGCTATGACACTACAGCACTCTACCCAGGGCAACAGCTTGAGACTCTGTCTCAGAAAAAAAAAAAAAAAAAAAATTCACATATGGATATGTGCCCATATATGCTTTTAATTAATTCTGGATAAATACCTATGAATGGGATTGGTAGGTTATATGGTAAGTGTATATTTCACTTCTTAAGAAATTGCCAAATTGTTTTCCAAAGCAATTGTAGTGTTTTATGGTCCCACCAGCAGTGTATGAGAGTTCCAGTTGCTCCACATCCTCATGAGTGGATATTTTGAATATTTCAGGCTTTTTAATTTTAGCCTTCCTAATAGACACATAGCAGTGACTCATTATGGTTTTAATTTGTGCTTCCTTAAAGATTAATAATAGTGAGCATCTTTTCTGTGTTTACTGATCATCTTCTTTTGTAAAATATCTATTCAAACATTTACCCTTTGTTTTATCTTCTTAACTGTTGAGTTGACAGTTACATAAATGTTGATATTTTATTCTCCATTTCATTATTTCCAAGATGTTTTCTAATTTTCCTTATGTTTCCTTTTTGCTGATGTGTAGGCTATTTATAAGTGCACAGCGTAATTTCCAAATATTTAATAATTTGTCAGATATCTTGCTGTTGTTGATTTCTAATCAAATTCCTTTGTGGTCAGAGAATACACTTTGAATGATTTTAATTTATTGAGATCTGTTTAATGGCTCCAAATATTGTCTATCGTGACAATTGCTCTGTATGCACTTAAAAAATAGGCAGAATAGCCTACAAATGTCATTTAGATCACGTCGGTTGATACTGTTGTTCAAGTTGACTACGTCCTTACTTATTTGCTTGTTCTATTGATTATTGAGAGAGAGGTGTTGAAATCTCCAACTGTAATTTTGGATTTTGTCTATTTTTCCTTGCATTTCTATTAGTTTTCACATCATGTCTTTTGGACCTGTTGTTAAGTGTTATTTACCAAAGATACTCCACTGTGGCTGGTCAGAAGTCAAATATCTCTCAGGCCTGTGTGAAGACTGGGAATTCTTTGATTTGCAACTCCTCAGTTATTCTATCATAAAGTTTCAATGGAATTTTCCCCTGTGTCTTCATGGCTATTTATTTAGGAACAATCTCAAGGGTAATCTCACCCAATTTTCTGAAGCTGTTTTTCTTGATGGCACTCTCCTTTCTGGAACTCTGCTCTTCCCATTGTAGCTGTCCTCCACCTTCTGACATTCTAATCTCTGTCTTTTAAACTCAGCGAGACTGCCATACTCTTCTTGGTCATGCCATATCAGCATCCAAAAAGCCAGGACTCCTGCAGGGCTCATTTTATCTCCCTTCTCTGAGAGCCCAGAGCCCTGTACCACCTGCTGCTGCTCAGTGATTGAAAATAGCTATTCATACATTTTTTTCAGCATGGGAGGGTATATCTAGACCCACTTACTACATCATGGTCAGAAGCAGAATTCAGTAACTTTTGGAAAAAAACTAAAGTACTGCAATACTCACAAATGATATCTTTCTTAAACTAGGGACAATAAAAAAATCCATTAATGGGCGGCGCCTGTGGCTCAAGGAGTAGGGCGCAGGTCCCATATGCCTGAGGTGGCAGGTTCAAACCCAGCCCCGGCCAAAAATCACAAAAAAAAAAAATCCATTAAAAAACACTGGAAAAATTTATGGGCGGCACCTGTGGCTCAGTGAGTAGGGCGCCGGCCCCGTATGCCGAGGGTGGCGGGTTCAAACCCAGCCCCGGCCAAACTGCAACAAAAATAAAATAGCCGGGCGTTGTGGCGGACGCCTGTAGTCCCAGCTGCTCGGGAGGCTGAGGCAAGAGAATCGCGTAAGCCCAAGAGTTAGAGGTTGCTGTGAGCCGCGTGATGCCATGGCACTCTGCCCGAGGGCAGTACAGTGAGACTCTGTCTCTACAAAAAAAAAAAAAAAAAAAAAAAACACTGGAAAAATTTAGATTTTAAGAGTTTCAAGAACTCTGAAAAACAGTTTAACGTATATCTCTGGCATCAAAGATCGATTCTTCTTCTTTTTTATTTTATTTATTTATTTATTTTGAGACAGAGTCTCAAGCTGTCACCCTGAGTAGAGTGCTGTGGTGTCATAGCTCACAGCAACCTCAAACTCTTGGGCTTAAGTGATTCTTTTGCCTCAGCCTCCCAAGTAGCTGGGACTACAGGCACCCACCACAATGTCCAGCTTTTTTTTTTTTTTTTTTTTGGAGTTGTCATTGTTGTTTTAGCTGGCCTGGGCTGGGTTCGAATCCCCCCAGCCTGGGTGTATGTGGCCAGCGCCCTACCCCCTGAACAACGGGCACCACCCAAAGATTGATTATTCTGTCTGAATGAAGCCAGAGCTAATATTCTCAAGGATTCTAATAGCTCTGGCAAGCTTTTAGGACTTCAGCTAGTGCTCATCTATTCACTCACAAGTGATTAATTTACATGGATCTCACATCAGTCATGACTACTTCATGACTGAGGGTGTCTCCTAGAGTTCATCTTCTTTCTCCATGGATAATAAATGTAAAGTGAGAATGAATACGTGAACACGTTACCTGTCAGTGATGTGAATATGTTCAGAAAATGCCAATAAAGTTTTCATACATTAGTTACAGACAAATAGTGGAATCTTCAAGAACTCTCTCTTGTAGTTTATTTCTGCTAAAGATGACTTCTTCCCAGTGTCTGGTCCTGCCATCGCCTGGACAAAATGTCTCAAAGTTTCTGTTCTACTTCTTTCCCTAATTTTTACTTCACTCAGTGAAAAGGAGTTAGAATTTACAGTATTCGGATAAAGAGGGGATTCTGAAGGGGTGCTGTGGCTACTGGATAAATGCCAGCTAGAGAAATGAGGGTGGGGCCCTCTGAGTCCCTCCATCACTAGGTGAAATAAAAACCTCCCCATGACCATGATATTCACCTTTTATCTTCTCTCTTGGAATGGATTCTGATCAAATAATTCACAAGAAAAAGACAGCCAAATAAACAGATATTTGCTACATTTTATTATAGAAAAGATTATGAAATAAATGGTGGAAAACAGAAGAATAATTAAAAATACGATGTGGATATTAAAATATAAATTAGAAGAACTATCCGGCAATATGGAACATGCTTCTGAGATGGTATTCATTGAGAATGGCAGACTGTTCTCACGGTGCTGATCCACATACAATGGCTTGAAAGAGCGACGTCAAACAAAAAGTTCGATCTGCTGAGCTGACAAGATTGTAGGTAAAATTTTTCTTTCATTTATTTAGATTTATTGTGTAATGCAAATAGAATATTTACATGATAAGAATTCTGTTTTTACAGTAAAGGAGAAATAGGACACTGTGACCATTTTCTTTTCTTTCGAGGCTCCAGGATTTCATTAAAATGCAAAACCCAAAATCATCCTCTTTTTTGGGTTTTGGTACTTTCTGATAGTTACATTATTATTTATTTATTTATTTATTTATTTATTTATTTTGTAGAGACAGAGTCTCACTGTACTGCCCTCGGGTAGAGTGCCGTGGCGTCACACAGCTCACGGCAACCTCTAACTCTTGGGCTTACGCGATTCTCTTGCCTCAGCCTCCCAAGTAGCTGGGACTACAGGCGCCCACCACAATGCCCGGCTATTTTTTTGTTGCAGTTTGGCCGGGGCTGGGTTTGAACCCACCACCCTCGGCATATGGGGCCCGCGCCCTACTCAATGAGCCACAGGCGCAGCCCAGTAGCTCTTGTATTAATACAAATTCTTAGCAGATTGTACAGGAGGAATATACACTAATACATATTAGTGTCCACATGTTATGTTTGTAAAAGTACAGGACATTCTGCAGGGTGTTGGAACAGTCAGAAAGCATAGAAGAAAAGGACATTTGCAAATTATGGTATTCACATTTTAAAAATCACCCAATCTATTTTTATTTTCTACCATGTTTCTGGTCCACATTTAAAACAATAGATTTGGTTGTTAAACCTAAAAAATCACCACAAATACACAATTTGATCTGTTTCGTGGATGTTCTTGGATTTATTGTACTTTTCTCAGATTAACAATTAGACCCATCACATTGCATTTAAGAAAAGGGGTCTGGCGTTTGAAAGTAAAACTAAAATATTGTCAGAACAAATCTATCCTCTGTATCTTCACTTTTTTGAATACCCTGTGACATCTTACCCTTAGCATTGTATCTTTCTCATCAATAGCAAAAATAGAAAAGCCAGACACAGCCTCCCGAGCTGGGGTCTGGGAGGATCTGGGTGGGAGAAGCCAGGACACTTTGTGGCTGTCTTGACTGAGAAAGGTTAAGTTTCAACAGCAGCCTTGAAATGAGTTATGGGCTCCCTGATGGTTGGGGGTGGTGTTAGGGAGAGTCGACAGGGGAGGGGGAGACTTATGTGCCTCCTGGTACCTCTGGGAACAGGGTTCTTAGTGTTCACACATTAAAGTCCAGGCGAAGTTTCAAGGTAGAGATGATCTAGTTGTTCCCTTTTGGCAGCTCTGCCGGCCCTCTAAGGTGACAAGGCAGAAACTGCAGGAGTGTGAGTGTACGTAGGGTGGGGGTGGCAGTGGCGGGCGAATGGGGAAGGAGAGGAAAATCTCAGAGCGTATAATGAGGCTGTTTAGTGTGGGAGCCCAGGGCAGAAAATATTCTGGTGCCCGAGAAAGAACAGGAAGGAGTGTGTGTGCGTGTGTGTTTCTTTTTTTAGATCCTTTCATTCAGAAGGCATCTCCCTGGAGACTGAGGAGATGGTAGGAGTCCCCTAGGGTGCTGTCAGCTCTGCTTGCTGAGCTTCTGGAGAAAGGGTGAAGTACTAGGCACAGGAAATGCCTCCAGCCGGCTCCAAGGCAGAGGCAGGCCTAGGGAGAAGGCGTAGGGAAGCGAGAGGGGCCCTGGCCTGAATACATCAGAGAAGTTTCCAGATGTGGTTCCCACTCTCTCAACCTCCTGCACTAGCACTCTTGCCAGGAAGCACTGCTGGATTGTCCTGTGGTCCCTCCAGCTGGACAGGAGCCCCTCACATTTGTGCTCTCACCTTCCTTGCTTCTGACCAAAGCCCAAAGCCCCAAGCCCCACCCCCAGCCTCGAAGAAGGGCTATTCCTGGGACACCACTAATGAAGTCCAGGAAGTGGGTGGAGAGCAGATACCTTCCCTTCCAGGGACTCCAGAAACCCTATACTCTGTCGAAAACTCTCCCTGGCCTTTCCGTCCATTCTCCTGAAAGGACTGCCTGCCAGAGGCTAATGAGCAGGAGACACAGGGCAGAGGAGGCCTGGGAGTTGGAATGCCACACCTTACATTTGCAGTAACCTTCTTCCTTCACTTCTTCTTTGCAAATGTGAAGTCACGTGTTCTTGTTTATGTGGTCCTAGTTACATTATTGTTTCTGGAGAAAGTATTCTCTGTGTTGAAAAAAACAATACTCTGATAAACCAACATTTGGAACACAGGCTCTTAGAAAGTGTTGCCTTATTGCCTCTAGATGGCTACCTTTTTGGGACAGCCAATATTGTTTTTGTTGTTGTTGAGACAGTTTCACTTTGTTGCCCTCCTTATAGTGCTGTGGTATCACAGATCACAGCAACCTCAAACTCTTGGGTTTAAGCTATTCTCTTGCCTCAGCCACCCAAGTACCTGGGACTACAGGCACCCACACAACTCCCAGCTACTTTTAGAGATGAGGTCTCCCTCTGGCTCAGGCTGTTCTTGAACCTGTGAACTCAGGTAATCCACCCACCTCGGCCTCCCAGAGTGCTAGGATAACAGCTGCGAGCCATAGCGCCCAGCCCAACATTTCTTTCGCACAGTATGCTAGGCTTGGAAATACTGTGTTAGTGCTTCAAGAACTGGGTCACTGCTGCTGGTATTCTGGGATGGCTGTATATTGTACACTGACACGGCAGGAAATGCCCTTGAATCACATAGTAAGGAAGTTCCTACTTGTGATTCTTGTTCCTTCTGATTACACCAAGGAGGGGGTTTCAGTTCTGAGCTAAGACATCTTTAAAATCTTTCTAACACTTGCTGGTTACTATTAATATTACTATTTTACTATTAATTTTACTATTAATATTACTATATAAATGAGGTCTTGCTGTGATGCCTGGGCTGGTCTCAAACTCCTGGCCTCAAGCAATCCTCCCCCTTCCGCCCCCCACCCCTCTGGAAGTGCTGGGATTATAGGCATGAGCCACTATCCCCAGCCCCTATTATTAACTTCGGTTAGTGGCCATGGATACTGGTTACTTGGAAAGAGTTGTGACATTGTGCAAATATGGCAAAAGCATCACCAAATGTTTGAAAAGCCCAGCTCTCAAATATCAGAAAACATCTTGATAAAATTCTTTAAGCAAGCTCATTAAGGTGGTGTTTCTCACTATCCATAGAAAACAAGCCAATTGTGTGTGTGTGTGGGGGAGGGATTGTTTTCTTTTTAATGATTTCAATATTATTATGTTGTAAAACATAATAAAAAATTACTACAAAAATTAGTATGTGTTAGGATTTAAGGGCAATGTCAAGTGGATTGAAAAGTTTCTCTGTGCTGTTTCTGCACTGATCCAGCCTCAGCCCTCCGCAGCCTAGCACCCCTATTACATGCTGAGTGTCTCCACAGTAAGGAGGGAAGGTGAGCTCTGCCTGAGGACGGTCAAGCAGGTAAACCTGACCTTTGTTCAGAGGGATGCTGGCCTACCCCAGCCCAGCCTGCTGATTGAAACCATGAAGTTCTTCACAGTGGTTTATGTTTAGTGGCATCATCCTCTCATCTACACAACCAAGAATGTATACCTCAAATAACGTATTGCACACAGCCTCAGGCGGGGGGGTACACAAATATAACAAGAAATATATTTTTTTCTTTTTGGAGACAGATTTGTACTCTGTTGCCCAAGCTAGATTACGTAGCACCATAGCTCACAGTAACTTCAAACTCCTGGGCTCAAGCAATCCTCTTGCCTCAGCCTCCTGAGTAGCTGTGACTACAGGTGTACGCCACCATGCCCAGCTAATTTTTCTATTTTTAGTAGAGACAGTGTCTACGTCTTGTTCAGGCTGGTCTGGAATGCCTGAGCTCAAATAATCTACTGGCCTCAGCCTTCCAGAGGGCTAGGATTACAGGCGTAAGCCACCACGCCTGGCCTAAGAAATAAATTTTTTTAAAAAATTAAATGATAGTCTCAAGAAGGTTATAATGTAAACATGGATAACAGAATATATATTACAAAGCAAAAATTTTTTAGGAACCATGAGTAAGATTGTAAATGATACACAGTGGCCATAAAGTTAGTGTGCAATTTAAATTGACACTATAGTCACCCTGTATAATAGCATTGATCCTTGCTCTGTCCTGACCCTTGCTCTCTCATGCAATTCCCATTTCCCTAACATCTCAGAGAGACAAAGCAGGTAGGTGATGTGGGCAGTGTTCTCCCTGGATCAAGCAACTGGAGAATGAATGGTTTATTAGCGGGGCTGCCAGGAACCTTCTGAGAGAAGCCTTTAACACACACCATGGCAGGTGTCTGATCTCAGTTAGTTAACTGAGTTTAGGAAGTTTAGTTTCTTAATTTTTCACTGAGCTGTCAGGAAGACAAGTAGAAGCATGAGAATTTGTTAGCTTAGAATTTGCAAATGTAAATTAAGAAGGCTGCATTTCCACAATCGTTTGTTTTTTTTGGGTTGTTTCTGAGTCTGTGTCTTAATGAACAGATCTGCCCATTCCAACCAAATGAGAAATCTTTCTGCCTTTTATAGTCTTCAGAGAACCACACTTCCCAGAGTTTTCTGGACCTGGGGTTACCCATGGGCTGGCACTAAATAGAAGACAAACCACTGAACCTTTGAAATAGCACATGAGTAGATGTCTGGGGAAGAATGAAACTATGGAAAATTTTTCAATCTTAAAGGAACCACCTAGGCATAAGTGGAAATAGTATTGGGGTTGTAAAACAAAAAGAAGGTAAGTAAATTCACCTGCAAGCATTTTCTAATTTGATAAAAGGCATTAAAACTTTCAGACAAAAGACTAACATGAGTGAAATGCAATAGAAAATATATAGAGATGATAAGGTCAATTGCCAAGCCATTCATTCATTTCAAAAAAATATTTACTAAGGGCCTACTGTATGCTAGGTGCTGTTTTGGGTTTTATAGATCAACAACAACAAAAATCCCTGGCAGGGCGTGGTGGCTCACGCCTGTAATCCTGGCACTCTGGGAGGCTGAGGTGGGTGGATTTGCTTGAGTTCATGAGTTCGAGACTAGCCTGAGTGAAAGCGAGACCCTGTCTGTATTAAAAATAGATAACCTAAGGCAAGAAGATCACTTGAGCCTGAGTTGGAGGTTACTGTGAGCTATGACGTCACGGCACTCTACCCAGGGCAACAACTTGAGACTCTGTCTCAAAAAAAAAAAAAAAAAATCCTGCTCACATGAAGCTTAGATTCTATGCCTGTTATTCTAACAAAACCAAGTTAATTAAATATATAGTATTTTAAATATCTATGAGATGTTTTAGAAAGGGATGTGGAAGGTAAGTGTAGCGTGCACAAGGGAGACAGGGGGATTTTTAATTTAAAATGGGGCCTGGGAAAGCCCCATTGAGAAGTTTCCACTGGGAGGCGCCTGGAGGTGGTGGGTTCAAACCTGGCCCCGGCCAAAAGAAAAGATAAGGAAAAAAGAGAAGGTTCCACTTAGAGGGAAGACATGAAGGAATTGAGGAAATGAGCCATAGTGATATGGGGGTGGGGAAATTGTGTTTTGGACAGCAGGAATAGCACGTACAAAGGTCCTGAGGCAGGATCCTGCTTAAAGGGCTCCAGGAACAAAAAGAACCAGGCCAGAGCAATTGGACCACAAAGAGCATGGGAGAGGCCTGTGGGAAAGGAGGTCAGAAAATGTGCTGAAGACCTTGTTGACTGTGGCAGTAACTTTGGCTTTGTACAGAGTGAGATGGATAGACATTGGGTGATTTTGAGCAGCAAAATGGCAATGATCTGATTTAAAGAGGATCACTCTGGCTACTGAGAATGGATTTTAGAGGAGCAAGAATAAAAAAGCAGGCAGACCTCTTAGGAGGCTAATGCCATACCCCAGATTAGAGATAGTGGCAGCAGTAGAGGTGATGGGAATGGCCAGACCCTGGTTATATTCTGAAGGTAAAGCTGAGAACTTAAAAAAATGAGGTGTCCTGGGTGATTCCAACCCCACATGGATTCTGTTCTTTCTACCCCCAGGCCCTCAATACACCTCCTGTATGCATCTGCAAGAGGCTCCAGCACACAGTAGCCACTTGATAAATGTTTCATGAATGCAGGAATGGATCCTGCCTCTTCTTCCAGAAAAAGGGAAGATTTAGAGAGAAGAGATTTGGGGGCCTAAGGGGGAAATACATCTCAGGTTTGGACACGATAAGTTTGAGATAATTATTAGCATTAAGTGAATAGACAGCTGATTTCCAAGTCAGGAGTTCAGTGAAGGGGTTTAGGCTAGATTTATACATTTGGAGACCATCGGTATTGGGATGGCATTTAAAGTCAAAAGATTAAATGACATCACCAAGACAGTCATTGCAGAAGAAAGGAGAAGAGGTTTAAGGACTGTGATCTGGAGCATTCCAAACATTTAGATGTTGTAGAGATGAGAAAAAACCAGCAAAGGAGACCTCAGGGGAAGTCAGAAGCAAAGCAGGTGAGTGTGGTATCTCCGAGGCCTAACAATCGGCTCTCTTCATGCTGCGCCAGCTAAGATGAAGACTAAGAACTGATCAGTGGCTGTAGCAGTGTAGTGACCCTGGAGATTTTGACAAGAGTAATGCAAGTGGAACTGGGAGCAAGAGACTGATTAGAGCAGGCTCTGCTCAGAGGGAGAAGGAGGTGGGGGAGAAAACGGGAAGAGAGAAATCAGAGGCGACAACCACAGACAACTCTTTTGAGAAGTTTTGCTATAAAAGGAAGGCGAGAAATGAAGAGAGAAGCCAAATCCAGACAGATTTCTTTTTTAATTGCTTGCTGTATTGTTTTGCAGGCTGATAAGAAAAATCTAGACCGATAAGAAAGATCGAATAGAAAGGGAAAAAACTAGTGCTGTAGGACAAAGAATTGTTGACGTGTCTTTGACCAGGTGAGAAGCAATAGGATCTAGTGCACGCTCTGGGGGCGTGATCTTTGCTGAGTTCATCCACAGTAATAAACCAGGAGGCAGAGTTTGGATACATATACTAGAGAGTGGTAGATGTGTTGGTAAGAGCTTGAAGAAATTTTCTGTTGATTCCATTTCCTCAGTGAAACCAAAAACAAGGTTATCAACCTAGCCTGAGGATGTAGGTTTGAAGAGAGAAGGGAGGGTGTGAAATACCATAGTGAGTTGACCACCCAAGGGTCTGTAACAAACTGGTCAACTTAGGGAGCTGGTCAACATAAGGAACGAGGCCCACTGTACTGATATATACATGTGGTACATGTCCAGTCTATGAAAATTAGGTCAATTTAAGGAGGTGGCCAGGGTCAGCTATGGAGGTTTTACTGTAGTTAAGTAGGAAAGTAGATGGCGCCTGTGGCTCAAAGGAGTAGGGCACTGACCCCATATACCGGAGGTGGTGGGTTCAAACCCAGCCCTGGCCAAAAACTGCAAATAAATAAATAAAATAAAAGTTAAGTAGGAAAGTAAAAGCTCGAATGGGTCAGGGGAATGCAGCGTGCTTCTCAAGGATGAAGGGCACGTTTGAGGTTATGATTATGAACCTGATTTGCCTGGTGTTTTACAGTTTATAGAATATTGTGCTACCTTATCTAATTCTGCCTAGGGAAAAGAAAGGATGAGAATTACTTGCCTCAACTTACAATGAGGAAATTCTCTGAAAGATGCTATGACTAATCAAGATCACCTAACTGATTAGCAGGGAGTAATGTGACCCAGTTCCTCTGACACTTGGTTTAGTTATTTCACTATCTGCATTGCCCTGGGGCCATGGGTAGTGTGACAGCAGAGATGATATGACAACAGAGGTGAGAGATGACTCATGGTCAGAGTGGCCCAAGGAAGCTTCAGAGAAGAGAAGATTCCAGAAGGGGCCAGGGTTTCCAGGTGAAGAGCATCAGGGAAGGCTTGCCAGGTTGACGGGAACAGTTAAAAGTATTTGATGGACAGTGAATAGGGACATTTGATTGGCGCAGAGGGCACAATTCCATCCTGCTGTCCCTGAGGCTGGATCCAACACACAGACTTGATTTATTTGCTCTTGTTTGTTTATTTTGAGCCAATATTCAGAAACTCAGGTAATTTTACCTAAAAATCCAGACCTCTACCTTCTGTTGACTAAACGGTATCTGCCAACTCTGGGCCCAAAATCTCCACTAAAATGAATAGCTCTTTCCTTTAAACAGGACACATGCACTCTGAGTTTTCACCATTCCCATCCATACCGCCTAATGCTTATACAGGACCTATATTATTCAATTCTGTTACACCCTTGGCCCCTCTCAGCTTTTGACTGTTAGGCCTATTGTAGGAATTCTATGGCTAAAAAGAAATATTGCAGTTAAACCTGAGTTCCAAGTTGAGGCATCTGTTCTTCATTCCACAGGAGATAGACAACTCTTCAGAGGGTAGTCAAGCCTTAAAAAAAAAACCCTTTTAAAAATTATTCTGAAAAATAAAAAGATTCTGACTTTTATTTGGAGCTGGGAATGAGGGGAAGAGACTAGAGGCAGCGAGCAGGTTCAGAGATGAGTTCAAACATCATTGCCTGGTGCTGTGGTCTGAATGTGTCTCCCAGAATTCATGCGTTGAACCTTAATCACCAATGTGATAGTATTAAGAGGTGGGGCCTTCAGGAGGTGATTAAGCCATGAGAGCAGATGTCATGATTGGATTTGCAACCTTATAAAATAGGTTATTTTAAAATTTTTTTCAAAATTGAAAAGCAAATTTATTTCAGGTAAATATAAGGGCACAAATAATCAGATCAAGTATTTACTTTTGTTAGGTAGAATTCCTCGTGTGGTTATGTCCCACACTCAACAGGTGTGCCAAACACCCCCAAACCGGGCCCATTCAGTGAGAGGTTAAAGGAAGCACCCTAGACCCTTTTGCCCATGTGAGGACAGTGTTGATTCTTTCAGGGAGCAGCCTGGTGTTCAAGGCACCATCTGGAATCAGAGACTGGGCCCTCACCAGACATTGAACCTACTGGTGCCTTTATCTTGGACTTCCCAGGCTCCAGATTGTGAGAATTAAGTTTCTGTTCTTTATAAACTATCCAGTCGCAGATGTTTTGTTAGAGCAACACCAACAGACTAAAATTCCTGGGGGAAGTGGAAGCTGGGCTAGACTGTGGGATGGGTGGCCTTGGCCTGTGTGACTTTTAGACATTAACCTCAGGCTTGGGAGGTTGAGGCAGCACAGAGCAGAGCAGGGAACAGAAGCTTGACTGGAAATGCATGGCTATCAGTGTGGTTAGGCTGGCTGGCTTGCAGCCTGGAAGGAATCCTTGAAATAGAGATACTGAGGGAGGGGCTCTTAAACAGGGCCCAGTCATAGGCAGGGAACGATCAAAGAAAGCAAGCTGGTTCTGGCCGGGTTGGTAAAGGCTCAACCAGGGGCACAGCTGGGGAAATGGAAACAGGAGGGATGAGGTTGAAAAACATTTAACCTCTAACATTTAGAAGAAAGATTCAGCATGAACTTGGTGAATTATACAAAGGGGAAAAGATTCAGCATGAACTTGGTGAGTTATACAAAGGGGATCTGAAGGAGGAATGAAAAATGACTCTGAGGCTTCTAACTTGGGAGGCAAGAAAATAGCGGTGCCATCAACAGACAGAAAAGTGAAGAGGAGAAGGAATTCTCTAAGTATACGAGATGTGAGGTGTCATCAGGGTGCCCAGGAGGCATTGGAAGGAGAGTTGAGAGGGAAGTCCAGGCTGAAAGTAAACATTAGCGTGTCATCTTCATCTTTATAGAGGGAAGAGATGAGGGTGGAGGAAAGGGGGAGGGAGGAGGAAGAGAAGAGAGCTGAAGAGTAAGGAGGGAATCTTTAGGCATGTTATGCTTAGGGAGCCCTTGAGAGTATCAGAGCAGTGATCTGAGATAAATTTAACTCTATTCTGGTTAAAGGCGAAGGTGTGGTGCTCACCAGGTCAAACCCTGCAAAGACCAGAGAGAATGAGGACTAAGAAACAAAAAAGCAGAGCCAGGGGGAAGGGTTCTCCAGAGAGATCTCCACATTCATTCATTTGACAAACATTTATTTAGAACATGGCTATTGGGCAGGCCCTAAAGAAACTAAGATGGACAAAACAGAGACCCCATACTCCTGTCCTCAGGGATCTCGTGTTTCACTGGAGAAGATGGATATGATGCAAGTGTTGATTGTGGTCAATACAAGGCAGAAAATGATGTAAGGTAAGCTGGTAGAGAGTGGTGGGGTTCAGAAAGGCCTCCCTGAGGAAGTGGCATTTAAGAAGATCTCTAAAAGGAAATAAGGGAGCAGGCCACGCAGATATCTGGTGAGGGGCATTCCAGGCAGAGGGGAAAGCGGGAGCACGGCCTGAGTCTGGCTCATGCTTCGTGGGCGTGAAAACAGCAGGGAGGCCAGAGAGGCTGAGAACAAGGGGAGGAGAGGGAGCAGAAGCCAGATTACAAAACTAGGGATTTTGGATGTTAGCCTAAGTGCCAGGGGCCCCCTGGAGGGCTGAAACCAGGCAGTGATACAGTGTTAGTTAGGTTTGAAAAGGTGCACTCTAGCGGGGAGGGGGTGGGATGGGGGGGTGTTTCTTCTGTCTGTGTCTTGAAGGGAAACAGGGAGGGGCCAGAGCACAAATGAGCAGAACGGGACCCTGGCAGTGGTTGAAATGAGAGGCAGTAGTGGCTTGGAGCGGGAGTGTGGGAAGTCACCAGATTTTGCCATCAGAGAGGAGAACTTTGCAGATGCTGGTGGGGCAGAGTGCCGGGGGTGGAGGGAGGAGGCTGTTACATAAAGAAGGTAAAATCACCTCCACTTAGGGGCTGCTTGGAAGTTCTGACATGCAAAGAAGGCACCTTGGTCTTCCTTTCAGCCACCGTGGTTTCTGTCTTGCAGGTCTCTGTGGAAGGGCTGTTGATATTACAAGGAGGTAAATTGGTCAGTGTTGAAGGCAAGCTTTCCTTGGGGAGAAACTTGATTGTGTGTCTTTAGTTTATGATGGGAAGAGGTGGACCTCCCCAGACCTGAGGCACAGGTCCAGAATGGAGGGCTTCTTACCTCGTGCTGACTGGAGTTGTAAGAGTAACACCCGCTCACATTCTCCTCCTTAGCCCTGACCACCCGGCCTCCTGGACGCTGGGTGCGGAGGCGTGGGGCCCTTGCGGCCCATCCTTCTCTCATCTTCTCTGCACCAGGTGCTTGGTCCATCTGGCTCTCCAGTCTGCACACTGGCACCAAGTCCAGTTCTCAAAGTACTGCCTGGATCATGTCAGGCCTCTTCTCAAAAACCTCCAGGGGCCCTTCTTGCTTCCAGTCTCCCTTTGTGTCCCATGGGCCTTCCTATCCCAGGATCCAGCTGAGAGGGCACTGCTCACTTTTCTCCAACATGTACCCACCCTGCGCACATTTGCTCCCTCCCCCTCCCAGTGCTTCCCTGCCTGGTGAAAACCTCCTTACTCTGATCTCAGGCCTCTTTCTCCACCAAGTCTTTTGAATGTGCTTATCTCCTTACCATCCCTTTGCGGCTGGGACTGTTCTCCTGGTCTTCGATTCTCTCTGTGTTGGGGTTATTTCACACTTTGTCTGATTCCCTCCTCCCTCCCCACACTAGACTGGGATTTTAAGGACAACACTCCCCTTTCCTCTTGTTTGTGGTCATCTTGAGGTCCTTAGCACAAGGCCTTGACTTAACAGGCAGTCCGCAAATACCGAATGGCATGGCTTTTTGGATTAGATAGCCGAGCAAGAATTCTGAGAGAAATCAGAGTGTGGGAAGAGAGATTTGGGAGCGAGTGTTCACAGACGGAATGTCCTGTTGGGATAAGCAGAGGCAACAGTGGGATGGATGCTGGAGTGGGGGTGGGGGATGGGAATGAGGGAGCCACAGGCCGGGAGCCAGGGCCACAAGGTCACCCTCCCACTTGTGGCCCTGCTGCCTGGACGAGCCACCCCCCGATCCCCCATTCTGTGGAAGTTATGGGTGCTACTTTCACCTGAGACCAAACATTCTCCCACTATAAGCTCTTCCAGATGCTGTGGGGACTCCCTCTCAACAGTTATTTCTACGTGACAGCTGTGCTAGCGGAGCAGCTGGCCTCCTCCACTCCTTAATTTGTAAAGGGCTAGCTGTAAAGAGCTCTGTCCAGCAGGCCAGTGCCAGGCTCCCTCTCCTGGTTTGATCCTGGTTCTCAAACTGTTTACCACCCAATCCCTGAATAGCCATTTCGGCTGCTAGAGCATGAAGAACCTTTACGGCTACTTCATTCAGCTGTCCGCAGCCAGGCTGCAGTGCAGAATTGCTTCCCTATAGCCTGGCCCTGGCAAGCCTGCTTCAGTGGGTTGTGGTGGGGCCCGGGATCTGGATTCCGCCACACCTCCTCAGCAGTTCTGATGCAGCCTTGAGAACGCTGATGTAATAATCTCTTCTCTCATCTTATAAATGAGGACTCTGAGGCTAAAGCACTGGTGGCCTGGTCTGAGGTCAGGCTGCTGGTGCTAATAACAACCAATACCTCCCTGACACTTGACAGGGTATGTTATTTCAGGGGCTTTTCTGAACCCTGCAAGGCTAGTATTGTTTTTTTTTTTTTTTTTTTTTTTAATTTCAGTGTGCTTGTTCATGTTTGTTTGAAGTACTCCTTTTTTGTTGATTTTCTTCTTTCTCCTGCGGTGCTGGCTGTTTTTGATGTTGTTGGTAGAGACGGGGTCTTACTCTGGCTGACTGCTGCTCATATGGGTTTTGAACCTCTGAGCTCAGGCAATCCACCCGCCTCGGCCTCCCACAGCGCTGGGACTACAGGCGTGAGCCACCACGCCTGGCCGCAAGGCTAGTATTGTTAAAACATCACCCCCATTTTATAGAGGAAGGAAAGAAACTTAACCCGACTGGTCCAAGGTCTCACTGTCAATGAACAGACAAGAAATTGGACCAGATTTCTTGCACTCCACTTCTGCTATCTTTTCACTAAACCTAAGGCTCCTGAGCCCAAATAGGTGGGAGAGGATGACGCTGAGTGGAAAGGACATTCCAAATACAATTCCACACAGTTCTGGCTTTCTGTTGTCATTGTCACTGAAGAGAAATGAACAGTAGGCAAAGGCATACGTCGACTTACCACAAGGCTTATAAGTTTTATGATGATTGATAAAAACTTTGAACAGAATTTTACTCGCAAAAATATTTAAATATACAAAATAAGAATGGAATAATCGGGTGGCGCCTGTGGCTCAGTCGGTAAGGTGCCGGCCCCATATACCGAGGGTGGCTGGTTCAAGCCCGGCCCCGGCTGAACTGCAACCAAAAAATCCCTGGGCGTTGTGGCGGGCGCCTGTAGTCCCAGCTACTTGGGAGGCTGAGGCAAGAGAATCGCTTAAGCCCAGGAGTTGGAGGTTGCTGTGAGCTGTGTGATGGCATGGCACTCTACCATGGGCCATAAAGTGAGACTTTGTCTCTACAAAAAAAAAGAAGAATGGAATAATCTGGCTTGGCTCTTGTAGCTCAGTGACAAGGGCGCCAGCCACATAAACTGAGGGTGGCGGGTTTGAGCCCAGCCCTAGCCTACTAAAAAAACAACTGCCTTCTGGGGGCAAGACATGATTGCAAGAGCGACTTTACCTAACAAATGCAATTAGTGTAACCTGGCTTATTGTACCCTCAATGAATCCCCAACAATAAAAAAAAAAAAAAATACTGCCACCAACAAATAGCCGGGCATTGTGGCGGGTGCCTCTAGTCCCAGCTACTTGGGAGGCTGAGGCAAGAGACTCGCTTGAGCCCTAGAGTTGAGGTTGCTGTGAGCTGTGATGCCACAGCACTCTACTAAGGGCAACAAAGTGAGACTCTCTCTCTCAAAAAAAAAAAAAAAATAGAATAATCTTATTTACCCTAAAATTAGAAATACAATAATCTTGTTTACTTTAATAGAAAATTCCTATTTATCCAACATCTACATTCAACAATGATCATGATTTTGCTATGTTTGCTTTATCTGGCGCCTTTTATTAGTTCTTTTTGTTGAAGTTCTTAAAGATTTTAAAACAAATCCCAGACGTCATGTCATTTCTTGCCTTCATACTTCAGAATGTATCTCATAACAATACCCGATCTTTGTGTTTAGAGGAATGTGACTTTGCAGGCAGAGTCCCCTCCCCACCAGGAGCACCGCTTATGTGCCTGGGCGCACTGGCAGGTCTGCGTTGGGCACACTCTGGCACCAGGTGTGAGTTCTCAATCATCCTGGCTGGCAAACACATCTTGGATCCTTCCAGACTCTCTGACACATTGGGGTGCTGATTTAATCCAGTCTCAAGTTTGGCAGTTGCTGCTGAGTGCCACCTTGCCTACCATTAAGGACTGTCGGGAAGAAGGAAAGCAGCCTCCAGAAAATAGTTATTCAGTTCCCAGTAAGACTGCAGCTAATCCCTTCTCCACAGTAAGGTGCAGGACACATATTCCTGCTGCCATAAATCTCAGGCAGAACCACAGATTGAGAAGGAGAGAGTTGGAGTCTGTTGCAAACATTGGGCAGGAAAGAGCGGTTATTGTTTTTGGTAACTTGTTAAAGATTTGCCTGATGCCAGGGTGCTTACCAGACACGCTGAGATGTGAGGTTGCTCTAATGGGACCTCTGCAGCAGTAGGGAGGGGTGGGAGGGCCCTCCATAGTTCCCTTCATTGAGGCTGACCTCCTGTTACCTGCCACCAGCTGCTCCCATTAGTACTATTCCTATAAAATCAAAAGCCAGAGCCCTACAACCTCAAGTCCAACAGGTCTGTCCTGGCCTTTGGCACTGCCTTAACCAAAGCCATGTGCAGACTTCCCTTAGCCTGCCTAGCCAGCACCCCTCCTCCCACCTCCTGGCCAGCCCAGTGCCTGAAGAGGCATTGTTAGGAAGCTCCACTGAGATTCTTCAGCATCCATTCTGCTGACACACCATCCCGCACAGGCTGGACACAGGAACCACGACTTTGGGTTAAGTTACCCACACTTCTATTTCTGGGAGACTGCAGCGTATATGTGTCCTAAAATGCTTTTGGAAAACAGGACTAGCCAAGCTCAACACATATTTTTACAAACACCTACTAGTTTCCACTTTTAATTCGAGTAACTGATACTTGATTACTTAGTAGCTGCGTGAGAATTTCAGTCCTGGATTCTACCAGCAACTCGGGGAGACCTGAATCCTGTTGATTCACCTAATTAAATTCTTCTGTCACAGGGTCACGGTCCTGTTTTCATGCGGGTGAACAGGGCCTGAGACAATCAGTGCTGTAGTTATTTTTCTACTCAGAAGGAAGTTGATGCCACTTGACACCTAGATGCATACTTCAAGTTGAAAATAACTACATATAGCATCATTTACAGAGTGCAGGCTATTTCATGCTGATACTAGAACCACCACTGGAAAAAGAAAATAATTCAATAGGAAAAAATCAGCATTTTTTTCATAAAGAATTATTTGACTGGGGTTTCCACACTGCCATGAGAAATGACAGGCACCATCAATTAAATCTACCTTATCTGAGTCAGGGTAGAGACTATGGTGAGGCCAAATGAGGTGCCTCCAACACAAAATTTAAGGAGGCACTCATTCTCAGGGTTGTGCACGCTTAGGGTTGATATTTGCTTGACCCTGTGAGTGAGTGCCTCCTTAAATTTTGCACCCCAGCTCAGCCATGCTGTATATAGTCTGGGGCTAGTTAAGGGCATAATAATCACCTTAAGTTACAGAGTTTCTCAGTCCGAATCTGGGAGATTCCAATTCAGTACATCTGAGGTGAGGTCCAGGAATCATTTTAAATTACCTCCTTCGGGTAATCCAGATAGATAGCCAGGTTTGGGATCCACTGATGTGTTTAGAATACCACAACGAGAAGGTGGCCTTCCATGAAATTTGAGATGATTAGTTCCAAGCATTGGGTTGAATTCTGAGTTTTCTCCATGTAAAAGGTATTTGGAGATTTGATTTTGTATCAGGATTGTGTTTAGCTGCAAGCAACATAAAATCCCAGTAACAGTAGCTTAGATAGGAGTTTATTTTTCTTATGCTAGAAGTCTGGTGGTAGGTTACTGCTGGCATTCATCAGCATTTCTTTGATTCACTTGGATTTTCCTTGACTGTGTTTGCCTCATGGTTCCAAAACGGCAGCTGTGGCTCTGTCATCTACTTTCAAGACTATAAGGGAGGAAAAAAAAAAAAAAAAGACTATAAGGGAGGAAGAAGCAGAAGTGTACCGCCATCCAGGTCTTTTCCCTTATATTAAAAAAGGTAAAATCTCTCCTAGAAACTGTTTCTCCCTGGTGTTGGTGGTTGGGAGTCCCAGTTCTCTGAACAAAGTTGACCTGGTTCAATTACTCATCTGAGCTAGAAAGTTCAATAGAGGCATGGTGGGAATTGAAAGCAAAAGTGAGTGGAAACCGAAAATAAAACTGGAGCAGCACAGGCAGCATAAATAGAAAACAAAAGAAACCTGCACAAGTTTCAGTACAGCAAAGAGAACTTTTATCTAAGGACAAAGTGAAAGCTGAGCGCACTTCCAAAGAGATTTGGCAGTGGGTCCCTCTCATGAAGAAGATGTGAGAGAGATGGAGACGTGAAGGCTGTGCAGAGGTATAAACACCCTCTTTCTCTCCGTTTGAAACTGGTTGCAGCACTTTCACTGGGCTCTCTGCATCTCCCGGCATTATTGCCCTCTTCCATTGGTCATTGGTTACCTAGGTTAGCTTATAAGCACATTCTTTGCCCTTCTGTGGTGAGAACTGCTGAGTGCAAATTGTTGAATATTCCTATGGGCTTCTCAGACTTCTTTGTTCAGCAGGCTGGGCTTTCCTCCCAACCCCCTTGAAGCCCCTTTCTTTCTGTTTCTTCTCACCTGGTAGGTCTCTACCCTGTTTCCCCGAAAATAAGACAGTGTCTTATTTTAAGGTGTGCTCCCAAAGATGCAGTAGGTCTGCATCTTATTTTCAGGGGACGCCTTATCTTTCCTTGTAAATAGGTCTTATTTTCGAGGAAACAGGGGACTAGGCCTCATTGTCTAGAACTGGGTCACATGGTCACCTCTTGTTGAAAGGAAAGCTAAGAAATCAGAGAATAGGCGTATAATAAGGGGCTTAAGCTAGTGCTTCTCAAACTTCAGCAAGCATTGGAATCCCCCACATGTCTGGTTAAAACAGATTTCTGGGTTCTGCCCTCAGAGATGCTGATTCAGTAGGCCTGGGTTAGGACCCGAGAAGTTCCCAGTTGATGCTGATGCTGCTGGCCTTGGGAAAACACTTCTAAGAATCCCTGACCTCTGTCCACCAATGACTCTGAACCCTGATAGTGCATTAAAACACTGGAAGAACACTATTTTTTTTTTTTTTTTTGCCAGGGCTGGGTTTGAACCCACCACCTCCAGCATATGGGGCTGGCGCCCTACTCCTTTGAGCCACAGGTACCGCCCTGGAAGAACACTATTAAAGGTACGGGTGCCTGGGGTCCCGCCCCTAGAAGTCCTGACTTAATTTGTTGGTGAGGTCTAGGCATCCTTAGAGTCAATCTCTGTAGGTGATTCTAATGGTAGCTGCAGACAGGAACCACAGTTTAAGCCAGTCATGATCCCCTATCTGGGACTGTTATCAAGGTTCTGTTAGCCTGGGGGAGGAGGGGAGAGTAACAGACCTGCAGCAGGTTCACATAGGGGTCCCAAGATTCCTGCAATTTTGAGTCACTTGGGAATTGTTCAAAAATTCCACAGTTCAGGACCTACTTCAGGCAATTAAGTCATCATCTCTGGAGGTGGAATACCGGCAGTAGTTTGTTTCAAATTCCCCAGATAATTCCTATGTGCAGACAAGTTTGGGAACCCCTGGGTTAAGAGATTACATGTGAAAATATTTAAAAGGAAAGTGTGAAGGGATGTTACACATATTGAAACAGAGAAACATGACAATTTTATTATCGTTTCCATGTACGTAAGAAAATTTCATAAAGAATGCTGCTGTCCGTGAACTGAAGAACAGCAAGGTGGAAATGGGACCACCCTGTTTAGAACCCTTGGATTAGATGCAAAGAGAAATTTCCTAGCTGCAAATTGTTGCGATGAAACGTGGTATGGTGAGAACAAGGTTGTGCCATCCTGTCGCTGAGGAACTATAAAAATAGTATAGATTATCATGTTTTAATGTCATTCTTTCTGAAGGTGAAGAGGTGGATGAAATGACCTAGCTAGCTTTCTTCTTTGAAAATTTCCTATTTTCCTCTTCTCTTCATTTCACATCTCAGCTTAGAAGATAGATCTCTGCATTAACAATTCAAAGAAAACATAACCTTTGCCCGCCTATGTGCTTGAATGGATAAAATGTCTGACAGCTAGTAATAGGTTGAGATGCCACTAGCTCCAACCTCTTACATCTCTGAAATGCTATTTTGAGCTTCTGGATGAGAAGTACTACCCACTAGAGAGGGCCATCAGCACTTGATTTGAATGAGTTTCTGTGTTGGAAGTGTAAATGCTGTACTGAAGGTGGCTGATTCCCTGCCATGTCTGAGCCCTGCTACATGTGTGTGCATTCATAAGGGGAAAAAAGCTATTTTTGTGCAACATAGGAATAACATGTGTTTAAATTAGCTGCAATTAAAATATATTCCCCTTTGTATATGAAAATGTCACTGGCTGTTGTGAGTAGGACATGCCCTCTGGGTTGCCTTTATTTTCTTTTGCCAGACTGGCAAGCGATTTACCCTGCTCCCATCTAACCTTATTTCCTGTAACATTCGCTAATTCAACTGCTGGGGTTTCAATCGTAGAGATTTCAAAGGCAACAGGAGGCCAGCAGTCAACAAACCCATACTCGGTGAATCTCAGTCACACTCCCTGGATCTTTCTTTTTATTTTTTTGTTATTAAATCATAACTGTATACATTAACGCATTTATGGGGTACAATGTACTGATTTTATATACAATTTGGAATGCTTACATCAAACTGGTTAACATAACCTTCACCTCACTTAATTACTTGTTGTGTTAAGACAACTCTACTCTTTTTTTTTTTTTGAGACAGAGTCTCAAGCTATCACCCTGGGTAGAGTGCTGTGGCGTCACAGCTCACAGCAACCTCAAATTCTTGGGCTTAAGTGATTCTCTTGCCTCAGCCTCCCAAGCAGCTGGGACTACAGGCGCCTGCCACAACGCCCAGCTACTTTTTGTTGCAGTTGTCATTGTTGTTTTAGCTGGCCTGGGCCTGGTTCAAACCCGCCACCCTTGGTATATGTGGCCGGTGCCCTACCAACTGAGCTACGGGTGCTGCCCTATACTCTACTCTTGATAGATTTGACAGGTATCCTTGCATTATGCACAATAGGTGAGGTCCCACGAATTACTCTTCCTCCACTGAGCCTCCTCCCCTCTCCTCATCCTCCTCCCTTCTGGGCTATAGTTATGTTTTATCATTCATATGAAAGTGTGGGTAATTATATATTGGTTTCATAATAGTATTGAGTACATTGGATGCATTTTCTTCCATTCCTGAGATTCTTTTTTTTTTTTTTTAGAGACAGAGTCTCACTTTGTTACCCTCCATAGAGTACCGTGGCATCACAGCTTACAGCAACCTCCGGCTATTGGGCTTAGGCAATACTCTTGCCTCAGCCTCCCCAGTAGCTGGGACTACAGGTGCCTGCCACTACACCCAGCTATTTTTTATTGCAGTTTGGCCGGGGCCAGGCTTGAACTTGCCACCCTTGGTATATGGGGCTGGCTCTCTACTCACTGAGCCACAGGCGCTACCCCATTCCTGAGATATGTAAAATCTCCATCTTTTCTATGGCTGCATAATATTCCATGGTATACATATACCACAATTTGCATTAATCCATTCGTTGGGTCAAAGGACACTTTGGCTGCTTACATGACTTGGCAATTATAAATTGGGCTGCAATAAACATTCTGGTGCAAATGTCTTTGTTGCAAAATGATTTGTGGTCATCTGGATATATACCTACTAGACGAATTGCAGGATCAGACAGCAGGTCTTCTTTTAGTTCCCTAAGTGTTTTCCAAACTTCTTTCCAAAAGGAATGTAATAGCTTGCATTCCCACCAGCAGTGTGGAAGTGTTCCCTTCTCTCCACATCCACACCAACATCTGCAGTTTTGGGATTTTATGATGTGGGATAATCTTACTAGAATTAGGTGATAGCTCAAAGTGATTTTGACTTGCATTTCTCTGATGATTAAAGAGGATGAGCATTTTCAAGATATTACGCAGAAATAAAAACAAATCAGGAGGAATCATGCTACCAAACTTCAGGCTCTACTATAAATCTATAGTGATCAAAACAGCATGGTACTGGCACAAAAATAGAGAGGTGGATGTATGGAACAGAATAGAGAACCAAGAGATGAACCCAGCCACTTATTGTCATTTGATCTTTAATAAGCCTATCAAAAACATAAATTGGGGGAAATATTCCCTATTTAACAAGTGGTGCTGGTGAATTGGCTGGCAATTTGTAGAAGACTGAAACTGGACCCACACCTTTCACCATTAACAAAAATTCTCACCGGATAAAAGATTTAAACTTAAGACATGAAACTATAAAGATACTTGGAGAGAGTACAGGGAAAACACTTGAAGAAATTGGTCTGGGAGAATATTTTGTGAGAAGGACTCCCCTGGCAATTGAAGCAATACCCTAAATATATTACTGGGATCTGATCAAACTAAAAAGCTTCCGCACAGCTGAGGACACAGTAAGTAAAGCAAGCAGACAGCCCTCAGAATGGGAGAAGATATTTGCAAGTTATGTTTCTGACAAAGGTTTGATAACTAGAATCCACAGAGAACTCAAACCAATTAATAAGAAAAGAACAAGTGATCCCATTTCATTGTGGGCAAGAGACTTGAACAGAAGCTTCTCTAAAGAAGACAGGTGCATGGCCTCCAATCACTGGATCTATAGTTGAAGATCCCATACTGAACTTAAGGAAAAGATTTAGGAGTGTTTCTTCAAATACCTGGATGCCCAGGTTCCATTCCTTGCCTGTCAAATCAGAGTAGTTGGGTGTGAAAGCCACACAGCACTAATTTTTGAAGATTTCTAGGTGATTCTAATGGGCAGCAAAGTTTGAGAATCACTGCCTTATTTACCTTCATAATGAGATCCAAAATCTCTTACGGAATTTTTCTTAGGTCTCACGGTCATAGGGATTAGATAAATATTTCTCCTTGCTGAGTGTGTCAGATTGTTTCTGAATATTCATCCATCCTAATTCCTGTACTATAAGAGAACCTCTATATTTAGCTGCCTACATAGCCATGGAGAATAAAGACTACTTTTCAGGCTTCCCTGCAGGAGGGCATAGCCATATGTTTCAATTTTGGCCCATGGGATTGTGTAGAAATTGTGCATATTCCTGAAAAATTCTTAAAGGGAAGTTGTGCATTCTTCTCCCTGTTCACCTTTGTGCCAGATGGAATGCCAATATAATAGATGAAGCTCCAAGAAGACACTGGACAATGAGGAAACTTTGGGAATGGACGTCACACAAAGCAATGGAATAAAGAAGCAGGAGTCTGGTTCCCAGCACTGAGTTTAACACCAGCCCTACATGGACTGTTCTGTGCTTTTTAATGAATGAGAAAAATAAACTGTCTTGTTTATGGTGCAAGTTCTGTTCATTACAGCTGAACTTAATCCTAACAGACTCAATGGTTCTCAGATGTGGGTAAATTCCAGCAACACATACAGAGCTGATGAAGCACAATGAAGTAGGTGATTCTGATATCTAAGTTTGAAAACAACTCTGCCAGAAATCCTGGGAGCTCGAGTGAGCATATGGTGAGGGCAAAACTTTGAATTTGAAAAGTCATGATTGATTAGAACCTTTTTGGAAAAGTTAATCTGCTGAATAAAATATTTAGCAGTACAGTGTTAAAGACTGGTTCAGGGGACAAACAGAACCAGTCTTAAATCCTGACCTTGCCACTTACTACCTAAAAAGAATGAAATTTCTCCAAGCCAGTTTTCTCGTTTATAAAATGGGCCAATAACAATACCTATTCCATGGTGGTATTACAGGAATTCAATGAGTTATTAGAAGATAATATTTAATATAGTAACTGCCACATAGTGAAGGCTTAGTAAGTGTTGGCTTGTAAGAAATTAGCATAGAATTTATGATTTGGCTTTGAATTCCATTTTAGTCCCTGACTTTACTCTGTCCAATATGGTACAACCATGTGCATCACCAGTTCATGCCTACTAGTCTGGCCATAATAATAATAAATCATGATTTTAAAATAACAAATCCTTTCAAGGATGTGGGAAAATTGGAACCTTGTGTGCATTGCTGGTAAGAATGCAAAATAATAAGCCACTTTGGAAAACAGGCAGTTAGTTCCTCAAAGTGTTAAGCATAGAGTATCACATGACCCATCAATCCTCTTCGGTAAATACCAAGAGAAATAAAAACATGTTTACACAAAAACTTGTGTATGACATTTATAGCACCATTATTCATAATAGCCAAAAAAGTGGGAAAAACTCAAATGTCCATCAACTATGAATGGGTAAACAAAACCTTCCATACACAAACATTTTCTAAATTGGCACATTATTTGTCAATAAAAAGGAAGTATTGATATATACTACAGTGCGGATAAACTTTGAAAATATCATGGTAAGTGAAAGAAGCCAGTCACAAAAAAAAAAAACACATATAATTTGATTCTATTTATATGAAATGCTCAGAATAGGTAAATCCACAGAGAAAGAAAGCAGATTAGGGCTGGGGGAGAAATAATGGGAATAACTAGTAGTAGTATAGGGTTTCCTTTTGGGGAGAAAAATGGCTCTAAAATTAGTGGTGATGATTGCACAACTCTGTAAATACACAAAAACCTTTGAACTGTACATTTGATATGGTCGAATTATACCAAAACATAGCCCTCCTCCTCCCACCAAGAAAAGGAAACAGAAAGGAAACCAACTTTGTAGTAACAAACAGGGGTGGGAAACCTGTGGCCTCAAGGCGAAATGTGGCCTTCAGTGACACCTTTTGACTAAATCCAAATTTTGTAGACCAAATCCTTTTATTAAAAGGGGTACAGCAGAGAAAAATAAGCATTTCTTGCTTCCTGTGGACTTCAAGAAGAACAATCTTGAAATCAGAAGGCTGCAGGTTTCCAGGCCTATCTTCAGCCTCTTCATTGATTAAAGAAGGCAGGTTCCATTTTAAATTGCTGGTGGCCGTGATGTCTTTCCTGTTTACTTGAGAGAGCAGTTGTTGCATCAGATTCTCCAAGGGGTTCATGATCCGGTGCATTTACAAGCTGCTGACTCTGGCTTCAGCCTTGTACCTCTTCTTAGTGGTGAAAATCTGATGACATTCCTACAGTAGATTCCCACTTTGCCAGGCCAGTGAAACACCTTTTATTGCATGGAACTTCAGGAGCTGCACTGTTTATTCTTGGAGGAATCCTGCAAAGACCCAGAGGATTATGTTCTAAGTTTTGATTGAAGTGTCTGGTTCAGTCCATGTCCTTCCCTTGGAGACCAAGATGGGTATAAGGAAGAAAAAAGAAAGCAGTCTTCAAGTTGCTGCTGCTCAAAATGATCTTTATCACAATATAGCAAGAACAAAACAAACAAAACGAAGAACATATCGATTACAGACTCATCTCATAAAGAACTATGGAAATGTAAAGGAGAAAGGGCATTTGTTCCAACTCACATCTTACTGAGAAGGACATTGAGAGCATAGGTTTCAATGACTGGCTCATAGTCCAACTATCAGTAGAACTGGTATTACAACCCTTGTCTGTATATTCCAATTCTTCAATCCAGTATATAACACCTTTTCTCAGTTGAATTTCACAGAGTGGGAAAGGGAAGATTAAGCCTCATACACACTACAGTTTCATTTAATTAAACAATCTGTACAATTAAATGACAAGTAAATATTGAATGAAGTAAATGTCAATACATCTTTACCTGAAAGAATTAACTTCAAGCACATATGAATCCAGTGCTTCCAAATTCTCTTGTTGAAAAGTTGGCATGCCTTCTGTCTCAGAACTTGGCCCTGGTCCCTTCTTTAGGATCACTCTGTGGGTGACTTCACACTGTCTCACCCCTTTACATACTCCTCTGTCTTCTTTACAACAAACATCTGATCCATCGGGAAATCCTGTGGATTTGACCTTAAAAACAAACCCAGAATCCATCTAGTTCTCACCACTGCGATTACCCTACTGGTCCCACTCTAGATCACTGCCACGGCCTCCCAACAATTCCCTTGCTCTGCCCTTGGTCTCTTAAGTCTGATCTCAAAATTCCAGGCAAAGCAAAGTTTTGAAATGTAAGTCAGATCTTATCACCAGCTTGCCCTTCGACCCCCTTGACTTCCCACAGAAACTCAAGTCTAGAAAGCAGTCTATAGGCCCTCTGGACCCTCTCACCTCTAGTTCATTTTCTCCTGTGTGGTGCTGTCCTTGCTACTTCTTGAGCAGGTCAGACATGTTCACCTCAAAGCCTTTGTTTTAACTGGTTTTTCTACCAGAAATATGTTTCCATGAGGGTAAATCTTCAAACATACGCAATTTTGTGCATCCTCATTAAGAAATCAACAAACACAAAATTAGATGCCAGGTCTTAAAGGGACTCCTGCCACTTAGGAACCTTGAAATGTGAGCTTCACTAGCTTTATGGTAAATCCATCTCTTTTCTTCTCCCACATGTCTGTTTGGTTGACTCCTTTTCTCCTTCAAAGCTTTATTCTAATTCTACTCTCTCCATGAGGCCTACCATGACTTCTTGGTATAATACCGACTTGTTCGTTTGTGGCTCAGTTTTCTTTTCTTCCCATGGTACTTAGTATGTTCTATCATACTATATAAATAACTTAATTGTTATCTTTACTGTTTCTCTTGACCACCACCTTGCTAGAGAATAAGTTCCAGGATCCTCAGTCCCTCAGACAGTCCAGGCTCAGAGTAGATGTCCAATAAACATTTGTAGGAAGAATGAATTTATATTTCTTCAATGCCATTTAAAAGTAATCAGATCTCTGGGCGGTGCCTGTAGCTCCAGGAGTAGGGCGCCGGTCCCATATGCCAGAGGTAGTGGGTTCAAACCTAGCCCCGGCCAAAAAACCAAAAAAAAAAAAAAAAGTAATCAGATCTCCTAGCCTTGGTAGATGCTACCTTCTCAGGTAGCTATTATCTTGAAGATTAAAATTTAATTTAAAAAAGCTATCATTGCTACTATTCATGTAGTATCTAGGCTATACCAAGCTCATTGTTACATTTTTTTGGGAATTCCATCAGATGGACACGATTATTAATTTATTCCCATTTTAAAGATGAGACAACCAAGTTTAAATTAATTTCCCGAAACCACGTAGCTAGGAAATAACAAAATGAGAGTAAACCTGGGTATGTTTGATTCTGAAGCCTATGATCTTTCCGTTTGGCTGGTAGCAAACGACATTTATACCCCTGTTTCTCTCTGGCATGAAGGCACTAGGAAAATTGTATGAATTAGATATTAATACACAGCTGCAGTACATACTGGCTTGGGGTCTCTAGGTAAGTTTCTTAACCTTTGAGTTTCAGTTTTCCCATCTATAAAATGGGCCTCACAGCGCCAAACTTGAAGGGTAAATAAGAGAAGTAAAGGAGATAATGTTTAATATTGAGGCTTTAAAAAGTATTTAATAAATATTCTCTGTAAAGGAGCTTTTAATTAAAACACACGTACTTTCATAAATAGAATTCGGAGGAGGGTGCGAGCCAGTTGCTATGGGGAAGTCAGTGGCAGGGATGCAGGGCTGTTCTGGAGCCAACACACAGAGGCTGGGCTCAAGAGAAAGAACACTGTAGGAGGGGGGCAGAGAAGACCAATGTTGCAAGCCATACGGGAATGGAAAAGGCACTTTTCAAAGTAACATTTTGTTCTTACCTCCTACAAGCTGGCGTGCTCACATCTTTCCGTAAGACCCTAGAGTAGGCCTTTTCTCAACACTTCACTGAACAAGTGTCACAGGACACTTGAAGTTTCCTGGAATTGAGTTATCCCATACAATTCCAAATATTTTCAGTGACAAATGAAAAAAAAAAATCCAAGTTTCTTGTTACAGTTCTGCAAGCTTCTTTGGAAACAATAGCTGAGGAACAACAATCTGATGTGTTAGGTGAGGGGAAGGAGGTTGTGCCAAAGGCTAGCAGGGCTCATGGCAAGACTCCCATCACCTTGGCTGAGAGCCCAGGGCTTGCCTCATGCACCCCGGAGGGGCCTACATTTATATAGACCCCGACATGGGGCAGCCATCATTGTTCATGTATTTTATCTTACTTTTAAGAGGGAAAAATTTGGATATTCTCTAAACAATTTAATCTTATTAAGTCTGAAGAATATCAGAAAAGAAAATTGTAAATGCTCATAAACTTATGACCCTAATGTGGCCACTTATATTTCATAAGGACTCTGTCCATGCGTCTAATTATATGTGACATTCTAGATCTTCTAGCTCATAATCCAGGGTTCTGATTATTGAGAGAGGTGGAACAAATAGGGTGTATAAGATACACATGGCATTTAACAGCTGCTATAGCCCTCCATTCAACCAGACTTCACTTTAGCATTCTGCTAAAGAATCAGTAGGAAACTCTTAGGATTATCAAGAAAGTTCAGAAAAATGGCTGATTTTAAAAGAATCTTGCAGAAATTTGCAGTTTCCTGAATAATAGCAATAACCAGTTCAGCGTTTCTCACACTTTGGGCAATAACATTCCACTTTTATCACTTTTACTATTCCAACTTGTACTTTATTTTTTCCTTTTTTTCAATAGGTTGACTCTTAAATTCAATGTATTAAACAATAGCCACATAGTAGCCAGGGTGACCTTTTAATGTTTTTTTTTGAGACAGGATCTTGCTATGGTACACAGGGTGGCCTCAAACTCCTGGGCTCAAGGAGGAGAGTTCCTGCCTCCATCTCTCTAGCAGCTGGGACTACAGGCATGTGATACCATGTCCAGCTTCAGGATGGCTTTTTTCTTTTCTTTTCTTTTTTTTTTTTGAGACACACTCTCACTATGTGGCCCTCAGTAGAGTGTTGTGGCGTCACAGCTCATAGCAACCTCAAACTCTTGGGCTAAAGCGATTCTCTTGCCTCAGCCTCCCAAGTAGCTGGGACTACAGGCGCCCACCACAATGCCCGGCTATTTTTTGGTTGCAGTTGTCATTGTCGTTTAGCAGGCTCGGGCCGGGCTTGAACCCGCTAGCCTTGGTGCATGTGGCTGGTGCCCCACTCACTGAGCTATGGGCGCCGAGCCAGGGTGGCTTTTTAAATATGTAAGGCAGATTACATCATCCTCTGCTTAATCCTCTAATAGCTTTTCATCTGTCTTAAAATAAAAATTGTCTGCAAGGAAATCCGAGCCCTAGAGTGCACGTCTCACCCCATCACCGTCTCCAGGGCTTAGCTTCATCTGCAGTGGCCCCCTTGCCATCTCCCAACATGCCAGGCTCCTTCCCATCACAGAGTCTTTTTTCCTTCCCCTGAGAAATTATTAATTTCTTTAATTATTGTCTGTCTCCTCTAACTGGAGTATAAACTTAAAGTGATTAGGGTTTTTTTTCTTTAGTTTACTGTTATGTTCATAGAACCTAGAATCGTGCCTGGCATAGTAAGTGCTTAATAAATAGTTGTTGCCTGACAGGACAGATAGACACATGGAACATATTTGACTGCCTAGGAATAGACCTTGTAATTTAATGAGGGAGATTTCATAAGTAAATGGGATGAATAAATTGTCAATAAAAGTTATAGGAAAATCAACTAGCCTTTTTTTTTGGGGGGGGGACGAGAATGTAGATACTTACCATCATCATACAACGAATTAAACAAATGTGTGCCCAGATAGACTAACATGTGGATAAACTAGAGCAAATAATTTTTGAAAACTCTAAAAATAAAGCAGAATTTTGTTCTACTTTCTCATTGGGAAAGAAGTTTCTAATCTAAAAAAACAGTGGAAAATAAATAAAATGATCAATATATTTGAATTCACAAGAAGAGCTAATTTCTTTTTTTTTTTTTTGCAGAGACAGAGTCTCACTGTACCGACCTCGGGTAGAGTGCCGTGGCGTCACACAGCTCTCAGCAACCTCTAACTCTTGGGCTTACACGATTCTCTTGCCTCAGCCTCCCGAGCAGGTGGGACTACAGGCGCCCGCCACAACGCCCGGCTATTTTTTTTGTTGCAGTGTGGCCGGGGCTGGGTTTGAACCCGCCACCCTCGGCATATGGGGCCGGCACCCTATTCACTGAGCCACAGGCACCGCCCCAAGAAGAGCTAATTTCTTTAGGATATTTATTTCACCAGGTATTTCTTGCTGGTTTTTGCATTTTTCAGAGAAATGCAAATTGAAATCATAACGAGATACCACTATATTTTAGAATGGCTAACAAACAACAACAACAAAAACAAGACACTATAGCAAAAGCAACCAGTGCCAAACAATAGTACCAAGTGCCAGCAAAGATGCAGAACAACTGAAACTTTCATACAGTCCCCATGGGAATATCAAATGGTAGAGCCATTTTGGAAAATAGTTTGGCAGTTTCATGGGACAGTTAAATACACATGTACCCATGCAACCCAGCTATATCACTCCTAGGTATTTACTCACGAGAAATGGAAATTTATCTTTAAATACTTGTATGTTTATAGTGGCTTTAGTCATTATTGACAAAAATTAGAAAGAATCCAGATGCCCTTCGACTGGCACGTGAATAAACAGAATGTGACATTCCATATCATAGAATACTACTCAGCAATAAAAAAGGAATGAAACACTGACAAATGCATAATACAGATGTTGCTCTCAAATGTGTTACACTGATTAAAAGAAGCCAGACCCAATAAGCTACATTCTGTAAGATTCCATTTATACGACATCCCAGAAGAGGCAAAACGATAAGGACAGGAAACAGAGGTGTCACCAGAGGCTGGAGGTGGGAGAAGGGTTGACTATAAAAGGGCATGGGGACATTTTCTGGAGGAGACAGAATATTCTATATTTTGATTGTGACACTAGTTACCTGACTGTATGCATCTGTGAAAATTCATAGAACTTTATGCTAAAATGGGTGAATTTTTCTCTACATAAATTATCCTACAATAAACCTGAGTTTTAAAAAATAATAAAATTAGGCTCGGCGCCTGTAGCTCAGCGGCTAGGGCACCAGCCACATACCGGAGCTGGAAGATTTGAATCCAGCCTGGGCTGCCAAACAGCAATGATAACTACAACCAAAAAATAGCTGGGTGTTGTGGTGGACGCCTGTAGTCCCAGCTACTTGGGAGGCTGAGGCAAGAGAATCGCTTAAACCCAAGTGTTGGAGGTTGCTATGAGCTGTGACGCCATGGCACTCTACCGGGGATGACATAGTAAGACTCTGTCTCAAAAAAAAAAACAAAAAACGATAATAATAATAAGAAAATTAAAAAGCAAATTGGAAAGTGTTTAAAATATACATGATAAAGTATTCATACGGTTAATACATAAACTGTATATAAATTGATAAAATAAACAATTATTAAATAACAAAAGAAAATAATATTCATTCTATTAATAACTAGTAATCAACTAATAGAAATTAAAGTATATTGAGATATAATTTCCCCATAAATTAGCATTTTTATTCTCTTTCCCCATTGCCTATGTAAAAGGTTAATACAGAATTCTTGGAATAACATGCAGGGATACATATGCTCACGTAATTTTGGTGAGAATGAAAATTGGTTCAAATCTTGTGGGGAAGCAGCCAGGCAAGTCTCTATCAAGAGATTAAAACGTGTCCGTACTTTTTGTTATAGTAATTTCAACTCTGGGAATCTAGCCTAAGGAAATAAAGCAAGTTGTAAAATAGTTTTAGGTCTGAAGATGGTTGGTACATTAATTGTAGTAGTAAAAAGTTTGAAACAACTTCACTGTCTACATTAAGGTAATGGAAAAATTATGATTTACTCATATGAAGAGATAACATGTTGAGCTTGATGTATTTTAAAATTTTCTAAATATAGAAAAATGCAATGAAGTAATGTTAAGAATAAAGAATACTATAAAAATATATAATCTAAACTTATTCATACATAAAAACATTCAAGAAGACAGTCTGCTAACATGTTGATCATAGTTAACTCTTTTATTTTTTTTCTAGTTTACTTCCATTTTTTCTTAAAAATACCCTAGAAAAATAATTATAAAAGAAGCAACCTAAGGGTATGAGATTTCCACAGATAAACCTGACCTTGGTTTACCATCTTGGAAATTGGCTAAACTTGTGGCTTTTGCCTTTTAAAGCCATAAGCCGTAACATTTTAAAATAAAACACAATGCCATTAATGTTTAGCATATATTAGAGGTTTTCTTAGAAATTAAGTTTTGGTTCTGTTTATATCTTTCATAGTCAAATGTTTTGAACATGATATTTAAGAGTTTCTAAAACCACACTGTCCAATATGGCAGTCACTAGCCACTGTGGCTAGTGAGCACGTGAAATGTGGCCAGTCCTGATTGAGAGGTGCTGTAAATATAAGATACACAAAATATAAGATTTTGAAAAGTTCCAATGAGGCTGAGCACAGTGGCTCAGGCCTGTAATCCTAGCACTCTGGGAGGCCAAGGCAAGAGGATCCTTTGAACTCTGGAGTTGGAGAATAGCCTAAACAAGAATGAGATCCCGTCTCTACTAAAAACAGAAAAAATTAGCTGAGGATAGTGGATGGCACCTGTAGTCCTAGCTCCTTGAGAGGCTGAGGCAGGAGGATCATTTGAACCCAGGAGTTTGAGGTTAATGTGGGCTAGGCTGACACCATGGCACTCTAGCCTGGGCAACAGAATGAGGCACTGTCTTAATAAAATAAAAAAATCCCAATGAAAAAATGTAAAATAGGCAAGGTGTGGTGGCTCACACCTGTAATCCTAACACTCTAGGAGGCCAAAGCCAGTGCATTGCTTGAGCTTGAGAGTTCAAGATCACACTGAGAAAAAGTGAGACCCCGTCTCTACTAAAAATAGAAAAACTGAGGCAAGAGGATTGCTTGAGCCCAAGATTTGGAGGTTGCTGTGAACTATGATGCCACAGCACTCTACCCATGGCAATAGCTTAAGACTCTGTCTCAAAAAAATAAATAATAAATAAATAAATACAAATAGTCAGCCTTGTGGTGGGAGCCTATAGTCCCAGCCACTCAGGAGGTTGAGGCAGGAGAATTGCTTGAGCCCAAGAGTTTGAGGTTGCTGTGAGCTATGATGCCACAGCACTCTACCTAGGGCAACAAGGGGAGACTCTATCTCAAAAAAAAAAAAAAAGAAAGAAAGAAAAAGAAAAGTGTAAAATATATTGTTATTAATTTTTATATGGATTACATGTTTCATAATATGTAGGTTAAATAACATACATTATTAAAGTTAATTTTACGTTTTTTTCTTTTTTAATGTAGTTAGTAGAACATTTAAAATTACCTATGTAGCGGGGCGGTGCCTGTGGCTCAGTCGGTAGGGCGCCGGCCCCATATACCGAGGGTGGTGGGTCCAAACCGCAACCAAAAAATAGCCGGGTGTTGTGGCAGGCGCCTGTAGTCCCAGCTACTCGGGAGGCTGAGGCAAGAGAATCGCTTAAGCCCAGGAGTTGGAGGTTGCTGTGAGCTGTGTGATGCCATGGCACTCTACCGAGGGCCATAAAGTGAGACTCCGTCTCTACAAAAAAAAAAAAAAAATTACCTATGTAGCTTACGTTTTATTTCCATTGGGCAGCAATGTCCTAAAAACTGTTCTGAATCTAGCTGATGAGCCTTGTTTCCTCCCTCATGTTCACACATGAGTCAACAATATAGAATCTTCTCTCATTCCCATCCTTAGATAAATTGCTACTCTAGTCATCCTGTACCTTTCAGCTGCTCTGTCCTCAGGCTGCAATACCTTTCCTCATCTTAATTCAGGTTTAACTGCTGCTCATCCTTAGCCCTAACTAAAATGCTGCCATACCAGTGAAGATTTCTGCAATCATCAGAGGTCCTACGCGGCAGCATGCAATAGAAACTGTTGCAGGAAGACAAGGCCCCATGGCGATAAACAGCACCCAAATGCCGTGTTTGAAAGAGGAAGGGGGCCAGCACGGTGGCTCATGCCTATAATCCTAGCACTCTGGGAGACCCAGATGGGTAGACAGCTTGAGCTCAGGAGTTCCAGACCAACCTGAGCCAGAGTGAGATCCCATCTCTACTAAACACAGAAAAACTAAAGCAAGAGGATCCCTAGAGCTCAAGAGTTGGAGGTTGCTGTGAGCTATGATGCCATAGCACTCTACCCAGGGAAACAGCTTGAGACTCTGTCTCAGAAAAGAAAAAAGAGAAAGGGCTTTATTTCAGCTGGCAGAGTGATGGCACAGAAGAATTAAAAACTTTCCAATACATGTTCATGTGTTAGACCTTGTGCTGTCCCCAGTCTGGGCTCCAGATAGGTATGTATGGCATCTTTGGAAAGCCCCAGGGCACTGTGGCCAAGGTTCTTTGGCCAAGTCATCACGTCCATCAGCATCAAAAGACAGAACAAGAAGCATGTGATTGAGGCCCTTCTCAGGGCCAAGTTCAAGTTTCCTGGCCACCAGAAGATTCACATCTCCAAGAAGTGGGGCTTTACCAAGTTTAACTGAGATGAATTTGAATAAATAGTGGCTGAGAAGCGGCTCACTCTGGATGGCTGTGGGGTCAAATACATCCCCAATTGTGGCCCCCAGGACAAGTGGCCAGCCCTGCACTCATGAGGAGTTACACTGTGTTGCCTATCATTTGCACCTACCAATAATAAATCCTACTTCCCCGTCCACGTAAAAAAAAAAGGGAAAAAAATCGCCAGGCTTCCTGACTGGCTCTGTCTCCTCAGTAAAAGTTCTGGCTCACAGGAACCTTTCTCATTGGTCAGTTTGAATCAAGCTGGAAAAGCAGGGGTAGGGGGGTCAAGGGTACGTCTGGCTTTTACAGAAGCGGAAGTTTCCAGGAAGTTAAGTTTCTACAAATTCCTAAGGTCTGAATCACCTTGCAGGTATATCCTTGGGGTCTCCTTGAGAAGACCTCTGTTCTCTTAGACCTTACTTCCCCCCCCACCCCCATGTCCTCTCTCAAAAACACATTCAGTGCTCCAAGCAAATAGGTATTTCTCTTTCTCTTGCACGCAGAGGTGGGCAGTCCTGAACATCATCAAGCTTCAGGCTCTCTGCCTTTCTACCTCACTATCCTTGGTGTGGATTTTTCTATTCATGGTCATGTTACAGTCACAAAATGCCAGCTCCAACTCCAGCCATAATGCTGGTTTTGAGGTAGGAAGAAGGAAAAGAAAGTAACAAGGGAGGAAAACAAATTTTGGCAGACAACTTCTGCAGACTTTCTCTTGTATCTCTTTGGCTACCATTGTGTCAAATGGTATCGCCCTTTACAAGAAAGAAAAATACAATTCTTTTTGTTTTTTGCTTATTATTATTGCTTATTGATCTGGCTGTTAGCTTTGGGTTTTGGATTTTTTTTTTTGCTGGACACATTGCTTCAAGGATATGTTAGTAAAGTGTCAACCCAAAATAAGTCAGCAAAAATCTTAGTGAATGGAGGTTTATTAAGCCAAAATTGAGGATGTGCCTGGGAAATACACAAACCACAGACAAAGCTATGATGGTTTTTCTGAAAGGGAATTTGGCAGTTTCAACATTTAGAGGAGGATAGGGCATACAGAAAGAGAAAAAAAAAAAAAAAAGGAAGGAACAGGGTGGGTACCACGACATTCTCGTCAGGCCCAGGAAAATCTTCATTTTATGTAAGATAAGGCAAATGTTGGAAAAGAAAAAGGAAGTGAAGGCTGTATAAATTATGTAGATTTCCCTGGGTAGGTAGATGAATGTCTGATCTGACCTTGTCTCAGTTCTGCAACTGGGAAGATAAACTTGTAATTCATTATCAGTGTGGAGTCAAACATACTTGAGTTTTAGGAGGTGAAGGTAGCCTCCAGACCTGATGTTACAATTTGCAAGTCCTTGCTTATGGGAAGTCAGCAAGAAGTCCCCATAATGAAATGATGTGTGGGGCCAATCCTTCCTAGATGCCTCAGGCCTTTATCTTTTCTTTTACATAAGGGTTAAGAGTAGGTCCTAAGATTTTTATCTTCTTTTACAAAGGAAGGTGGGTAGGTTCCTAGTGCCTGCCCACAACTTCTTAGATTTTTTTTTTTTTGTAGAGACAGAGTCTCACTTTATGGCCCTCGGTAGAGTGCCATGGCATCACACAGCTCACAGCAACCTCCAACTCCTGGGCTTAAGCGATTCTCTTGCCTCAGCCTCCCGAGTAGCTGGGACTACAGGCGCCCGCCACAACGCCCAGCTATTTTTCGGTTGCAGTTCAGCCCGGGCCGGGTTTGAACCCGCCACCCTCGGTATATGGGGCCGGCGCCTTACCGACTGAGCCACAGGCGCCGCTCCACTTCTTAGATTTTCTTAGTCAAAATTTATTTCCTTGGATACACAGTAAACATTACTGCTGTTGATTCTTCCCCTTTCCTACTCTCCATAAACATCGTTTTTCTAGCAAAGAACACAATAGTTTATCACATTTTGGGTTTTCTTAATTACCAATCACATATCAGTCTTGCCTCTAGGGACTTATTGTTATTTTTTAATTCATTGTACACAGCTAACTAGAGTCTAAAAGCTCTTCAAGGCCTGAATATTTAAGACTTGAGGAAAAATATTGGTTTCTAAGTGCACAAAGAAAACAGTGATATCAAAAATCATTACATATTTAGTTATGCATCTATCAAATATATAGTTACACTCAATACATTGTTAGATTTAGTAGACACAAAAATGTTATATATAACATTTATATATGTTATATAACATGTTATATTTTATGTTAAATATATGTTATATTTATGTATATTAACATATATATGTTTGAAATATATTTGTAGATTATGATCTTGCATGCTGATTATATTAAAACCATTGCTAACCAGAAATTAAATGACTTATTACTAGTTTTAGCGGACATTATTCCAGACAGATTATCACTTCAAGCCTTTCACAGTATCTGTAATTCCAAATGAGTGAATGAGTTGGAAATGAACATGACTCAGCCATCTGGGCCTATGAAACATGAGTAGAAATGTGCTGGCTTCCAGATGTAGATAAGGGAGGATTTTGCCCTTATTGCTGCTGGCAGCCATCTATCTCAACATGGAAAAGACACCTAGACTTAGAACAAAGCTTACACTGTGATGTGTGGGGCAAGGAGACAAAACAATTGATCCGAGCCCTTGAAAATATGATGGGTCCACTGAAGTCTGCCCTTGCTCTGGACTTTCAGTTATGTGTGCTAGTGAAGATCAATGTTCAATTTAGTGCAAACCCATTATAATAAATCACATATTTCTAGCCAGGTGTGTGGCAGGCACCTGTATGTAGTCTCAGCTACCCAAGAGGCTGAGGCAAGAGAATCACTTGAGCCAAGAGTTGGAGGTTGCTGCAAACTGCGATAATGGCACAGCACTCTATCCAGGGCAACAGAGTGAGACTCTGTCTCAAAAAAACAAAAAAAAGAATTATGTATTTCAAGTTTAAGAATAGTGCAGATCTCATAATTTCATCCCCTAGTTTATTTGAAGGAAACTGAGGCTCACAAATTCAAGTAACTGAATAACTCAAGGGTTGCTGTATTAGTTTCCCAGGGCTGCCACAACAAAATGCCACAAACTAGGTGGCTTAGACAGCAAAAATTTATTTCCTCAGAGTTCTGGAGATCAGAAGTCCAAGATTAAGGTTTCAGCAGATTTGGTTTCTTCTGAGGCCTCTCACTTTAGTTTGCATACGGCCTCCTTCTCTGTGGGCCTTCACAGGACCTTTGCTCTGTGTGCAAGTCCTTGGTATTTCTTTCTGTGTCCGAATTTCCTTTTTATTTTTTGGAGTTTTTGGCTGGGGCTGGGTTTGAACCTGCTACCTCCAATATATGGGACCTGCGCCCTACTCCTTGAGCCACAGACGTCACCCCGAATTTCCTATTTTTATTGATGCCCATGCAAACCAGTTCATTTAAACTTTAACACCTTCTTAAAGGCCCTATCTCCAAGTATTTCACATTCTGAGGTACTAAGAATTTTGTGGTGACACAGTTCAACAGTTGTGCCTTTTACCACATGCGAGAGCTCCCTTTAGGACCCACATTTCTTGCTGCCAGCTGTTCTTTCTGACCACAGTGAAAAGAATACTGAATTTCTATGTGATATCAGTATGAATTATGATGAAAATTTTTAGTAGTAATAAGGGTAGCATTTATGTTTTATTTATTTATTTTTTTGTAGAGACAGAGTCTCACTTTATGGCCCTCGGTAGAGTGCCGTGCCTCACACAGCTCACAGCAACCTCCAACTCCTGGGCTTAAGCGATTCTCTTGCCTCAGCCTCCCGAGTAGCTGGGACTACAGGCGCCCGCCACAACGCCCGGCTATTTTTTGGTTGCAGTTCAGCCGGGGCCGGGTTTGAACCCACCACCCTCGGTACATGGGGCCGGCGCCTTACCGACTGAGCCACAGGTGCCGCCCTAAAGGTAGCATTTAAAAGAGAGTGGAGATGGGCATTCTGCAGCAGCAAATCTGAAAGGAATATGGAAGCTTCTAGAACATATTTAGATTATTTGGTAATTGAGAATTGGTTGGGTAAATCATAGTATATCTGTCCATACCATATACCCTTAGAATTATGCAGTTGATATATTATTTCTGGGTTTTTTTTTTTTTTTTTTGCAGTTTTTGGCCAGGGCTGGGCTTGAACCCCCCACCTCTGGCATATGGGGCCAGTGCCCTAGTCCTTTGAGCCACAGGCGCTGCCCTGATATATTATTTCTTAACAAGAAAAGGCAAGCATGGTAAAACTGGGGAAAGGACAGTCTCTTAGATAAATGGTCCTGGGAAAATTTTACATCCATAAGTAAAGGCATCAAGTTAGAAGCTTATCTTATGCTATATACAAAAATTCACTCAAAATGGATTAAAGACCTAAATGTATGAAACTCTTAGAAAACATAAGAAAAAAAACTGTAGGACATTGAATGTGGCAATAATTTCATGGGTATGACACAGGCAACAAAAACAAGAATAGACAAACAGGACTGTATCAAACTTGAAAATGTCTACACATTAAAGGGAAAAATCAACAGAGTAAAAAGGCAACCTACAAAATGGTAAAAATATTTGTAAATTATGTGCCCAATAAAATGTTAATATTTAGAATATAGAAGGAATTTCTTTCTTTCTTTTTTTTTTTTTGTAGAGACAGTTTCACCTTGTTGCCCCCGGTAGAATGCCATGGTGTCACACAGCTCACAGCAACCTCCAACTCCTGGGCTTAGGCGTTTCTCCTGCCTTAGCCTCCGGAGTAGCTGGGACTACAAGCGCCCACCACAACGTCTGGCTATAGAAGGAATTTCTATAACTCAACAAAAAATGAAGAACCAGATTTCAAAATAGGCACTTAAACAACTCTCTAAAAGAGATATACAAATGGCTGACAAACATATGAGAAGAGGCTAAACATCACTAATCACAAGAGAAATGTAGATCAAAACCACAATGACATATCGCCTCATGCTCATTAGGAAGGCCATTTTCAAAAGGACAAAAAATATTGGCAAGAATGCTGAGAAATTGGAATGCTTGTGCAACTGGTGGTGGGTTGGTATGTGAAATGGACAGCACTACGAAAATAGTACGGAGGTTCCTCAAAAAATTAAAAAATAGAATGATCATATGATTCAGCAATCCCACTTCTGGGTTTATATTTGAAAGAATTTGAAACAATTCTGAAGAGATATTTGCACACTCATGTTTATCACAGCATTAGTCACAACAGCCAAGTGGTGATAGCGACCCAAGTGTCCACCAGCAGGACTGAGCGAGGAAATGTAGGCCCTCTATCCAAGGGAGTACTACGCTGCCACTCAAAGAAGGAAATCTGTCACATGCTACCCCGTGGGTGAACCTCCAGGACATTATGCTTCAAGAGAAATGGGCCAGATACAAAAGCTAGAGAAATGCTGTGAGTCCACTCATATTAAGTATCTAAAATGCTCAAAATCACAGAAACAGAAAGTTGGAAGTGGTTACCAAAGGCTTGGGGGAGAAGGAATTAAGTGTTAAGTGGATATAGAGTTTCAGTTGTGCAAGATGAAAAAGTTCTAGAGATCTGTTGCACAACAAGGTAAATATACTTAACACTGCTGAAATGTACACTTGAAAATGGCTAAGATAGTAATTTAATATGTATTCTAGTACAATAACAATAGATTACCCAATTGTATGTTCAGGTTTAGAAACATACATATGTGTATATGCAATTAATAGCAGTATACAACTTTTAGTGCGAGATATTAGAGAAAATATTTTTTGCTCTTTGCATTTTTTTCCGTAAAAACTTAAAACGGGAACGTTTATGTATTGAATATTGAGAAAGGTCTTCCTATCTAGGGGCTTAATGTGCGGACTTTTGGGGGCCAACCAAGCCGATAGCAATCCAAGCAAAGAGGTACCAAAACTGAGCACCCCGCTGCGCCTGGGAGCTCCACTCTGGCTGCGCCCTCCCTTGAGCACCGTCCAAGGAAGGTGTTTTAGTTCAGCTCCTTCTCCCACCGTCTCCTGCCGCAGCGTCCTGACCCAGAGGCAGAGGCCTGGTTCGCGTCCACGACCCACGCGTCGCAGCTTTGGAAGGGCCGCTGCGCTCGGGGCGGGGTGAGTTTCATCTCCTGTCGCCAGCCGCAGGGTAGTTTGGAAAGTCTGTTCCTCCCCTGCTCCCGGCGCCCAGCACGTCCCCTCCCTCCAGCGACGGCCTTTAAGCATCGCGCGGGCACCAGGCGCAGGAGCGCGAGCCTCCCCCGCGCCACCCACCCCGGGAGGAGCCGCGGCAGCCGGGCGGCGAGGGGCGCGTGCAGGCGCGGGACGGGCGTTCCGAGAAGGGCCGGTCCTTCAGAGCAGTCTGAAAGCTGCTCAAGTTGTTTAATGACCGTTTTTCGCCAACCTGGGTCGTGCAGAGCCCAGGCCGCAAAGCTGATGATTCCATTCTCATTGTGGCCAAGGCGCGGCACGGGAGGGCGTGGAGCTGAGCTGGGGCCAGCCCTCCTGATCCCCTGGTCTCAGCCCCTGGGTCCCTGCCCGGGTCCCCACGCTCGCCGCCCTGACGCGAGGTGCCAAGGAAAGCTGCGGGCTGGTGAACATTCTTCTCCAGCGGCTTTAGCATAAGCAGCAGCCCTGAGACCGAAAACATGTGGCTTTTCTTTTTTTTCCTTAGACCTTGGAAAACCAAGTGATAACATTAACAGAAACCCAGATGAAACTCTCCCTGAAGCACTACTAAGTTTAATACTAATCGCAGATTCTAGAAAGAGTGATTTTCAGCACCTTCAATTGTTGCCAGTTTTGCTTAGGGTGATAAATGGGGCCATGAAACAGATGAAGTAAGTTCTTGTGTGGGAAAGTCTGAGTTCTCATGTGCTTTGATTTGTTTTTAGTCTTTTGATTATAACCGATGTTGACTGATAGTAGAATCTTGTTTCCATAATTGGACAATGTGGAATTGGACAATTTACCTCTATTAGTGACTAGGAATTACAATGTAGATGCCGGATCAGTAGTATAGAAATTAAGTACAGATTTGCCCAAAGGCAATTTTGCTTTTATTGTTTAACATCATGGTGAACAGTAAAGATTGCTTGAAATATAATTATGCAAATGTAAGCTGTTGCTCTAGGATTCAAATGGACCCCTTGTAGAAAATAAATCTATAGTCATTTATAGCAAATATTTAACTTTCGGTCCCCTCCAGGCTAGGAACTTCCCAGAATGAAGATGATGTAATCACTACAAATTTTCATTGAGTGACAACTCTGTGTGGAAATACTCTTCTGATCACCTCCTAGTCACCCTATTGTGAGGGAGGGATTCTCCACCCTAGTTATAATGAAATGGTGGAATGCACAGCATGCTACCCTGGACAGGTGAGACTGACAGCAGTTTACTAATCACGTACACTGGGAGGACACAGCACACCTTACAAGGTGAAGAGTAGAGTGAACAAGCCCGGGTTACTGGAGGCAGCTCTGCAGTAACCAGAGGCTGGGTTATCTTTCTGAGGGGGATGTGATTGGCTTGTTTAATTTCACTGGCTGGCAGGGAAGTAGAACCCGCTGTGTTAAGGACCAGGTGGAGTTCAGCTCCTTCAGCCAATAGGGGAATTCGCCAGGTGGGGAGCCTTTCCCTCTGGGGAAGGCAGATCTGGCAAGAGCAGGGGAACTTACAGGTCTTTGAGGTTCCATGAGGCTCAAAGATGTCAAGACAGCACAGGAAACTTTAGGCCTTAGGATGTGGATACAGAGAAGACTCAGATATGGTTCTTGACTGCAAAGAGCTTGACTTCTCTAGGTGGGGGTGGGGTGGAGGTTGGGAGCCTGAGGCCTCAGACGGTCATCCTACATGGCTCTCACTGAAAGCACAGGGGCATCTGAGCAGATAGAAGAAATTAAATGTGCTAATTGGGGCAGATAAGACTTCTTATTGTAAAATGTGTAATTCTAATTGTTGTAAACACTTATACCACAATTTCATGTCCTTTTTAGCATTTATTTTTTAATATATCATGACCCTTCAGATGGAAGTGGTCCCGGTGTCCCTTAACTTCTGGGAAGCCCTGCTAGCCAGGCTGCTCCCTGTGGCTCCTTCCCCCCCCCCCCAATTGGGTTGGCTTTTTAGGGCTCGCTTCTCCTTCTACTGTGCTCAGCATTTCCATCTCTGCATTCCTGGGTCACTTTGGGCTTGTTCTCTCCTGTGGAGCATTTGGTACTTAATGCTCCAGCCAAATGAGCTCCCCGGCGTGTACCGGCAGCCACAAACAGAAAAAGAAGTTTACAAATTCTGAAGGGAGCGCCGTGTTCTTTCCAGGACAGGATAGTCGTTTTCAGGTTGTTCAGCACAAGTGTGTACCCCTGAAGATACTTATCGGAGATTTGTTTCACCTCTTGTACTTGGCAACTAAAGCACAGAGATGCATATCAACATGTCCTTAGGTTTGTTCTAATTTTATATCCCAAATGGCCACCAAGAGAAAAGATAAAGGGTGTTCTTTGATTCCAAACAATTCATTAGGACTTAACTTTCTTCCTTGATGAATTATTATGTTCTATGCATTATTTGTGATACATCCAATAGTTTAGCTGGTAAAATATAAAGAGAAAGAAACCTCACCTTCAGAAATCAATCAACAATAACAAAGGAAAACTTTAAGAGAAAGAGAGAAAAAAAAAGTTTTGCTGGATATAATTCTTCCAACTGACAGCAACTAAGTCAGTCCAAAATCTATAATATAAAATGGGGGCGGCGCCTGTGGCTCAGTCGGTAGGGCGCTGGCCCCATATACCGAGGGTGGCGGGTTCAAACCAGGCCCCGGCTGAACTGCAACCAAAAGATAGCTGGGCGTTGTGGCGGGCGCCTGTAGTCCCAGCTACTCAGGAGGCTGAGGCAAGAGAATCGCTTAAGCCCAGGAGTTGGAGGTTGCTGTGAGCTATGTGATGCCATGGCACTCTACCAAGGGCCATGAAGTGAGACTCTGTCTCTACAAAAAAAAAAAAAAAAAAATATATATATATATATATAATGGTTAAAATTCTCATGTCAAGAAAGGAACTCGTTCCAGAATAAATGGCTGTACAGATGAGCCCAAAGAGTTCCAGTACAACCAGATTAATAGTCTGGTTTTCTGGGGGTAGATGTGCATAAACATCACATTAGCCATTCTGAGAACTGTTTGCAGATTTTAAAGGCAACCGTGACCACTTTCATAATGACCCCTTGGATGGTGATGTTCTCAGATCTGGACATCAGGAAATCTTTAAGTATGTACTAGATCAGTTGGAAGGAAACCATGCTGACCCTAGAAGAGATTATGAGTTCAATTGACACCTTAGTAGGAAAATGAAATGTCCTAAGTCTGTCAGTGACTCACTAAAGCATATAATGTCCTGGAACAGGGAATCACTGTACTGTACATTCTTGCAGGAGCTGTAATGTTTCAGATGTGTTCTTTCAGACTGGAGTTATTTGGGAAACAAGTATACAAGAATCATAAGACTGAGACAAATCACCACTTACACCCTGAAGAAATTCTGACTTCATCTTTGGACTGTGGTTTTCTTTGGAACCCTGAGCTGCTTTTGAACCATAATGTGTGCTTAAAATCTCAAGCAGCTCTAACACATAGCTTCAGGAGAAACACATTTTAGGCATAGCAGAAAAATGTGAGATTAGAGGATACTAGACCCTGAAATAATGTGGGAATTGTTAAAACCCTTGTGTCAGCTCTGGATCTATTAGTGATGCTGCTTTGCTCCTAATTGGCTGAATGAGTTTTTGAGCAGGGAGACTCTTATGTCCAAGCCCACTCAGCCAGGACTAGAAAGTACTATGATTTCCATCTTCTCTCTTACTCATAAAAAGTGTACCATCTTAAATCTAAGGCAGCTATATACATATATAAGAGGCATTACGTAAACAAAATGCACATGTAACTTTGCTTTGTTGTACATTGCTTATTTTGCATAACTTTGTTTTATATTCAAATTTCTTCATCATCTAATCTGAAAGGAACTCATAATTTGCCTGGTCTGTCTCAGGGCCAGGACTAAAGCAGAATAAGGCACTTGACTTGGGTACAAAGTTTACAAAGTAATCAAGAGAAGTAATATAGGCCACATAACCACATCTTGGTCAACAATGGACCACCTGTCTGACAGTGTTCCCATAGGATTATAATGGAGCTAAAAATTGCTTTTTCCTGGTGAGGTCATAGGCATCTCAACATTGTAGTACCTTGCATTGTTCATGAGTTTGTGGTGATGCTGGTCTAAAAAAAAACCTACTCCAGGCTTGGCACCTGTGGCTCAAGTGGCTAAGGTGCCAGCCACATACACCTGAGCTGGCAGGTTCAAATCCAGTCTGGGCCCACCAGACATCAATGACGGCTGCAACCAAAAAACAGCCGGGCGTTGTGGTGGGTGCCTGTAGTCCCAGCTACCTGGGAGGCAGAGGTGGGAGAAGCACTTGAGCCCAGGAGTTGGAAGTTGCTGTGAGCTGTGATGCCACGGCACTCTACCCAGGGTGACAGCTTGAGGCTTTGTCTCAAAAACAAACAAAAATCTAGTACATACAAATATGTATAGTACATAATACTTGATTATGATAACAGATAACTATGTTACTGGTTTATGTATTTGCTATAGTTTGGTCTTTATTTTAGAGTGTACTCCTTCACTTATATAAAAAAATTAATTATAAGACAGCTTTGGGCAGGTTTTTCAAGAGGTATTACAGAAGGCACTGTTGTCATAGGAGATGACAATTCTGTGTTTGATATTGCCCCTGAATACCTTCCAGTGGGACAAGAGGTGAAGGTGAAGACAGTGATATTGATGATCCTGCCCCTGTGTAGGACTGAGCTAGTATATGTATCTGTCTTAGTTTTTAACAAAGAAAGGTTTACCAAAAATTTGAAATAGAAAACTTATGGAGTAAGGATATAAATAAAATATTTTTGTATAGCTGTTTCAAGCTTTCAATGTTTCAAGTTAAGTGTTATGACAAAAGAGTGCAAAAATTAAGAAAAATTGGCTCAGTGTCCGTAGCACACTGGTTACAGCACCAGCCATATGCACCGAGGGTGGCAGGTTCGAACCCGGCCCAGGCCAGCTAAACAAATGCAACAAAAAAATAGCTGGGTGTTATGATGGGTACCTTTTGAGGCTGAGGCAGGAGAATCTCTTAAGCCCAGGAGTTTGAGGTTGCTGTGAGTTGTGACACCATGGCACTCTACCGAGGGCGACATAATGAGACTCTATCTCAAAAAAAAAAAAAAAAGAAAAATTAAGGCAGTTCAGCATCTGTAGTACAGTGGTTATGGTGCCAGCCACCTGCACCGAGGCTGGCGGGTTCAAACTCAGCCTGGGCCAGCTACACAACAATGACAACTGCAACAACAACAGCACTTTACCAAGGGTGACAAAGTAAGACTCTGTCTCAAAAAAAAATTTGTAAGAAAAATTGAAGGTTTATAAAGTACAAATGTTACAATATATGCTAAAGTTTAATATATAAGAAAGACATTTTTAAATATATTCAGTGTAGCCTAAGTTTCAGGGTTTCTGAAGCCTCCCCCCAGTGTACAGTAATGCCCTAAGCCTTCACGTTCACTCGCCACTCACTCACTGACTCAGAGCAACTTCCAAGCTCCGTTCATGGTAAGTGCCTATACAGATCTGTCATTTTTTTTATCTTTTATCTTGTATTTTGACCATATATTTTCTACATTTGGATACATAAATACTTACCATCATGTTACAGTTGCCTATAATATTCAGTATACTAAGGTACTGTCCAGGTTTGTAGCCTACGTGTATAGTAGGCTACACCATCTAGATTTGTATAAGTACACTTTATGATGTTCCCACAGCAGCAAAATTGCCTAATGATTCATTTCTCAGAACATAGACCCGTCATTTAGCAATGTATGACTGTATTTTAATGCACCTTTTTTTTTTTTTTAATTGGCAAACCATGGCTTGCAGGTCAGTTTCCTATTTTTTTTTTTCTTTTTTTTATTGTTGGGGATTCATTGAGGGTACAATAAGCCAGGTTACACTGATTGCAATTGTTAGGTAAAGTCCCTCTTGCAATCATGTCTTGCCCCCATAAAGTGTGACACATTTTTTCACATTAATTTTATTTTTTTTAAAAACTATCTTATATATCTAAACTGCCTTCCAACCTTTCTCCCTCTCCCATCAATCTAGGCAGTGACCAAGTCATCCTAGGTTAATAGCGTCAGTTAATGTTAAGTTCACAAAGCTGGCTGTTCACTCAGTGCACTTGTTTGCTTTCTTCTTAGGGGTTTGATCAATCTCAACTGTTTTTTTCTCACTGGCCTGTTTTTCCCAGCTCACAGCTGGATTAATCCTGCAACAGGTGGTCACTTTGTTACATAGTTATTTTTTCAACATCCTTTTTCTTCCTTTTTACAAATCAATAGGATAATTGTTTTGTTGTTGTTGTTGTTGTTTGTTTTTAGAGACAGAGTCTCATTTTATCACTCTTGCTAGAGTGCAATGGCATCACAGCTCACAGCAACCTCCAACTCCTGGGCTTAGGTGATTCTCTTGCCTCAGCCTCCTGAGTAGCTGGGACTACCGGCACCTGCTACAATGCCCAGCTATTTTTTTGTTGTTGTTGCAGTTTGGCCGGGCCAGGTGCAAATCCACCACCCTCGGTATGTGGGGCCAGCACCCTACCCACTGAGCCACAGGTGCCGCCCAATAGGATAAATTTGTATTAGGATTTTTTCAAAGACCTCATTGGAAAACGAAAGAAAGTGTAGTGAAGAATCTTAATGTGACCTTGGTAAATCCGTTGCCTTAATGGAGCTCACTTTCTCATTTGTAAAGTAAGACGGTTTTCATTGACTAATTTTTGTTTTTTTTTTTGAGACAGAGCTGGAGTGCAGTGGTGTGCAGTCATAGCTCACTGCAGCCTCAGACTGCTTTGCCTCTCAAGTAGCAAGGACTACAGGTCTGAGCCACCACGCCCAGCCCATTGCCTCATCTTTATCTTTCCTTCCAGCAGCACAGTGTTAGGATTAGAAAGTAATATTATCTGTACTGTAAGAGGTCTTGAGGGTCTGAAAATTCAAGTAATCCATTTGCAAATTGAGAATTTTTATATCACACATGCTCTTGAACACACAGACATACACACAAATTCCTTTTTAAATGAGTGTTACATTTGCCTAAGCATTTAAATCTAAGCATTCTAATTTATTCATTGGCCTATAAGTGGCCACTTTTGTGTGTCTGATGAAAAATACACCTGAAGCAGCATCTATCCGAAAAGAATCCAAATTATTGAAACATCTTTATCCTATGTGTATTTAAAGTGCATAAATATACTTTAAACAGTTTTGTATTAAAACTGTTAATTAAATGGAAATAGCTCAGAACAAATATAAAAAAAGACCTGCAGTTATGATTCATCTATGTTCAGTTTTTTAAAATATTAATCTTTAAGTTAGCAATATTTTAATATGGAAAATTGCTTTGGTTTTGACAGCATGCCTGAGAATATGCAAATTATGCACACTCTCTCTGGAAGTGACTTTGTGACTCTGCCTTTTATTTAGGCTAGCAAGGCCTGCAGCGACCACCTTGTCCTCCTCCATGCACATGTCCCAAGGAAAGGACGAAAAACTGCACAGTGACAGGGATTAGAGATGGGTAAGAAAGGCAGCAAGGCAGGAAGGTTGCCGTGGGGGGAGTGCTGGCTCAGAGCCCTGGTGGTAGAAAGCAGGGTCTCTAGTGTGGCAGGATCCTTGCAGGAAGACGAGGCCCAGGGGAAGAGAAGGAACACCCAAACACCTGTTTAAAAGAGGAAGGGCTGGGCGGCGCCTGTGGCTCAGTCGGTAGGGCGCCGGCCCCATATGCCGAGGGTGGCGGGTTCAAACCCGGCCCCAGCCAAACTGCAACCAAAAAATAGCCGGGCGTTGTGGCGGACGCCTGTAGTCCCAGCTACTCGGAAGGCTGAGGCAAGAGAATCGCTTAAGCCCAGGAGTTGGAGGTTGCTGTGAGCTGTGTGACGCCACGGCACTCTACCGAGGGCCATAAAGCGAGACTCTGTCTCTACAAAAATAAATAAATAAATAAAAAATAAAAGAGGAAGGGCTTTAATTCAGCCAGAGGAGCAAGAGCCCAGAAGAATTCAAAATGGCCTCACTCTGCGACTGGCTCAGTCTTCTCCTTTTTTATCCCCAAAAAGTTCCAGCCTGTGGGTACCTTTCTCATTGGTGAGTTTGAATCAAGCTGAAGAAGCAGGCTCCAGCTTTTACAGAACTGCGGACTTTTAAAAAGCGGAAACAAGGGTGGCGCCTGTGGCTCAAAGGAGTAGGGCGCTGGCCCCATATGCCAGAGGTGGCAGGTTCAAGCCCAGCTCTGGCCAAAAACTGCAGAAAAAAAAAAAAAAAAGTGGAAACAAGTGTTAGTTTCTGGGTCCCAGGAAATTAAATTTCTACAGATTTCTAAGAGCTGAGTCATGGGGTGGAGGACCTCGAAGGTGTATCCTTGGGGTCTCCTTGAGAAGACCTCTCTTCTCTTAGACCTTACTGTTTCTGGGTATCCTCTTTCAGGATTAATACAGGCAGCCACCTCCTCCTCCCACCTCACGAGGCCACATTTTGAATTGATAAGAAATGTGCACTCACCAAAGTGATAGAGCTATAATTCAGTTTTTCCCAGGGGAGGAATATTTCAAGTGATCTAATCTTCCTGCTTTATGTCTTTCCCCAGCTCCAGGGCTCTCTCTCCCTCTGCACAGAATGATGCTGAGTGAGCTTTCAACACTTGAATTTGATCCTGTCCCTTCTTCACCAGGCCCCTGGGCTTCCTGAATGAGTACAAACCTCTCCGCTTGGTGTACAAGCCCTGCTGTGAGCTGGTCTCTGCCTTCAGCATTGGCCTCAAACCCCACTGTGCATATTCTGTCTGGTAGACTTTTATGTTCTATGTACTTTTTATTTCATCTTATTTTTTATTGAGATATAATATGTATAAAGTACACTAATTATAAGTGCACAACCCTGTGATAATTTCACCTATATGTATCCATATATAACTACACCCAAATCAATCCATAAAATATTTTCTCCACTCTGTAAGTTTCCCTATGTCTTTCCTGGTCTCTACATGCCCTACCATTCAGGTTTTGTCTGTTCTTAAACTTTACATAAATAAAATTACACAATACGTATTATTTGGTGCCCATCTTCTTTCAACATCAGTGCTTGAGATTCATCCACATTGTATATACTTTTTGTTGAGTCTTTTTTTTTAATTTTTTTTATTTTTAATTTCAGTGTGCTTGTTCATTCTTCTTTGTTTGAAGTACTCCTTTTTTGTTGATTTTCTTCTTTCTCCTGCGGTGCTGGCTGTTTTTGATGTTGTTAGTAGAGACGGGGTCTTACTCTGACTCACTGCTATTACATACAGGTCTCGAACCTCTGAGCTCAGGCAATCCACCTGCCTCGGCCTCCCACAGTGCTGGGACTACAGGCGTGAGCCACCACGCCCGGCCAAGTCTTTTTTTTTTTTTTTTTTAATGAGTAGTATGCTGCTGTGTGAACAGGCCTGTTTAGCCCATTCTCTGCTTTTTCACATTTTTCCCATGGCACTTAGCACTGTAGAAGGTTTGAGTAAAAAAGGTAAGAGGGGGCCTAGCCACTGCCTGGGAGGCAGTTTCCTGAGGCCTCAAGGGCCCTCACCTGGGACCGAGTCTGACCTTCAGCCCATAGTCTTAGCGGTCCAGATTATGAACTCATGAAGAGGGACCCTAGCAACCATGTCCTCAGGACTCCATTGGAAAATCAGCACCCATTTATTTATTTATACTGAGAAATACAGTTGTCACATATTCAGGTGAAGACATTTCACATATTTTTTTAAATAGTTCTGTAATATTTATGTAACCTTTCTCCCAAGGAACTGTGAACACATTTAAATAATGAGTTGTCACAACTTCCTGATAAATAAGACTGTTTGGAATTTGCAAATGAAGAATTGGGAACAAAAGAAAGAACTAAGGGTACTCAAGGCAAACTTGTAAGGGAAAAAACGTCAGCTTGAATTTAAAAGAATTATATCCGTGCTTTGCTTTTCCCCAAGTCCAGGAGGCAGGGTAGCCAGCTGGTTAAGGCTGCAGACTCTGGGGCCAGAGGGCCTGGGTTCACTTATGTGCTCTGCCACCACCTCTGTGCCCCTGGGCAAGTTACAGTGCCTCTCCATGCCTGGGCTGTGCCACCTGTAAGACTGAGATGGTGACAGTAGTTAAATGAGCTGATAGAGGCGGGGTGATTGGAACAATGATAGCATGTAGCAAGCAATGAAAAAAATGCCAGCTGTTACTATTGTCTTGGGTTCCATAAATTGTTGCTTGCCTCATTCTCAGAAAATTAGATCATGTTTAGTTATGATCTAATTTCCTGAAGTCATGATGGTGAAATGACCACTGTTAAATTCCTGTGGGACAAAGTATTTCTAGAGGAGAATCAGTGCTGGCAATATTCAACACATACTTTTGATGGCAACTGTAAGGAGGTTAGAAAAATCAGAACAAATATTAGTCACAGCATCCCAAGATGTTAGAACGTCAATGAACGTATTGTGTTATGCACACTGGTTTACATGTATTTGTTTTGGTTTTGCTTTTTAGAATATGGTTCTAGTAAAACAAGGAATCCGAAGCACTAGGAAAGCCAAGGTCCCTTCTGGGATGTTGCTAAGGAAAGTTAAAATTGATAGGAGACCTGGCTTAATTAATTAAAATTAATTCTAGTTATTGTGCATAAATTAGGTACTAAGGAGGTGAGAAATTGCAGCAAAATAACTAAAGAATGAAAATATTTTCTGTGAATAAAAAAATGAGGGAGGCTTTACACCCTCAACTGTATCTTGTTTCTCCTCAGCTGCTATGGGATGAAAGGAAGCAGCTCTGAGTGCAGGGAGATGGAAAATCAACACAGAACTGTCCCTGAAATGAGCTTATACAATCTAGGCAGGGCAAATGGGGCACCTGTGAGTGGTGGGGATGAAGTCTTTGAAGGCATTAAAAGGTAAGGCTTTTAGCTCAAGACTAGTCCAGAAGCAAAGGACAAGTGTCCAGGAAAGGATTTGGATTCCTGGCCAGAGTGACACGCATATGAAATGCTAAAGATTAATGTCAGAAGAATAAAGTGATGTCTTCTTCATTTATATCTCTCAAAGGTTACTCTTAGATAATCACATGAGTGGATAAGTGTGTTCAAATTCCACCTTTTAATGACAATCATTATTTTAGATAGAGATTGTGGGGGAGGAGACGTGAAAGAGATACGTATGAAGTCTGAACATTTCAATGTGTTGGATTTCAAAAACATGAGAGGCCCAATGGGACTTCTTGGAAAAAGCAAATTCCAGTCTGCCAGTTCTTGGTAAGATTCAGTGTTAAATACAACTAGGGGGTCAGGCACTGGGCTTCTTGGAATCAGAGAGCACAGTCTCAGGACTTCCTAACTAAATCCAACGTGGAAACCAGTTATTGATAATGTACATTGGGTTTAAAAATATTTTTGAACTGTAACTCTAAAACAATAACAACAAAAAGATGTCGTATTTAAAAAAATCCAATTTCTGGCTTCTCTTACAAACCTTGACATCCTGGCAACATTGGCCAATGTTCCTGCCTACCAGCAGTTGACAGTACCTGGGCGGTGGCTGTTTCTCAACCAGGTCAACATAGCCCTGGGTTGATCTGCCCCAACATAGCCCTGTTACTGCTGGGCCCTGGAGGATTTTGGAGTTTCACCCTTGCTAAAGGTATTCATGTTGATGGAGGAGTCTTGGGGATGGAAGCAGGACCTCTAGAAAACCTTTCTCAAGGCAGAATACATATGTGTCTGTTTTGTGAAAGCAGAGGTATTAAGCAGATGAAAATGTGAAATCTCTGTGGGATTAGGAACATGACCTAATGGGCAGGTCTTTGCTCCACCTATAAGGTAGCCCCAGTCACTACTCACATAGATATCAGGGTATAAATATTTGGATAACTACTTGCAGACTGAACTTCTCCCGAGAAGGGGACCCAGTCTCATTAGTATGGCCACATTTAGCACAGTTTGTGGCACCGTTAGTGCTTAATAAATATTTATGGAACGAATGAAAGGTCAGATGACTGTAATGTTTTCCACCTCTGAACTGAGCAGGAGAAAGTATTTGCTTTTTTTTTGAAAAAGCAACTCGCCACAAAAAAAAGAATGAAGTTCTGCCGTTTGCAATGATATGAATGGACCTGGAGAACATTATGTGAAGAAAAATAAGCCAAGCACAGAAAGACAAATCTTACATGTTCTCACTCTTATGTGGAAGCTAAATACTAAAAATTATTATTATTATTATTATTATTATTTTTGTGTGTGTGTGTGTGGTTTTTGGCCAGGGCTGGGTTTGAACCTGCCACCTCCAGCATATGGGACCAGCGCCCTACTCCTTGAGCCACAGGCGCCGCCCTAAAAATTATTAAAAATAATTGATCTCATGGAGACAGAGAACAGAATGATCATTACCAGAGTCTGGGAAGGGGAGTGGGGAGGGAGAGAGAAAGTGGGGATAGTTAATGGGTACAAAAGTATAGTTAGTTAGAATAAACAATATTTGATAGCACAATAAAGTGACTATAATCAATAAGTTGGGATATGCTTTAAAATAAAGGATGGAACTGGAATGTCCCTAACACAGAGAAATGCTAAATGCTGGAGGTGATGGATACCCCAGTTGCCCTGATTTGATTAATACACATTGTATTCCTGTATCAAAACACCACATGTACCCTACAAAGATACACAACCACTATGTACCCATAATAATAAAAAATTTAAAAAATTAAAAACTTAAATAATGACCAAACAAAAAGCAATTCAATCCCTATCATTTCTTCCCATCATAAATCCAAAACTCCCTTGATTCTGTTGACCCTTATGGCTCTGGGGTAATTCAGCTCCTACTTACAAGCAAACTGGACAGGAAAACCACTGGGCTACCTCTACAGTTACAGTCCCTTGAACATTTTTTTTTGGAGACAGAGTCTCACTATGTTGCCCTCGGTAGAGTGCTGTGGCTTCACAGCTCAAAGAAACTTCCAACTCTTGGGCTTAAGTGATTCTCTTTGCCTCAGCCTCCCAAGTAGCTGGTACTATAGGCCCCTGCCACAATGTCCCACTATTTTTTTGTTGCCATTGTCATTGTTGTTTAGCTGGCCTGAGCTGGGTTTGAACCTGCCAACATGGGTGTATCTGGCCGGCACTGTAACCACTGTGCTACAGCTGCCAAGTCCAGTTTCTTGAGCATTTAAAATGAGCCTTACAGGACATGAGCCAAGAGTGGACCAACTGATGACCAGCTGTGCGGCAGTAGGAAACAGAGGAATCTGTCACATGCACATCCGAGCAACATAAAGTGTTTAAATCAGGACACACTAGCTTACACAAATTTAGTGAATAACTCTCATGTGAACCAGCTGCTTTCACTGTGCAGATAGAAAACTGTTTTTCAGCCTTCCCACATACTTGTCCAAAATTTTCCTAGGATGATGACAGTAAGAAAAGCAGAGGTTGGCGATTCATAAACCCTGCCTTGTAAGATAAGGATTCCCCCTCAGCAGCCTCCAGCAGCGGCCAGGTGGCGGACATGAGCAAAGCCATGAGCATGTCCAGAGGCACAGCCGCTCCTCCCCAAGTAACTAAAGCCGACACAGTAACTTGGGCCCTGCTGTTGCCAGGTCTTCCAATCTCTCCAGAGAAGCCAGATACTCAGATTTATATGGATATTTCCCAATTAATCAAAACAAAACAGGCCAAATCGAATAGGCTGGATTGAGCCCCAAGCCTTCAGGTTTTTGAAGTCTTGCTGTTTAGACAGGTAGGAAATAACCTTCCCCTTGTGAAGGCTTTTATAAAAAGGCCCATGGTGGTCTGTGCCTAGCAATAGAAGAACTTCCCCGCCCCCATCCACACAGAACAAAGGGCCCTGGAACCCTCTGAAAGGAAATCCTTGGCTTTATTTTTTTACTTGGATTTATTCTTAATTAGGCACATTGGAATTGTCGCAAAAAAAAAAAAAAAAAGAACCATATAAATGTAAAGTGTTTAGCTAACAGAGTGCCCATGTGGAAATGAATTAGTGGTATTAAATAGAGATGACAATATAACCCCTCTTCAGGAAGCTAAAGCTGTGGTGCCTATGGGCATATACATGATAGAAGTCTATGTGTCTGCATGTACATTCTTCCCATAGAAAATGGTATTTGTCTTAAGAATGCTCTTTTATTTCAAACTGGCTTCTAGTACTTTTCTTTTTCTCCATTATAACCATGGGATAGAAATGCATCCCTTGCCCAGAACTGTTTTGTTTTGAATGTGGGGAAATGAGAGAACATTTCAGGCTTTGATCCCCGGACCAAATTACTTTTTATCTCACAGCGAGGTCACAGACAGGACATGTGAATGGAACAAGTGCCGAGAATCGGCACTGGCTGAAACCAAGGCCGTAGTTTAGGCCCCTCTAGCTGGAGTTCTTTTACTTTATAGTAATAATAGAAATAAAAATAAAGCTATTATTAATTCCACTCTGCTTCTGTGCCTTAATTTGTGAGGGGGAAAATAAAGAGTGGTGACTAAAAATTGAGCCAGTTTTGATTTTTCAAGTTTCATTTGTAAACTAAAGATTTTAATAATTACCTTGTGAGATTTTTGTCAACACTGATAAGTTTAACATCTGTAAAACATTAGAAGAGTATCCAGTGTGTAGAAGAACTCAAAGGTAATAGGTAGTCTTATTGCTTTTATTTTATTTATTTTTTGAGACAAAGTCTTAATATGTTGCCCTCGGTAGAGTGCTGTGGCGTCACCGCTCACAGCAACCTCAAACTCTTGGGCTTAAGCAATTCTCTTGCCTCAGCCTTCCAAGTAGCTGGGAATACAGGTGCTTGCCACAATGCCCGGCTATTTTTTTTGTTGTTGTTGTTGCAGTTGTCATTGTTGTTTAGCTGGCCTGGGCGATTTGAACCTGCCAGCCTGGGTATATGTGGCTGGTGCGGTAACCACTGTGCTATGGGTGCCATGCCAATCGCTATTCCTTTAGATTGTCACTGATGCATTATAACCTGATGCCCCAGGTGTGGTCCAGCATCAGCAGTTCCCAGATTCTCTGAGCACTTGTCAGAAAGACAGCATCTTAGACCTCTTTCGAGACCACTCCTAAAAATGTTATCCTAGGTTTTACAAATATGTCCTAGCTTTATCCATATAACATAGCTATATTCTGTATTCATTTGAAGTAAATAACAAACCATTATCAAATTTAAAATGTCCTTCATGTACCACCAAAAGCATCCTGGGTTTCACTGTGGCACACACGACTGTCTTTCACACTCTCCCAGGGGACTCATTATTTACAAGAACTTTGTGCTGAGTGTTTTAATAAAGCAAAGACTCTTTTCAATCTGGATAATCACTCCCTGTTTTTTCCTCTTAGTCAGAAAAAATAAAGTTACCATTCTGATAGACCAGGGATATCACACTCTAGTATGCATCCGGGCCAGATTCCTCCCTCCCTTCTTTCTTTTTTGTTTTGATTTGTTTTGCTTTATTGAAAACTGACAAAATATAGCTCTTAGTGCAACGTGGCCATAGAAATGGATTTTTAATTACAATTTGCATCATGCAACTGGCATGGAATCTTCCGTCAACATTGACAGGTAATAGTTTTCACTTGCCACTTGCAAATGGAACATTAAAGACAAGAATTTGCAATTTGGAGACTGTCCGTACTTAAAAGAATCAGAATTCTTTTTAAATGTTTTATATAATTCATTTTAAATTCATTCTAGATTTATTTTGGAGTAGTAAGTTTGGTTTCTTTTCACAAAGGTGTATCAGTAGTTTTAGAATTCACTTTATTTTCATTTTTTCTGCATTATATACTCTTTGTAAATATCTACCAAACTGCTCCTCACTGTTATCAATTATTTCTTTTCATAAATGGTGGTTGAGAATATAAAATTAGTTATAAACCTTTGCCTGTCAGCATACATCACATAAACCAATACAATGAAATACAGCTTTCAGAGTTTTCTCCAAATATTTAATAAAAGATGCAGTATGGCCGAATTCCATGCAATCTGATTACCAGTAGGGGCACTGAAGCCATACAGAATCAAACAAGAGTATTACGATAGAGCTAAAAGCCTCATATAGACGTTTTTCTGTTCTTAATTGCTCTAACACAGACAGTTTGATAAATAAGGTTGTCTCCTGTGCTTTTTCTACTTTTGGCAGTTACATACTTTAAATATAGATGAGACACAAAACAAACTCTACCGGTTTAAGTATTGATTTTACTAATAGACCTTCTTTTTCACCAGTTCAGATAGGAAGCCCCAGCCTTTGGTATAAATAACTTATTCCCATGACAAAATTTAAAGGGTCATTAGTGCTCGCTGCCAGCGGTGTTGTCTTTTGGTAAAGGGGGTGGCTAGGGCCTCTTTGCCCTCAGTAAGTGCTCTGGGCTGATGGATAAACACACTAAATTTAACACCCTGATTGTTTGCAGCTCTGACAAAACCACTATTGGCGGTCATTGTGATGGCTTTCAGGGTGTCTCCTGTCCCAAAGATCGTTAATGAGCGGCTATTAATTTTCCAACTGGCCACCAGTCTCAAGGCACGCTCAGAAGGCTGGTCTGGAACCACATTAATTTGCTTAATTAGCAGAGCTGCCCTCTCTCTCTCCCCAGGTCCTCCTAAGGTATCTAGAATAGACCGAAAATCTTTGACAGCAGATTCACAAGCAAACAACTCCTTGTCCTTCACAAACGCCTCCAGCTGAGGTAGAACCTGCCCCTTCCTCTCTTGCTCTGCTTGTTCTGTGAGTACTTTTTCTTTGAAAATAAAGTGCAGCCTCCATAGCAAAGGGCAGACACATACGTGATTAAAGTAGTAATGTCCAGATTTACTCTTCTGCACACATCAACCTTAATCTCTGTTGGAAACGCAACACTTGCCAGTATGTTTTCTCGGTCTACTCTGGTCACTTGCAGAAGTTGAGGGCCCTCTTCATCTGATTCACCCTCACTGAGCTGGAGCTCTTCAGGGTGATCTAATAGAGAGTTGACTGCTACTATTTCTCCTCTCACAGATATGCCCATTTCTTTCTTTTTTTTATTATTATTATTTTTTTTTGTAGAGACAGAGTCTCACTTTATCACCCTGGGTAGAGTGCTGTGGCATCACACAGCTCACAGCAACCTCCAACTCCTGGGCTTAGGCGATTCTCTTGTCTCAGCCTCCTGAGCAGCTGGGACTACAGGCATCCACCACAATGCCCGGCTATATTTTTTGGTTGCAGTTTGGCCGGGGCCGGGTTTGAACCCGCCACCCTTGGTATATGGGGCTGGCGCCCTACTCACTGAGCCACAGGCGCTGCCCGATATGCCCATTTCTTTCAGTTTCTCTGCCATGGGGCTGGAGACACTGTTGTAAAATGCAAAGATGACGTGAGGGTTGCTATACTGCACTGGCTGCTGGTGACTCGCCTGGAGGAAGTCTTCAGCCTGCTCAATGATGCTTTTGTCACCATACTGACCCCTGCCCAGCCAGATGTTATGCAGAGCTTCAGCTTTTCGGCCAATGGCTTTCACCCGAGTATGACCACCATTTGCAACCACGTGCACCACAAGGGTCTGCTTCTCTCCCATGGAATCTGTGTAAGCAAAGACATGAAGAACACTAACAACCTCTTCCAGGTTTTCTGCTGATTCCACAATGGCTCGCAGGTGTGTTAAATTAGTTCTCTGTAAATGGGATTCTTTAATAGCTACTTTCCCAGCTTCTACGTTCTGTAAGCACTTTAATTCTGCCTTCAGTTTGCTGCACAGCTTTGCACCACCTTCAATGCCATGATCTAGAAAGTGATTCTTGATCTAGAAAGTGATTCTGCTCTCTTGATCAGTTCCTTGGCTATGGCAATTCGTTCACAGAGCATGGAGTGTGCAGACATGCTGACAGCATTATTCCTTTCAGAGGCTGAGTCTATGAACCTGTGCTTCCATATGTCTGATGTTGGAATGACTCCTTCCTCTGATAGCTAAAGAAAGGACGGCAGCTGTACACTTGAACTCTTCTTTAAGTATACTGGATCTGACAAACCGGGACCTTCACTTCTTCAGCTTGATGGCCCTGGAGTATACGCCATGTCCGGCAGCGCCCAGGACCGCGAGCGTGAGCGGGCAGGTGTGAGCACGCCAGGCCAAGACCCGCCGGGACACCTCCCCAGGGGCAGCACCCTCCCGGCTCCCGCGCTGAGGCTGCTCCACCCAGGCGAGCCACGCCGCCTCGGGAGCACCCCTCCCTTCTTTCTTAACTTCCATCAGCATCTATTGAACAACCCCTGCCTACCAGGCATTGCGCTTAGCATGGAGGACAGAGTGAGGAAGGCAGGGCCCCTCCTCTAGGGCCTTACCATCTGGTTGGCTGTGACAGGGGAGTAGAGCTTGACGAGGGTGATGGTAGAGCAGTGCTCAGCGCACCATGGCAGCCCAGAGCAGGGTACCAGGCCAGCTGTGGAGACCAAGTAAGGCTTCCTGGCAAGAAATAAGCTTTAGCTCAAACCGCAAAGGATAGGCAAGGGGAAGAGGGACGGGTGTGCTTAAAAGGGGATATTAGCATGGGCAAAGCCACAGGTCAAGAATCAGTAGGACAATTCCACTAGAGTCCGTTTCATCTGTGAAGTGAAACTGGAAGGATCATGACCTCATTAGGTTATTTTATTTTATGAGACAGGGTCTCACTTTGTCACCCTTGGTAGTGCCATGGTGTCATAGCTCACAGCAACTTCAAACTCTTGGGCTCAAGCTATTCTCTTGCCTTAGCCTCCCAAGTAGCTGGGACTACAGGCCCCTGCCACAACACTCAGCTGTTTGTAGAGACAAGGTCTCTCTCTGTCTCAGGCTGGTCTTGGACCTGTAAGCTCAGGCAATCCACCTGCCTCGGCCTCCCAGAGTGCTAGGATTATAGGCATGAGCCACCGTGCCCGGCCTCTCGTTAGGTTATTTAAGCAAAACCCCAAAGGTTTGTGTTTATAAATGAGAATTACATTTCTGCACATTCATAAATATACACAAAGAGAGAAGCACTAACAAGTAATGTCTATAATTCCATCCCTGGTTAGATACTCCAGAGAAATAAAAACATATGTTAACATAAACATTTGTACCCAAGTATTCATATCACCAGTATTCATAATAGCCAAAAAGTGGAAACAACTCAAATATCCATGAACTGATGAATGGATAAATAAAAAGTGGTATATCTATACAGTGTAATATTGTCAGTAGAAAGAAATGAAATACTGATACATGCTGGAGTCTGAATGAACTTGGACATGTTATGCTAAGTGAAGGAAGCCAGAAACAAAAGGTCACGTTACATGATTTCATTTTTATAAAATGTCCTTAATAGGCAATCTATGTTCTATAGATTCTTGCTTATCTATAAATTTATAGAGACACAAAACAGATTAGTGGTTACTTAGGACTGGAGGCGGGTGGGAGAGGGAGTGATTGTTAATGGGTCCTGGGTTTCCCTTTGAGGTGATGAAATGTTCCAAAATCAGTTGTGGTAATGGTCGTACAACTCCCTCACTATACCAAGAACTGTTGAATTTTGCACTCCAAGCGTTTGAATTGTATGGTATGTGACATACAGCTCAATAAAACTATTATTTTTAAAAAGTGACAGCTAACATTCTCACAGCATAACATAGGCACATTTCTAACTATTGTATATATGTTAACTTATTTAATACTTACAATACCCAATAGGGTAGGTACCACAGTGGTCCTCAGAGTAGACTGCCCTAGTCCACGCAGCCGATAAGTCATAGGGCTGGAATGCAAATTCTGAGGGACCAGCCCTGGCACACACACCCTTAATTTAGCTTCCACTCTACCCTGTCTTAGCTTGGGAACCACTAAAAGCTTTGATTTTAAACTCAGATAATCCTGGGTTCTGGTCTCAGCCCTGTAACTTACCAGCCAAACGATCCTGGGCAAATGACTGAATTTGGTTTTCTCTATGTTCAATGGAGATAAAAATAGAGCCTACGTCGTCATACGATTAGTGTTCAGTACAGGGACTATCTGTAGTAAGCCATTAACAACTATTAGGTCTTTTATGTAGTGTTGTCACTGGTTTGAGAACTGAAGACCACCATTCAAACCAAAGCAGTAGGCAGCCTAACCCCGGGCACTTGAAGAGTCAGCTTATTATTTCTGCCAGGACAGAATTTTTGTTTCTACATAGAACAGCCTCATCAACTTGTGGTCTGGCACTGCTACCTTTCACATCATTTTAAATTAAAGTTTTAAATGAGGATAAAAATATTTATCACATGCACTAAGTGTTTGAAATAAAGATTTGCTTTTTAGCACATGAAAATAAGCAGAAGTGTGGGACGGAGAAAGAAATGTGTCACTTCCCCAGCACTGGCCTCCAAGGGCAGGGTGACCTTATCCAAGAAGAAAACTGCCAGTAATTTCCAAACTAATCTAATTTTAAATTTCCTGTATTTTTAATTTAATCATGTAGAGACATATTTATTCTTGAAAGAAAAAAAAAACCCAACATCATTAGTGATAAACGAAACCATAAGTTTTACTGGAAAACTCATCCTGCACAGTGCTACCGAGTTCATTTGCATGGTGGGGAAGCAAGTCCAAGTTCACTGCAGTCTTCTGAGTGTCCAGAATGTTTCTCTGAGCGCTGCGTGTGACCAGAATTTTTTAAAATTTTATTTTAGGGTTGGCACTGTTTGGTATGGTGTGATTCAGCCTCTTCTTCCGTCTCCTATAACTTTCCTGCTAAACACTCCATGAATCCACTCCAGGCTTTCCACACTGTGGAAAATGCATCACCATTCGTTCTCTTGTTGGGGTCATCTTTGATTCCTTTTCTCCCCTATGACCCATTAATAGGTACATTCATTTGGCTTCCTTCAAAATATGTCTTACCTTTTTGCTTCTAACTCCTTCTCCAAGCCTTGTCCATCTACGGCCGGGACTACTGTAATAGCCTCTCAAGGTTCTCTCTCTTTCCATGTTTCATTTCTTCCCTCCAGGCAGTTCTCCACAGAGCAACCAGAGAGATGTTTCAAAACAAAAATAAGGTCACTCTCCAAAATCCAAATATACAATGAGAATATTAAAAAAGGTGTTCAACATCATTAATCATCAGAAGTAGAATTGAAGCTACAATGAGATACTACAGGTTGAGTATCTTTTCTCCAAAATGCTTGGGGCCAGAAAAGATTCAGATTTTGGATTTTTCCTGATTTGGGAACATTCACATATGTATCACGAGATATCTTGGGGATGGGACCCAAGTCTAAACACAAGATTCATTTGGGTTTCAGACATACCTTAGACAGGTAGTCCAAAGGTAATTTTATGCAACATTTAAAATAATGTTTGATAAGACAAAGTTTGTATACATCGAGCCATTAGAAAGCAACGGTGTCACAATCTCAGCCACCCACGTGGACAATCTATGGTTGTTTGGCATCACCAGGTGCCTGCAAAGCAGGTCTTCAGTCTTCACCAGTGATTTTAGGTTTTGGTGAAAAGGTTACTCTATGCTGTATTTTAATTTTCAGGGAAGGAGAAACATCAGAAAGAGTTGAGGAGGCAGCAAGTGGGTCCTCCAAGGGTGAGGAGGCATTCTGCTGCCGGATTTGTAAAAATGTTTTTGCCAGAGTCATCTGCCTCATTAGCTCTGGTTTTTGGCTTGAAAGTCTCACTTTGATTTGATGTTTTCTTGTTCTCTCATCCATCAACAAGCCCACCACACATTTTCACTGTGTCACCTACAGGCATTTTTTCTGTGGTGTTTTCTACTTGTGGCACCATGTCAGTGCTCAAAAAGTTTCAGATTTTAGATTTTGCAATTTTGGATTAGGGATGCTCAACCTCTACACTCTCACCAAAATGGCTAAAAGTTTTTTAAAAATGAAAAAGAATGCAATACCAAATGTTGCTGAAGATGCAAAGGAACTAGAATTCCTGTGTGCTATTAGTAGGAGGGAGATGTATGTGATGAGTTGGAAAACTGGCAATATCCAAAAAAGCTAAATATGTTCTTACTCTCTGATGATTCCACTCCTAGGTGTACACCCAGGATAAATGGGTGCCTACGTTCACCAAGTGTTCAAGAATAGTTGCATCTGGCTGGGCATGGTGGCTCATGCCTATACTCCCAGCACTCTGGGAGGCCGAGGCGGGTGGATTGCTTGAGCTCAGGAGTTTGAGACGTGCTTAAGCAAGAGTGAGTCCTCGTCTCTAAAAATATACAGGCATTGTGGCTGGTGCCTGTAGTCCTAGCTACTTAGGAAGCTGAGGCAAAAGGATGGCTTGAACCCAAGAGTTTGAGTTTGCTGTGATCTATGACACCACAGCATTCTACCGAGGTTGACAAAATGAGACGCTCTCTCTCAGGAAAAAAAAAATCACATCAGCTTTATCTATAGTAGACATAACATCAGCCACAAACTATCAACAATACAATGGATAAATGGTGGGAAATTTATACAAAATACAATAAGCAACAACAGAAAAGAATGAAATGATAGCACAAGCACCAAAATGGATGACTGTCCCAGATTAAGCAAATGAAGGCTGACAAGTATCAGTAATAAACGATTCTACTTATGTTCAAAAATAGACAAAGATGATCTGCAGTGATAGAAGGCCAAAGAGTGTTACTGGGACTTTACTCCTGAGCTCAAACAACCCACCCAGTTGGCTTCTCAGAGTGTTAGGATTTTTTTAATACATATTTTTTAATTTTATATTTTATGTTTTATTATTAAATCATAGCTGTGTACATTAATGTGATCATGGGGCACCATACACTGGTTTTATAGACCGTTTGACACATTTTCATCACACTGGTTAACATAGCCTTCCTGGCATTTTCTTAGTTATTGTGTTAAGACATTTATATTCTACATTTACTAAGTTTCACATGTACCCTTGTAAGATGCACCACAGGTGTAATCCCACCAATCACCCTCCCTCCCTTCCTTCCCTTTCCCCCTTCCCCATATTCTTAGGTTATAACTGGGTTATAGCTTTCATGTGAAAGCCATAAATTAGTTTCATAGTAGGGCTGGGTACATTGGATACTTTTTCTTCCATTCTTGAGATACTTTACTAAGAAGAATATGTTCCAGCTCCATCCATGTAAACATGAAAGAGGTAAAGTCTCCATCTTTCTTCAAGGCTGCATAATATTCCATGGTGTACATATACCACTATTTATTAATCCATTCATGGATCGATGGGCACTTGGGCTTTTTCCATGACTTAGCAATTATGAATTGGGCTGCAATAAACATTCTGGTACAAATATCTTTGTTATAATGTGATTTTTGGTCTTCTGGGCATATGCCTAGTAGAGGAATTATAGGATTGAATGGCAGATCTATTTTTAGATCTCTAAGTGTTCTCCAAACATCTTTCCAAAAGGAATGTATTAATTTGCATTCCCACCAGCAGTGCAGAAGTATTCCCTTTTCTCCACATCCATGTCAACATCTCTGGTCTTTGGATTTTGTGATATGGGCTAATCTTACTGGGGTTAGATGGTATCTCAAAGTAGTTTTTTTTTTTTTGTAGAGACAGAGTCTCACTTTATCGCCCTCGGTAGAGTGTCATAATGTCACAAGACTCACAGCAACCTCCAGCTCTTGGGCTTCCATGATTCTCCTGCCTCAGCCTCCCGAGCAGCTGGGACTACAGGCGCCCGCCACAATGCCCGGCTATTTTTTTTTTTGGTTGCAGTTCAGCCAGGGCTGGGTTTGAACCCGCCACCCTTGGTATATGGGGCCGGGCGCCCCACTCACTGAGCCACAGATGCCACCCTCAAAGTTCTTTTGATTTGCATTTCTCTGATGATTAAGGATGATGAACATTTTTTCATATGTCTCTAGGCCGTGCGCCTGTTTTCTTCAGAGAAGTTTCTCTTCAAGTCCCTTGCTCAGCCTGCGATGGGATCACTTGTTCTTTTCTTGCTATATGTTTGAGTTCTCTGTGGATTCTGGTTATTAAACCTTTGTCAGAGACATAACCTGCAAATATCTTCTCCCATTCTGATGGCTGTCTGCTTGCTTTACTTACTGTGTTCTTGGCTGTGCAGAAGCTTTTCATTTTGATCAGGTCCCAGTAGTGTATTTTTGAAGCTGCTTCAATTGCCCGGGGGGTCCTCCTCATAAAATATTCGCCCAGACCAATTTCTGCAAGGGTTTTCCCTGCACTCTCTTCTAGTATTTTTATAGTTTCATGTTTTAAGTTTAAATCTTTAATCCAGTGAGAGTCTATCTTAGTTAATGGTGAAAGGTGTGGGTCCAGTTTCAGTCTTCTCCAGGTCACCAGCCAGTTCACCCAGCACCATTTGTTAAATAGGGAATCTTTTCCCCACTGAATGTTTTTAATTGGCTTGTCGAAGATCAAATAACGGTAAGTAGCTGGATTTATCTCTTGGTTCTCTATTCTGTTCCAGACATCTAATTCTCTGCTTTTGTGCCAGTACCATGCTGTTTTGATCACTATCGATTTATAGTACAGTCTCAGGTCTGGTAGCGTGATTCCTCCTGCTTTGTTTTTATTTCTGAGTAATGCCTTGGCTATTTGAGGTTTTATCTTATTCCATATAAAATGAAGTATTATTTTTTCAAGATCTTTAAAGTATGACAGTAGAGCTTTAAGAGGGATTGCATTAAAATTGTATATTGCTACTTGGCTTATTGTACCCTCAATGAATCCCCAACAATAAAAAAATACTTAAAAACAATTGTATATTACTTTGGGTAGTATGGACATTTTAACAATGTTGATTCTTCCCAGCCATGAGCATGGTATGTTTTTACATTTGTTAACATTTTTAGCTATTTCTTTTCTTAGAGTTTCATAGTTCTCTTTATAGAGATCTTTCACGTCCTTTGTTAGATAAACTTCCAAATATTTCATCTTCTTTGGCAGTACTGTGAATAGAATAGAGTCCTTAACTGTTTTTTCAGCTTGACTATTGTTGGTATATATAAAGGCTTCCGATTTATGAATGTTAATTTTGTAACCTGAGATGCTGCTGTATTCCTTGATCACTTCTAAGAGTTTTGTAGTAGAATCACTGGTGTTTTCCAGATATACAATCATATCATTTGCGAAGAGTGAAAGTTTGATCTCTTCTCACCCTATATGGATACCCTTGATCACCTTTTCTTCCCTAATTGCAATGGCTAAAACTTCCATTACAATGTTAAAGAGCAGTGGAGACAATGGGCAGCCTTGTCTGGTTTCTGATCTGAGTGGAAATGATTTCAATTTAACTCCATTCAATATGATATTGGCTGTGGGTTTACTGTAGATGGCCTCTATCAGTTTAAGAAATGTGCCTTCTATACCCATTTTCTTAAGTGTTCTGATCATGAAGGGATGCTGGATATTATCAAAAGCTTTTTCTGCATCAATTGAGAGAATCATATGATCTTTGTTTTTTGATTTGTTTATGTGCTGAATTATACTTATAGATTTACGTAGATTGAGCCTTGAGACCCTGGGATAAAACTGAGTTGGTCATGATGTATAATTTGTTTGATGTGTTGCTGGATTCTGTTTGTTAGGATCTTGTTGAATATTTTTGCATCTATATTCATTAGTGATATCGGTCTATAATTTTCTTTTCTTGTTGGGTCTTTTCCTGGTTTGGGCATCAAGGTGATGTTTGCTTCATACAATGTGTTGGGTAGTCTTCCTTGATTTTGAAACAGGTTGAGTAATAATGGTACTAGGTCCTCTTTAAATGTTTGGTAGAATTCTGATGTGAAGCCATCTGGTCCCCAGCTTTTCTTTTTAGGGAGATTTTGTATGGTTGATGCTATTTCAGAACTTGATATTGGCCTGTTCAACATTTCCACTTGACTCTGCTAAGTCTTGGAAGGTGACGTGCTTCCAAGTATTGGTCAATTTCCTTCAGATTTTCATATTTCTAAGTTACTTGTAATATTCATTAAGGAGTTTTTGAATTTCTGAGGATTCTGTTCTTATTTCATCTTTGTCATTTCTGATTGATGAGATTAGAGATTTTACTCTTTTTTTCCTGGTTAGGTTAACCAAGGGTTTATCTATTTTATTGACCTTTTCAAAAAACCAACTTTTTGATTTATTGATCTGTTGTATAATTCTTTTGTTTTCAATTTCATTTAATTCTGCTCTAATTTTGGTTATTTCTTTTCTTCTACTGGGTTTGGGGTTGGAATGTTCTTCCTTTTCCAGTTACTTGAGATGTCCCATTAAGTTGTTAACTTCTTCTCTTTCCGTTCTCTTGAGGAAGACTTGCAGTGCTATAAATTTCTCTCTTAGGACTGCCTTTGCGGTATTGCAGAGGTTCTGATAATTCATGTCTTCATTGTCGTTTTGTTCCAAAAATTTGGCAATTTCCTTCTTAATCTCATCTATGACCCAGCTGTCATTCAGCATAAGGTTATTTAACTCCCATGTTTTTGTATGAGTATTCAGCTTCCTGTTGTTACTGAGTTCAACTTTTTTTTTTTTTTTTGTAGAGACAGAGTCTCACTGTACCGCCCTCTGGTAGAGTGCCGTGGCGTCACGCAGCTCACAGCAACCTCCAACTCCTGGGCTTACGTGATTCTCTTGCCTCAGCCTCCAGAGCAGCTGGGACTACAGGCGCCTGCCACAACGCCCGGCTATTTTTTGGTTGCAGTTTGGCCGGGGCTGGGTTTGGACCCGCCACCCTCGGCATATGGGGCCGGCGCCCTACTCACTGAGCCACAGGCGCCGCCGCTGAGTTCAACTTTTATTCCATGGTGGTCCGAGAAGATGCAAGGAATAATTTCTATTCCTTTAAATTTACTGGGGTTAGACTTGTGACCTAAGATGTGATCGATTTTGGAGTATGTTCCATGGGCTGATGAGAAGTATGTGTATTCACTTTTGTTGGGATGAAATATTCTGTAGATGTCTGCTAAATCCAAATGTTGGATGGTTAGGTTTAAATCTAAAATTGCTTTGCTCAGCTTCTTCTTGGAGGATCTATCCAACACTGCCAAGGAGTGTTGAAATCTCTGACTATTATGGAGCTGGAGGAAATCAAGTTGCTCATGTCTGTTAGAATTTTTCTTATAAATTGAGGTGCATTCTGGTTGGGTGCATAAATATTAATAATTGAAATCTCATCAGCAGTGGCCAGCCGCAGTCTAGGCCCTTTTGTTTGTATCCTTGGGGTTGTAGCTCACCTCAGCGGGGTTGATGTGCGTTCTTCAACCTTCTCTCTTGGTGCAGCTCTAATCCACCAGGTTACTTGCTAAATTTCTGTCCTTTAACTCTCCTTCTGGATGGGAGCCTCTGTGGAAAGCTGCCTTCAGTCAGCCAGAGTGTTAGGATCATAGGTATTAGGCACCCATGCCCAGCCAGATGTGAACATTTTTGAACACTTTTCGCAAACATAGACACCCATTTATCCTGGGTGTATACCTAAGAGTGGAATCATCAGAGAGTAAGCATATATTTAGCTTTATCGGACATTGCCAAATATTACCTTTGTGAGGGCTGGTCAGATTGAGAAGAGGCATGACAAACTTCTGAGGTTTGGGAATGTTCTATGTCTTATACTGGGCTGGGTGGCTATTTCATGAGTTGTGTGTATGCATTGTCATCAAATTGTGAGTGTTTGTGTACTTTACAATACATGTTTCATTCTAGTTTAAAAAAGTCATTGACAGCTCAATGCACTTACAATAAAATCTGCACCCCATGCCGTGGTCTGACTCCTGCCTCCCTTCCTCATCTCACACGTGGCTTGTTCTTGTTCTTTCTTGCTTGCCACTCAGGCCTGCTCTCCTAGTCTCCCGTCCCATGTGCCACTCCCTACTCAGTATCCCACTTGATTTTCTTCATAGCCCCTACCACCATTAGAAATGATCTAATAGAATTCAATATTTATTTTCTCTTTTCACTTCTAGAATGTCAGCTCCCAAGAGTGGGGTCCTGATTTGTCTTATTCACTCTCTAGTCCCCAGAATACGGTGAGGGTAAGAGTAAGATATTTGTTTTATGAATCAATATGTTCAAGTATTTGTAGAAAGTGACATTTCTGAGTGTTTATAGTATGTTGATATTCTTAACAGCATCTTGGGTGAAAATATAATTATTATGACCATGTTATTAATATCCTGACATACAAATGTTATAGTATTCATGTAATGTAATATTTCTTGAATGTTCACTATAAGCAAGGTATTGATTTCAACAGTATTAGGGGGTGCAACGAGGGAGAATTAAACATACAAGGAGACAAGAGTAGTAACTGAGGGTTTGTGTCCTGAAGCTGGCCTAGGAGTGGAGGAATGTCACTGGCTCCTGTTAGACTGAGAGGGAAACATGGGTGTAGCTTTAGATGAATTTATTGGTGAGGAAGTGGAAATATTGAGAGTTCTAAGTTGATGGCATCGATTTCCTCTGAAGTAGGAGGCAGGACCATGTGCTAAAAAGAGAAAGGGCAAAGGCAGATTAGGGGGCTTGAGAAACCTCCGTGCTTTCATGTTCTCGATGTCTTCGGTACCCGCTTAGCCTCTCCCAAACTGAAGGTTTGCAGGAAGGGAGGGAGGCAAGGCCAGCAGGGAGCTGGCTGATGAAATAAGTGGAACAAGGAGTTAAGAGGAGGGGTGAAAGGCTATAAAACCAGGAAGAATTTGGAGAAAGGAAGAGATCAGAATCTATTGTCACTTCCAGATCAAGATGGCAGACGGATCCTACTGAGGAAGCTGCTACTTCTTTCCAGGCATCTGTAAAAACATTTTGAGTCAAAATGTAGACAATAATAGCATGGACATTTGGGGAAAGTGGTAAGTTGGGAGAGAAATTACATTGTTCTAAATGTCTTAAACAGAAGGGTGTTTTGTAAAAACTTTGGATTAACTGTTGACTTTGTTAGGAAAATATACATTCAACGCTATTAAACTACTAAAATATACATTCAACTCTGTTAAAACTACTAAATGGTCAGGAATACAATGTGTAATTTACAAATTTATTGAAGAAAAAGAAAAGGAATTAGGAACACGACAATCCAAAAGAAGAAAGAAAAGGAAAGGGAAGAGAACTTCATACATAGGAAATATCAAATTTCAGAGATAAGTTTCTTAATCATAGTGAAAACTCACCTGTTAAAAGACAGGGCTCTTAGATATTCAGGCTTTTAAAAAATATATACTTGTTTAAAAGTTATATAGCTCAAACAAAATAATATAGAAAGATTACACATAAAGGGATTTAAAAAGATATACCAAGAAATTAGTAATGAAAAGAAAAAGCTGGCTTAGCAATACTAAGCAAGGCAAAAGTGGATGTTAAAAGCATTTCTGGGAACCAAGATTTCACACACATAATGAAACTAATCACCGAGACAGTAAAACAACCATCAATTTGTATGCCCTTAACAACAAACTTGTTCTTGTGGGAGTGCTGGTGGAATACTGGGAGTTGGCACATTCAATACTACTCAACCTTGTGTTTCTCGATTGTGGACTACATTTTCCAATTCCCCTTGCATTTAGATTTTCTGTGTGACCAAGCTTCTGCCAAGCAGGGATTGGGAGGCAGGACCATGGGAGGCTATTGGGAGGTGGTGGCCACAGGGTCCTTCTGTTGGGAGGAAGGGTGGTGGAGGTACTTGGTTCTCTAGAGACAGTTGTGGGAGTTCTCAAACCCTGGCGCTAGTGCTGGAGGGGGTCAGTGGCAGGCAGTGGCTGGCCATGGGTTTCTGTAGCATGTTGGATGTTTGTCCTGGCTGTGTTGCTCACAGTCTGAGAAATATCCAAGCTTGCTTCCCTAGCTTCTGAGAAATTCTGTAAGCTACTTGGACCTTGCAATAATCCCTTTCTGCTTAAACTAGCTGGAGCATCTCACAATATGACGTGCTATGCACTGCACTAGAGGGGAGCTCCGAGCACTGTAAGTGTACACCGGATTCTAACTCGGATTGGGTAAATGTGGAATCCCTGTAGCCTTGCTACAGCAAGTGCTGAATAAGAGCTAAAGTTTGAGTTGGAATTAGCCAGGTAGAGCCAGGCAGAGCCAGGAGGAGGAAGAGGAGGAAAGCTTAGAGGGCAAAGAGGAGCCTGGAAGACACAGAGCTGTACTTAGTTCAGAATATCCTGAAGACAGAGTAAGAAGTATGAAGCAATGAAAACAGGAGGCTGCAGCTGTGTCGGGGGAAATCACAAGTCACCTTCCAAGCCTACTTGTAGAACACAACTGATGTTTGTCTACTTAGCATCTTGGCTGTTTCTCCTCTGATCGTCTGCTCTCTTATTACACACACACACATACACACACACACACACACACACCCTACCTTTCCTCTGGGGACCTGTTGCTCTCCTCCCACAGGTGATTCCAATCAGTTGCCCTCCCCTCTGATAACAGGGGAGGACTCTTACTCTGCTCGCTAGTCCTGTGACCATGGCAACTGGTCTAAGGTTGGCCTGTTAAACTGGGCCTGTCAGAGTCCTCCCGGGGGATTTAAAAAATTTAGAACTGGCTGCTGGGAGTGGTGGCTGGTGCCTGTAGTCCCAGCTGCTCAGGAGGCTGTGGCATGAGGACAGCCTGTAGGCTGCAGTAGGATAAGATTGTGCCTCTGCACTTCAGCCTGGGTGGCAGAACAAGACCCTGTTGAAAGAAAGGAAGGGAAGGAGGGAGAGAGGAAAAGAAAGGAAAAGGAAAGGAGAGAATCAGGACTGGTTCGCAGAGTGTACATGCTAGCTGCCATTTTCCTCCCTAACCCTCTGTTCCCGAGAAGGAGAAAGGTTCTTTTGTGGAAGAGAAGGAGAAAAAAGTAATAATAAGAGATGAGAAAGAGAGAGTGAGGTTTTAGCAAGGACAAATCTCAGGACCTAGATCCTGACAGGTCCGTGGTTACCCCAGTTCTTACAGCCCTTCTGCCATGCTAATGAAAGCTTGACCATTGCACCTACTTATAATCAAGTTGTGTATACAGTTTCTTTATACGTATTTTAGTAAACATGTCTCCTCGTTCTCCTCTGCTTTTGTTCATTTTTGGTTATTGTATAATATTCCATTGAATTTAAATATTTAAGCATTAGGCTATTTCCAGCATGTCAAACATCGTTTTTAGGATTTGTACAGAAGGAAATGCGGAAGGAGGAGACGGCGCTTGCCAGCTGCGGGGAATAGCACACAGGGGAGCGGAGGCGAGAAAGCACACAGGGTGTTTAAGGGTTAACAAATAATCCGGTTTGGCTGGAGCTGATGAATTGTGGGAACAGAAAGAACTGTAAAAAGAAGAGTCTCTGCTTTGTAGCGTACTAAGGGAAGGATAGTTGAGAACGGAAAAGGTATGCAGATTTACATATTTATTGTTAAAAAATGGAGGAAGCTGTCATGGACAAAAGCCCTGGGGCAGCCACATGGAAACTCCAGCACGCTGTTCTAAAGGCTACACGTCCCAGGCACTCAGGAGAGTCACCACACCAACGATCATCTTAATCAGCATTATGAGGGAAACTACACAAAAATGAACTGAATGTGCTAAAGGAAAATTTGAGAAAATGAAGAGTAATTGACCAAGTGGACAGACTAAATTTTATACAATGCAATTCTTAAATTTATAAATTTGGTTGCAGTGTAGGGGGTGGGGTGTGTGTGGTGCTTTGTCACTACCCCTCCGGTTTTCACGAGAGATGTTCCTGTCTCGTCCTAGATTTCATAGAAACATAATGTCATGAGGAAGGCATCACAATCTGTGAGATAAACATTATTTTAGTAAGTGATATTGAAACAATTGGTTATGTGTTTAGGAAATAAATCAGGGTAAATCTAAAATTTCCAGTTACTACCACACCAAACATGATAGAGATTAAAAAGAATGTAAGAAATCACATCATAAAAGACTAGAAGAAAAAAATGTGACTTTGTATCATCAGTGTGGACAAATTAAAAAAAGGTTGGGGGATACTTTCTTAGCTTAAAAGTGTTGGAAGAAATTTAAAAAGTGAAAAAGAATTGATACATTTGATTATACAAACATTACAAAACAAACTTCTGTGGGTGTCTCACTCCAATGAATAATTCTCGATAAACTTAGAAGATTTGCATGATTATGAAAGATGACAGGTTATTGCATAAAATGCTCACGCAGAGAAATTGAAATCAGCAGAGATACAATTTCTGAGCATCTTCCCCAGGCTAGGTTTGTGCTGGATACTTTGCAAATATTTGGTTAAAAAAAAAAATTACAAAGTGGACATTCCCAGTTGTCCCAGGTAAAAATTGAGTGTCAGAGGGGTATAGGGCACACCTAGCCCCTCACCTATTGGGGCATGGACTGTTTTTGACTATGAGACAATTGTTCATTCCCAGCTCCAACCCAGCCAGCTTCAGGATCAAACCCTGACTTCTAGCAGGTAATCCTTCCCTGTGTTCAAGGGAGCCTGGTCTGCTCCCCAGGCCAGGAGGTGAGTCCTGAATGGTCTCCGTGTGGAACGGAAGGTGCATGTGGTTCTAGTGATTGGATTTGGGAATTGACATGTGGGCAAATGCTAGCAAAATGAGAGGAGAAAATGATTGATGGGGCATCTGGGAAACAATTCCCTGCTCTTATAAACAGTGCCTTTTTTTGCCTCTGGCAGGTGTTGCATGTAGATGTGATACCTGGAAGTGCCCCCCCTGACCAGGACGATGGAGGATGGGGGAGGGGTAACCTGCACAGCAGGCTTTGATTATGAACCTGGGGCAGGGCTGGGAAGGAACAGCTGTCACCAGACGTGTCGCTTAGGGGATTAAACACACCCTTCTTTCAGTTTCTACCTAAGTTAGCTGGGGATGTCCACCTGTTTTTCTAAACAAATATTTGCAGGTGCATGATCTGGTGATCATATAGGTAGGGCAGAGACAAGCCACCTCAGGAAAAGGCCTAGAACCTAACTGTACTCACTCCCTACCCAAGGGCCCCTATCTGGGGGTTTCCTCTTTTGGAAGACAGTACATTTCCTGTGGAGTCCTGTGGAGACTGGGTGTTCCCTTGCCTGCTAGCAAGGGCTAACAGAGCAAATGACTTGAAAAATTGAGATCTGAACCTATAGAACATGCAATTCTAAATGGGAATCTGACAGATTAACAAACACAAGAAAAAGAGGTCCAACCTCATTCGTACACAAAGGTAAATTAAGAAATATTGAGACTTTTTTAAAAAAGGCTATCACATAAGCAAAGGTGTTTTTAATGGTAAATGCTGTTAGACTTTGTGACATTTGAAAATATAAACTATCATATAGCTCTTTAAAAATAATAATGGCAGCTATCACTTACTGAGTGCTTACTCCATGGCAAGTACTATGCAAAACAAACAAACTGATTCAATCCATAACCCAGTGAAATGGACATTATCTTCAGTGTAAGGAAAAAGTTGAACAGAGCCATCCACTTAATGACTTCTCGCAGATACAAAGGGTGGATTTCTGGGTCCCTATCATTGTTATCAATGAGAAATGTGTACTAAAGTAAGGGCTAACCCACCAAAAAAGTTGTGAAAAAAAATTTTAATGGAATTTTAAATTTGATATTCAAAAAACAAAAGCATTAAAGTGCATATCACTGGGAAAGATCCATTATTAACCTTCTTTACAACATCTTTTCAGCTTGGTGCTATATTTATTTTGAGTTACTTATGTGAGGAAGAAGGCCCCATACACTGTTACTGTTTCTCAGGGCTTCTGAGGGTTTCATTCCAGCTCATAGAGCCAGGATTCAGCCTGATTTGACTCTACTACCTGGCCTCATAGCAGAATGCCAGTCACCTGATTTAAAAGGCTATTTAGCAAATGAAATTAATAGCCTCAAAAACATTCATCTCTCTTAATCTGTTAAATTAAATATTATGACAAATTATAAAATCTTTAAGAATAAACATGTTAAAGGCAGAGTTCTTTGCAACAGTAAAAAAATTAGATAATACAAATGTTTAACCATGGGGACCTCATTAATTAGATGATGTAATGCAACCATTAAAAATAATGCTTATGAGGACTTTGTCATAAAGTGGAAAACTGATTATACAATGTCAAGTGGAAAAAAAATCAACATATTTATTAAAAGTAGAACTAGTTGGGCACAGTACCTTGTGTCTGTAATTGTCTCTAGGAGGCCAAGGCAGGAGGGTTGTCTTAGTTCCGGAGTTTGAGACCAGCCTGAGCAAAACTGAGATGCCTGTCGCCACACACACACACAAAAAAAAGTAGTCAGGGATAGTGCTGTGCACCTGTAGTCCCAGCTGCTTGGGAGGGGTGAGGCAGGAGGATCACTTGAGCCCGGGACTTTGAGGTTGCATTGAGCTGTGATGAGGCCACTGCACTCTAGCCCAGGCAACAGAGCAAGACTGTCTTAAAAACAAACAAACCCTCTACCCCAGAACTGTGAAAAAGAAAAATTTCAAGTTTGCAGAAAAAAGACAAAAAAGAAACACTTTAAAAGGTTAACAGAGACTAGATCTTGGTATAATGAGTGATTCTCCCCAAATTCTTATATTTTCTATAATGAGGGTTTTTTTTTTTTTTTCTAATGAGTAACACTACAACTTTTTTTTTTTTTTTTGTAGAGACAGAGTCTCACTTTATGGCCCTCGGTAGAGTGCCGTGGCCTCACATAGCTCACAGTAACCTCCAACTCATGGGCTTAAGCGATTCTCTTGCCTCAGCCTCCCAAGTAGCTGGGACTACAGGCGCCCACCACAACGCCCGGCTATTTTCTGGTTGTTTTTTGCATTTTGGCCGGGGCCAGGTTTGAACCCGCCACCCTCGGTATATGGGGCCGGCACCTTACCGACTGAGCCACAGGCGCCGCCCCAACACTACAACTTTTTATTTAAAAAAAAAGAATAAAAGTCTGGGAAGAGGCCTTTCTATAGATAATAAAAATGACTGAGGAGTTGAAAGGCTTCCACGTGAAGATATTATAATTGTGAATCCTCAGTATTCAAAGCAAAGGTTGGGAGAAAACAGTCCTGGCTTTACTTACAGTTTTCCAGGACCACCTGATGTCAAATAGTTTGCCCTGCTGTCAGCTCCTGTGCTTCAGGAAGCACGGGCCTGGTATATGCTCATGAAGCTTCTGGGCAGGTTTTATGTATTTGGGCCATTAAACCCAAAACTATCCAAGTGGGTATAGAAATCTCTGAAGCTCTAAAGAGCTAGATAGCAAAAGAAAATACTAAAATGAAGTAAATCTAAAAAGCTCATAATTATACTCTTTAAACTTCACTGCCCCTTTTTGGCAACTCCTGGTATCTATCTCATCCCATGGCCTCTCCTGTTCTTTTTCTCATCATCCCTACCTGTTTTGTTTCCTCTGAGGCTCTTTATTTTGCACTTCTCCGAAAGGTGTAACTTCACCTGTCTGTCCCAGGCCCTGTGCTCTTCTTATTCTACCCTGGACAACCTCATTTTACTGTTAGTTCCTGCAACCCTCTCTGTACTAATTGTCTTCTAACAGTACCTAAGAGCTGCTACTTGATGACCTTAAAAATAGGTTCAGTATAAAAGTTTGCATTAGCCTTTATTTTTGCATAACAGATGTCTGTTAGAAATCATTATCAAGAAACAAGCATACAAAACAATGTGTTACCCTTTGATTACTTTTTCCACCAACCTGACTATATGACAGTTGACCTTTCAGTCTTAAGATGACATAGACTGTCTTTTGCTTTCAATGTGCTTCCTCTGAAGTTCCTTCACCATATTTGAATAATTATTAAATCAGCTTCAGGGCATTGAGAAGTAACTTGGAGGGTGCAGCCATTCCATGGCTTCCCAGCTAACTCTACCGCAGTGAGAGACCAGGGGTGATCTCCATTGAGCAGGATACGACTTCCCCACACGATCCTTCCTATACAAACTCCAAATGTCCTGATAAATGGTGGCATTTGATTCTCATTGTTTTGCATTTTCTGAGAAGCAAGACATTTGAGTTGTCACCCCATCAAAAGACATGTGACATCACATCAGCCACTTCTTCCTTCGTGCCTCCCTCAGAGTTCACTCTAAACTTGCCCAATTTTCTCTCAACTGCACAAGCTCCATGAAGTACGGAGGTGCCCCCTTACCCAGGCCCCTTCTCCCCTACTTACTGTGCTTGTCTGCTTGGTAGCCGATCTCTTCAGCTCAACAAATACTATTTTTGAGAGCCAACTATGTGCAAAGAGCTGAGCAAGGCACTGAGGAATGCAAGGTAAATGGAAAAGGAATCTTCAAAAGTAATACCGTCCCCTCCCTCTGGTTTCTAGGTCTGTCCTGAGCTGTTGGCCATTCCTCCCAAAGGCAATTACTTCATAGCTGGAGCTCATAGTCAAAAATCAACCAGGGGCTGGTGCTGACTACTCTGTTCTCAGTCCTGACCTTTATTACCACTTTAACTTCTCAGTACGAACTTTGGTGTAAAAAAGACTGAAATGTTCCTCAGCTATCCTATTCCAATGTTTGAAATGTTCTTTCTTAGATCAAATACTCTCACTCCCCTCTTTTCCCATCTAGCAGCCTCCTCAGGCAGTGACGTGACTTAAACCCACGTAAACTATTACGGTCACTAGAAAATTGGCTGTCTGTGGAGCTAAGTGAAAAAGATGGAGACACCAACACCCTGCCCCCCCATCATAACTAGCCCCTTGTTATTCGTTTCCTCTTTGATGACAAGTTAATTTGATGAATTTTGATGCTCACTACTAACATTCTTCATTATTATCAAATACTGACCCTGGTTTGAGCTTTAGAATAAATATTTCCCTTAAAGCTGCAAACTAGGGGAGCAGATTAGCCTGCATTCATTAAAAGTAGCCTTGTTTTCCTCCACAGATTTACTACTCAGTGCCATGTGGAAGCAACTCATAAACAGTAAATTCCCAGAGCCGGCGCCATCTACTCAAGAGCAGGGAGGGTCCATAGAGCAAAGACCAACTGCTCGGGAGCTGTAACTCCACCCCCTCCCCACCCAGGAGTGCCATCTGCAGCCCCAGGCTGGACTCCCTCCAAGTACGCACCGCCTCCTTTAGAACTTCCACAGGCCAGCTCTTTGAAAGCATACTCATTCCACATGCAAAGGGTTAGACGCACATGCATAGGAACAGCCTCTACGCATGCAAAATGTGCAGATGGGCCAAGGGGAGTGAAGCCGGAGTTTCATGCTGCAACAAATTATTAACCCCAGGAATTCCTCAAAGCCACTTAGGGGTCCTACAGAGAAATTGGTAACTGAAATTTATTTTATATTTCAGAAACTGGCTTTAGCACTTTAGTTTTTTTTTTTTTTGATTGTTTCCTTTGAAAATAAATGTCTGAAAGGCTACAGAATTTCAACCAGCATTATCATCAAAATTGATCTTTTCTCCAGGGTTCCCACCCCATAGAGACCACATGGTCCTTATTTGATATGAAGCAAGAGAACTAAAGGAGTTGCCTCCTTAGATTAGCAAACAGCTGCATGATTCTTTTTAGAAAGAAAATGTAAGTAGAATTTGGAAGTATTACTCACATTTTCAAACTTTTTTTTTTTTTTTTTTTGTGGTTTTTGGCCGGGGCTGGGTTTGAACCTGCCACCTCTGGCATATGGGACTGGTGCCCTACTCCTTGAGCCACAGGCACCGCCCAACACATTTTCAAACTTTTAACATGCCCGTAGCATTTTTAAATACACAGTAGATGTGGCAACCCTAAGTATATGCACTTATATACTAAGTATATGAAACCTTTTTGCTGAATTATTTCAGACTAGTTTATATGCTTAGGTTTCCAGACCACATTTATATCTTGGTGCTTTCAGATTTAGAGTCAGCGTTTCTACATGAAGATAGATGGTAAACTGGCTGAGGCTCCGAGAGAACAAATGAAGGTTTGTGTCCACCTGACTTGGGCAACTGGATATAGCCTGAAATAGGAAACAAGGAAGGAAGAACATGTTTCAGTCTTGGCATTAAATTGAAGGGGCTCCTGAAATCTCCACGTGGAGCTGGTCAGAAGGCAGCTGCAGATAGGAGGGCCTGAAAATGCTGTGCTGGCTCTCTGGGAGTCATGAGTGGCATGTGGATGGCAAGAAAAGCCCAGAGAGTGCATGATGTTGCCCAGTGAGGGTGAGTGGAGGGTCCTGAAGAGAGGAGGACAAGAGGGGAAGAAAGCCAGGAGGAGGCAGTGTGGGGGAGGCCAAGGAAGAGGAGGCTCCAGAAGGGTGGGGTGGCCAACAGGGTCAGCGTTGCTCAGCCTGGTAAGGTAATGGTGGCAAAGAGGGATTTAGCTGTGAGAAGCTCTTCGGGGACTGTAGTGCCAGTGATTGGGACTGAAATTGTTCACACTGGATTCGGTCAAACTGAAAAAGAACCGAAGAGCCGAAGGTAGCTGTGACATGCCCTCTAGTTAACTCACGGTGGCCAGCAAACAGGCGGGGAGTGGGGGGGTGGGGGGGGCAGGGACAGCTGCCTTCACTCAGCTCATGGGGGAGGTGAGGGAGCATCTTTTCCCCACAGGTGGAAAGCCTTGGGGCCTTACAGTGTAGCCAGAACAACAGTGGCTCCAAATTAAACACTAATGGCGATTACTTAGGAACACAGGCACCTGCCAGTTTAATCACAGTTATTCAGAACAATCAGGCACCTCATGGCCCTCTGCTGAGAAAGCCTAATTTAACTCATCTTCCCTGCAGTAACCTGGAGGCACTGGGAGGTGTGGGTTGCCCTGATAGAGGCCTAAATAGTCAGAAAAAGGAGGTAGCAAGTCAAGTTGCATAATGAATGAGGACAGATGGGGGTAGATGGAGGGACAGTTAGGTCAGGTCAGGGTTTCTGAATCCTGGCTGCACATTGGGATCACCTGGGGAGCACTGAAAACTGGTGCCAGCAGGCCCCACCCTGGCGATTCTGCCTTAATTGTTCTGAGGTGCAGCCTGGGTATGGTAAATGTTTTTAAATGGTCCCCAGGTGGTTCTAATGAGCTGCAAACGCTGAGAACAACTGGGATGGGAAAATAATTTCCTTTATGGCAGGGAGTGAGCTGAGTGTGTCTGAGGCTCAGGATGGGGGTGGGCAGAGAAGGGGCAGCACAGGGAGCATCTGGGGAGAGCTGGGGGTGGGCAGGGCTGGGTGGAGACGGGCATCCAGTCGGCAGGGGGGAACAGCTTGTTTTGTTAGGGCTCCAAGGAAGTGGGGAGACTGGAAGGAGGTGACCTTTCAGGTTTCCTGTGTTCTCTGCAAATCAGAAAGAGAAAAGAGAGAGGGCTGGGGGGAGGGGGAGGATTTGGCCACGCCTCCTGCCTGGTTTAGGTTAGAGACCCCCAAGATGTGTCAGCAGTGTGTGAAGTTGATGGTCCTCAGAAGATGTTAATTTTTTAAAACACCCTCCCAAACAGTATCTCTTTCAGCTTTCAGCACGAGGTTTACATCCCTCAGGTCATGTTATTAGGAGAATTCAAAGGTAAAGAAGTTAAAACCATGAGAATCACCGGGCTAGGGTGGTGGGGAGTGGTTACAACTGAATCAATGAAATCCCTTGTGAAGAGTTACATTCTCTACACTCAAGACAGATGAACAAAAACTTTTACTAATATCAAAATATATCCATAATAAAGTGGCCATCAAACAGCTTTCTGCTTATTTTAAACGAGGAAACAGAGCATTCTCTACTTTTTTTCTTATATTTGCTTCCTGAAAACGTGGCAGGATCCCCGGTCCCCGGTGTCTGCAGTGAGTTTACAAATCCATCCCCCGACGGCCCACACTTCCCATGTTCCTTGTCCAATAAGGCATTTCTGGCTTTATGACTGAGTAAGTGGTATTTCTGTAGCCACAATCGGAACATTTCGAAGTTGTCAAAGTTCACAAATTCTTTTGTGAATTCATGACTGGGTGCATTTTCACTAACACCACTGCCGTCGGTGAAGAGGCTAACCAAACAAGAAACTGAGCAACTTTCAGTGCTAAAACCCGGAGGGGCACTAGGAGGGTTGGCCACTTTACCATTTTCTCCCCCCACTGCAATCCCTAAGTTCCTCTTGGTAACAAAGTGCTTGCTCTCCCATGGCTGTGAGACCGGCAGGAAAGGGATCATGTCTGGACTGACATGGTGAAAGGAGACGCCAGGAATTATTTGAAGAACACAACAGTTACTTGCCTTCTCTCGGCTTCACCGTGGTGCAGGGCGGTGCCCACACACACTTGGGCAATTCCTGAAACCCCTGCCCACTTTGTCCACCACCACCAGTGTCCTCAGAGGAGGCTGTGATGGCATTGCTTGGCTCTGGGACACCCTTTATTGTCTTGAGACTAGCATTCGAAGGCCTCTCCCTTCCCAGACTGCTAGGCCTCCACTTTCCTTTTCCCCTTTCATCCTGAGATGGGATGAACTATGACAAGTACATACCTTAATCATCAGGCCACAGCACTTTCTGTTCAAAGGACCCAGAACACCTCAAACACACAAAGGGTGCTTTGCTTTGTAGAAGTGGCAAACTCTCCAGGGCTGCTTCCTTTTGACAACAGAGGTCAGATTTTGATCAGAAAGAATCGCCACTTTCTTCTTCATTTTAGGATGTGCTTTGCTTCAAGTCAATTTTAAAATGATCAACTGATGAAGAGTCACATTCTTGGGGGAAGAAGAGAACAGTTTGCATAATAGACTAAAGACATGAGAGTTTCATCTGTATTAGATCCTCAATACATATTTGTTGATTTGCTAAATAATGAAGACAAAGCAGGTTTCTTTAATATTTGAAAAATTTCTCCTTCCACTCACCTTTATTTTTTTCCTACCTTCACTATAGTTTAGCAGCTGCTGTCTGCATATTGCAATAGTAGGTCTAAAGCCCCACGTGAAATCTCTGGAGTGTGCAAGGACAGGTAAAGAAGGCCCTTGCTGTAATAGTGAGCTCTGATTAGTTAACAAATGTGGGGAAAAAACTCACAGAGCAGAAATAAGACCAAAGAACTTACTTCAGAATACCGTTTCCACAACCACAAGACTAAGTCCATTTAATCACAGACTAGGAAATTATTAAGCATTGAGGTAGAGTGTGTAAAGGAAAAAAAAAGGGGTGTAGCAAATACTTTCACAGATCCCGTGTAAAACAGAGCAAGTTCCTCTTTCCAAGGAGAATAGATAGGTTCATATTTTGGTCATTTTAAAGTTTATTCCAGATTTCCTATGTGCCAGTCTCTGTACAGAATCACATTGAAAAGAAATGCGAATCTGTCCCTGGGAACCTTGAAAATTAAAGCCTATCTTTACCCTTGATGTTCCTGAAGAGTCAGACCAGATGCCTGGCACCTTCTAGAAAGCATCTCAGAAATCCTCGTGGCCCTCGTTCTTTTCTCCACAACCCCTCATTCACGGCAGCCCCTAAATCTCTCCTGCTTCCTGTGGTCCATGCAGTAGCCCGTCTCCTCCTCCCATTTTGCCCCCATCCTGCTTTCTTAGCCCGGGCTTGTGCCCCTCTTTGCCAGTCCTGCTGGCTGCCCTCAGAGGCCAGAGGGCTCTTGACTCACTCCCACCCTGGCTTCTCGCCTTCTCCTCGCTTCCCACAGAGCAGCATGTGTCCAGTGTTCTGGGAAGTGAAAAAAGACTGTGGAACATTCCTGGCAAAAAAAATTCTTCACTCTGTTCTGCAGGAATCCTTGGGTGGAGATCATTCTCTCTGGGAATAGCCTGGGTAGTTGGGGGAGCAGGGGTGCAGATGGGGCTCAGCTTAGATTAGAAGTGAAATGAGGGTGACAGGTGAAAGGGGCTTAATTTTCACGTGCGCCCATTCACCAGGGACAGCTGTATAAATTTGAATAGGAGACCCCCCAATTTCTAGCTATTAACAAGATTAATCTCATTAAATGGCAACCTAAACAAATCTTGTTTTTTTCCCATGAAGCCTTCATGTTCAACTTTGTTCTTCTTGGCTTCCCAGCACCCCCATTCTGTTTGTGGGGTCTTAAAAGATGTGTCCATTTCCCCTCACCTTAAACCTTGGCCTAGTTAACCCCAAGCTAGTCTGGGTGGCTGTACTCATAAGGATGTTCATATACTTTGGCCCAGTATCTCCACTCCCAGGAATCTATGCCAGAGAATAATCAGAGATGCAGACAAATATTTGTACCTAATATAGATATACCTATAATAGGGAAAAGTCTGTGTCCCCAAATCAAGAAATTTTAGGTTAAAAATTTTTGACAAAAGTTATCTGATGAAATATATACCTATCAGAATTCTGAATTAAAGACTGTATAATGACAGACTGTTTTTTGTTTGGTTTTCAACAAAATCAAAATAATTTTTTCTTGTATGATACCCCAGTTGTATTTATGTAAGAGGTTGGACAATTAAGTTTGGGAAGTCATTCTAGCAAAAGTGCTACCTGCCTCATTGCTGAATATCATCATGGTCACCTTCCAGGTACTCCCCTGGGGAAGCTGTGCCCTGACACCAGTGCCTAGACCACCTTCAAAGCACTTTTCCTAGGACGAGTTCGTGAACTTAATTGTCAGCTCTCAGGATGACAGCTCTGATGGCTATTCCAGAAAAAGAGTTTCAAAATTGCTTTGGAGGTACTGCAAACTAATACAGCCTCTTTGGAAGGAAGTTTGGAGAATCCTCAAGGAACTCAAATTAGACCTCCCATTTGATTCCACAATCCCACTACTAATCATCTCCCCAGAAGAAAAAAAAATCCTTTTATCATAAGGACATTTTCACCAGATGTTTATTGTCCCTTAATTTACAATTGCCAAGATGTGGAAATAACCTAAATGCCCACCAACCCAGGAATAGATTAACTAACTGTGGTATATGTATACCATAGAATACTATTTAGCCATTAAAAAGATGGAGATCTTTTGTATTAACCTGGATGAATGGAGTTGAAACACATTGTTCTTAGTAAAGTATCATGAGAATGGAGAAGCAAGAATTCAATGTACTCAATTCTAATATGAAGCCAATAGACGGACGATCTAATACCCACAGAAGAGAAAAACTCAATTCAAGTTGAGGGACCGGGGACTGAGGTAGTGGGGTGGGGAAGAAGGAAGGATATGCTCCCACTTAATGGGCACAATGTTAGGGTATACAGCACACCTCTTGGGGGCAGGACACAATTATAAGAGGGACTCTACCTAACAAGTGCAAAAACCTTGTAACCTAATTCTTAGTACCCTCAAATTAAGCTGAAACAATAATTTAAAAAAGATTATTTTAAAAAACAATAAAATTGGAGATATTTTATTATGAACATATGCTTATTTTACAATCATAAATGAATAAATATTATTGTAAAATGAATGAAAAAAGAAAATAATTCTTAGCAGAGTAACTGATGTAGAAGGAAGGTGGAAGCAGTTTTAATGGTTAACAGAGTAGAAGTGTTAATGTAAATGTTTAAATACATTAAGGTGTATTCCTAGAGCCCATCTCCACTGAGGGCCACAGCTCCCACTTCTGTTCCTGAAAGTGCACGAATGCACCTAGTTGCTCAGTCTGGGTTTTTTTTTTTTCTTTTTTCTTTTTAGACAGAGTCTTGCTGTGGCCCTGAGTGGAATGCTATGGCGTCAGAGTTCACAGCAACCTCAAACTCTTGGGCTCAAGCAATTCTCCTACCTCAACCTCCTGAGTAGCTGTTTTTCTATGATGGCTGGCTAGTTTTTCTAATTTAGAAGAGATGAGGTCTCACTCTTGCTCTGGCTGGTCTTGAACTCCTGAGCTCAAGCAATCCACTCGCCTCGGCCTCTAGGATTACAGGTATGAGCCACCATGCCTGACCTAGAATGCTCTGTCCTGGAAACACTCCGGCCTGTTTTCCTTTCCCTTTTCATGATTCTGCCACCTGTGCTGATGTAACCATTGACCTCTTACCTGTTTGACTGTGACTCTGTCATCCCAATTCTTCCCATCATACAGTTCAGTGGAGCTGACACTCCTGCACCCCAGTAGATGTGGTCTCCAGGCACCAGTTTTACCAATCACATACCATCCCCAACCCCACCCCTGACCACAGCAATGGGTTCAGCTTAGACCATGAGAATCCTCTTTGGTAATTTTCTTCTGGTGCTATCAGAATATAATACCCCCTCTTCTCCTGGGATTAAGAGTTGTAAAGATGACATAAGCTGGAGAGTCATAAGATCGTCTTTCGTTCTGGTAAATATCCTTATTGTCCATATTGGGAGAGAATGATGCCACCATAGATTAGTAGAAATGAGAGAAAATGAATAAGAAAGCCCTAAAGATAGAGTTTGAGCCTCTAAATTCAGCAGTGGTGGAACTTCTTTTTCTCCAGCTAATAAATTTTCCCCTTTCCTTCCTCTCCTTCTCCCTTTCTTTTTTCCTTCTTATCTCTACTTAAAATGGCTTTTTTTTTTTTGCATTGATTTTTTCAAACAGGTATCCTCCCTTGGATTTGGTGACCTGGGTTTGAGGAGAAACAGCTTTGTTTTTGTATGCCAAGAAAGTCTGAACTTAGGGTGCATAGCCTTACATAGGCCTTTACCCTCTATTCCTGGAAATTTTCTGTCCTTATTGGTTGAAAATTTCTTTCCTCCTTACCAGTAAAGGAGTGAGATCAGGTACACATCATTTAGTATTTCACAGGCACTAAAAATTATATTTGGAAAGCATTTTTAATGATATGGGAAAATATTTATAATATATGACTTCAATTATTTTAAGTATGTAATAGCTAATCATAAAAAAATACTAGAAGAAAATATATCAAAATATTATCAGGGATTATATCTGAGCAATAAAATTAGGGGTGATTTATATATCACATTTTCTAATTTTACAAATGGATATAATTATTTTGTGATTAGAAAATAAGAGTTATTAAAATAAATACATAAATTGTGACAATTTTATAGTCATTACAGAGAATGTTTTGAATATATTTTCAGTGACATCGAAAAATGATTGTACTAGAACAATTGGAAAGGTGTCAAAACTAATATAGCACTGGGCGGCGCCTGTGGCTCAGTGAGTAGGGCGCCGGCCCCATATGCCGAGGGTGGCGGGTTCAAGCCCAGCCCCGGCCAAACTGCAACAAAAAAAATAGCCGGGCGTTGTGGCGGGCGCCTGTGGTCCCAGCTGCTCGGGAGGCTGAGGCAAGAGAATCCCGTAAGCCCAAGAGTTGGAGGTTGCTGTGAGCCGTGTGACACCACGGCTCTCTGCCAGAGGGCGGTACAGTGAGACTCTGTCTCTACAAAAAAAAAAAAAACTAATATAGCACTGATTATAGATATGCAAAGAAATGTATAGAACATGACTTTAAAAATTGCTTCAAAAATTAATAGAGGTTATCTCTCAGTTGTGAGATTATGGTTTGGTTTTTTTTTTTAGAGACAGAGTCTCACTTTATTGCCCTCTTTAGAGTGCTGTGATGTCACAGCTCACAACAACCTCCAACTCCTGGGCTTAAGTGATTCTCTTGTCTCAGCCTCCCAAGTAGCTGAGACTACAGGCACCCGCCACAATGCCCGGCTATTTTTTTTTTGTTGCAGTTTGGCCAGGGCTGGGTTCGAACCTGCCACCCTCGGTATATGAGGCTGGTGCCCTACCTACTGAGCCACAGGCACTGCCCCAGATCATGGTTTTATATTTTCTTCTTTATATGTGTTTGCATTTTCCAATATTCATAATAGGAATTCTTTCATAATAATAATTGCATTAGTCAGGGTTCACTAGAAAAATAGAACCAGTGGGCTTCACACACTAATTAATTCTAGGAGAACCTCCATAATTGACCACCTTCCTACATTAACCACCTCCTTAAGTTGACCTAATTTTCATAGACCAGACACATACCACCATGTATGTATCAGTATAGTAGGCCTAGTGCCTTATGTTGACCACCTCTGTATGTTGACCAGTTTGTTATGGTCCCTTGTGTGGTCAACTTACAGAGGTCCTTCTGTAATTAATTATAGACAGTAACTCATGTGGTTGTGGAGTCTGAGAAGTCACATAATCTGTAAACTGGAGGCCCAGGAAAACTAATGGGGTCGTTCCAGTTGAAGCTTGAATGCCTGAGACCCAGGGGAGTCAATGGGGTAAGTGCTAGTTCAAGAAGGCTCTAGACCCAGGAGTGTTGATATCTAAAGGCAGGAGAAGATGGATGTCATGGCTCCTGAAGAGAGAACAAATTTGCCCTTTCTCTGCCCTTTTGTTCTGTGTAGGCCCTGACAAATTGGATAATGCCCACCTGCATTGATAAGGGAAATTTTCTTTACTCAGCTTTCTAATTCAAATGCTATTCTCACAGACACATCCAGAAATAATGTTTTACTAGCTCTCTGTTTATGAGTTAACTTTCTGGTGCAGAAAAGGCTTGAGGAGGCAATTCTTCCTCCTTATCACCATTTTGATAAAGGGTGTTGGACATCTTACCTTTTTCTCCGGGTCAGGAGCTGAAATCTCCTCCATCTTTGCTGAAGGAAGTAGTGAACTGGGGTCACCTTTTACACTGGCAGAGATTGTGGCCTTTTAAATTTTCACCAGAAATGACTATCTTCCTGCATCCAAGTTTCTCCTGTTTTATCTCCCACTTTCACTGCACACACTCTTGTTAATTTCCCGGAAAGGAAGAAGTTTAAGTATGCAGCAAAAGAAAAAAATATTTATCTAACACAATTTGAATGCAAACTGTGGGCCCTATGCTGTGCTAAGTTCTGTACATACATTTTCTCATTTAATCTTTCAAAAATCTTTGTGAAGTAAGTATCATTATTTGTCCTGCTTTATAGAGCAGCAAAATGGAGTCTTAAAGAGATAAAATAACTTTCCTGACTTCATATGACAAATAAGTCATAGACCTGGGCACCATCAATTTGTCAGGGCCTACACAGAACAAAAGGAATTTGAATTAAGCCAATCTTATCCAAGAACTTGTGTCACTAACTGATATCTATGTAACAAACTGCGGGGACACACACTGTGATTTTTTGTATTGCCTTCAATGCTTTCTTAGTTGATAATTGATGAAGCTTGCAAAGGGGGCTAAGGTTTTTCTTTGTTCAGTATTTGATTCTGTTTCTTTTCTTGGTGCTTGTGTGACATTCATAAGTGATATGCAATAGAATAAGGACTTCTTTGGATAATGGATTTAAAATATAAGTGTAGGAAAAGCTCAACTCGTATTTAGCAGTTATGTGTGTGGTGTTAAATATTTATGCGCCTGTTAGATGCCATACAGATCTGCGTAATAAAAGAAGACAAGGAATTGTATTCCCTAATGTGCTTGCTATAAAGCTCTGGATGCATGTTTCTGTTTTCTCTTACTTTGTTCTGTGTGGCTGGGCTGTGAAGCAGTTTAAAGATCACCTCAACATTTATCGGTTAGGGAGTGACATTAAGCTTGTCTGAAAAAGTTATCTCCATTTTGCCAAAACTTTTGCCAGTATGACACTACTTTCTGAGGTCTCTGATGGGAGCCAGCTAACATGGTTTTACATTTTGACCAGTTCATATTCCCATCAGTGGGCAAATTGGCATGAGCAAACCCACCCCAAGAAGCAGTGAAGGGCAGCAGGGTTAGAATAGGGGCCAGGGAAGGAGCTGTCAGCGAGGGAGGAGGAGAACCAGAGCTCCTCCAGTTCCACGGGAAGAGAAGAGAAACTTTTGAGAGGAAAAATATTCAACGGTGCCAAATGCTGAAGACAGATAAAGTGGTTTACAATTGAAGAAAGAAGGTTGAATCTGGGGATTTGGTATGTCGTTTCTGGAGCAGATGCAGAAGAGAGGTTAGTAGCGGTATTCAGGTTGCAATATGATAAGGCTGGAGTGGATTGAATGGGGAGTGAGTCTGAACAAACTGTCTGAGCCAGTGAGGGACAGGTGGAAAGCTGAAGTGTGCAACAGGGTTGAGGGAAAGTGTACACTTCTCTGTGTGTGTGTGTGCGTGTGTGTTTAGGAAATGTGTGTGCAGGAAATGAGAAAGCCAGGTAGGTTTATAAATTGAGCAGGAGGCAACACTTCAAGTGAGAAGAGAGTTAGAGCCTCACATGATTTGTTTCACTTAGTGCTCACCGCAACCTTGAGAATCTTGGGAAGAACATGAGGTTCAGAGAAGGTAAGCAGTTTTCCTAAGAGCACACAGCTATTATTGTGGCAGATTAAATCTTTAGAACTTTTAGAATCTGTCTGATTCTGTAGACCAGTGATTTTCAACTGGTGTTTCTTCAGCACACTGGTGTGCCATGAAAAATTTTAAAGACCATTAATTAATTATGTTTGGAAGAGGTTTAAAGTACAATAATTATATTCTTATTTTTTTACTCTTTTTAAATCAACATAATATAAGAGTGCCAAGGAAGTTTAACTATAGGTTTAAGTGTGCTGTAAGACAAAAATGGCTGAAAAACACTGGTATAGACCTCTACGTTCTATGCATGAAAAAGAGACAAAAGAGGAGAAAGAAGAAAGGGTTTGAGCATGGAAAGGTCCTGGAGGGGGGTGGGGGAGAAGGTTGGAGTAGGAATGAAAAATAAGGGTTATTAAGATAGAGGGACATAGTTTCCCCAAAGGCAAAAGAAGATGGAAGCAAAAAATACCGTAAAAAGGATTAGAACTTAATTTCATTTTATTTCCTGGGTAGAAAGACAGCAGACTAGGCAGCTGGTGTAGGTTTCCCACTGGGTTTCTAGGAGACCATCGATGGTTCTTTTTTTTTTTTTAATTTGGCCGGGGCTGGGTTTGAACCCACCACCTCCGGCATATGGGACCGGTGCCCTACCCGCTGAGCCACAGGCACCGCCCACCATCGATGGTTCTATCCACCAGACAGTAACAGAGCATGACTATAAACCTGCATAGGAAGTTCCTTTCATCTGGGATTTCCTTCTCTGTTTATTTGTGAGTATGCAGATGAATACTGCCAGTACGTTAACTAAGTAAAATAAATAATGAGATTGAAAAAAATCTCACTGAAGTATCTGATCTATAATTTACAGCTGTTCTCAACCTGGGGGTCGCAACTCCTTTGTAACAATGAAAAAACATCATGGCATTAGGAAAGATGAGAACCACAGATAGAGGGATAGGGTAGGTTGTCATTTAGATAACATTGACTGGGGTGTGTGGAATAGAAGAATTTTGAAATAAAGAGCCCTAAAAGATGAGCAACAAATTAGAGCTGGGTTTTGTATCGCCGAAGCCTTTCCAGTTGAAATTCGTGACCTACTTTATCTTACATTCTGTTGCCATAGTGCTTGGGTTAAATATGTAACGAATGAAAATTGATTTCCAGTGTAAATCTTAATTTTTATTGTGCCCTGCAGTGCTTCATGAATGATGCATGTGTGATAAGTCTCACATTTAGAAGATTCCAGGAGGAGTTTTGAGATTTAAAGTATTCTGGCCTCTATCAGTGGTTATTAAGATAATATATTTTCTTCAGCTACGTATCCTTTTCTTAAAGAAGTAAATGATTTTATGATATCCCTAGGCACAAAAGAAACAGACTTTTGTAAATATTTCAGGAGCAGTCTCCAATTTACGTGGGTCACATTGATATTTCCTAAAAAGTAAAACAATATCTATCCTGGAAAGTATAAGCTTTAAGCTCAGAAAAAAATTCTTATCCCCCAAATGTTTTAATGCCTCATTTGGTTGAAAAATCAATTCCATAGTAAAGGGTGCATTTAGAATTCTCAAAACCTTATCTTTATCAAAAATAAGCCAGCTGGCAAACAACTTCTGTTAATAACAGGGTATGTGTGTGAGGTAGCAGGTGAGTTGGGGATGAGGCCTAACCAAACCAAAACTTAGGACCAACTTTCCCCAGAATTTTCTGCTAAAGGTCACATTTCCTCCTGAAATAGTAAGGCTTTTATTTATTATACCTTAATTTTTAAAACATATATTTTATGCATTTAAGTTTTCTTAAACCTGGGAGTGGATGAGGCCGATTAAACCCCAAACCTGTTTGGCCTACAGAATATTTGCTGTTAATTCTAGCTGTCTACCCAACATCTTTCAACATCACCTATTGAAAAGATGTCTTTTCACATTGATGTCTTTGAACATCACCTTTTGAAAAGGTGAGCTAGTCATTCCTACAACCTTATCGTATCTCATGTATGTCCTATAACTGGCTTAAGTCATCACCAAAATTACTTGCTTGGATCTTATAGGTATTTAATCTTGTCACTTTTACCTTAAATGTTTTTTGTGTTGGGGTGACATATAAATGACAAATTATGTTAAGCACAGTTATTCATCTAAATATTATTTGTATGTAGAACCCATGTTACTTATTTTAATATATTCCAAACCCATTTTTTTTTCCATTTTTTTGATGAGTGTTTTAGCTTTACTGCAGGTGATGAGGGTCTCTTTCAGGCCCAGAGAAAGAAATGAGGAAGTCCTGAGGCTCTTTGAGCATCTCTCTAATTTCTCCTTTCCTAATTTACGGTTGCTGGGGAATTATTAAACTCTTCTCAGTTTGCTTCCCTATTTCTGTCTATCTCCATGAGCTTTCTATTTGTGGGTTTTATGTTCATACTCCCCAAGACAGAGAATCCAGCATGGAGAGCCCAAGCCTGCTCATTGAGGTTTGCCTGCACGTTAAGTGCAGAGACTGTCTCTCCAAGAATGCATCGCAGAGAGGTACAGTGGGACATGAGTCTTCATAGAATCAGATTCGTAAGAAACTGCCCTTGGCAGTTTGGGGGATCTTTGGGGGATCAGGAAGTTGCAATCAGAGACTCCAGTGGTCCAGAGAAAACCAGAATTCATTTGCAGTTGACAGCATACAGCTTAGAAGCAAAGCCTGGGTTCATTAATTTGACTTCACTACTTATTGGCTGTGGGATCTGAGTGAGTTTCTTCATCTGCCAAATGAGGATACTAATAACATTCTTCATAGGGTTGCTGTTAGGCTTAAATTAGAGAACACATGTGAGGGACCTAACACACAGTTGGACATATATCAAGAATTTAGGCTGGGTGCCTGTAGCTCAGTGGCTAGGGCACTGGCCACATACACCAGAGCTGGAGGGTTCAAATCCAGCCCAGGGCCTGCCAAACAACAATGACAACTACAACAACAACAAAAATAGCTGGGAGTTGTGGCAGGTGCCTGTAATCCCACCTACTTGGGAGGCTGAAGCAAGAGAATCACTTAAGCCCAAGAGTTTGAGGTTGTTGTGAGCTGTGACGCTACAGCACTCTACCAACAAGAGCAACATAGTGAGACTCTGTCTCAAAAAAAAAAAAAAAAAGAAAGTAAAGAAAAGAAGAGGGTGGTGCCTGTGGCTTAAGTGGGTAGGGCACCGGCTCCATATACCAAGGGTGGTGAGTTTGAACTCAGCCATGGGCAAACTGCAACAAAAAAATAGCCAGGTGTTCTGGCGGGCACCTGTAGTCACAGCTACTTGGGAGGCTGAGGCAAGAGAATAGCCTAAGCCTAGGAGTTGGAAGTTGCTATGAGCTATGACACAAAAGCACTCTACAGAGGGCAATAGAGTGAGACTCTGTCTCTCAAAATAAATAAATACATAAATAAAAAATTCAATAAATGTTGTTTGCTATAATCACAATAATCATGATTGTGGTGTGGATATTTTCATGGATCCAGTACAGTACTTTTTATGTAGTAGCTTCCCAATAAATATTTGCTGAATGGATATATGAACTAATGAATTAGTCACATACTAGTGTGTGAAATATGTACTTGGGCTGAGAAAATCATCTTTCAGGTGGCACCTTAAAACATTATACTTAGTGGCTAATAGAAGTGTTCCATCTCTTCTTTCAAAATTATTTACATAATGAGATTTGCATTTCAAATAGGCTTTGCAATAAAGAAATTTTTTTTCAACCCAGATTAGCCCTGGATGATCCATTTGTTATTCTTTATAAGGTCCCAGTGAAAAGTTAGTGCTGGCTTTCTTTATTGGCTAGGCAACTTCCAGTACCTACCAAATAAAAAATTATAATTTTTAACTTGCTAGATTTTCTTCTATAAAACCATCAGCAATGGATGAGAGAAATATGTTGTCCATATACCTCAGAGCAATACATACTGTCTAATTTCTCCCAAACTGGTAAATATAAAGTGATATAATAGAAATGTTAAGCCTGAAATTCAGATTAGAATCAGACTAGTATAGAATCATGTCCATCTGGTTCTTTCACAGAGATAACTATAATGAGATGCACAAAATGTTTTATAGATCTTAGAAGAATATATTGCCTACCTCATCCTCTGTTTTTTTTAGCACACTGTCTCATATGTCATGGGGATAGATATTGTCTCTGGATGATACTTAGATTTTGCTGCTGTCCAAAAGGAACTAGATAGTTTTGGTGCAAGAAAACACTGCGCCAGTACACAAATGTGTTACCTTTATGATTTTCATTGTCACTACTGTCAACAAAACCCTTCTCTGTCATAAGCATCTTTGCCTATCATTATTTTTCTAATTTTCCTCCAAGGAAAAAAATTGAATTCCTACTATTTTAGATTATCTTCTATTTTTAGTCTTAGAAATATTTCTCAGCTAACTCCTTTGATTATTTCAATTGTAACATTTGTACTTATCTACTTAATAGTTCACACTTTTTCTTTCCTATTTTAATTGTTAAAATATTTTTCTCAAGCATAATTCTTTTTAACCTCACAATTATTTCTAATTATTTCTTCTTTTAAATATCCTGATGGGCTTTGATTCTTTTGATCTTATAGTTTTCTGATTTTTTCTTTTATCTTCCTTTAATATCCTTGGTTTATAAATAGCTGGAAGATGTATCTAGATACTTTTTGTCTCTAGAAATCTAGAGACAGATTCAAAAGGCTTGTTTATGAATTGGACATAGATGTAATAGAAAAAAAAGGAATTAATATAGAAACCCAGCATTTTAACCAAAGCAAATGGATGAAAAAGGAGGTGATTTACTATGGAGGGAGAAACCAGGAGAGGAGTATGTGATAAGAGAAAATAGTATCTTCTTTCACCACCATGTAATAAAAGAGCATATTAACATCAAAAAATGGACATTAACTCAGATATTTTTTTTTTATTTTTTATTTTTTTTTATTATTTTTTTTTTTTGTAGAGACAGAGTCTCACTTTATCGCCCTGGGTAGGGTGCCATGGCATCACACAGCTCACAGCAACCTCCAACTCCCGGGCTGAAGTGATTCTCTTGCCTCAGCCTCCCAAGTAGCTGGGACTACAGGTGCCCGCCACAACGCCCAGCCATTTTTTGGTTTGCAGTTCAGCCGGGGCCAGGTTTGAACCAGCTACCCTCGGTATATGGGGCCGGCGCCTTACTGACTGAGCCACAGGCGCCGCCCCTAACTCAGATATTTTTAAAAAATACTTTTGGTTTTCTGAAAAATTCATTAGATGGTCTATTCTTTTCTTTTCTCTTTTGCAGTGAATTGTTGAAAACTTCTGGCATCTGGAATACTAGCCATAGACAGTGAAAGGGTTTACACGAAATATTTCAGGAAAATTTACTCTGGTATTTGTGTAGAGAATAGATTGAAAAGATTAAAGACAAAAAGTGCAATTAGGATGGAAGATGTGGAAGCTGATTACAATTTGGCTAAGGTGAGGAAAAAAGATATAAGGTTGAGGAAGTTGTGTCCGAAGTACCTGAATGTTTTTATAATGCAGAGAAATAATGTGGTAGAAGAGTGTTTTAAAAAGAATTGATAATTTGATGAATTAAAAATGACATCTAGCTTTTTATTAGGCATGCTTAATCTTTCTGAGCTTCAGAGGAGTTCCTTCCAAACAACCTGTTGTCTTTATTTAGTATCATATTTTATTTAGAATAGCTTTGGAATCCACGCTACTCTAAAGATTTAGTTAAAATGAAATAAAATTAAATTAAAATAGTAATTTGTAAATGCTTTAAACACATTATTTTCTTCACCAACGAGATCACGAGTTTCTTAAAAGAGTGCTGTTTCTTTTTCGTAGAGATAGCCTGTCGATTTTGAGAGAAGGGCTCACACCAGCACTGCTGGTTTCCCAGCCATCTTTACAAGGTGGTTCTTCTGCAACCGGGGTAAGGTGACGTCATCCGATTCTTCAAGGTATTTAATGAAATAACGGAAGGGTAAATGAAAAGGGATTCTAGATGTGTTAGCTATATTTCTCTTAATTTTCCTCCAAGGCTGTCTATTCTGAGTAGGCATCGTGGGTACTAACCATATACTCGATGAGTTAATGAATGTTATGGCAGAGGGACGGGAGAGTTTTTCATTTTGAAATTCTGAAGGCTTGAATTTGGGGAGTCTGTCAGCAGTGCGACGTGTAATGTCAATAAAGTTTTGTTAATTAAAAAAGCCACCCACTAAACTACAAATCCCTTTTCCCCTCGAAGTATTAGCTGTCACGTGACTTGCCAGGGCTCAGGAAGTCTGGCCCGCTCGCCCAATCACAACAGGAAGCTTATGCCAGGCGCCGCGCTGGCCAATCACGGGGAAGCTTGCTCCGCGCGGCGCGCTGACGGGTCGTTAGCGGATACGGAGGTTGCGGGGGCGGGGCCGGAGGCCTCTGCCCGGAGGTGTGTCCAACTGGGAGGCCTGGGGTCTCGGCTGCCGCTCCGCCATGGCTCCCAAAGGTGGCTCCAAGCAGCAGTCGGAGGAGGACCTGCTCCTGCAGGATTTCAGCCGTAACCTGTCGGCCAAGTCTTCCGCTCTCTTCTTCGGGAACGCGTTCATCGTGTCAGCCATCCCCATCTGTGAGTCCTAAAGCGAGGCGGGCGGAGGAGGCCGCGGCGGACCGGGCTCGGCTGTGCCGGGACGTGGCAGGCCCGGGAGGGCGGGCGGTCTTCCCACCTCTCCTGAACTCGGGGAGGCACGGAGCCCCCCTGGGCCTCGGTGTGCTGCTCGGGGATTGCTATGGGCGGCTTCTCAGGAAAGAGACTTGTGGCGCTTTTTAAAAGTCCGGACGTTTCTGAGCCCCACCCCCGGAGATTGGGAGTCACAAGTGCTGGGCTGGCGGCCCGAATCTGTATTTAAAACACAGTCGAGTTAGGTACTTGTGCTAGCTCTAGCGTAGGTACTTGTGCTAGCTCTAGCGTGCTTCCTTCCTGCTGTCCTTTTCAATACAAACGTTGTTTGCGGTTACCAAGTCTTAAACTTACATCATTACTTGGGGGAATTTAATGAATTAGAGCGAGTCGCCAGGTAACCCACTGAGTTAGAAGTGTGTCTTCAGGTGAACTGCCTCACACAGCTGGGCATCATTTCCCTAAAATGAGAGAGGTTGAATCAGTACCGGGGCCAGCAGTCTACCTTATCTAGACGTTTTAATAATCTCGAGACCCATTCTAGAACTCTCACCTTGGGTGGGAAACTGCACACTTAACCAGGGTTATTTTTAGAGCCCAGGGTTCCCAAATTTGAATCTCGTGTCTTTCATGCTGCTTCGCTCGTGTGGGGCAGCGAAATCCAAATGTGTTTTCTCTTTTGTCCTTACAAAACCCGGCGTGCAGTTAACGTGGCGTGAAGCTCTCTGGCTCACTGACTGGACAGAGAGCACTGCCTTGATTTCAGCTAGCAGCCACGTCAGCAAGTAAACTGTAGTTTGGGACTGCACGTGGCTGTTTTGGAGTGGCATGTATTTAGCATAATGGTACTCCAATGAATGAAATTTGAAGTCTGAATTGTGATTTTGTCGAGCCCGTTAGAAGCGGGCATCTCATCTGGACTATGAGGAAGGTTATGTTTTTCTGTTTTTCTGAATTGAGAAAGCTTGAGAGTGTAACTGTTTTTACTGGCCGTCTCATCTCTGACGATCGGAGATACTGTATTGGTTTCCCTGACCCCAGCTCTCTTTTACCAGGCTTTGGTTATGGAGCAGTAATGTTTTGTTTCTTTCTGTACCCTTTCCCCTTAATTCAGGGTTATATTGGCGGATATGGCATATGGATCTTATTCAGTCTGCTGTTCTGTATAGTGTGATGACCCTAGTAAGCACATACCTGGTAGCCTTTGCATACAAGAACGTAAAGTTTGTTCTCAAGCACAAGTAAGTATATTTTTCTATTGCATTTTTGTATAATGGGATCTTCTCTTAAAAATCGTTTGTATGTGTGTTAGTTTCAATAAGCATTATTTGAGATCTCTGTGTGTGGTGTGTGTGTCTGTGTGTATTTGAGGAGGGGAAGGCACAGTGATACTAGGAAGAATTGTTAACTGAATCAGAGACAGTAATCAGTCTGACACTACGCGGAAGTAGATTTTGAGGGTGGAATTAGAAAAATTAATTGTAGCCTTAATGGGAGGTTCATCAGAAAAACAACCCCACCAAGTAAATTAGCATTTCAGAAGCCAAATGGAAGTCTTAACACACCTTTGGTGCATATTGCAAGGGTACATGTCAAATTTATTAAGTGTAGAGCATAAATGTCTTAACACAATAATTGAGGTGAAGGCTATGTTAACCAGTTTTATGTAAGCATTCCAATTGTATATAAAATCAGCACATTGTACCCCGTAAATGCATTAATGTGTGTAGTTATGGTGTAATAAAAAAAAATAGAATTCTTTCTGGAAAGAATTGTCTTGGGCTCTTCATGTAATATTTTTGAAAGTGAAAGAAATGGTCTTTAAAAATTAACTCTGACACTTTCAGTGTTAATTACTTTTTTCCTACAGGTGTATAAAATGTAAAAGATAACCCTATTTACTGTATTTTAAGATCACATTTATTATAAAGTATATAATTTTTTTTTGTGGTTTTTGGCCAGGGCTAGGTTTGAACCCGCCACCTCTGGCATATGGGACCGGCGCCCTACTCCTTGAGCCACAGGTGCCGCCCTAAAATATATAATTATTTTAACAAAAGTTTTGGAGAAGAAGATCCAAGCCTCATTACAATGAATTCATACATTAATTATAAGTAATTATATACTCTAGTTTTATCCGGGTTAAAATGTGGGGAAGTCTAGACTTAGGAAAGATGATAACACTTATTTCTGAGTGTCATGGCCTTCAGTGGAAATAGGTATAAATTATTTGACTAGAAAGGCACCCTTTGAAGTTGCTTTCATGAATAGTTTGGTACTTGATCAGAGATAACAGGATATTTCTCTGCTTTCTCGGTCTAGAATTCTAGGTGCTACATTTTTTTGGAAGCAACTTCTTAAAAATGGTCGGAATTATATTGAGACTCGAAGTGCCAGTGTACTTTGTACCTTTATCTTTTCGTTTCCATAGTTCCCACTTTAGTTCGGACACTGTTTTTATTTGGATTATTGTAGCAATTTCCATCTGGTCTTTTAAAACAAAAGTTGAAGGCCTGCCTTGCCATGTACCATTTAAAGCATGTTATTCTATGTGATCCTTACATCCTCCATATAAGGTGCAAATATTGTCTTTGTTTTATGGGATGAAGAGTCTGTATTCTTCCTTATCTGGCATCATTTTTTTTTTTTTTTTGTGGTTTTTGGCCAGGGCTGGGTTTGAACCCGCCACCTCTGGCATATGGGACCAGTGCCCTACTCCTTGAGCCACAGGCGCCGCCAGTATCTGGCATCATTTTACCATATCATTCTCTTCGCACATCATGGCCGTCTTAAAATGCATTAAAGCTGAAAGAATTCTTCCAGACCTTTGGAACGCAGGTTGTCTGTGTGCTTTCTTTGAGTCTATACTCATCTTTTAGATTTGGGCCTTAGCTTTTCTGACTCAGCCTTCATGTCATCCTTTGAATGTACCTCCTCCATTTAGGATTATTTTCCTCCCGTTCCATTCTTACACGTCTGTTATTTCGAGACTTCTTTGAGTCGTTTCCTGAAAAATCTTACCATCTTTGATCGTTCTTTTGCTTTTTTGAGCTTTGTTTCCTGTGTTAGACTATTTATGGAAATGAGGAAAAGAAACCTATTGAGATGATCTCAGTTAATAGGAGTGTCTTTTAAAAAATGGCCAGAAATAGGCCTTAGTGGCTGGAAGTGGCCATGGCAGATTCCCCATTGTCATTCCACATAGGACCTCAGGTATAGTGGCTGCGGTTCTGATAGACCAGCAGAGTATTTGGGTCATCTTTGTCACCTTTCTGCTTAGCAGCCCCTCTACCACAGAGGGCCTTTTCAATCTTTTTTATTTCATGGCACTCTTGAACCTATAGTTAAATTGCTGTGGCACACTTAAATTATGTTGATCAAAAAATAAAAAGAACAAAAAAGAATATACTTTGCTTTGAACTTCTTTTGAAAATAGTGATCTTTAAAAATTTTTGTGGCACCTGAGATCCTCTCACAGCACACTGGTTGAAAATCCCTCCTGTACCACTTGCCGTTCTAGGCTTTAGCCCATTTTGGCCTCTGCTGTTCTGAGCTGTATTTCCTGGAGACATGGCCATCTGTGGACAGAGAAGTGGGGATCTTGCATGACCCATTGGGATCACCTTGGAACTCAGTCCCTTTGATACTGGATATTCATGTTTGAAATCAAAATCATCCTCAAATCTAAGTCATCTCCTTGGAATCAGAATCATCAAATCAAAGTCATTAACTTTCTCATTTCTACTTTATGCTTCTTGAGGGCAACTGCCATACTGTGATACTGTGTGTTTATTTTACCTTTATAACAGTTAATGGTATGTTCAGTAAAATTTCCATGACTTACTGATTTAAGATTCTCAGAGTAGAATTTCTTTTATTTAGTTATAGTTTTGTTTTAATTTTAAATATTGCTACTTATTGACAGGGAAACTCCTACAGATTTGCAAGACAGTTGAGGCTCAAAGACACAGCAAGATGTCAAGTAGGGGTAGGATTGGTAGTAGAAGGAAGATGACTTTGGAGTTGACAGTCTAGTCTGCTACTCCTAAGTGTTTGCCCTTGTTTCTTTACCTATGTCAAAAATAGCATATATTTTACCAACGTCAGCCTCATTAAATACAATCATACCTGTGACATGTTAAGCAGAGTGTCTGGCACATAATAAATATTTATGCATATGGTTGGAGAGGTTGAGGGTAAGAGAGTCCTTAGGAATTTTTGTAAATTTTGTAAATTTAAACAATATTTGCAAAAATGTGGTTTTTTTAAAGTAGGTTCTTTTTATTCTGGAAAAGTTTGGATATACTGATATAAAAGAAGAAAAATGTAGTTCATTTTTGTGGGTTATCTCAGTTGTCTAGGTGCCAGGTCACTAAAGTGACCTCAATCTAATTTTAGAGCATTTAGCACTGAGTAATATTTATTTTCTGAGAGCCCTAACTTAGAGGGCAGGGCTTCTTGAGTTGTGGTAAACCTGTGGTATGGTTGTTAGGCCTCTGGTAGGTAAGTATAAAATTCTAAACCTAGAAGAAAAATTAAATAGTTATCTGGTTTAGTGTTTTGGGGAAGATTTATCATGTGGACGGTTAGGTGATTGTTTGTCCTGAAGATGTGTAAAGATAACCAACCCTTTTGAAAGTACAGCAGTTTCTTCCTGTGTCCTAACAGCGTGACTGGGGACAGGGAAGAATATGTTTATTTTTTTATTCAGCTAAGACAGTTTGCAGTTGTAAATCATGTTCATTTCTTTGTAGTTGGTCTCAGAAAAAGTGGTCTGATGTTAAGTTCAAGAAACACTTAGTGTTTAATTACGTACTTAGTGCCTGGTCTATTTGAGAGGTTCAGAAGAAAGAATCTCACCCTTTGGAGCCTAGTGCCTCAAGAATGAAGAAAGCATCTGAAAAGATGGTTTCTGCATGTTAAAATGAATCAAGGGAATTTGGATCTTTGGAGTAAAAAGTACATTGTAGTGTCCTAAACTATTTTCTTAAAAAGATACCTGTCTGCCCCTTTGTCATTTCCTCTTATCTTTTTTTTTTTTTTTCTCCCAATTTAAGAGCAACTAGTTTTCTTCCTTATAGTTACCAGTTTCTGTAGGGGTAATGAAGTCAAAAAGTAACTTTGTAAGACTTTAAAAAATATATTAGTTTTCTTTTTAAAAATGTCCATTCTAACTCAGTTCTTGAGTAAGAGAGCTAGAGATAGAAGAAACATAGGTGAAATCAGCTATTTTTTGTGTTTAACTTGTAGCCCAGAAGCTCTTGTGGTTAAAGATTAAAAACTACTGCCTTGGGCGGCGCCTGTGGCTCAGCGAGTAGGGCGCCGTCCCCACATGCCGAGGGTGGCGGGTTCAAACCCAGCCCCGGTCAAACTGCAACAACAAAAAAAAATAGCCGGGCGTTGTGGCGGGCGCCTGTAGTCCCAGCTACTAGGGAGGCTGAGGCAAGAGAATCGCGGAAGCCCAGGAGTTAGAGGTTGCTGTGAGCCGTGTGACGCCACGGCACTCTACCCGAGGGCGGTACAGTGAGACTCTGTCTCTACAAAAAAAAAAACAAAAAACTACTGCCTTGAAAGATACCGGGCTTTCTTTCCTAGAATCCATACAGATTTCTCCAGTTTTCTTCTGTACACTGACTAGATCTAAATACAGCGTAGTAATGAGGGATTGACTGTGTTCACCTGGAGTGAACATTTTCTATCCCACGTTCTGTATCTTTTTGAGATATTGTGTTGAATGCTGTCATGGTGGGACTGTGTAGGTAATTTGTTAAATTTTGCTTATGTTCAGTTACTCCTTTTTAATCTGTGGCTAACCAGTTTCTCCTACATTATGAAAAACATACATGTTGATTTAAGTGTCATGGTATATGTGAGTCTTTTATATTACATCATAGTTTAAATTTTATCTTCTTTCACCAGCTTTTCTGTCTGATAAAATTTATTTGTAGATTCTCTTGATGAATATAGATTTAGGTTTTTTTCTTCATCTGACTTTCACTGAATATTTCAGTCTGAATTCTCGAGTAATAATTTTAACCTTTTCTGACTGATTCCATATTAACTTTTGGTGCAGCCCACAAACCAGTGGTTAATTAAACAAAGTAGTGTGGTCAGTCTCTGACTATGATATATTATTACTTTATAGTGAAATTGTCCTTTGGATTGGAGTTTAAAGCACTATTTTAAGATATTTCAGTTATTTCCTTTTTGTTTAATAAGCCTAGTTTTCTCTCCTGTTATTTACTTGAATCGAAATCATCCATTATTTGCTAATGCCTTTTGAAATTTATTTGTTGAACAGTTAAATTATAAGGTAAAACAAAATGTGGTTATTCATAACCAAATTACGATAATAGTATTTGACGTGTATATATTCATGTTAAATCCCTAAACTTTGGGAAATTCTCCCTTTTAAGCAGAAATAAAAACACAGAACTAGTAAACCACATCTTGGAAGTTTCCCAAACAATTCTCTTTTGGTGAGCATAGTAATAAAGTTGGAACTTTTTGTCCAGCTTCTTTTCTTGAAAGGTAAAGTATTCAGTTGCTAAACAAAATAGGAGTACAGAGTGTTTCTGAGCGAGTGTGTCATTTACCCCATAGCATGTGGAAACTTTTTTTCTTTTCCTTCCAGAGTAGCACAGAAGAGGGAGGATGCTGTTTCCAAAGAAGTGACTCGAAAACTTTCTGAAGCTGATAATAGAAAGATGTCTCGGAAGGAAAAAGATGAAAGGTTTGACATACCTTATTTGAAGTGTTTGTGATAAAAAAAAAAAAAAAAGAGGGTATATGGAGAAAGTTTTTGATTTCTGATTGGACAACGTGGTAAATTTTTTGTGGTCTAAGGTAAATTTTGGAAGTATAGAAGTTATAGTAATAGGAATGGTAATAGCTGACTTTGGGAATAGCTGACTTTGGGAGTTTTTATTACTAGATACTTTTCTCTGAGCTAAACAAGATTTGATTGATTCTTCTAAAGGGCCTTAAGGTGTAGGTACTGTTGTGATCTCTGTCTACTCAGGAGGAGACTAAGGTTCAGAAACCTTGGGTACCTGGCTTAAGGGTCCTCGATGAGAACACAGGCAGGGTCTAACTGGACAGCGTGGACCTGTAATTGCTCTGCTGGATTCAGGAGGCAGTGGAGCTTCGCCCAGCACTAGCTTTGCAAAACTGCTGATGGTTGTGCAGCCTTGAGTTTACTAGCCTCTGGGTCTGAAGGCTTTATGGCATGTTGTGTGTTAGCTGCCCGTGTGGTGATATTTCTGTCTGTGCGCTTCCC